>NC_143059.1:68969615-69583846 GCF_052426305.1 Pelodiscus sinensis | reverse complement strand
TAATTGTTAGTGCAGATGGTTCTGTAAGGAATGAAACAAATAATAATGATCGGATTAAAATTCCCTTTAGCTTATTGATCATGTACACTAAAGATACCGTAAAAGAAATTCCATAAGCAGTGAGGTAAAGTGAAAATGTCAAAACCAAGACATTCAGTGACATTAATTGTGCAAAAGTAATTTTCCTTCTGAAATCGGGTTTCTTTGTCTCATACCCCATAAAAAGACAGAGGTTTTGGGAATGATGTTGGGAGTGCAGACAGATGGCGTCGGGCCAGCTACAGAAAAGAGAGAGGCAGAGGCCAGCTACCTTATGCTAAGGGTAGTAATGTGTTTATTCTTGCTGTGTTCTGTATGATGTTGTACTAATCTCTGACTGATAATCAGTGTATGTTTCAGGACCAATTCTGTTCAATATCTTCATCAAAGATTTAGATGATGGCAGAGAGAGTACGCTTATTACGTTTGCAGCTGATACCAAGCTGGGAGGGGTTGCAAGTGCTTTGGGGTATGTCTACACTAGCTCGTTAATTCGAGTTAGGTAGGTAAATCAGGCAACCGGAGTTGCAAATGAAGCCCGGGATTTAAATATTCCGGGCTTTATTTGCATGTTCCCGTCCAGCTGTCATTTTTAAATCCCCCTTAGTTCGAACGAACTGCCCGCGGCTACACGCGGCAGTTTAAAGTTAATCCGAACTAAGTCCTTAGTTCGGATTAACTGTTATACCTCATTCCACGAGGAGTAACAGTTAATCCAAACTAAGAACTTAGTTTGGATTAACTTTAAACTGCTGCGTGTAGTTGTGGGCTGTTTGTTCGAAGTAAGGGGGATTTAAAAATGGTGTCTGGACAGGAACATGAGAATAAAGCCTGGGATGTTTAAATCCCGGGCTTCGTTTGCAACTCCGGTTGCCTGATTTGCCTACCTAGCTCAAATTAATGAGCTAGTGTAGACATACCCTTGGAGGTCAGAGTCATAATTCAAAATGATCTAGACAAACTGGAGAAATGGTCTGAGGTAAATAGGATGAAGTTTAATGAGGACAAATACAAAATACTCCACTTAGGCAGGAATAATCCGTTTCATACATACAGAATGGGAATTGACTGTCTAGGAAGGTGTGCTGCAGAAAGGGATCTAGGGGTCATAGTGGACCACAAGCTAAATATGAGTCAACAGCGTGACACTGTTGCAAAAAAAGCAAATGTGATTGTGGAATGCATGAAGAGGAGTGTTGTGAGCAAGACATGAGAAGTCATTCTTCCACTCTACTCTGCGCTGATTAGGCCTCAATTGGAGTATTGTGTCCGGTTCTGGGCACCGCATTTCAAAAGAAGATGTGGAGGAATTGGAGAAGGTCCAGAAAAGAACAACAAAAATGATTAAAGGCCTAGAGAACATGAGCTATGAGGGAAGACGGAAAGACTTGGGCTTGTGTAGTTTGGAAAAGAGAAGACTGAGAGGGGACATGATAACAGTTTTCAAGTACAGTATCTAAAAGGGTGTCACAGGGAGGAGGGGGAAAATTGTTCTCCTTTGCCTCTAGGGATAGGAGAAGAAGCAATGGGCTTAAACTGCAGCAAGGAAGGTTTAGGTTGGACATTAGGAAAAACTTCCTAACTGATAGGGTGGTTAAACACTTGAATAAATTGCCTAGGGCGGGTTGTAGAATCTCCATCAATGGAGATATTTAAAATTAGGTTGGTTCGACATCTATCAAGGATGATCTAGATGGTTCGTGGTCCTGCCCTGAGGGCAGGGGACTGGACTAGATGATCTCTCGAGGTCCCTTCCAGTTCTAGTATTCGATGATTTTTACATAAATTGAGTTGGAATCCAGGGAGCTGGAATAAGGCAGGAAGAGGGATTTAGAAACACAAAAGACATGCATCTGACCAAGTGGGTCTTTGCCCACAAAAGCTTATGCTCCAACACTTCGGTTAGTCTATAAGGTGCCACAGGACTCCTCGCCGCTTTTGCAGAAACACAAAAATGTCACAAAATACAACTAAGGGCACATCTACACTGCAACATTAAGTTGACTTAAGTTACATCAAGGGGCAGCCACTGATTAAAGCACACAGTGATTAATCAAGCTTATGTGTCCACACTGTGCTCCTTCTCTCAGTGGCGTGCATCCTCCCCAAGAGTGAATGCACTGATTGAACTGTCAGTATGGGGGCATGAACGGCTTCTCTGAGGGTACATCTACACTAGCCCCCTAAATAGATCTTGGGAGGCTAATGAGGGCAACCAGAATTGCAAATCAAGCCCAGGATTTAAATATCCCATGCTTGATTTGCATGTTCCCGTCCGGTCGCCATTTTAGAAATTGACTAGCCCGAAGTAACTGCCCGCGTCTACACACGGCAGTGAAACGGGCTTCCGATTTAAAGCCCTAAATCGAATTAGGTGGTATTCCTCCTGCAATGAGGTTTACCACCTAATTCGAATTAGGGGCTTTAAATCGGAAGCCCGTTTCACTGCCACGTGTAGATGCGGGCAGTTACTTCAGGCTAGTCAATTTCTAAAATGGCAACCGGCTGGGAACATGCAAATCAAGCGCAGGATATTTAAATCCCGGTCTTGATTTGCAATTCCGGTTGCCCTCATTAGCCTCCCTAGATCGATCTAGAGGCTAGTGTAGACGTACCCTTAGAGTAAGCAGGCATTTGCTCTTTCTAGGACTCATTTAACATATTCAGTAATCCAGTATTGAAGTGTCAGAGAAGTTTTTGTAACTGTCAGTTGGGAATCCGTCTGTGCTGGCGTCCTGACAACCTTCACATCTTTTGATCACCTGAGTCAGTTCTATGATTTCTAAAAGGGCACCTAAAAGTTCCTTCTGAGAGTCAGAAAGCTGGGGCAGAGACAGTCCATTAAAAAGAAAGGTATCTCAGGCATCTTGGCGGAGATGGAGTTCACCTTTCCAGGAGCGGGAAGGCCTTGTTTGGACACAGACTGGCTAACCTTGTGAGGAGGGCTTTAAACTAGGTTCGACGGGGGCAGGTGAGCAAAGCCCACAGGTAAGTGCTGCATGTGCGGGACTGGGAGATGGGTTGGAAATGGGGGGGACTACGGCCTATAATGGCAAGGAGAAAGGAGGGTCAGGGCACAACAGGGAGGCAAGATCAAATCAGTATCTTAGATGCCTATATACAAATGCGAGAAGTATGGGTAATAAGCAGGAAGAACTGGAATTGCTAACCAATAAATACAACTATGATATCATTGGTATTACAGAAACCTGGTGGGATGGGACACATGATTGGAATGTTGGTATGGAAGGGTACGGCTTGCTCAGGAAGGACAGACAGGGAAAAAAGGGAGGAGGGGTTGCCTTGTATATTAAAAATGTACACACTTGGACTGAAGTGGAGATGAACGTAGGAGATAGCCGTGTAGAGAGTCTCTGGGTTAAGCTAAAAGGAATAAAAAACGAGGGTGATATCATGCTAGGAGTCTACTACAGGCCACCTAGCCAGGTGGAAGAGGTGGATGAGGCCTTTTTTAAACAATTAACAAAACTATCCAAAGCCCAAGATTTGGTGGTGATGGGGGACTTCAACTATCCAGACATATGTTGGGAAACTAACACAGCGAGGCACAGGCTATCCAATAAGTTTCTGGACTGCATTGGAGACAACTTTCTGTTTCAGAAGGTTGAAAAAGCTACCAGAGGAGAAGCTGTTCTGGATTTGGTTTTAACAAATAGGGAGGAACTAGTTGAGAACTTGAAAGTGGAAGATGGTATAGGGGACAGTGATCACGAAATAATAGAGTTCATGATCTTAAGGAAAGGTAGAAGGGAGACCAGCACAATTGAGGTAATGGATTTCAGGAAGGCAGATTTTGATAAGCTCAGAGAACTTGTAGGTAAGGTCCCATGGGAAGCAAGACTGAAGGGAAAAACAACTGAGGAGAGTTGGAAGTATTTCAAAGGGACGTTGTTAAGGGCCCAAAAGCAAACAATTCCGCTGTGTAGGAAAGATAGAAAATATGGCAAAAGACCAGCTTGGCTTAACAAGGAGATCTTGCATGATCTCAAAATAAAAAAGGAGTCATATAAAAAATGGAAACTAGGACAACTAACAAAGGATGAATATAAGCAAGCAACACGGGAATGCAGGGGCAAGATTAGAAAGGCAAAGGCACAAAATGAGATCAAACTAGCTGCAGGCATAAAGGGAAACAAGAAGACCTTTTATAAATACATTAAAAGCAAGAGGAAGACCAAGGACAGGGTAGGCCCACTGCTTAGTGAGGAGGGAGAAGCAGTAACAGGAAACTTGGAAATGGCAGAGATGCTCAATGACTTCTTTGTTTCGGTCTTCACCGAGAAGTCTGGAGGTGTGCCTAACGTAGTGAATACAAGCAGAGAGAGGGTAAGTTTAGAAGATAGGATACACAAAGAACAAGTTAAAAATCACTTAGGAAAGTTAGATGTCAGCAAGTCACCAGGTCCTGATGAAATGCATCCCAGGATACTCAAGGAGCTGATAGAGGAGGTATCTGAGCCTTTAGCTATGATCTTTGAAAAATCATGGCAGACAGGGGAGATTCCAGAAGACTGGAAAAGGGCAAATATTGTACCCATCTATAAAAAGGGGAATAAGAACAACCCAGGAAACTACAGACCAGTCAGTTTAACGTCTGTCCCAGGGAAGATAATGGAGCAGGTAATTAAGGAAATCCTATGCAAACACTTGGAAGGTAATAAAGTGATAGGGAATAGCCAGCATGGGTTTATGAAGAACAAGTCATGCCAAACTAATCTGATAGCTTTCTTTGATAAGATAACGAGCCTTGTGGATAAGGGAGAAGCGGTGGATGTCATATACCTAGACTTTAGTAAGGCATTTGATACGGTCTCGCATGATATTCTTATTGATAAACTAGGCAAATATAACTTAGATAGGGCCACGATAAGGTGGGTGCATAATTGGCTGGATAACCGTAGTCAGAGAGTTGTTGTTAACGGTTCTAAATCCTGCTGGAAAGGGATAGCAAGTGGAGTTCCTCAAGGGTCTGTTTTGGGACCCGTACTGTTCAATATCTTCATCAATGATGTAGATATTGGGATAGAGAGTACGCTTATTAAGTTTGCAGATGATACCAAACTGGGTGGGGTTGCAACTTCTTTGGAGGATAGGGACATAATTCAAAATGACCTTAGCAAGTTAGAGAAATGGTCAGAGGTAAACAGGATGAGGTTTAATAAAGAGAAATGCAAAGTGCTCCACTTAGGAAGGAACAATCAGTTCCATACATACAAGATGGGAAGCGACTGTCTAGGAAGGAGCATGGCGGAAAGGGATCTAGGGGTCATAGTGGACCACAAGTTGAATATGAGTCAACAGTGTGATGCTGTTGCAAAAAAAGCAAATATGATTTTAGGTTGTATCAACAGGTGTGTTGTAAGCAAAACTCGTGAAGTCATTCTGCCGCTCTACTCTGCACTAGTTAGACCTCAGCTGGAGTACTGTGTCCAGTTCTGGGCGCCACATTTCAAGAAAGATGTGGAGAAATTGGAAAGGGTACAGAGAAGAGCGACAAGAATGATTAAAGGTTTAGAGAACATGACCTATGAAGCCAGGCTTCATGAACTGGGCTTGTTTAGTTTGGAAAAAAGAAGATTAAGGGGGGACATGATAGCGGTTTTCAAATATCTAAAAGGGTGTCATAAGGAGGAAGGAGAAAATTTGTTCCTCTTGGTTTCTGAGGACAGGACAAGGAGTAATGGGCTTAAAGTGCAGCAGGGGAGGTTTAGATTGGATATTAGGAAAAAATTCCTAACTGTCAGGGTGGTCAAATATTGGAATAAATTGCCAAGGGAGGTGGTGGAATCTCCCTCTCTGGAGATATTTAAGAACAGGTTAGATAGACATCTGTCAGGGATGGTGTAGACAGAGCTTGGTCCTGCCTTGAGGGTGGGGGGCTGGACTCGATGACCTCTTGAGGTCCCTTCCAGTCCTATTATTCTATGATTCTATGATCTTCACCGATTCCCTCTTCAGCTAAATATAGATTTGAATAAAAAGGCTGCAATTCTTTATTAATATCCAACTGTGTTGTGTGCAATTTATGGCTTCTCTCCCACATCCAGCAATCATATTTCTGTTAGCCTTTTGTTTAAGTCCTGGTGCCAACAGCCTGTTGGCTCTCTTCTCAGATTCCCAGTCATTTTGCTTTATTCTGTTGGAAGCATTCTTAGCCGTCTGGGACAGAAGTTTGTTGATTTCATGCCTGAGATGGATGAGGGTTTTTAGTTGCTCTAGGGAGGGGCAGAAGCATAGTCTATATCCAAAGTCTTAATTTCCTTCACCAGGGTATCAATTCTACGTCCTCTCCAGTTCTTTTTCTTTTTTTTTAAGGCTAGCAAAATTTATGATATGGCCACTGATGAAGGCTTTAAAGGTTTCCCAAAGTGTGACAGCTGATGGACATGGTGAGGTTAACAAAGGCAAATCCTGTTGGATAAAGCTAGTAATGATGCAACCAGTGGCAGAGGGGTAGTGAATCTTCACATTTCAGTGGGAAGGGAGGGGCATATCGTTCAGACCAAAAAGGCAAATGGTCAGAGATAACAATGGTATCATTCACACAATCCGTGACAGAACAGATCGGCTACATCTAGACTGGCATGATTTTCCGCAAATGCTTTTAACGGAAAACTTTTCCGTTAAAAGCATTTGCGGAAAAGAGCGTCTAGATTGGCACAGACGCTTTTCCACAAAAGCACTTTTTGCGCAAAAGCATCCGTGGCCAATCTAGATGCGCTTTTGAGCAAAAAAGCCCCGATCGCCATTTTCGCAATTGGGGCTTTTTTGCGCAAAACAAATCTGAGCTGTCTACACTGGCCCTTTGCCCGAACGGGAGCAGCACAGTATTTCCACGAGAAGCACTGATTTCTTACGTGAGATCATCAGTGTTCTTGCGGAAATTCAAGTGGCCAGTGTAGACAGCTGGCAAGTTTTTCCGTAAAAGCATTTGCTTTTGTGGAAAAACTTGCCAGTCTAGACACAGCCATCAAGTGTTGTGACACTAAGAACATAAGAATGGCCCTACTGGGTCAGACCAAAAGTCCATCCAGTGCAGTGTCCTGTCTGCCCACAGTGGCCAAAGCCAGATGCCCCAGAGGGAGTGAACAAAGCAAGGAATCATCAAGTGATCCCTCCCCTGTTGTCCATTCCCAGCCTCTGACAGAGTCTAGGGTCACCATCCCTACCCATCCTGGCTGATAGCCATTTCTGGGCTTATCTTCTAGGTCTTTTTGGAGCCCTGTTAAAGTCCTGGTCTTTACAACGTCATCGGCACTAAGTCGTTCAGACCAGATGTGCTGAAATAGGGGCACTGGGCAGCTGTTGCACCTTCCGGTGTGACATGCATTCCATTACAGGCAGGGTTAACAGTTCAGTTCAGTCGCACCCCCCCCCCCACCGGTCAAATCTTTACTATATTAAACGAGCTGCAGAAAACAACCCTATAGCCTGAGGGTGGGCAAGATGTGGCCAGCAGGATGCATCTGGCTTGCCAAGCCACTGGATCTGGCCCGCGGCTACCTTGCCGGGACCATTACTACAGAGCAGCTCACTCAGCTTTTAACAGCTGGCTGCTGATTGTGCTGGACACTGGGAAGGGAGGGGGAAGCTTCACACGCTCCCCCTGCCCCTTAGCAAAATACCTCAGCTCCTGTTGACCAGTTTCCAGCCAATAGGAGCAGAGAAAATTTTCTGGAGGCAAGGGCAGTGCGAAGCGCCTCCTTTCCTCCCCCCTCCCTGTGCTGGAGCAGAGCCACGTGAAACAGCCAGCCAATCAGCCTGGGACTGCAGCGCACAGGCATGGCGCCTGCCTCAGGTTCCTGCAGGGCTGCTGGCTGGGAGCTGCCTAGGTAAGCACCTCCAAGCCAGAGCCTGCCTCTGGCATCCGCTGTTCCCCCAACTCCATGCCCCAGGTCACCACTCAAACCCTCTGTGTCTCCTCTCCTCACCTCCTCCAGGTCACAACTCCTTCCCAGACCCTGCACTCCCTATTACAACTCTCCAGCAGGCCAAAATCCCCTACCTGACCCTGAACCCCATTCCCATGCTGCAAGTCACCACCCAAACCCTCTGCACCCCTTTCCCCCTTCTCCCAGACCCTGCACCCCAGAATCCTTTCCTGCACCCATACTCCCTCACATTCTGCCCCCTGCCCCCAAGTCTCTGCCCCAGATCATAATCCCTTCCTTCACCCAAACTCCCTTACAGACCCCACACCCTCCCCTGCACCCCAGGTCTCTATTCCAAGCTTCCTTCTGCACCCCATCTGCCGTCCCAGACCCTGCAGCCACTCCATAAAAGTGAGGCCCTTGACAACTTAGCAAAATCTTGAAGTGACCGCCCCCCCCCCCGCTTAAAAATTATTGCCCATCCCTGGTATAGCCTCTGGCTGTAGGATTGCCCAGTCTTCATACACCTTGTAACTGTCATGTGTGTATGGAGAGAATTATCAAGGGCAAGGTCTAGAGTTCTGTTCTAGACCCCAGCCACAGGGAGGGGTCCCATGTCACTGATGCTCACGAAAAAATTCCAGACCATCCAGATTTGGCCTCTTGTGATTGGCAAAGATGACTATAGAATTGCCAGTTTCAGTCTCGAAGGCCGTAAATGTGGTCCGGCCAGCCCTTTTCCTCAGAATATTCACATGCAACTTTTTTATGTGTTAGCGTCGGATCGCCTCCCGCACTTTGGAATTAAACCCACTAGAGATGGAAAGGCCATTTGCGAGCGTCAAGGTCTGTCGGATGTGTCTGCCGGAGCATGGCAATGTCAACATTTGTGGGGGGTTTTAAGCACTGAATATATAGTTTTCTCTTAATTGGGTTAGTAAGACCTTTTCAGTTTCAGGAGACACATTTAATTATCGGAGCCATCATTGTTAAAATACAGTGGATAAAATAGGACATGGGTTTGTGACTAAATGAGAAATAGCAACTTTTCCCGAGCCGCAGACAGATCTTGCAGAGTGAAGCAGCACAAGTTATATAAGCCAGGGGGCAGGGTGTTGCTTCCCGGTATGTAATCGACAGGAGTGCGAAGGCAATTCCCAGCATGGGAGGTTTATAGAAGCTCGGTGGTCTCTGTCGGTGCTGGTGCCCTTCCCCACCCAGCTGAGTTTTCTGCATTTCCATAAAGTTTGTTTGCCGCCGCCAGTCCTGGCTCTCAGTGTTCTGTGCTGTTATTTAGCTCTGATTTACCCCTACATGTCTTCTAACAGCCCAGCAAGCAGTGGGAGTATCAGTAATGCTGCCAGACAATATTGACCTCCTGTGGTCTGGCAAATTCTCTGGTTCGGCACCAATCAGGTCGTGAGGGTGCTGGAATAGAGCGGTTCAATCTGTATCTTCTCACCATTTTTTGTATGAAGCCTTAGCTGGGTATTTAATAAAATACTCTCAGTCTATTTTCCCAGCCAATTGCTTTGCTTGGTTAAAAACTTCCTTCCTTGCGAGCACATCCCAGACGTAATCTCTCTTCCTGTCACGTACTGGATCCTTCCATGGATCCTGCTGCAGGTAGAGGAGGCAGGTTAATGACCTGATGCTTCCTCCCACCCGAGGATAATTGGACTTTTGGTTCAGGTGTCATTTAGGGTCGCCAGGTCTCCTTTCTGAGCTGATCAAAAGCCAGGCACCTGGCAACTCAAATGACACCTCGAGACAGAAGCCAAAACCAAGATTGTTTGGGTCTTGACCACCGTGAGTGGCTTTCTAGGTCAATTAGCTTGGTCTTAACAGTCTTGATATCATTATAGTTCTTCATCTACTGTATATTTTAGAAACTCACTCTGTGGGTGTGTCTAGACTACAAGGTTTTGTCGACAAAAGTGGACTTTTGTCGACAAAACTATACCTGCGTCCACAATACCGCTGAGTTCTGTTGACATAACGTCGACAGAACTCAGCAGTTTTGTCGACGCTGGTAAACCTCATTTTACGAGGCATAACACCTTCTGTCGACAGAGTTTCTGTCGACAGAAGGTGTTATTGCATGTAAACTGTCCTTTGCGTCCACACTACCATGTCAACAAAGCAGCTTGCTTTGTCGACAGAACTCAATGTAGTGTAGACGCTCTTTGTCGACAGAAGTTTTGTCGACAGTATCTGTTGACAAAACTTCTGTCGACAGAAGCCTGTAGTCTAGACGTACCCAGAGTGTCTGTCCTTCTGTCTGTGAGCCCATTTGGTCAAGAACTCCTCCTAAACGGGTAAGAACTAGGACCACCACATTTGGTCGGCATCTTCCTCTTCTCCTCACTTAAAGCCAGGTCAGGGTTTGGTTGCGCCAGGACAATGGGCCGTGCCTGGAATTCGATTGTTTCTCATAAAATGGAAAGGGGGGGGGGGCTGGCAGGAGGGACAGTTATACTGCAGAATGAGCAGAAGGGGGTAGCAAGGGGCCAGAGATAGGGACTGGAACAGCGACAACCCCACTTGAGTTAAGGACCCTAGCAACGCTGTGTGAATCCTCTAGCACCCTGCACTCTGTTCTTTTTGAAATCCTCTTCCACTTCTGAAATGCGATGTTCTGCCTCACCCAGCCCTCAGGCTAGAGCTTGTAGTGCTCTCTGAATCTCAGTCAGGGTGGTCTGTAGGGTGGAAACTGCAGATATATTTTCATCAGCATCAATGGCCAGCTGTGTTCCATCAGACTCAGGCACCATTTTGTTGTAGAGGTGGGCAAGGCAGATTTCTCTTTTATTGATGGTTTCAGATTTGGAGAGGAAGATGCAGAGCTAGAGGGCAACAGGGTTTTTTCATAGTCAACTGCAATATTTTGTGGGATTGGGTGGTGGGGTTTAAGGGACAACTAGCTGAAGCCAGGTTTACACTCCTAAGGGATGCTGAAGCAAGATACACAACTCCAGATATGGTCATTATGTAGCTGGAGTCGACATATCTTGTTTCGTGTTTCCCCACCATCCCTACCAAGGGAGGCCGATAGGAGCAAATGCTCCCATCGTTTTCCCTTACTCCTCATACAAGCAGGAATACCAGCAGCCAGTGGGGGTGCCATCTGAGTTTGATTTAGCGAGTCTTAACTAGATCAGCTAAATCGAACTCCGGAAGATTGATCGTGGCAGTGCTGATCTTCTGTCTAGAGAAGAGATGGCCTGAGGTTTCCCCATGGCCCTCTCTAGAGTTTAAGCCACCTGCATCCACCTTGTTTGCAGCACCCTCTGGTGTCTGTGTCAAAAAATTCCTGACCAACTCTACTAGGTAGCTAGGGTGGGAAGAATTTTCTCCAGACCTGTTTGAAAAAACATTTGTGTGGGGCTTAATTGAACCTGATCTCGATTAGGTTATATTGGTTTTGTTGCCATCATATCTGACCCCAGCAGCAATAGGATTATCAAGGCTGGGAAGGGGTAGTGACTCCTGCCTCTAGTCAGCAGCCTGCTGCTATCGTCTTTTTTAAATTAATTATTTTTCTTTCCTTTTCCACTAGTAAACATGCCCCCCTCTGCTCTAACTGGCAGGTACAAAGTCCTGACCACAGGAGTGCAACGTGTCTTTTCTATGGAGCTATTCTTAAGAGCCAGCGAAGAAATAGCTTTTGGTGAGAGATTTACAAGGCTGTGTTTATTGCAGGAGACAAAACAGCACAGAGCAGTGGCAAACTCCACCATCGTAGGCAGGGGTCCCCACTGGACGTGTTTCTCTCTAATTTACTAAGAAATTCTGCTTTCACAGAGGAACATTGCTTGGAGTTTAGCTCCACCAGAGACTAGGAAACAAAACATCTTGTTTATCCCCTTTTGGGCTCTTATCGGGTTGGGCAGAGGCAGGGAAAAGACTTTATTCAGCGGGAAAAACGCAGGAGACTTTGGAGCAGAGTAAATGCTTTACTCCTCTGTACTGAAGCAACTGCTGCTTCTTTGGTCACAGCCGCTCCATCCTCTCACAACCACCTCTCTGTTCACACATGGGACAAATGCAGCTTCTGGGGGTTTTTCCTTTCTTTCCTGTCTTTGGCTCCTTTTCTCTCGGTACTGTGGCTGTTTTACTGCCTTACAGGGGATCCAAGGAGAGTTCCCTTGTGATCTGTGCGTCACTAGCATCCCGGTTGGGGTGGACTGTGAACAGTGTGGGCTCTTCTTCATAAGCTCATAGATTTTAAGGCCGGATGGGACATAATGATCATCTACTCTGACCTCCTGCACATCACAGGCCGTAGACCTTTGCCCCCACCCACACTCCTGTAATAGACCCCAGACAAGTTATTGAACTCCTCTACTAATGGATTAAATACTTCAAGTTACAGAGAATTCACATTTATATGAGTTTACACCTGCAAGGCCATGTGTACACTATGAGGAAGATTGACGCTGCTGCGGTTGATGTTCTGGGGTTTGATTTAATGGGTCTAGTGAAGACCTGCTAAATTGAACTCAGAGGGTGCCTCTGTCGGTGCCGGTACTCTTGCTCCTCCCGAGGAGTAAGGGAAGCTGATGGAAGCATTGGCTCCCGTCGACCTCCCGCTGTGTGGATGGTGATTTAAGATACATTGACTCCAGCTGTGCAATTAACTTAGCTGGAGTTGCGTATCGTACGTCAACTCTTTGCTCTAGCATAGACCAGGCCCAAGTGACCTGTTTCCCAAACTGTAGAGGAAGGCAAAAAAAATTCCACCCTGTCTGCCCAAGCTGACGTGGAGGAAAATTCCTTCCTGACCAAATATGGTGATCAGTTAGGCTACATCTAGACTATAGGCTTTGTAGTAAGTTGAGGGTCAGTAACATGGAGTAAGTAGGCCTAAATAGATGCCTGTAACATGAAAACAGCAACAGGCCTACAATCTAGTGACGCAGAAGCCAAGAAAGAGGCTCTACTGATAACTGTGTAATTGTATAAGTTAGGTGGAGCATGGAAGGACACAGGGAGGCACTGGGTACAGACTGTAAGCCAAAGGGGAGTAGCGGAACATCTTAATAAGAAATGTCTTGGTACAAAGACTCCCCAAAAACTAATGCACATACTGACCTAGGTTCAGGACCAGGTCGAGATTGACAGCATGAAGGATAGTAAGTAAGCCCCCCCTTCCGTAAGGTAAGGGGTGGTAACTGGGCAACGGAGGGTGGTAACCTGGTACGTAAAGAAGTGATGTCAGTTGTTTGTACCTGTCAAGGACACCACAAAAGGTGCTCTCCAGCCGACCTGGGGGGAGGGGGAGGAGCGCACTAGGTGCCTGAACGGCAGGTGTCATTGCCTAAATTTACAGAATGCACAGTAGCTTAACTTTGACTAACTGCTGTTAACATCTGTTCTATGGCAATAGGCCTGCCCGGTGTTGGTACCCTGTCAACGCGGGCCATAGTGCCCAGTGGTGTCACATTGTACTGATCTCTGTTACCAACTGGTAGAGCTTCGCATTTGACAATAAACCTGCTTGACTGATTTCAAACCTTGCCTGCATCTGTCGTTTCCGGGGCCTCTCAGAGATCCCTTGTGTTGACCCAAGTGCACGGGGTCTAACACTCTAGATAAAGGGAATGCTGATTGTTACGCATGCAGCCAAAAGTTTATCATCACCGATGGAGTAGAGGTTCTGTCAGGAGCGCGCCAGGCCGATCCGGACCAGACGACGCTGACACTGACAGTTCAGACCACCGAAGGTACCGAGGTACAGAACACCGAGGTACGACAGGCTTCTTCCGAAAAAATTTCTTCTGAAAGAGAGTGTCCACGCTGCAAAACGCATCGAAAACGTGATCTGCTTTTTTGAAAGAGAGCATCCAGACTGAATGGATGTTCTCTCACATGTCAGCTGTGATTGCTATGAACGGAGTGGCCACCAGGGCACCTGTGCTTTTTCCTCTTTCCTCTTCTTCCAAAAGAACTCCCTCTTCCCCTTTCGCTAAAAGGCTTCTTCCTTGTAGAATGAAGATTACCAACGCTGGAAAAACTCCTCTGTTCTTTTGATTTTCTTACGGAAGAACACAATTGCAGTGTGGATTTTCCTCAAGTTTTGTCAGACAAATGGCCGTTCTCCTGACAAAACTCTGTAGTGTAGACAGACATACTCCAAGACTCGGAGCATGTGGGCCACACTCACTAGGCAGATACCTGGGAAAGAATATAGTAGTTTTTTTTGTCCCCTCCCTCGCCCTCCTTCCCTTGGAAGGCTGTTCCAGAACTTTACTTCTCTGAGGGTCAGAAACTTTTGCCTAATTTCAAGCCTAACCTTGTTGAAGGCCAGTTGATAGCCCTTTGTTCTTGTGTCCACATTGGGGCTTAACTTAAATAACTCCTCTCCCTGCCTGGTGTTTCTTTTTCTGGCGTATTTTAATCCCTCCATCCCCGGCCTTCTTTGGATTAGGTTAAACAAGCCAAGTGCTTTGAGTCTCTTCTTCTACGGCAGATTTTCCAGTCCTCAGATCAACCTGGTAGCCATTCTCTGATCCTGTTACAGTTTGAATTCATCGTTCCTAAACATGGGAGACCAGAATTGCACCCAGTATTCTCAGTGAGGTCTTATCAGCACTTTGTATAATGGTACTGTTGCCAGTGTTCCCTGTAAGATGAGCACTTGGGTGGCCACCCAGGAGAGATTCAAATGTCTGCCAGCTGATTGGCAGAGCACCCACAATGTCCACTGTGGGCAGCATGTGTTTCTACTGATGGTGCACATCTACACATCTCAGTGCACATAACAAAATTTATTCTGCATGCGGATGGAAAGAAATAGAAGGAACATTCACTAACACTTCTCTGTCTCAACTGGAAATATCTCACCTAATGCATCTGAGGATTGCATTAGCCTTTTTTTCAGAGCTGCATCACACTGACGGCTCAAAGTCGTTCTGTCAATATAGTCTCTTCTGTCACTTCCAACTGATAAGTCCTCAGCTTCTAGCAAAAATTACTGTTAGTCCCTACATGCATGACTTTGCACTATTCAATTTGATTCCATTTCTACTACTCCAGTTTACAAGGTCATCCAGATGTTCTTGTATGATAGTCCTCTCTTCCTCTGTATTGGCAGTACCTTCCAACTTTTGTGTCATCTGCAAATTTATTTGCACACTCCCTCTTTTTGAGTCAGGCTCAGGAATAAAAACATTACATAAGACTAGCCTGAAGACCAGTTCCTGAGGAACTCCATAGGAACCTCGCTCCAGCCTGACAGTTTTAGTATGACCTATGGCAGTCTCTCCTTTACCCAGTATAGGATTGCCAGCCCTCCAGGAACAACCTGGAGTCCCCAGAATTAAAGATTAAACTTTAATAAAAGATTATGTTATGTGATGAAATCTCAAGAAATCTATCCGACCAAAACTGGCAACCCTAAACCAGCTCATCTGCCTTTCAGTTCTCATATTAATCCTCATCTTCTCCTTTTTTAACTAATAATTTACCATATGGAACGGCATCAAATACCTTACTCAAATCCAGGAAGCTTAGATCGACTGCATTTCCTTTGTGTGACAAATGAGTTAACTTCTCAAAGAAGGAGACGATGTAGCTATCTCATGTAAGATCGTCAGTGCTTTTCCGGAAATACTATGCTACTCCCGTTTGGGCAAAAGTCTTTTTCCGAAAGACTTTTGCGCAAAAGGGCCAGTGTAGACAGCATAGTACTGTTTTCCGCAAAAAAGCCTCGATCGTGAAAATGGCAATCGGGGCTTTTTTGCGGAAAAGCGCGTCTAGATTGTCCACGGACGCTTTTCCGCAAAATGTGCTTTTGCGGAAAAGCATCCTGCCAATCTCGACGTGCTTTTCCGAAAATGCTTTTAACGGAAAAGTTTTCCGTTAAAAGCATTTCCGGAAAATCATGCCAGTGTAGACGTAGCCTGGTAGTCAACTTCACTACTGCAGAAGTGCCTCACTCCTGATGTTGAATGAAAATCCTTTGTAGATATGCACAGTCCAAAAGTGTGAGCTTTATATTAATTTAGCACTTGGGAGAGGGCCGTCTTCTCTCTCTCTCTCTCCCTAGAACCTAATAGCACTTTGGGGAAAATAGAGTCATTTACTCCTTTGAATGAATGACCCTGCCAGTATTAGTCAGACTGTTCTGTTTATGCAATCCGATTCTTCTCCAGAGGGAACATTTTATTACTTGTCAGCTGTTCCTGCATATTATAAATGTTAAGCCATGATTACAACTCTCTTCATTATACCTGGCACAGTTGGTGCCAGCTCTGTGAAGGAGCTCTGCTCCCATTTAGGGATCTAAAGGTGGCGTGGATCTTCAAATGCTTAGAGCCAACAGCAGCTTTACAAAATAATGGGGAGGTCTTGAAAAATTGGCCCCTTGCTTTCGGTTCCTAGATAGGAGCTGAGTTTTCTTTCTAACAAATAAATAAATCAATAGTTTGGTCCCAATTGTTGGTGCTGACTACTTGAAAGTATCTGGACTTTGAGCATGTGCTGTACAAAGTCAAGGGGGCATATATAATCCTTTCTCCAAAGATCTTACCATCCAAGCACGTGCTGCTGCTTTTCTTGAAGAAGTGACAAAACTTTGAATGACTTTGCTGGAGTAAAATCAGACCCGACTTCAGACACAAGTGTAACTCTTCAGCCTGGCACAGCCAGGGTCAAATTCAATATCTAAGGCTACCTTTTCAACATCACAACACCAAACTGGCTCAACAATACAACACAGAACCGGCTCACCTGGTAACCTGGGAAAATTAAGCCTCTCCCCCCTGGCACCTCTGAGAGGCAATGCTTCCTCACTTGCAAGCACAGATTCTGAGAGTGGAAAGGACACTTTTAATGAAAAGAAGGAAATCACCTGACATTAATAAGGGAAAATGCCACACGCAGGATTCATAAATACAAAACTGTGAGCAGGACACCACCCCTGAAGGTGTGGGACAGGGCCCTTTGCCTGATAGTCTTGTGTTCTGCAACCAAAACTTCTTTTTCTGGGCCACTTCTCTGCTCCCTTGCTGTCCCCCACTCGTAGTGGCTGTCCTTGGTTAGATGACTCCAGGAGTCAGAAGGGTATTTCTGTGAGTTCACTTCCCACCCTGGGAAGAAGTCACTTGGCTTGCTAGGCCTTCTGAGCCCTTGTTCTCATTGGTGTCCTCGCCCGCTATGGATCCTCACGGCCTGGCTGTCCAACCAGCCGCTGTTTCTTGCTGCACGTCAATTTCAGCCACTGCTCCAGTAGCCAGCTGCTCCTCACTTTCACCGACTGCCCGTCAGTCACCCCATGCTGACACCTGCCTCTCTCATGTGACTTTAGTAGGTCAGGCTCTTAATGAAATTTTTCCCGCCACAAATGCTTTCAGCTCTCATTGAGTACTTGACATAACAAAAGGCTCCTGAGGAAGTTTCTTCAGCTGTTTCTTTGAATAGGGGAAAAGGTAAATTAAACCAGACTGGGGATCCTTAGGGAGAGTCACACAATAAAGACAACAACACTGCCAACAGCATTTCACTACCCCTGCATTCAGTACTCGAGGGATTTGTAACCCAACACCAGCTGAAGATGATCACTTTGAGCAACACCGCTCTATCTGCTGGATATCTAAGCAGAGCAGGTGTGCGCATCTAAATACACTTTTGCTCCAGAAGTTTCTCTCCCTCCCAGCAAGCTGTCAGGCGACAGTTCATTCACATCCTGCTTACACAAGCAGTACAGTCCCATTATGGAATAGGACTTAGTCATGACGCAATTTTGAGGTCCCTTTAGTACTTTGAATCGGGAGGTATCATTAGAATCTTCCTTTCCCCTCCGCCACTCTCAAAATCCCTCTCCTGCAAAAAAACAAAAAAACTCACAACTTTTTTTCCTCCAGGATTTCTAGAATAGAACTCAGAACCCATTTGTTTACAGGCATGTTTTTACTTTGCCTTCCAGAACACACATAACACTTAGAAATCTTTAGTGGCGCCTATTGCCACAACATCTGGGAGCCTTACAAAACGAAGCGATCAATTAAAAATCAACATGGTCTAACAGAATCTTAACACCAGCGCCTGCTTCTTTAAATGGATAGTTGCAGCCGGTTAGGGATTAAACCATATTATAATGGATTAGTCCAGGGATTAAATCAGATTGTAATGGATATTGGGGAGGATTATTCAGATTCTATTCTTGGAAATACATTAGGACAAATCTATGGCTGTCTAAGCACTTCATCGTTTTTGCTGTGCTGTGCACTACGGCCAGTCAGGACTTCAAAGCAGCAGCCAGGTTAGAATGCAGACACGCTTGCTCCTGAAGCAAAGGTCTGCCACTTGAGCAAACAGAGAAACTTTTTTAGCAGAAGGCAAGTACACAATTAAGCAGTTCTCAATCCGTCCAATAGAGGGCAATGTTACACGCACACACTACCCTTGTTCACACAAAACTAAATCAAAAGACACAGGGACAATGGAGCTGTTATTCCGCTCTTCAGAGCCGAGCAATTAGGGAGTTGACAGAGAGATGATTTTAATGAGGTTCTGTCTCCTCACAGGCAGTGCTGCCTCTGGTTTTCCCACCCCTGAGTGGAATGAAGTTTGTGATGTGCAGCAGTGTGGAGGTGATGTGTGACACAGAGGGGCCGTGTGACCCATCATCTTCGTATCAATGGACACATGGAATTCAGGGGGGTGATGGTGGCACCAAAGGGTTCTGAGTGTGGGAGGGAGCTGAGGCCTGGGCCAGAGGGTGGAGAATGGGGGTGTGAGGAGGGCTCCAGGGCTGAGCTACGGTTGGGGGGTGTTAGGGCCAAGCCGCCTGCTGTGTGGTGGGGGGGAGGGGTCTGGGCCACGGCAGGAGGTATCCGAGACACCCAGGTCATGGGAGGGGAGTTCTGTGGCTGGACCTCTCTGGGCATGGCAGGCGGCTTCCACACTGCTCAGCTCACAGAAGAGGGTGTCCAGGGCCAAGCCATTTAGGCCGTGGTTGCATTTGGATCAGGGGGTGCCAGGCTCAGGCCATCCCTCCCCTGTCCATGGGATACATTGAGGGTGGGTCGGCCTCCTCCCCATATTAAGCTGGTGCCTTGAGTGCCTACACAGTGTTAAGTAGGCAGCTGTGTGGCTTACAGGGAACTTAGGTGACACGATCCCCGACTGAGCGCCCCTGTGTGAGTGATTTACTCATCCCCGCTGCCCAGATTTTCTTTTGACAATCTGTCCCTTAACTAGGTGCCTACATGGCAGCTGAGCTCTCTTGAACCCTACGCTGGCCAGTGCTAGTTATCAGGCTCTAAAAGTCTAGTCTTATGTGTCCAGGGGGTGGTTTCTGTTTCACTAACCTCACTGGGGCGAAAGTGGTAATGAAGAATGGTCCACAGAGCAGGGAGAATATGCAAAACAAAAAATTATATTTATTTGAATGAAAGCCACCGATTCGCCTTGATAATGTTCCCTTCGCTTTTAACTCGTCTCACAACACACATACAACCAACATTTTAACGTGCAAGAATATTCATAAGCAGTGAAGATATCTTGGATGCTTGAGGAAATGCCTTTTCATGAGCGTTTATGCCGGAAGCATCTGTCTGTTTCAGATGCTGAATATCTTTTCCTCCTGTTTGTCAAGTCAGGGAGCAGAAACATCTGGGCCCACATCCCCATGTGTTTCAGTGGGAATTAGCTGCCTAAATACCTGTAGATTAAAACGTAAGAACTGCCATACTGGGTCAGACCTAAGGTCCATCTAGTCCAATGCCCTGTCTTCTGACAGTGGCCAATGCCAGGTGCTTCAGAAGGAATGAACAGAACAGGTAACCCCCAAGTGATCCATTCCTGTTAAGGATCTGGGCCCATGACTTGAATGGGGAATGGATTTCAAGACTACGTGTATGTGTACACTGCAAACTTTTGTCCAGAAAAACAGCTCTAACTACACTTACTTCTACACTGCAATTGTGTTCTTGCAACAGAAAGTCGAAAGAATGCAGGGGGTTTTCTGACAATGGGAAGCCTCTTTCTACGAGGAAGAAGCCTTTTTCTGAAAGAGCTCTTTTGGAAAAAAGCATGTGTGGACGGGGAAAAGAGTTTTTTTTCGAAAGAAGAAGCCTCCAGGAAAAACCAGAGGTGCCCTGGTGGCCACTCCATCCACAGCAATCAAGATTTAAATGCGAGATAGCATCCTTATGAATGTGGACGCTATCTTTTGAAAAAAACGCATTGCTTTTTCATTGTGCTTTTGCTGTGTAGACGCTCTCTTTTTAAAGAAGTTTATTCAGGAGATCTCTTCTGGAAAAGCTTCTTCCAAAAGAAGCCTGCAGTCAAGACATAGCCTACGTTATCTAACAATTTTAAATGATGATCAAATCAAAGTCTTGTCTAAATATTCAGTTCATTATCTCCAGGAGGAAGATGTTTCGTTTGGCAAGGATTCCTAATATAGGGCAAAAAGCTTAGGAGGCAGAGTGGAAGAAGTCATCCATTGTCCTCCCACAGGAATTTGTAAAATCAGGAGGCAATCCTGATTCTATGACCATTAGCCCCATTTCCCTTTGTGATGGTGGTGGGTATCTGTGTTCTTCCTTTTCTGTTTGGAGTGACACACTGAATTTCGACCAGAAATGGGAGGATCGGGACTGTGGAGAACAGGGAACAGCTGCTGATATATTTCTCCCCATTGCATCTGGAAACGACCAATTAATTTGTAAAGAGCTTCTTCCCCTCCTGCTGAAACATTTTTTCCCCGTGCTATCACATTTGTATGTGTGTAGAAAATGTATAGCGATGTGATCCCACGTTACACAACGTCATGCGTGTGTTTATGTATCAGTTCCATCTAAGGCATCTGTCACTTCGGGATCTCTCTGCTCCCACGCAACTGAAATGTCAGCTCCTAAACATTTTGGCACAGGGCTTTGAAGCCTAATAGAATCCAAACCAAAAATAACACGGTTTGAAGTGGATTTGTCTTACTACCGCCCGTTCCCCCCACGCCCACTTATTCGGATTCCACATTAATTAAAATAACTGTGTCACTATGTTTACAAGAAAAAAAAAAGAGCGAGGGTTGTTGTTTCCAAGGTGCTCTGGCTGGCTGCAGAGAATCTTAACAGGCAAGGTAGCTAGTGGATACAAGTGTCAATTTCAGCCATCCCTGGTGAGTTTCCCTCTTCACTCCGGTGGCTACAGTGAAATCACCTCATTAGACTTGCCAGGTTTCCCCTTCCTCCACAGATCACACGATGCAGGAAGCATTCAGCGAGAGACCGGGGCTACACATAGGGGGATAATCCTTCCCTTCCCGGCTCCCCGATGCGGCGTGTTGCTGGCCTGTCCAGAAGGAGGCGCTGTGTGACCCCCGCCGCGGTAGCCGTGAGGGGACCGCTAGGAGCGTGTGTGTGTGTGTGTGTGTGTGTGTGTGTGTGTGTGTGTGTCTATTTTAACAGGGTTTGCACCGCAGTCGAGCTATGACAAAGCAAAGGCGCAAACCTCCGGCCGCTCCACAGCCTGAGCGCGTGTCTACACTGCAGTGAGACCCCGTGAGCTGGGCACTCCAGATCTGCCCCTGGCTTCCACCTCCCTTTCCTGGGGGGCGGCAGGCGGAGGCTGCCTCTCAGCCCCCCCTCCCTTTCCGTTGGGCAAAACCCAGCAGCCGCTGGGGCTGCCCAGAGCCGCCTCTCTCCCCGGATTCACCCTCCCTACCGCCTCCTCTCAGCCCCTTCCACTCCGGTTTGCCTCCGGCTGTCACACTCCATGGGACGGGCCCGCGGCGGCTGGGGGCTGCAGGCAGCCAGTGGAGGGGTGGGGAGGGGGGGGACTCTCGCCCAGGTTTGCAAAGGAGAGGGGTGGACACATGCAGGCGCTTTAATGCCTGGCCCCAGGAGGGGAGGAATCCGGGTAGATCGTGTGGACAGACCTGCCCTCCCCTTCCTGAATTACTCCTAAGTGACCTGGGGTCCCTCCCGGGGAATGAATGTGACAGTCGTGACCCGCCAGTGCGTGGGGGCAGCGGAGACATCCCCCCCCTTCCCTTCCCACGCGTAGCCTGGGAGCCGCCAGAGCGAACTGGGAGATGCGGGGGATCCTACAGACCCAGTTACTCGCGCCTTGTCCGGTGTAAGGACAGAAACACCGGCCTGGGAGTCTGCCGCGTACCCCAGCCCCCTGAAAGCGGGGCTCCTGGCTAAGCCGGGATTTACCCCCCCCCCCGCCTGTCCGACACACGCCTGGGAAATACCACCCGGGGTGTTCCCCCTCCCTCCGCCCGGCCACCTTCGCGGCTCAGGAGTGACGCTGGGTTAGCTCGCCAGAGCTCTGCTGATTCACACTCGGAAGGACGCGTCTCTCTCTCACACTCACACCTCAGAGAGAAATATGGGGGGAGGGGATCGCCGTATCCACACAGAGCTATTTTGGTGCACACACATCAGGATAAATAGCAGGCTACCCCGGGCAGGCGCAGGGAAGTTTGTTTCTCACACCAGCGTCTGTTAGAAATACTTGGCTAGATTTTTCTATGGCTTTTTGTGACACACACACACACACACACACACACACACACGGGTGGTGGTGGTGGGTGGGGCTGAAGAAACACGGGGGTGATCCCCCGACAGATCTGTTGTTTTATGCCCTCTAGGGATTCTGTTGTGGAGTTCTGCATAGGTGGGTTGACAAGACTCTGTGTGTGTGTGTGTGTGTGTGTGTGTGTGTGTGTGTGTGTGTGTGTGTGTGTGTGTGTGCGCGCACGCACACACACAGCGAGTCTCTCTACGAAGAAATAAGTATGTGATCTTTCCCTCACTATGTTGTGTGTCCGGGGGATGGTTGGGGAGAGACGCTCACGCCCAGAGAACTAGCCGGCGATCATGCCAGTGCGGTGTTGTTTGGTGCTGGTACAGAGAGCCGCTCGCTCTGTCTGTCCCTGTGTCTGTCTGTCTGTCTGTCTGTGGAGATCTGCGGGGCGAGTTTTCGGTAACAATTGGGTATATGTGAGTCTATCTAAGTAGACACGTCTCTTGACCTCCCCCCCTCTCTCTCTCTCACACACACACACACACACACACACACACACACACACACGTCACGCGCAATGCCAGGCGACCCTTCTCGAACTCCGCCCGTGGAAACGCCGCGTGGTTGGCGAATGGCGAGTTACATCTCGGCAGCGGCTCCTCCCCCGCGTGGTGTAACCCGCTCACTTGATCAAATCCTCGAACGTGAACAGTTTCACTGAAAAGCACTTTTTCAAAAAAAAAAAAAAAAAAACCCACCAAGAGCCAAGAGCGGCTCCAACTCCCCGGCAGAGAGTTGGGCTTTCCCCCCCCTCCTGGCCACCGTCTCCGCGGCTGAGAAGGCGAAGAGGAGCCTTCACACATCCCAGTCCTCCTGCTCCCCCGGCCCCCTCCCCGCTCCTGCAAAGAGCCCCCCCAAACTCCCCAACTCCGCCGGCACGGCATGGAGAGGGGGGCCGGCTGGTCCGCAGCCTGCCGCCTCGCTCTGCTCGCCTGGACATGGCTTTGGCTCGTCGCTGGCGGCTTCGCTAGCGCCGAAATCACCTGCGGATCCGGCTCGTCTTCATCCTCCTCTTCCTCCTCCTCCTCCCGGGCGAAGGAGCCGCCGCGGGGATTGCTGCTGCCTTGGCCGAGGCGCCGGGACGCGGGAGCCGCCGGCGAAGAAGCCGCCCTGCGGGAGAAGCCCGGCGGAGGATGGGACGGGGAAGAAGAGGAGGCGGCGCTGGCTGTGGTGCTGGAAGAGGACCGGGGCTTGGGTTGGGTGGACGGGGCGAGGGGCGCTGGGGATGCGCCCGGCAGCTTGGCCAAGGGGGCCGGCTGGGCTGGGAAGGCGCACGGGATGCCTCCCTCCGGGCAGCGCTTGGGCACGGCCAGGGGAGCCACCGCCGCTGGCCGGGAGCGGAGGCTGCCGCCGGGAGATGCCCAAAGGGAAAGCGACGGGCCTGGTTCCCACCCCCGGCTGCCCAGGGCCAGGAGGAGCAGCGGGGGGCGCCAGCTTTTCGCCCCCGAGCTCGGCGGAGCGGGCGCCCCTTGGACGGAAGGGCAGAAAGTGACTCGGGCTCACGGCTCCAAAGAGGAAGGGAAAGTGGCCAAGCTGCGAGGCGGCGAGGAGCTCCGGTTAAGCAGCACCACCTTCGCCCTGGCCGGGGACTCGGCCCACAACCAAGCCATGGTGCACTGGTCGGGGCACAACAGCAGCGTGAGTACTGCGGGCTGGGCTGGGCTGGGGGGTGTGCGCGCCCAGGCAGGGCTGGTCTGTGCCCAGGCACCCAGCGCCTTCCAGGGAGTTTGTCTAGAAACGCGGCTGCCTCTTGCACGCCCGGCGGGGGAAAGGGAAAGTTTGGTCTGGGGGGAAAACGAAGGAGCCAAAACAAACCCCCTAGATCCAGAGGAGCGGTGCGCGGCTGCGGCCTGTGCGCGCCTAGTCGGCAGAAAGAACGCGCAATCTGCGCTCGCTCTGAAGTTAAACTGGAGGATTTGTTCGAACCTAATTTCCCTCCCCTCTCCATGGGGAGGGGAGAGAGAAGCAGAGAGATTCCTCCTGGCTTGGCTTGCCCTGCCTTGATCCAATTGAATTCCCGTCTGTTGTTTCTCTCTCTATATGTAATACAGACCTTGACCCGTTTCCGTGGCTTGGTGCTGGACAATGACTGGTGTGCAGTTGTTGTTTTTGTAAAGCCTCTAACGTAGAGTTAAAGCAGCGCACCCTCGTTCATTCCGCCGCAAAAAAAGCCACACGCCGCTGAATGGGTGTGAAAGAGGCGCAAAGGAGGTGAAACACACTAATAATACTAAAAAAAAAATCAATGGTCGTAGAATGCCTCCCCCCCCCCAGTCAACACATGCCCCATTTAAAAATTACTCGTGGCACCCCAGAAAGTTTGTGTTGGGAACTCGCCGCGCACGGTGTGCGCCAAAAGGTGGCGCTCTTGAAAAGCAACAGCCTCCCAAAGTCTGCCGGCTGGCTGGCGCGATGAAAGGGGCTTTGTTATGTTAGCAACCGCTGCCCGAGCTAGCTTCGTGCTCTCCAATGCTCCCTGGACAGCTATAAGGGAATTTCAATTGTATTTTAACCTGATATAAGACATGCTGTTTCCACCGGGCCATACAGCCGGAAAGCAGGCATAGTGTAAAGGATCCAGGAAACCTTTTTACAGGTTGACAATGGTTCCATTATTTGGATGATGACGGCTAGTCCCTGCCTTGCAAATACCCCGGTTCTTGGTTCGCCTATGTTGCAAATGTGCAAAACGCAATTAGAAGTATAAAGTGGAATGTCCAGATCCTTATATCCGGAGTTGAATGATCATCTGGGGCCGGCGTCTCTTATGTATCATAGCTGCATGGTGTACAATTCAGCCATCTCTCTATGCTTTCCCCAATGGAAGTTTTAGTTCACTGTTATTTATTTGTTCTCATCTAATAATGCAGACAGCTAGCTAGGGGGTACCTAGATTTATCCAGTTTTTGAAGGGAGCTGTGTTTGCTAGACATGAATTCCACAATAACAAACATTCTTTGGAAGCTGCCCATGGTCTGTTTTAGCACTGCATTATCCATAGGCTTCTGTAAAAATGCGTGAAGGAATGGAGTGGGGGGAAAAAATCAGTCTGGCAGCACTGTTTCTTGTTTTCATTTGGGTTTCTAATAGTTATTTGTATGTCGTATTAACCTAGAACAGGGGATGCCTTCTCAGGCATTTTGGAAATAAAGGTGTTTTTGCAAGGTGCATTTCAGAAAGGGATTTTTAAAATCTTCTTTGCTTAGATCTCCCTTTTGTTGAAATGTGTCATTTAAATACGTAGCTTTATTTATTGTTTTAACTTCACATCACTGATAAGGCTAATCAATTACAAACTGTCAGATGGCTCAGGGCTTTTCACTAAGGTCTTGCCTCTGTCATGACTATGGGCATGGAGACCTTTTCACTACTTCTGGGGCTGTATTTACTGTAGTGAAGAACTGACAGGTGCTCGTGGAAATGACAAGGAAGTGCACTAGTAAATAATAGTATTACCCATCCATGATTTGTCAGATGTGAGGTTTGTTACTTACCACTTAGTTTTCTGTATTGTCCCTTTTCGGGAATGCACACAATAGCTTGTCATTAATCATTGTTGCTTTTTTTAAGGCAGTGCATTGTGTGAGTCTATAGGCAAAATTAAATGCTTGAACTTGACGCTGGATGGAGGTGCTTTCGTATATTACCAGGGACAGGCAGATGGAATGCCTGATACTGCCCTGCAGTCTTGCTTCTACCCAATTTTCCAGTTGGGTTGAATCTGGTACAAGGAGGTCAAACAATTTGTCCAAGCTCACACAATGAAACAGTAGTTTAGCTGAGATTAGGGCTAAGGGTTATGATATCTCTGACCAGCCAGACTGCATTGCTGCCTAATCTAAAACTTGAATCACATATTTTCACAACTGGCCATAGGAGTAGGGCCCCAGGAAAGGAAATTGGAAATACTTGGAGGATATTAACTCATGTCCCGTCATTGTGCTGGAAGTCTTGGGCAGTGAAGAGGGCATATGTATATGAGTCAGTTCTCAGTCTACCAAAGTAATGAGTAGGGAAGCAGACTATACCTTTCCCCTTCTTGCTCTCCTTGACATTGATCTAAAGTCTGAGCTCTCTTGCCTGGGAGAGTGTTTTGATTTTTTTTAAACTGTTTAGTGAAACAACATATTTCAAAGCGAACACTTGTGGAAGGAGCTTCTTACAACCCAACTGATTTTCAGAGACAAAAGAAAATATTGGGAACCACAAGATCCGGATGTTCGTTAGGAATATACATTAACCTCAAGCCCTTTCTCAAAGGAGAGACCTGCAAATTCAATGCATAGTGTTACTCGGGATTTTGATAAGCTGCTTCCCCTTTTTAAAAAAGAAAAGAGAATTTCAGTGTCACTGAAAAACGTCACATTCCCAAGAGTCAAACTTTGGCTTCCTGGTGGTCTTGAGATAGAAACAAAGGGCGGGGAGCAGGAGATCTGGGTTCTGCTCTTGTCTCCTGTGACCTTAGGCAAGGCTATTAACATCTCTTGTAAGACCGGCCATACTGGGTCAGACCTAAGGTCCATCCAACCCAGGATCCTGTCTGTCGACAGTGGGCAATGCCAGGTGCCCCAGAGGGAGTGAACCAAACAGGTAATGATCAAGCCTTCTCTCTCCTGCCATCCATCTCCACGCTCAGACAAACAGAGGCCAGGGACACTATTCCTTACCCATCCTGGCTAATAGGCATTAATGGACTTGACCTTCATGAATTTATCTAGTTCTCTTCTAAACTCTTTGATAGTCCTAGCCTTCACAACCTCCTCAGGCAAGGAGTTCCACAGGTTGACTGTGTGCTGTGTGAAGAAGAACTTCCTTTTATTTGTTTAAAACCTGTCACCTCGTCTTCCCTGTGGAATCAAGGTCATGCCACAGAGGAGTAGAATTTATGTCTGTTTATAAAACACAGAGATCCTCTGATGGCAATTGCTGTGGAAGTACAAAATATTACTGATGCCTGAGGGGTTTGCAAACTCTCTCTGCACATCCATTAAGAGGGGGTTGGTGTGACATAAGGGACTGAATTTGAAAAAGGGAGGATTTTACATTGGACAGAAGACAGACATTTCTACTGGTAGATTGACGAATAGTGCTGCTATAGGGCAGAACAAAAGGCCCACTGGAAAGGCTTTAAGAAACCAGGGAGAAATCTTGCTAAAATCTGTTGGGGAAAGCATACCTTCTATTTAACTATCCCCCATCTGCCTGAGTGTTTTCAAGGCTCTAGACAGTTCCCCCTCACTCCCAAACTTCCTCCAACCTTTGGAAATCACTTTGTCGGATGGATTTTTCCTCTCCTGGAGTTCTATGCTGAGGAATTAAACTATTCCACAGAAAGTTTGCTGATTTGAACCCTTATATCTTGCCACCTTACTTCTGTGAAAGAGCCTTTCAGATGAATCCAATCAGCCGCAATGGATAAAACAAGGCTTACTGGACGTCACTCCTGAAAATGGTCACACTTGAAACAGTTGTTTCAACTCTGAACCACCAGGAGGGTTCAGAGTTAACACCTACTTTGAGATGAATGTGGCAGTTACTGTTTCATTCTGTTTGCAGCCTGACCCAGACTGCACCTCCCCGGTTTGAGTTCAGAAGGGGGTTTCTTCACAAACAGAAGAATTTGAAACGTAATCGTTTAAAGTATTGTTTATTTTCAGAAAACATTACAAATATCATGTATCCACAGAGAGATTAGGGAGAGACCCTAACTTCACACTATAGCACAAAATAAAGCTTTGCTTACCAGGAGCAGGCCGTGATCTTGGGAGCTGCTGTAGCAGGAACTACTGCGGGCGATTGGAGTGAATGATTGTAATGGGGGTCGGCACTCACCTCACACAAGCACCCCCATTTGTCCAAGTGTAGATTCCTGCGCTGCCTCAGTTTTAAAAGCCTTGTGGCTACTCAGCCTTCCGACCGAGTCACGCAGCCTCATGTGAAACACAAACCCCTTCTGAGATAAATGTCTATCAAGGGCCCATCCCAATGCCCTCTGTAGAGAGTCTCTCTGAATAGAGTCCAGTCCAGTCTCTCAATCTGTTTCCCCACTCAGTAAGAGAGTGGTGCTTCCAGGACTGCTCCTTCTGGAGACAGTCCTAAACAGCTCCCCACTCTGAGCTGTCCTTGGTTCTGTCAACCAGCAACCCAGACCTTCTCCCTTCCAAGTCTGAGTTGCAGTTAATCTGACAGTTCCTCTTATATAGTCCCCTCTGGCCCCTGATTGGCTAGTTTCCTCCTAGCCACTCTAACCTCCTGGAGGACTTCTCTATGGCCCTTTTGGTCTTAGGGCCTAGCCCCATGACAATGATCCAGAAATCCTTTTCATGCTTTATCTGCTCTGGCTGGTGTAGATGTGAGTTCCACACATAAACCAGGAGGTAGGGAGAGAGCAGACCCCTGTCGATCATGTGGATACCCAGCAGCAGCAGAATTCTTTCCCTCTCCTTGTGCAAATGACGCCTCCCACCCAATGGACTGACAAATGACCCCAGCAAATGACAAGCGGTCTAAGAACTTGCTTTGCTGTCAGCTCATACTCAGGAGTGACTCTAACAAATGCCTTTGGCAATAATCTGATGAGCTTGCCAAGATGCTAACATACAAATTGTTTGTCATCGGGATATTGCTCACCTTCCCAGTGGTGAATTACAAGCAGGGAGAGCCCGATGGCTGTAATATGTGCCAGGGGGCTTTTAATGAAGGTGCCTAACAATGCAGTATGTAGTGGGGAAAACAGGAAAGGGCAATATTTATAATTCCAAATGGATAGCTCTGTGCTGAAAAAGGATTCTAAGGATTAGTCAGGAAGTGCAGGCGTTGGCTGTCAAGAATGCATTACTGCTGGAGTGCTCCACTTGGGTTGCATTCTAAAACGTTTCCTTCCAATGCGCAAGATCGTGGCAGTGTGATCAGATTAATTGTATTGCTCTTGGGAGATATTTCAATCGCTGTGCTAACCAAATTGTTTTTTTCAGATGGTTTTTGGCTATGGACAGTAGTCGCCTCACCACTTGAATTAGCTTCTGTGTCACAATATCTTAATGCATTTCCCTTCTCTACTATGCCTAGTAGTGAAGGCTGGCACTAAAATCATTTCCTGGGACTTTGCCAGGAAAAAAAGTTTTTAATTAATATTTCAAAGGGGGCGGGGGTGGAGAAATAAAAATGGAAAGCTGACATGCTGTAATTGTTTTTGAGGTTTGTGTTGTGTCAGGAGGGCATGCAAAAAGAGCCGGTGGATACTTCCTTCCAATTACTTATCTCCAGGCTGGTTTCACTGAAAAATTGGATTAATATCTCAGGGAAAGAAACTTTAAGGGGCTTGCTGCTGCATTCCTGTGCCGCATCGGAACCTGTTCAAGACTGTAGATGGTCTTTCCTCACACCCTAGTTACAATCAGAGGCCACAACAGCTATTGTAGACCAGGGTTGAAAAGTGACTTGGTCGTTTTCAATTTTCTGGTTGCTGTCAGTTTCACAGTGTAGTCCAAAAGTTTTCAATGCACAAAGAATGCAGGATGGGGGTGTATTTCTTCATGCAGCTCACAGCCAACCTATGGAACTCCTCGCCAGAGGATGCTATAAAGACCAGGACTTTAACAGGGTTCAAAAAATAACTAGATAAATTCATGGAGAATAAATCCATCAATACTTATTAGCCAGGATGAATGGTGTCCCTAGACTCTGCTTGTCAGAGGCTAGAAATGGATGACAGGGGAGGGATCGCTTGATGATTCCCTGTTCTGTTCACGCCCTTTGGGGCATCTTGCAGGGGCATCTGGCATTAGCCTCTGCCAGAAAACAGGATACTGGGCTAGACGGACCTTTGGTCTGACCCAGTAAGGTCAATGATTACACTTATGACAATGATTTACACTCAAGATTTTGTAGTGATTTAAATGCGGACAGAACCAACTGTGTGTTTAATGAGAAGAGTCATCTGCCTGCAATAAAAGATGACTTGGAAGTTTGTTTCAGTTGGATAGAAAATGGAGGATAGGTAGGGGAGTTCAGATGAGTTCAGGTGAAGCAGAGACAGAGGTATGTCTTGTATTCTAGGTATCATGGAAATACATCTGATCAAGTGACCAGGATTATAACTGGATGAAGAGGTGACGATTTTGGCTAATAATACAGTGGTAACATCTAGGGAGTGTTGAAGTCGAATGGTTAGAATGCAGCACAAGGAGCTAAAGAGTCCAGAGTTCTTATCTTGGCTTCACTCGCTTAATGTGTGACTTTGGGAAAATTACATGGGACCCAATTTGGCAGCCAGTAAGAGATGTACTGGTAACAAGGACTACAGGATCAGGTCATGTAAGCTCTTTATGACTCCTCTGTAAAATGGGGCAGGGGGCTAGAAATCCTTTCTGCTCTGATTCAGGTGCATGTTGTGAAGGGAGGTGGCACTGAGAGACAGATCCAAATTAGCTTTGCCTTTGAGGTCAAGCTGGAGTGTGGAGTCTAGTATGAGGATGGCAAGATGCCAAGAAGGCTCATAAGGATCTCAAACCGATACTGGGCCAGTTCTGGTTTTGTATCCAAATTGTAGGGGCTGGTAGGGCTCTGGTCAGGTTGGAAATGAATCTGGTTTGGGTTTGAGGTTTCACGTGTGGTCTGCCCTGGGCTGTTAGGACCAGTTAATTGGTAGCGATGTGTGAGATGAAAAGCATTGTGGGTCAAATCCCGCAGCCATAGAAAATCCACAGTGGGGCAGATGTAGCTCCGCTGAAGTCACTAGAGCGGGTCTGATTTATACTGGCTGAGGATTTGGCCTGGGATATTTCACAGCACAGGAGCTGAAGGCGAGGGAGGGACCCATGAGGATCACTGGAGGCTATCCAGCTCCTGCATGCCGTGTAGCTTTCTGCATGGCTTTCTCTGCAGTGGTTCCTAGATGGGCAGAGGAAATGGAGGTTGGGCCAGTGGGTTTGTGAACTTTCTGGACCCACTGGATTGCAACAGGGCAGGGGGGGTTGAATGCAAGAGGATGTAGTAGCTTCAGTCATTTGTAAAGGTGTCCTAGGGAAAGATTCTGATGACCTCCAAACACAGCGCTTCCCTTTAACTTGAGCTTTGCTTGAGAGGCAGGAATGTAGCCCTATGTTATTACTTGCGCCCCCATCCCTCCAGAGTTGTGTGTGCCCAACTCCCTCCCTCATCAGGTAATCAGCTGCCCTGCAGCATTGTACGGGTGCATGGTATTCTCCCCTTCGACCCCTCTGCCCTGCCTGGATTCTCTCTTCCAATATGCCCCCACCCCACTTGAGCACACTATGACTTTCCAAGAGTGCCATGCAGGGTCCCAAACCGACAGCTGTCTCAGCATCATCCGACACTGGTTCCCCGCTGCTGCCACAGATCAACAATTGGATGCCTTTGAGAGATGATTGTAAGGAAAAGTAGTTAGATTTTGTTTTGCTGTATGGCTTTAGTCTTGGAAAACCAAACAGATGCAGAGAACCTGTCCACAGAGGATGTGGCTGCAACATTGTGATTTTAAAATACCCCTTGCCATTCTTACAGCCGGGCCCTGTACTCCTGTAGTTGTAGTGACTTTATCAGATTGTTTACTTTTTCAGCTTGGATGGTGAAATGAGTTTGGTCAGTTCCATGTTTAGTTCATAGTCCCTTTTCACTTCATGGTTCTTCTGCACCACACTTTACCTTCATGCACTAGTCTTCCAGGGAATAATGAAATTATATTGTTTTGATCAGAGAACCAGTACAGCTGGGATCTAATGCAGGCTCTGACTTTGAATCTGGGGTTTTCCAAGTGTATTCCAGGACATAAGTACCCAAATCCTAACTCCCTTAGGTTCTTTTAAAAATCCAAGCCTTTTTTCTCTGCTTCAGTTTCCCACTTGGAAAATGGTACATTCAGGGATAACGTGAGGATGAATTAATTGGCTAATGTTTGTAACAAGGTTTCAAAAAGGGCACTGTCACTACGATGAATAATTCACACACCAGTTAGGGGAAATTCCCCATTTTATAGGCCATCAAACTCCAGGAATACAAAGGTAAATCAAGAAAGGCCGAAGTGAAAGGATTGCAACATTGTATGTTTTTATTCCGAAATGGGCAGGAGGTAATACTTCTCCCACTGAAATGAACTGGAACAAAGTCCCAGGCAGTAACATCCAAACATTATTGTGGCTGTTTCCTCCTTTATCCCAGCTCCCGAAACGGAAACAGCAGCCAGGCGGCTCTGAAAAGCATCATGGGGCCTCCTTGCCCAGAATAGCCTCGCTTTTAATTAGCTCTAACGTGACCCCACGGAACCTCAGGGCAAACGCTTTGGAAATTAGAGCTCTCGGGTTCTGCAGACTGAAAACGCATCGCCTGTGTGGCGCCTGACACTAGAGGGAGCGTGGACATTTCATAAAACACAGCGCAGTGCTGCAAGAATGGGGAGGGGGACGCAGGGGGCTGGAAAAGACGTTCTGGAAAATGGATGTTGCTAAAATATTCATCCTGGAAATTCACAGGGCGCCTTTGGCTCGGTGCAATTCCAGCCCAAAGAGATTTCCTTTGCTCAGTGAGGGGGGAGGTCTGTGCACACACGGCTTTCTGCTCCCGCTGCAGATCCAGTCTGTGGATGCGCCTGCTGTCTTCTCCCCTTTGGTTTCTCTGTCATTACTGCCTGCCCCTGAAGATAGGATCTGGGTGGCTCGGGAAGCTCATCTACTCCCACTGCCCCAAATCCTTCCCTCCATCCTGAATCCTCCGCCTGCAAAATCTCTAGGAGTTCCCCAGCAGCTGGGGACTGGATTGGAAAGGGGAGGCAGTTAACTCTTCGAGCGCTGGAGGCCAATAGTCTAGTCCTAGGCTGGGGTAGGAAAGTCAGCTCTTCCTCGTTTCCTCTGCCAGCCCGTAACCCTCCTCCGCCTGCTGTCAACCCACTGAGGACCCTCTGGCCCATATACTCCCCTGGCTCCTTGGAACGTACCCCCTTGTCTCTTCCCAGCAGGCAGAAAGACTCTTGCTCTTCACCCTTGCAGCTTTGCAAAGAGTCACTGCAGACCAGTTCCTTTTCCCTTCAGCATCAGCCCTGACTTCCCATTCTTCCTTTCTAGTCCCTTGTCTGGACCACTGTGACACAGGGATGGGCGAGTGTTAAAGATCTGCCTCGGTGCCTGGTTCTCAAAGGATCAGAGTCTGTTACAGCCCCGAGGTTGGGACTCAGGGATCTTTTGCTCTGCAGGATTCTGGTTCCATCCCCGGTGTGCTGGCCGAGATGCATTCATCACACCCGCCTGTCTCCTGTCTGCAGTGTTGTGCTCCCTCTCTCCTCCCTGAGGGCAGGGCTGAGCCGATGGTGGCAGGTAGAGGACAGGCGCTGCACATCCCCCTGGCTGGGTAGAAATAGCAGCGTAGAGGGCGAGGCACTGCCGGGGCAAGTGGAGTCAAAACACATCAGGTTCGTACCTGCCACAGCTCTCTAGGGCAGCGGCGTTCAAACTTTTTTTCTCATGACCCAGTTGAAGAAAATGATTGATCCCGCGACTCAGCATAATTTGACTGGAGTGTGGGCTCTGGGGTTGGTCTGAGGATGGGAGTTGGGCTGTAGGAAGGGACTCCAGCTTTGGGGGGGGGGTAGGTCTGGGGCACTAGGGGCTTATCTTGAGCGGCTCCCATTCAGCAATGCAGCAGGGGGCTAAGGCAGCTTCCTGCCTCTCCTGGCACCGCAGGCCATGCTGCTCCCCAGAAGCAGCCGCCAGCCGGTTCCCAGCCAATGGGAGTGCGGAGCGATTGCTCGGGGCAGGGGTGGTGCGTGGAGCCCTGTGCGCTCTCCCCCCACCTAGGAGCGGGGCCTGCTGGCGGCCACTTCTGGGGTGCAGCCCAGTTTGCGGTGCCAGGACAAGCAGGGAGCTGCCTTAGCCCCCCCCCCCCACTGCTCACCTGATCCCCCTGCAGCACCAAGACCCAGCGCCCGACATTCCACCCCCCAGTCCTGGGCCCCGACCCGTCGTTTGAACCCCCCTGCGCTAGGTACCCAAGCAGTGAATCCCCCACCCAGGCTGGTAGCATTAGCAGGGCAGCGTCCCCTTGCTGCCCTGCTGCTGGAGCCTTGGCCAGCCTGGAGAGAGGCGCTTAGAGTGGGGAGAGGCTCCTGCTGCCGGAACCGTCCCCTGCTGCCTTTCATTGCGCCCGTCACTGTGGCACGGAGCCGCACAGGCCTTAGGTGCCCCTGCCAGGGTAGGCCGGGCGGGGCAAGGGCCGGAATGGGCTCCCCCACTGGTCACATATTCCTCAAACTGCAGAGGGAAGCCAGGCCGGCGGGAGCACCTCACCGCATTGTCTTTCATCCAGGCCAGTAATGTTGCTCTCTCCGGCTGGCCCGGGGGTGAAGACACCGACTGTTGCCCTGCTATTGCCGGACTCCTGGACCGGTGGAGGCCTTGGGCCACCTCGCCTCCTCAGGGAAAAGGCACGGGGCGGATGTACCTGGCCACTCGGGAAGCTCCAGCAACAACGAAAGCCTGAGGGGATTCTGAGGGCTCCCTTGAATGCACAGATGAAGGTTTAAAGGCATAAAACATCCCTCTGTCGGGGGCGGGGCGAGGTCCCTCTGAACTGCTGCCTTGGTTGGTCTTAGCGGCCAGGCCAGGGCTGGCAGGGATAGAAAATACTGAACTAAACAATAAAACCGAGCTGTCTGATGGAAGGGTATGCCTGCACTGCCGCGTCATTTCGAAATAGCTAATTTTGAAAGAGTGATTTCAAAATAGCTTATTTCGAAATAACGCGGCTACACACAAAATGCGTTTCGGAAGAGCTTTTTGCTATTTCGAAACAGCGTGTCCACACTAATTGGACTCTGACTCACATTTAAGGCCAGCTGGAACTAGTTCTGGCAGAGCATCAGGTCAGAAGTTACCCTGTTGCCTGGGTGGCCAGCAGGGCACCTTGGGAAGGGCTGGAGGCTCCCTATTTCAAAATAAGTGTCTACACAGCGCTTATTTCGAAATAGCAGTTTCGAAATTGGCGCTATTCCTCGTGGAATGAGGTGAACCAATTTCGAAAGAAGCCCTCCGCTAGTTCGAATTCATTTCGAAATAGCAGTTGGCTTGTGTAGACGCCCCTCCCCTGGGGTTTGCGGGGAGACACCTCTCCCCACTGTGGCCCCAAGGCCCTGCCACGCAGCTAAGCGGGAACTTGGCTGGGGCAACAATGGGAAGAATTTCCTTGTTTCTTGGACATTTGAGAAGGGGCTAGCGTGGATCCCAGAGGGGAGCTTACCTGCTCCCTTGTAGCCTGCCCCTTCTGAGTGCCTGTGGTCTGAAAGGGGGCGCTGGGGGTGAGGGTGGCTCTGCCCCCTCCCCACCATCTGGCTAACGGACTGGCCCCACCCCAAGCATAATGGAGCTGTTGCTCTGGCTTTTTCAGCCCCCGACAAATGCTGATGCTGGATTCCGATTGGGGCCCTAACAGGAATACTTCTGTCCCCCTTATAATAAAAAGCAAATAGCCCCCCCCCCCGCATCCCCTTGAGCGGCGTGTAGCCCTAAGCAAGGCCTCTGTGTGCCTACACTGAGCGCCGGCTGTGCCAAGAACAATCAGCAGGTAACCATGGCGATTCTTGTTCACGGGCAGAGTTTGAAGCCTCCCCCGATCCCACCCCTTCATGGACCAAAGACCAGAGAGCGCTGTTGGGATCAGATGACGGGGATCCTTCCCCTTTGGTATTTGCTGATTCTCTGACACGGGGGTGTAGCTGAGTCTCCACTGGGCAGGATGCCAGTCAAGTTTGCTCTTTCTCCTTGGTGGGCCCTAGATTGTGGGCTGCGAATTCTCTGAAGGGCAGTGGTGGCCGTGAGGAAGCCCACAGAGATTTCACGTAAATGGTTGATTTAAACCTTCTCCCACTAGGGTGATACTTGCGCTGGACTCGTGCTGGTTCATTTCCCTTGGGCTTTGCCACCTCCTGCCAGGAGTGGGGAAGGGATGATGAATGCGTCTTTCCAGAGAAATTAGAAAACAAACCCCAGCCCTACATCAGAGGCAGTGACCCCCCGGGAGTCTAACGCTCCTTGTTTCCAGGTAGCAATTCACATCCATTGTGTGAGCCCCTGGAGTTGAATCCCAAGGAGGGATGTGACTGTGTGGGGTTTGCAGGGCTGGAGTCTAGGGCAGGGTCCGTCCCGAGAGCTCCCAGCCAGAGATGAGCACGCTGCTATTGTCGGGAGAACTCGATTCTATTTATTTAGGTCCATGGAAATGAACGGGTCACCTCCCTGCCAGGCTGCATAAATTCCTGCCGGATTAACTAAAGCTTTAGACCGCTGGTTAAGTAATCGATCCTGCCATGAGCTGGAGAGAGCAGAAATGGATGCCAGCACGTCTGCCTCTCCCTTTAAAGTGATGCTGTCAGGCTGGGACTCACAGGCCAGAATCCAGTGTCACTTATAAGGGCTTTGTTCCACTGGGTCCCAATTCACATGTAAGTGGCGTCCTCACGACTCACCAAAGGTGATCGAAATAAATCTACCTCCTTGCCATTAATACGTCATTTGGCTCTGTCTACACAGCGCCAGATTTCGAAATAAAGCGCTATTCCTAAACGTCCCTTACTCCTTGTGGAATGAGACTTACAGGGACAACGGAATATCGGGCTTGCTGTGAAGATGCGGGATAGCTATTTCGGGCTACTCTGGTATCCCAAAATAGCATTGCCATGTAGACGTACCCTGAGAGTCCAAACATCATGATACTTGAAATCCTTCTGGCTAGGCCTTCAAGAAGGATCACTTTTATAGCACTGTAGGTGGTGGAATCTCCCTCTCTGGAGATATTTAAGAACAGGTTAGATAGACATCTGTCAGGGATGGTGTAGATGGAGCTTGGTCCTGCCTTGAGGGCGGGGGGCTGGACTCGATGACCTCTCGAGGTCCCTTCCAGTCCTATGATTCTATGATTCTATGATTCAAGAAGGATCACTTTTATAAAACCTCCTTTATTTTGCACGGCTCATGCTAGTCGCGTTTTTCATTTTACTGTTGGGCCTTGGACACTGAAACTAGACCGGCTCATTTCATGGCCAGGTTCCATAGACTAGAGCTATGTCTACACAGCAGTGTTATTTCAGAATAACGTCAGCTATTCCGAAATCATGTAATGTGCATCTACATGGCGAGCCTGTTATTTCGAAATACATTCAAAAGAACGGGCTTCTCATTCCGACTCCTGTAACCCTCATTGTCTGAGGAGTAAGGGCAGTAGGGGAAGAGTGCTCTATCTCGAAATCTCAGCACCAAAAGTCGAAAGAAGCTATTTCGATGTGACACAACTAGCGTATTTCGAGTTTCACCTTGCTGGGTAGATGTGCCGTAGCAGACCGCATCTGCATTGGGTTCAACGTAAAATGGGAGAAGGATGGTTTATATTCTGCTCTCCTCTTCCTCGCAGCCCCACCCCTCAAATGCCCAAAACTTTAAAAAATGTGCCCTCACCGGTCAGTTTGCACCTTAGGGCTCCCACCGAAGACCACACAAATGTACACACAAATGAGTTGCAGTCTTAGGTTTCAGATGGTGACAGAGCTGCTGAAACATCCCAGCTCCGTGTGTTGATTAGGCTTAACCCTGGCTAGTCCTGGAAATGCCTGCTGTGATGTAGGGATTTTTGCCTCTTTAGGGGGCGTCTACACTGTACCCAGAGCTCATAAGAAGCTACGCAATTTGAGCTATGCAAGCTGTGTAGCTTATTTTGAGTGTATTTCAAAATAGCTTATTACGTCATTTGGCTCTGGGTACGTCTAAACTATATGGCTCCGTCGACGGAGCCATGTAGATTTGTTGTTTTGGCAAAGGCAAATGAAGCCGTGATTTAAATGATTGCGGCTTCATTTACATTTAAATGGCTGCTGCGCTGAGCCGACAAACAGCTGATCAGCTGTTTGTTGGCTCAGCGCGCTAGTCTGGACGCTCCCCTGCCGACATCAAAGCCCTTTGTCGGCAGCCCCGGTAAACCTCATCCCACGAGGAATAACGGGGCTGCTGACAAAGGGCTTTGATGTCAGCAGGGGAGCGTCCAGACTAGCGCGCTGAGCCGACAAACAGCTGATCAGCTGTTTGTCGGCTCAGCGCGGCAGCCATGTAAATTTAAATGAAGCCGCGATCATTTAAATCGCGGCTTCATTTGCCTTTGCCTATAATCCTAATCTACATGGCTCTGTCGTCGGAGCCATGTAGTCTAGACACAGCCTCTGTCTACACAGCGCCAAATTTCGAAATAAAGCGCTATTCCTAAACGTCCCTTACTCCTTGTGGAATGAGACTTACAGTGGCAACGGAATAGCAAGCCTGAAATATCGGGCTTGCTGTGAAGATGTGGGATAGCTATTTCGGGCTACTCTGGTATCCCGAAATAGCGTTGCAGTGAAGACGTACCCTGAGAGTCCAAACATCATGATACTCGAAATCCTTCTGGCTAGGGATTTTTATTGTCATCTCCCTAGCGTCCAAACAGAAGAGACGGGTCCATCAATGGCTATTAGCCAGGCTGGGCTGGCGTTTCTAGCCTCTGTTTGTCAGAAGCTGGGGATGGATGACAGGGGATGGATCGCTTGATTCCCTGTTCTGTTCTTTCCCTCTGGCGGTACCTGGCATTGGTCAGTGTTGGAAGACAGGACCCTGAACTAGATGGACCTTTGGTCTGACCCAGTGTAGGTGTTCTTACGATACGCCTTCTGCATGAAACTTCTTCTCGTGTTGGTAGGGAGAGCAACCGACACAGGCTACGTCTGCGCTACGCACCTTACAATGGCAAGGCTGTGCTGCTGCAACCAGGCCATTGGGAGGTAAATAGCAGAGCAATTCCTCGTCACGGAGAAAGGGTGATAAATCAACCACCTCCAAGAAGGGGAGGTGGCTTCATTGTGCCTACTGCCGAAGCACTTTCCCCAATTGCTTCTCATCGTTAAAACTTTTGTCATTCGTGTGTGTGTGTGTGTGTGTGTGTGTGTGTGTGTGTGTGTGTTTCACACCCATAAGCGATGCACAACTTTTAACCACAAAAGTGCCAGGGCGGACAAAGCCAAAGTCTCTGTTCCATGATGGCCAATTTGGATTCAATAGTCCTTCCTTTCGGGCAGGAGACAACACCTTCGTCTGGCATCCAGCATTTGGTCATAGGGAGCCAGGCTGGCTTCTATGGATGCATTTGTTAGTGTTCACTGAGGCCTGGGGCCCTGACATGAGCTGGTACCTGGATGGCCCATGTCATTTTTGCAATATTACAGAAATCTAGAGGAAAGTGTAGTACGGGTACTGTACAACACAAAATCATATTGCATAGCGGCTTATGCTCTACGCATTAGGGATGGAGAACTCCGATTTACTGGTTACGTGTTTCGTTTTACCAGTTAACTGATTAAACGGGGGCAGTCAAAGCAGCCCTCCTCTCGTGCTTGGCCACAGACTGGGGACTGCTCCCAGTAACAGTTAAGGGTGATGCTTACTGGCTAACGAGTAAACCGCTTACCCATTCACATGCCTAGTACACATAGTTATAATGTAAGTGGGTATTGCTCCCATGTTACCTGCAAGAAACTGAAGTGCAAATAGGTTTAAGCACTGATTCATCCAAGCATTTAAGGCCACTTTTTAGTTCATTGGCTTTAATGGGACTTAAGCACTTCACTGAAGCACGTGCTTTATTAGGGGAAATAAATGCATTGCAGAACGGAGGCCTGAGCTAGCTGCTTTGAGCCACCCAGCCAATGATTGTCAGAGCGGGCATTAAACTTCGGAAGTTCCTGCCTCCTCTACGCGTGCTCCTGAGTTTGCTTTTTTCATAGTGCGGAGCATAAAATAAGGAAATCGTCATGTGGACCCTCATTCACAATAGAATAGCAGCCCAGTGACAGCTGTGGACATGGCTATGTTAGATCAGGCAAGCAGCTTATGCACATTGAACTGTGTTTAGTAAGTGAGTTTTATCCCATTGATAAATTGCGACTGTGCTCTGCAACTCCCCTCCCCCTGCCCAGGGCTTGTGCTTTGCTGCAAACAAGCGCAAACAGCCTGCTGGTGACCATCCGGCTCTCGATGCGCCATGGTTTGGGTCTGCTGGGTTTGGCAACAAAGGGGCAGCCTGTCCAGACATCTGTTCCTAGTGGGTTGTGTCAAAACTGTTCCTTCATTAAAGCAAAACCGAACGGTTGCAAAGCTGCCTCAAAGTCATCCGGTAGGTCAGCGCTCTGCATGGAAAGAGGCAGCGTTTCTGTCTGCTCCCAACGCCGTCCAAGGGCCTGCCGGCAAGAATCGCTTTGCAGAGCAGTGTTCTCGTGGACGGCGCCTTAGCTCACAAGGTGTCTAACAGGGAAATGGGAGTATGATGCCCGGGGTTCTAAGAAAAGCTGGCAGCTTACTGCAGCAAATCGTCCCTTTAAAAATCATCCATCACGTTGGCCTTAGTCTAGGGCTGGTAACTAACACATGACATCTGCACGAACCATTGCTAAAGGCGGAGTTCTTGGAGCAGGGGATGGGAGAAGAGCTGTCACAGGATTTCTGTACAGCCCTTTCCCTGTTCCGTACATGGGGGACAATTGCTCTGAAACACTAGTGTCTTCCCCTGCCAATTATCTGGAATTCGTTCTTTTATGAAACCGCAGCACCTATTCTATCTTCTCAGTGTTGTCCTACCAAACTGGCCTAGACACAACCACATCTGGTGAAGCTCAGATTCAGGAGCTTGGTTGTCACCTCACTGACGCCAGGGAAATCAGGAATCATTCCTCCAGGCGGCGGAGCTACAATAATGGAAAAATCTTTATCAGGGCACTGAGCTCTATGGGGAAAAAGGAGTATGTAGGTAAGGTCTGAGGCAGGCCCCAAATTAGCAAGATCATGCATAATATATGGAGCTATGCCTATCTCCTAGGGTGTGTCTAAACTACATGCCTCCGTCGACGGAGGCATGTAGATTAGCCAGATCGGCAGAGGGAAATGAAGCCGCGATTAAAATAATCGCGGCTTTCATTTAAATGTAAATGGCTGCCCTGCTCTGCCGATCAGCTGTTTGTCGGCAGATCGGGGCAGTCTGGACGCGCCGCGCCGACAAAGAAGCCTTTCTTGATCGGCACAGGTATGCCTCGTGAAACCAGGTTTACCTGTGCCGATCAAGAAAGGCTTCTTTGTCGGCGCGGCGCGTCCAGACTGCCCCGATCTGCCGACAAACAGCTGATCGGCAGAGCGGGGCAGCCATTTACATTTAAATGAAGCCGCGATTAAAATAATCGCGGCTTCATTTCCCTCTGCCGATCTGGCTAATCTACATGCCTCCGTCGACAGAGGCATGTAGTTTAGACGTACCCCTAGAGTTGGAAGGGACCTTGAATCCAGTCCTCTGCCCTTATAGCAAGAACCATCTCTGACAGATTTGCTTGAGATCCTTAAATGGCCCCCCTCAAGGATTAACTCATAACCCTGGGTTTAGCAGGTCAACATTCAAACTGCTGTGCTATCCCTACCCCCATTCTTAGCTTCGTGTTAAGTACAACAGTTCTCATTGACATCAGTGGGTCTGTTCATACACTTACCATTAGGCATGTGCTTAAGAAGAACTAGCCCTAGTCCAAAATCATCCATTCGGGTTGTAGGGTTTTTTTTTTTCTGCAGAAAACTTGGACAATGTTTCAGTTTTGATGAAATACCAGCCTGAAAGATTGAAATGTACGTGGGTTTTCAAACATGGTTTTCAGATCATTTTTGTTTCAGTAGAAATATTCAGGGTCTGAAAACAGAACTTTTAAAGTGGAACACGGATGATTTTGGCAAAAATGTGAAAATAATTAGATTTTCACCCTGACATTGGAAAATTTTAATGAAAACTACATATAATGTCCATATTTGTATGTAGCTCACAGCCATTTTTCACCCAAAAATAAGTGGCAGTGAAAACTGTTGACCAGAGTAAGTCACCTTGGTAAGATGGGGTTGGAAGGTCCTTTGAAGGGAGTGGCATTGTCTTTCCCAGGCACTGGATCACTGCACATGGTGCATATAGTAACTACACAGTAGGCAGTGTGGCCTAGTGGATAGTGTACTGGGCAGGGATACAGGAAACCTTGGCTCTATTCTTGTCTTGGTGAATAGCTTGCTGGGTGACCTAGAACAAGCCACTTAACCCATCCTCTGCCTGAGTTTTGCTATCTGGAAGATGGGGGTGTCATGGTTTGGCCAATAAAAGGGGGGCAAGGCTCAGTCTACACATGAGGGGCTACTTTAAGGAGAATGAGGACATCCTGGCCCACTTGCAAGTAATTAACTGTCTAAGTGGCTCTTTGGCAGCTAATCCAATGAGCATTTGGGCCCAATAAAAGGCTCCCAGAAGTCAGGGAAAAGGAGGCTTCTCAGGGTAAGAAGAAAGCAGAACTGTTCCCAAGAGGCACCTTAACCTGGAGGGCTGGTTACTGCCTGATGGAAAAACACTCTGTAAGTTCATGCTAGCTCTTGTACTATGCTCCTTTTTCTTTCTCCTCCTTCTGTGGCAAACAGGCAATGCTGTGCTCTGTTCTCTCAGATCCAACATTCCTAATCTTTCCCAGGTCTTGCCTATGCAGCATAACAAAGTTTTGCATGTCCCTAGCCAGCCAGCAGCTACCCGGTCAGTCTGTAGGGACTCGTGGTCTAGGAGCTGCTCCATAAACATTACAGTGAGAACTCAATTTGCGATGCAACACTTGAAGTGTAATTTAATCTCCTGCATGGGCAAAATGCAGGAGTGGGGATTTTTTTGGAGGTGGGAGGGGGAAAGAGGAGTCCTCCGTGGTTATTTAAAATGAATTATTTCTGATGAAATATTTAGCCTTTAAACAACAAATTGAATATGGTGAATTGCATTTTTATTTATTAATGGCTTCGCAAGGAGACTTGTAGGGAGTTCTGCAGAAGTGTGTACTATTGTGATATTGCAAACTACAGGAAGGGCTGTAATATTGTGATGGATTATTAATAGGCACAGTGCCAGTGGGAGTACATAGGTGACAGGTTTCAAAATTGCTTTTCGTTTTGGGAGGGGAGAGTGGTGTTTCCAGTGTTTGTTGTGTGGGTGGTTTTTTGTGTGTGTTAAAGCAAGGACAAAATCAATGCAGAACACCTGATGCTGTTTTCTTCATCTGCCTTTTCCCTCCCCCCCCCCCAACAAAATACTCCTAAAACAATTACAAGGTGCTGCTTGTCTTGCTACCAGCCATGCCTCTCCCACTAATGCCACTAACTCTGCTTGCAAAACAAGAGCAGTTAATATCCTCATGGAACAGCTCCCTCTTTCTGCCAGCTCTCTATCTTTCTTCAGGTGCGGGTCTGCTTCTGTTGCAAGAGGTGGGGTGTGTGTATTCTGTGGTGTAGCATAGTATATGGCCAGGTAGATGGCTTGAAGATATTACAGCTAATTAAGCAAAACGCTGCTAATTTTGTTGTTTCCTTGGGCTTCTGCACCTGACTTGTCTGCTTCGTCTCAGCCACCTGTGTGCTTCCTATCATCACACTAGACGTGGGGCTTTCTGGGAGGACAACCATCATCTCGCTACTGTACTTGTTTCACACTGCTCAGCCCTAATGGGATACCGACCCCTGAGTGGGAGCCCTTGGGTGCCATTGGGAGTGACTGTCTCACCCAGGTGGACTAGGTAGGGGGCAATTGCTCCAGTAAGACTAAAGGGCCCCTTTAAATCCCCACCAGAGGGGCATGTGTCTAAGGGACAGAGGGATGTGTCATACTCCCAGCAGTGCTGGAGTGGCATGGCCCCGCCCCTTCTGCCTTCAGCCCCACCCCTTCCAGAGACACAGAGCTCAGGAGCCCGGTGTGGCTATTGGCTCCCCTGGTCCCATCACTACAGTTATTTAGAACTAGGCACCTCCCATACCGTAATGGAGAATCCGGAATTCCTTCTGGGAAAGGACAAGATAGAATTAAGGCTGAACTAGAAGGGTGTTGGAAAACTGGAGTGGGTTCAGGGAAGAGCCACAGAAATGACTTGAAGGATTAGACACCCTGCCTTAGAGGGTTGGACTTGAGAAGCCCAATCTATTGACCAAAGAGGCGAAGGGATGACTTGGTTATTGCCTATCGGGGGAGGGTAATTATTTAAACAGGCACTCTTCAGTCTAGCATACAAGGCCTACTTTGGCTGATGGCTGGAAGTTGAAGCTGGACAAAGTAAGACTGGTTTAAAAGTGTGCCCTATTTCAGCAAAATAATTAACCATGGGCGCCATCTTCTCAGGGATGGGTGGATTGTCTGTCGCCGACCACTTCCAAACGAAGAGTGGATGTTCTACATGATCTGCTCTAGGAACAATTTTGGGCAAGTTTATAGCCTCTCTCAGGCTATGGCTATACTACAGCCTTCTTCCACAAAAGCGTAGGCAGAGGAAGCGCGGAGTAGAGTATCACTGTGCTTCATTTGCATAATTAATTAGCAGCTGTTTTTGTGCAAGAGGCTTTTGCGCAAAAAGAAGCTGTGTCGACGGCTCCTTTTTGCACAAAACCCCCCTCTTGCACAAGAGCCATTCTTCCTCATTTTTTTGAAGAACGGCTCTTGCACAAGGGTTTTTTTGCCCAAAAAGGAGCCGTCTACACAGCTCCTTTTTGCGCAAAAGCCTCTTGTGCAAAAACAGCTGCTAATGAATTATGCAAATGCAGCACGGAGTAGAATATCGCTGTGCTTCATTTGCATACACTCTCGCGGAAGAAGGCTGCAGTACAGAGGTAGCCTCAGAGAGGAAGTCAGACCAGATGGTCACACCGCTGCCTTCTGGCCTTGACATCTCAGATTGCAATGCCATTCCTCCATGAGGAAGCACTTTAGTCTGGGAGGTCTGACTGAATTCTATGGGACCGTGTGTGGTGTCAGGTGCTATTCAGCATGAGCAAAAGGGATCCAAATCTAGCCCTGTGACTCCAGTCTTAAAAGTCAGTCCCCTCCTCACAAAGAATGTGGTGGTTTGTACTACCAGGACCCAGGGCCGACCCACAACGATTTGGAACCTTAAATGATGCCCCCGTGCCTCCTCGCTTGGGCCAAAACTTTGAAAAGTCTCATTTCTGCCTTCTTCCTGTTCTGCTCCTCTCCTGGTATTGCTCTGCTACCTACCCCAATCAAGGAGAACTAAAAAAATTAAAGTGCCTTGTTCAAAATGTTACATAACTCTTCTCTTTCAGAGTAGAGAGAACACATATGCACCAGCAACAGACCCAATTTTCTACACTCTGGGTCCTAGTAGCGCCCCCCCCACAGTCTGGCGCCTGAGGCGACTGCCTCAGTTCCCCTCATGGTAAGGCCGGCCCTGCCAGGACTCCACTGTCCTAGGCCCTGCGCAAACACAGAGCAGAAAAATGGCTCCTGCCCCAAGGAAGGTTACAACCGCTCTGCGTTCCTCCTCTCCATTCACGGCGTAACACTGGCGTGTGCGTCCTGGAAAGGAAGGGGTGGAGTGGTGACTGGGACGTAGTGGGGGCAAGCCGTCTGCTCTATAACCCAGTGTGGTATGGGGGTGCCTTGCTGGTTGCTGGGCTTGGGCAGTGGGTGACCTCCACTGGCGGCTGTTTGTAGCACGGCCCAACAGGACAGCGGATGAGTCACTAGGCAAGGTCCGACAGGTCGCCTCCCAGGGAGAGAGACAAAGGGAGGAAGGCGGAGACCAATCCCTGTCTGGGGAGCAGGGCTGGAAGAGTCAGTTTCTGTCTGGAATCATGGAGGAAGCAGCCTAAGCAACGGGCTGGGATTTAGGGGCGCAGTCTCCCCCCATCTCAAGGGGGGCTGAGGCATCCTAGGCCTGGCCCTGTAACCGGATTACATTTGTGCTGTGCTGTAGCTTGTAGAAGCAATAAACTCCCTCAATCCCACTGGCTAGCGGAGTCTGTTCGTGCCATTCCAGGGGTGCAGGCGTCGGGGGAACCCCGACGTGTCGTCACAGTGATGCATCTCATCCCCAAGAAGGATGTAGTGGTCTCAAAACACTGGAAAGCACTTGGTGGGCCAAGATAGGTCAACCCTTGCTCTGGTTCACTGCTGAGAAATTGGACTGACACCCTTGCTCGTAGCGGGATGTCCCAGAGCAGCTGGGAAGGTTTGGCCCTACACCCCATCTTTTCTGGGGTGACTTTTGTTGCCAGGCTTTTTCCCTAGTCCGTGCACTCCCAGCACGGGAGGGAAGGACTAGAGGACCTCTTAACAGCCCTTCCTTGCGTTTCTACCATGACAGTGTCTTCATCGATGGCTCGCTTGTTTCTTAGCACTGAACAAGCCCGTTAAATCTTACGTCATCTGAGTCCACTAGGGGCCTGATGCTGCCGGTCTGAGCAGGAAAGATGCTCAGATGAGACCGAGTCTGGTGCTAGAGCAAAGCCCTAAGATGGGGCAAGACCCCATGGTATGACAACCGCTCGGCGAATGGCCCTGTGGTGTTGAACGTGAAGGGTGGATGACTGGGGAGCATGAGCAATGGGCTAGGGCAGAAGATGCTGCCCGGGAGTTGTACAGATTGAACCTCTGTGGTCCGGCAACATCCATGGTCTGGCATGATTATAGTGACTCAAATGTCGTCTTATTGTGGGTGTGGCCCAGTTTCCCACAGTCCGATAAAGTTTGTTTCAGCCACCGCTCCTGGCTCTCAGTGCTCTGTGCTGTTTAGCTCTAATTTACCCCCCCCCCAATGTCTTCTCAGGGCCCAGCAAGCAGTGGCAGTGCTAGTAATACTGCTAAGTGTAAGCATGATTGTTGTGCTTTATCTATGTATTTCCTTGTGTCAGTCCAGCAGCACTGTGTGATAACACACATGCTTTATTATGAAGAGAGCTGACAAGCCTTGGCTAGGTGTAGGCTTATATAGGGTGTATCAATACAGTATGTCTACACTACAAAGTTAATTTGAACTAACAGCTGTTAGTTCGAATTAACTTTCATACAAACCACTAGTTCAAACTTCATTCGAACTAGAGGAGCGCTTAATTCGAACTAGGTAAACTTCATTCCACGAGGACTAACGCCTAGTTCGAATTAAGTAGTTTGAATTAAGGGCTGTGTAGCCACTTAATTCGAACTAGTGGGAGGCTAGCCCTTTCCAGCTTGCCCTGGTGGCCACTCTGGGCCAAACCAGGGAAACTCTTCTGCCCCCCTCCTGGCCCTGGAGCCCTTGAAGGGACACAGTCTGGCTATGGTGCCTGTGCCAGGTGCAAGCCTGCCAGCACCCAGCCAGCAGATCCTGCACCTGGAACGGGATGAGCCAGCCACCTGCTGCCACCCAGCCCTCCGCCTCTTCCCGGGACCAGGCTGGTGGCTCCCAGGAGACTGGCCGGGGCCGCAAGAGGCGGATGCCCACCTGGTCTAGTACGGAGATCGTGGACCTCATCCAGGTTTGGGGGGAGGCCTCCAATGCCCACGACTTCTGCACTAGGCACAGGAAAGTGGCCGTCTAGGGCAGGATAGCTGCTAGCCTGGCCACCAAAGGCCATATGCGAACCCAGGAGCAGGTTTGCATGAAAATCAAGGTGGTCCAGTGAGACCTCCCCCCATCCTGAGCTAAGAACATAAGAACGGCCGTACTGGGTCAGACCAAAGGTCCATCTAGCCCAGTAGCCTGTCTGCCGACAGCGGCCAACACCAGCTACCCCAGAGGGGATGGACCGAAGACAATGACCAAGCCATTTGGCTCGTGCCATCCATCTTCAGCCTTCCACAAACACAGGCCAGGGACACCGTTCCTACCCCCTGGCTAATTCCACTCCATGGATCCAACCTCCATGAATTTCTCTAACTTCTCTTTAAACTCTGTTCTAGTTCTAGCCTTCACAGCCTCCTGTGGCAAGGAGTTCCACAGGTTGACTATGTGCTTTGTGAAGAAGAACTTTCTGTTACTAGTTTGAAGCCTGCTACCCATTCATTTCATCTGGTGTCCTCTAGTCCTTCTATTATGGGAACTAATGAAGAACTTTTCTGTATGCACCCTCTCCACCCCACTCATGCTTTTATAGACCTCTATCATATCCCCCCTCAGTCTCCTCTTTTCTAAGCTGAAAAGCCCCAGTCTCTTTAGCCTCTCTTCATATGGGACCTGTTCCAAACCCCTAATCATTTTAGTTGCCCTTTTCTGAACCCTTTCCAAGGCCAAAACATCTCTTTTGAGGTGAGGAGACCACATCTGTACACAGTACTAAAGATATGGCGTATCATAGTTTGATATTTCCCCTCCTCCTTCTTCCCCTGGCTTCCAGCTCTCTCCTCCCAGGTTTCCCCTTCCTCTCTCCCACTTCCTTTTCCCAGTCTCACCCGGGGGTTAATCCCCCCCCCCCCAGTTTTCTTAAAGAGTTTCTATTTTTGAACATGTCCTTTTTTTTTTTTTTTTTTCCCCATCAGGAAGGGGGGCTAGGGAGGGGCAAGTGGAAGGAGGTGAGGGAGGAATGGGGTACAAGCCTCCGATTGGGAGGACTGGGGTGGCTCTGCAGGTTCCTCAGGGTGGAAGCTCTCCTGCAGGGTCTCCTGGATCCTGACAGCCCCCCCAATTGACACCCCCCCCGGATGGCAGCCTGCGGCAAGTGCAGCTGGGCTGATGGCCGAGTGCTGTGAGTTGCCGAGTGTGGGCACTCAGGGCACTCCAAGCCAGGACTGCTTTGCTATCCCTCATCGAGGAAGACAAGCAAGTGGGGAACCCTGAGAACTGTCTGTCTGGGGTGGGGGTCGGGTCCCTTTAAGCACAGCCCTCGGCTAGCCTGAGACAGCAGCTCCACGCTCTAAGTCCTAATCTGATGCCCTGCCGGCACTGCTTCCGGCCATCCTTAACCTCGGTTCAGGGTCCACTCAATGTGGACATACTCGTTTGAATTAGCAAAATGCTAATTCGAATTAGTTTTTAGGTCTAGATGCACTAGTCTGATGAGCTTATTTTGAATTAACTAATTCGAATTAAGTTAGTTGGAATTAGTGCTGACATACCCTCAGACATTACTAAGCAATGTTGCAAGCCTTGTTTTGTTTAGTCACCCTGACTAGAGCAGTTCAGCTATTGTTGGGTTTCCCAACACATCTCGGGAGCAGGACGTTAGTTCCAAATGTTCCTTTCCCTTTCCTCCATCACCTTCTAAGACTGCGGCAGGTCCCAACTCACAGGAGCCAGCGCTGTACATGGGTGGGGAGAGGCATCCTTTGTGCTTGTAGCAGTGAGGTGCAGCTCTGTAGAGGGAGGGACAGGCAGAAGGTGGGGCAAGTTTGCCTCCCTCCCCAACTTGTACCTGGGTGCAGGTCCTTGGGCCATAAGGCTGGCTTGAGTCCTCTGGGTTAGATGCTGTGATGAGGGTTGAATACTGTGTACAGATGTGGTCTCCTCATCCCAAAGATATACTGGCATTAGAAAAGGTTCAGAGAAGGGCAACTAAAATGAGGGGTTTGGAACGGATCCCATATGAGGAGAGATTAGAGACTGGGACATTTCAGCTTGGAAAAGAGGAGACTAAGGGGGGATATAATAGAGGTCTATAAAATCACGAGTGGTGTGGAGAAAGTGAATAAGGAAGAGTTATTTACTTGTTCCCATAATATAAGAACTAGGGGCCACTAAACGAAACTAATGGACAGCAGGTTTAAAACAAATAAAAGGACGTTCTTCTTCACACAGGGCACAATAAACCTGTGGAACTCCTTGCCTGAGGAGCTTGTGAAGGCTAGGACTATCACAGGATTTAAGAGAACTCGATTCATTCATGGAGGTTAAGTCCATCAATGGCTATTATCCAGGATGGGTAAGGAATGTTGTCCCTAGCCTCTGTGTCAGAGGGTGGAGATGGATGGCAGGAGCGAGATCGCTTGATCGTTACCTGTTTGGTTCATTCCTTCTGGGGTACCTGGCTTTGGCCACTGTTGGCTGACAGGGTACTGGTCTGGATGGACCTTTGGTCCGACCCAGTATGGACATTCTTATGCCCAGACCCTTGGTGAGTTAATGTGGCTCTGCTGGGTGAAGAATAGAGCTGCCCACCTACTCTGTGGTGCTTCCCTTCTGGACCCCCATGCACCTGCGCTCTGCCGTCTGCACTAGCTTCCTGCCGGTCCCCAGGGTCAATCAGCAGGTCTGGATTGTGCCTGGGATAGACCCAGATACTCTCCGAGGCTGCGACTTTCCATGCACCCCAGCCCCATGGCTGAGATCAGCTGGCATTTTGGGGAGTGATGTGTCTGCTTTTACTGCCTATTGATTCACTCACATGTGCGTACCTGGTACAGGAATGCACCTGGCACCGAAACACCACCCAAGTCAATGATAAATACTGCAGCTGGCAGAGGCTGCCAGCCAAAGGCTGCCAGGTGCAGCTGGTTCCTGTCGTCTGGAAATCCATGCTACCAGCCCTGTGAGAGAGGGGCTGTCGTGGGGGGAACCTGGAGACAAGGGCGGGGTTGTGCCCAAATTCTGAGCCAGACCTGGAGGGCAGGCTATTTCTGCTTCTGGCCAGGGGCTGTGTGGATGTTGGGGAGGATGCTGGCAGTGGGAAATGCCACGTTTGCAGGTGGTAGGTGTGCCTCCAGGAGGTGGTTCTGCCACTTCCCACAGCCAGGTGTAAGGAAAGTCGCAACCTTTAAAACCAAATTAAATATGACCCCCCCAAACTGCATGTGGACTCAGTCAGACCCTGTGATTTCTGTTTATTATAAATAATAATCTGTCCATTGAGCCTCACCACACTGCTGGGCGCTAGGTTGCTGACAGGTCCCTTTCACTCCCCCAACCCCAATTTTACAGAAGGGGAAACTGAGGCACAAGGGCATGATCAGCTAAAGTTTGACAACGTACCCACTGATTTGGACAGCTTCAGCTTGTGGCTGCCCAGTGTGAGCTGCTTCTCCTGAGCCCCCGTGTCTCTCGTTGCCTTGAGCTGGAGTTGTGGGGCCCTCAGTGTCTCAAGTTGGGCACCTAAACAAAAATGAGTCGCCCCCCCCCCCAATCGGGGGCCACTTTTGGCCTAAGCTGCTTGTCCAAGGCCACCCAGGAAGCTGGCGAAGAGGGAGAGCTAGAACCGGGGCGGGTGGGGGAACTTGGGGGTTGCACACGGCCCATCAGAGTAATCCGCTGACAAGCTGTGGGAAGTTTTGCTGACGTTGCGAGTCTGCAGGTCTGGCCCCCCACAGCTCCCATTGGCTGGGATCAGCAGACCACAGTCCCGGGAACTGTGCCTGCTGGTATTCGGTGTCAGCACACGCTCAGAGCTACCAGCAGATGACCCTGATGGCCTGGGTGCAGGTTGCCCCCCACTCAGCTAGAACCTGCTCTCTTGGGGGGCACATCCCAATCCCCTAGTCAGGTGATTGAGATGACCAGAGGCCTGTCCTCAGAGAATCCATCCTAGATTTTACCCGGAGCCCCATGCTTATTGTGATGAGGCTCCGGCGGTGTAGCAGGGCTCAGGCAAATGCTCATGCAGCTGCACGTGTGGGATCAGTGCCGCTCGCTACTTCTCTTGCTGTCAGATCTCGGGGTCTTGATTCAAGCCATTTCCCTAGGGCGCATAAGAACCAGTTCTCCAGATGCCCAGCTCTGCACCCCTCCCAGACTAGACCACCCCGGGAGTGGCTAATACAGAGATCAAGCAACGCTACGGAAAATGGCTTGATTCAGTGATTCCTTTCCCCAACCCTTTGAAATGAAGTAATACGCTTAGGAGAAGCCCCTTTACCCCGTTATTCTTGTACCAGAGTGTCAGTACAAGATGGTGGCACTGGGTGAGCTAACCACACTCCCCTCAATCCTCTAATGCCATTGGCCTGGAGGGCCCCCATTAATTTACATGTCCAGTTACCCCCTTGCTTTCCAGTAGGCCTTCTGTGGGTTGCCAGGCAACTGGGAGAGGACTGCTAAGCATGCATATTCGTTATTAGCAGCCATTGTGTTTTCCTCCTTCAGCTTGCTCCTTTCCTACTGTAGTTAATTTTATAATGGGATGATCAACCCCAAATCCAAAGAAACTCTCTTCTGATGATTCCCCCCCTCTGGTTATTGTGAGGGGCACTGGTCTGCGGGAAATATTTGGCTGTACACACACACTGCCTGCTGAATTTAGCTCCCGCGAAGAGTGAGTTGAGGAAAAAAGCATCGTCGCAGCACATCGGACAAGGGCTAAAAATCTCTGAACAGTTTCTAATGGAAACTGAGTGGGAAGGATTTCAGGATGATGCAAGTGGGAGTGAATGCAGTTGATGGTGTTTTTGGGATCATCCCTCATGCAACTACAAATCCATCTAGGTAAGAGGGCAAGTGGATTCCAAAAAGGCCTCGCTCTGATTCCATGTGCTCTAGACATAACTCAGGAGTAATTCTGAAAACAGTGGCGTGCCGCGAGGGTGAGTGAGGACAGAATCAGCAACGCATAAATAAATCTTAGGAAAGAAGAGTGATCGTGAATTCGATTTCCTTTGTTGTCATTTTAAGAAAGGAAAGCAACAGCATCCCTTCTCCTGACCTTTTGACATATAGATTTTAAACCAGTATAGGCCTGCTGACTTCAGTGGTGCAGGTTTTATACTAGCTTTGGTACTGCCCCTATTAGCTGTAGTTTTGGTATATATTTTAGAAATGTCTGAGTCTTTTTCTTCAAGAACTACCTCCTAAATGGTAAGACCTAGGGCCTCCAAATTTGGTATGAAGATTCCTCTTATCATAACTTAAAGCAAGATCTGGGTTTGGTCATGCCAGGACAATGGGATGTGCCTGAAATTTGACTGTTTCTCATAAAAATTGCATGGGAGAGAGCCAGGAGGAGGGACAGTTGTATTGTAGAATGCCCACGGGGGGAGGGGGGGGGAGCAGCAAGGGGCCAGAGATGAGAACTGGGACAGCTATAACCCCACTGGACTAGCAGGGGTGGAGAAAAGGATAGCTATCTACTATGTTTCAGAGTTTGTGTGTTTGTGTGTCTTTGTCTGTCTCCCAGCAGGGGGACATGCACCCCTCCCCGAACTGTGGCCACAGCAGCTTCAGTGACTATGAACAGGTGCTTTTCTCTGGGCCCCAAGCTGCTGCAGTAAGAGGGCTGGGTTTGTCCTTTTTTCCCAGGGCAGCCTGCATCCTGAAATCCCCCCCCTCCCCCATCTCCCAGCCTCACCCCTGAGCAATGATTTAAATGAAGAGAAACAAAACTTATTTGAGTTAAGGACCTGCACAATGGTAGGTAGATCTGCTCGTAAGAGATAGTAATTATCGTACAAATGTAGTTCAAACCTATTCAGGTGGGAATGACGCCTCAGTGTTCCTCCTCCTGCAGGTAACACCTTATTCTAAGTAATCTGGATGGAAAGAAATCATTGGTCTGACCCTCATCATCAAATCCAAATGATCTTGTCTCCCATTCAAAGTTCAGCAGGGAGCAGAGCTGATCTGCAGAGATCTAAGCTTTGAGTCCTGAAAAGGAGGTTTAAAAAGTCGTTTCCTATGCCAGCCGTAAGATGTGCCTTGCTAGGTGTTGGAAAGCTAAAATACACTGTGTTGGAAAGCTGAAATATTTCATACTTGGAGCACTTAGCATTCATTTACTCAGCCCTTCTGTGAGGATGTTGTATTGACCCTGTCATGGATTATGGCATCACAGCTCTTCTGAAACAGGATGCACGTGTAAAGAAATTCCACAAAGGCAAACAATGAGGTTTCCTCATAGCTTGAGTTCCGTCTCACTCCCCTTTGTTTACCAGGGGTCATGCTCTGGAACTATGTCCAGCCTATAGAGGCATCAAGTGGCTAAATAATACATTGCAGGTAAGCACATCAGTATAGTCCCCATCTGCAGGTAGCAAGCTGTGCAAGAGGTTAAAGCCAACATTTGCACATCGGAGTAGATAAAGTTGGCTTTTCAGTACAATTGCAGCTCCTAGTTATCGTAGTGGGGGTCTTGCCTGAGCAAGACGTGTGGCCCTACGTTAGGTGACGGGGTGCAGGAACGTTCTCTTGCCTGATGAGGCTGCACATCATGTCAAGCCATGATGTCTTCATCCAATCCTGGTGATGCCAGAGTTTATTGCACTAGTGATGCTCGAGAGACTACATTGTGGGGATTGAGGCAGGACCTGTCCCAGTGAGCTCTAAATCGGGACTTTCCCAAAGACTTTCCGCACTACGTCTGTCACATTACTGAATTGGAGGGAAGCAGCCAGATCGCTGCTGCACCCCTAGGTGGGGGTGTTGGCCCCAGAAATTGGTATAAAAGGGAGCCATGTGGGGTATTGAATGGGAGCTTATTGTTTGTTGATCTTATGTACGCTATTTATGTGAGTATATAATGTCTGTGTAGGTAGGAATCTGTAATCTGTGTGGAAGCTGAATATTTCTCTGAATGTGGTTAAGCATAGCTATGGACAGGCTGAGTAGCGAAGCCCTGTGGAACAATGGCTCTCAATGGGCTATAGACACACCCAAAGAACGGGGTTTGTCACCTGAGGGCAGCCAGGAGGGAACATTGAGATTGGCCTCTGACCAGGTGACTTGCTGCATACAAGAAGAGGCCAGGAAGGGGGTATAAAGAGGCCATGCGGTCGATGCCATTTTGTTCTCAGCTCAGCACTTCATCCCAGAGGCAGCACTGCAGGGATCGAAGAGCCTGGAAGACCTGTGAACCCATCCTGATCTTAGGATGTGCAATAAGAACTTTTAAACCAGCAGCTGCAACACCTCTGCTAGAGCCTGCATCGAGAACTGGGAGATTCGGTGCATGTAACGTACTGTACTTTAATAACCTTACTCTCATGCTTTTCTTTATTGTAATAATAAACCTTTAGATATAGATTCTAAAGGATTGGCCCAGCGTGATTTGTGGGTAAGGTCCAGAGGGTAAATTGACCAGGGATCTGTGGCTGGTTTCTTGGAACCGGACAGAACTTGTTCGGGGTAGGTGGGATTGGGTGCTAGGACCCCCCTGCCTGTATATAGGCCCGGGGCCATCTGGGGCACGGATATTGCTGGGGTGTCAGAGGGGTTTTGCTCATGAGGCTTCAGGCAGGCAGCTGAAGCGCTCTGTGAGACTGGTTTGTGGCCTATTTGGAGAGGTCCCCAGTCAGGGGGGCTGTAAGGAGCCCCGGATTTGAGCAATTCACCCTGAGCGGACGCCCTCAGCTGTGCCCAGACACGGCCCGGTCTGTCACAACGTCTTTCAAGAGATCCAATTTCCAGAGCCTGAACCTGCCACTTATAGCACTTCTTGTGTTGAACACTGAGAATCCAGGTCCGTGTTTTCCCTCACAGGCAAATGGACCTCTGCTTAGACTGGCTGTGTTGCACTCAATTTCATCCCAAATTGCTACCTTTTTTTTGGAGAGACTATTAAGCTCCCAGATGCTCTTGTCACATCTGAGCCACAGGCCCAGTGGGAAATTGATGCCGTACTCACCTGTCTGATACGTTAACAGTGCACATTCTCGAGGAGTGTGAGCTGCCTTCCTTTGTATGGGAGGTATATGGAATTCAGGAGCCTGCTAGGAATGGCCGGCTAGGTTAGAGAGAGCAATTTGTGATTGCAGGCTTGTTGCTTTCAGTCCCTTACCAGATGAATTTGGAGGCGGAGGTATTTCCAGGCCTGCCTTCTGCATTAGTTCATTAGCTAGCACCCTCCACCTAGAACAGATTTCTGAGTTACAAGCAAATCCCAGCTCAGTGGATCCTAGCAGGGCCCTAGGGAATGCAGCTGTAGTGACGTGCATGTCACCGGAATGAAGCTTTTATATATCCCACAACAGCAGGTTGAAGGGAGAGTGTTAATGAGACATGGAGTCTGTAAGAAAACCTGAATCCCAAATGCATGGAGATTAGAGTTTGCTGACTCATGTACATTGCTCTCTGGGCATGTCCAACCAGCAGGGCTCAAGTTGGAATAAGCGACACAACTTCAGATACATCGATTGGGTAGCTGATGTCGAAATAGTTTAACTTGGCTTTTGGTGCTGTCTCCACAACAGGAAGTTGAAGGAGGAACACTCCTCGTAAAACGAGGGCTACCATGAGTTGGAGGAAGAAGTCCTCCAGTTGGACATTATTTTGAAAGAAAGGCTGGCAGGGTAGACGTGCATTTTGTTATTCCAGAATAAAGCTGCTGTGTAGACATAACCTCAGTGTGTATCAAATCAGGCGCACTACACACAGATCGCAGTTGTTAGCAGGATATGAATTGGTGGCCTTCAGCACTAAAGGCCTGGTCCTTACCCAAAAGGGCAGCTCTACCATGTGTTAATTAGCAGTTAGCTCTTGTGGTCACTGGGATCAGCCCCTCACAAGAGACCTGGTCACAAGGGCTGTGTCAAGGTATGGGTTGAACCTCTCCCTAATAGGGAGATTTACCTACCTCCTAGAGCTGGAAGGGACCTTGAAAGGTCATCAAGTCCAGTGCCCTGCCTTCACAGCAGGACCAAGTACCATCCCTGACAGATTTACCCCAGATCCCTACATTGCCCCCTCAAGGATTGAACTGACAACCCTGAGTTTAGCAGGCTAGTGTTCAAGCCACTGAGCTATCCCTCCCCTCGCAATTAAGACTCTCTGGTCCTGCATCTGTGGTTGGGCAGGAGAGTCCTGGTGGAAGGCCAGAGGCAGGAGTCTAACTGAGCGGGCGGCTGGAAGTCCAGCAGGCTCTGGCAGGGGAGCAGTCTGCTGCAGCAGGGCTGGCAGGTCCAGGTGGTAGGGCCGGTGCTGTCCAGGTGCCTTGGCAGTGGGGCAGCAGTCGAGGCAGGGTCAGGTACCCCAGCAGTAGGTCCACTGGCTGCTGTGGCAGGTCCAGTAGGGCCATTAGCAGGGAGTGAGCCAGCTAGGTGGCCAGGCTAGGAGTGAAGCCGAGCTGGGGGACTGGAAACGGTTTCCCTTGGTCCAACAAAGTCCCTCATTTGGAACCAGTCAGGTCCTGTGTGTGCCACAGCAAGGAAGTCCAACCTGAACTACTTCAGCAGCCCAGCCCCTGTGAAATGAAATGAACAATAGGACTGAAGAAATAGGGAATGTTTTATTGACTACATTTCACGGGAAAATATTTTTGACTCCCTTCAGAGGCGTCTGGTTTCTCCAGCAGTGTGCTAGTCACGGACAAAGGAAGGACTATTTAAACAGTGATGTGTTACGTTGAAAAGTGGCTGGTGTCCCCACAGAATGAGGCATTTTCGTAAACCCAGGGTATCCCCTCCAACAAATCCAAACTTTGAAGGAAACTGGTCTGGTTCCAGTCAGAAACGGGTTGTGGTTTTGCATAAAGCCAGGCCAGTCCCGTGAAGCTGAACTGTAGAAATCTCCTTTTTGTTTGTTTTTTTGAGGCTTTGGAATTTCACTACACATTTTGCACACCCCTGGCTGTGCCCCTCCACCCCATTGATAGGTGAGGGATAAGAACCCAAAGACTCGGCTACTGCCAGTATAAATCTGAGGTGCGTTTCTCTGGCCACTGGCAAGTAAAGGAGCGTGACACAGCATGCGAGTGATTTTTCGCAGTGAGTGACTGCACCGCTTTTGGTACAGCGGCTTCAGCACAAATGGCCCCCCACCTCCCAATCAGGAACCACAAACTGATTTATTTTTTTATTCTCCTTGATGAAAATCCCCGTTTCCCTTGCCTCCTAGGGAAGCAGTGTAACGATAAGCGATGCTACCGTAAAACTGGTGCACCCCTGCTGATAGCAACAGTGGCGGTCTTGATTTACGCTGGTGTCGCTGAGTGCTGAGTCTGCTAGATGGCAGGTGTTAGGCCTGGCCAAAGGAACGGACCTGGCTGGAAAGCCTTGCATTACGTTTTGGGATGTCTGCTCCCAGATGGAGCAAGGGGGAGGGGAGAGAGCCTGCCGGAAGGAGAGCTGGCGTGAGACCTCTTCCATGGGAGAAAATTGCTTGAATAAAATCAAACTTTTATTTAACCTTTAGCTCTCTGGTTAGCAAGCCTCTGTGTTGTGGTGAAAGCAGGAAGGAAGAGCAGCTTTATCTCCTCTGGGAATAAAGGGAATCCTGAATTGTTTGGAAACGCGGCTGTGTGCTGGCTTAAGGGGGGCACTGTTTGCTGTCTGCTTCTCTACCTCTGCCCGCCTGCCGGGTTCCAGTCCAGGGGAATGAGGCTGTTGAAATTACAACCTGAGCTGAGGGGAGCAGCAGATTGCAAACAGATTTAACTGCAGGGCTGTGACACAGGGCGTTTGCCCTGCACTGGCTCTTTAAGGGCAAAACCCCAGCCCTGAGTGAGGGCTACAAGCAAAACCCAGCTGAGGCAGTTTGGGCTAATGAGGGCCCAGCTGGGGGTATATAAAGGACTCCTGGGAGGACCCAGTGCTGCTGTGGACAGAGAGCAGTAGGGACTGGACTGCTGGGGAAGCAGAAGGCTTCCTGGAGGTAGAGCTGTGCTAGGGAAGGCTGGTGGGGCTGGAGAAGCTCTGATCAAGCAAGCCCCCAGGCTGCAGGGCCTGAAGCAGCTGTGTTAGGCAAAGGCAGCAGGTCCACACCCCTTTGCCAGTGACGAGTGGCCGTTTCAGGCTGCAGTTTGCCCCTGAGGCAGGGGCTAGATGGAGACTGGTGGTGGGTCCAGGGGAACTGGGGGTTCTCTGGGGGACCCTTGAGAGGGGAGGACCCTGGAGTGTGCAGTTGGGTAAACACCCCTTCGGAAGGGGATGCAGAGTCACTGGAGTGGGCACTGGTGCAGGGCAGTGTCCTGAAGAGGAGGCCGTGGTCAAAGAGGAACACGGGGAGACGCCAGCTAGAGGGAGGCGTCCAGGGATCCAAACAAGTTAATTCCCAGGACTGCTGGCTGCAGGCGCTCCGGTGGTGAGTCTGCCCCATGATAGGGGGCTAGAAATAAACCCCAGGGGTCAAGCCACCTGCCGGATACAGTGTAGTATTTTCTGAGGCAGGTGCCTTGTCGCCTGGGGACTCCTCCAGGGGCTGGTGCCAGTCTGTTTGGAAGGAGGATTTCTGAGGGATGGTGGGATCATAGTCTTGTGCTTCTAGATTGCTGGTTCAGATCCGGCTGCTAGACCTTGCAGATCCCTTTGTCCTGGTCTACACTAGGGAGTTATTTGGGAATGACCCCCCCCTCCCCCCATTATTTCAAAATAACAAGCAGGGCTCCCAAGCCTGTTCTGAAAGAAGGGGCTGGTGATTTTAAAACTCCTGCTTTCCATGAGGAAGAACGCTGCCGGGCTCCACTCACAGGGCTGGCCTTACCATGAGGTGATCTGAGGCGGCCGCCTCGGCTGCCAGACTGTGGTGGAGGGTGGGGGGGCAGGCATGGGGGTGTCACTTGAGCTCCCCGCCTCAGGTGCCAAAATTAGGGTTGCCAGATGGTTTCGACACACATGCTTGGCACGTTTAACTCTCCCTCTACGTCCTATTTAGAAAATACCGGACACTTCTATTTTCTCAACTTGTTTCCCAATCAGAAAGCTCCAAGACAGGACTGTCCGGTTTAAAACTGGACACCTGGCAACGCTAGCCAAAATGTTGTGGGCCCATCCTGTCCACTCAAGGTGCGGAGAAGAGACTGGCCCGTTTGAACTGGGGGAAGTGGATTTCCTAGCCAGCTTGAGAACCCGGCAATGGTGCGGCCTTTCCCAGCAGAGTGCAAGGAATGGCAGTGCCGAATCGTAGGCGAGGGACCTATGGGTGCAGGGGAGGTGCAGCAGCGCCCGGGCGCTCCCAGAGCTCCCAGCTGAGCTTCAGAGTCCCAGCTGCCAGCCCTACATGTCAGTGGGCAGGGAGATCAGCTCCTGACCTCAGCTGGGTGGGAAAAGGAAACTGGGCAACCCTGCTGTTAATGTTCCCGTGTCACTGTGCAGAATAGGCTTTTTGGAGAAGACCTGGTCTGTTTCTGGCCAGCGAGGATGAATGGGTGGCCTGCTGTGCTCCCGGGGTGGGAATATTCGGCAAGGAACACAATGCTGCAGCAGTTGGCCCCTCGACCCTTTCGGTTCGTACAGTGCCTGAGACGATAGAGGCCCGGCCTTGCTTTGGAGGCCTCCCGGCGCTGCCGCCATGTAGATGCATTTGGATGTGTCTGGGGGAGGGGCACCGATGTCCGTCTCACAATGTAGCATCTAGTAGTTGTCCTGGGAAGTGTCTTTGGGTATGTCTACACTACCCCGCTAGTTCGAACTAGCGGGGTAATGTATGCATACCGCACTTGCTAATGAAGCCCGGGATTTGAATTTCCCGGGCTTCATTAGCATAAGCGGGGAGCCGCCATTTTTAAATCCCCGCTGCTTCGAACCCCGTGTAGCGCGGCTACACGGGGCTCGAACTAGGTAGTTCGGACTAGGGTCCTATTCCGAACTACCGGTACTCCTCGTGAAACGAGGTGTACCGGTAGTTCGGAATAGGCACCCTAGTCCGAACTACCTAGTTCGAGCCCCGTGTAGCCGCGCTACACGGGGTTCGAAGCAGCGGGGATTTAAAAATGGCGGCTCCCCGCTTATGCTAATGAAGCCCGGGAAATTCAAATCCCGGGCTTCTTAGCAAGTGCGGTATGCATACATTACCCCGCTAGTTCGAACTAGCGGGGTAGTGTAGACATACCCCATCTTCCTGTGTGTCCAAAGAAAATCTTTAATACAAAGCAGCCCAACATAAGGGCTACGTCGGGACTGGCATGATTTTCCGCAAATGCTTTTAATGGAAAAATGTTCCGTTAAAAGCATGTGTGGAAAAGAGCGTCTAGATTGGCACGGACGCTCTTCCGCAAAAGCACTTTTTGTGGAAAAGCGTCCGTGCCAATCTAGACGTGCCTTTGTGCAAAATAGCCCCGATTGCCTTTTTCGCGATCGGGGCTCTTTTGCGCAAAACAAATCTGAGCTGGCTACACTGGCCCTTTTGCGCAAAAGGACTTTTGCCCGAACGGGAGCAGCATAGTATTTCCCCAAGAAGCCCTGATTTCAGACAGTAGGAAGTCAGTGTTCTTGCGGAAATTCAAGCAGCCAGCTGCTTTTGCGGAAAAACTTGCCAGTCTAGACAGAGCCAAGCTGTATAGTGATAACGAACTGTGGGATGCACCTGTCCTGGCCTGGGGGGGAGAGAATGAGCATAGGGTTGCCAGGTATCCGGTTTTGGAACTGGACAGTCAGTTTTGAGCTTTCTGTTCAGGAAACAAATTGAGAAAATATAAATGTCTGGTATTTTCTAAATAAGATGTAATGTAGATTGTGATGTCATGTCAAGTGTCTGATACTTTTGTTGAAACCATCTGGCAACCCTAAACGGGCAGCAATCCTTAAAATACCTAAGTTTCAAGCCAATTAACACATCTGGACCCAAGTCAAAGGTTCCTATTGGCAGAAAGATGTTGAGCCAATACATCTTCCCTGAGGGTTTCTAATTGTCCTCTTTTTCAGCTGGGAGATGTTTCTGTGACACTTATCTGGTACTTGCTCTTTATGCTTTTTTTACCGTCAGGTACTGGCAGCCTTTTTCCATTTTCTGGGAAATGGATTGTTCTTATCAGTGCAAGAGACTCAGATGTAACCGGAGCCAGCTGAAGGCTTGTTCTAAACCCCCTGTTTATTAAAAATATAAATAAGGGTGGCAGGTCTCTCTCTCTCTCTCTCTCTCTCCCCTCCGTAGTCTCTTGGTAGACTTAGGAGCCATGTATTTTATCAGCTGATAGAGACGTCACCAAATTCATCTGCAGTATCTAAAGAACGCCTCACTTATCTGTGCTTGCATCTGTGTACATTTAGAGTGCGCGCACACACACGGGATGTTAATGAATAAATGGTGCTTGTTAGTTAACATCCTAGGCTTCAAATGTGTAAATGCAGAGGTAGGAGAATGGGACAATGTGAACAGGCAATCTGTAAAATGACCCAGGATCAGTGAGTGACACACACCATCTGATCTACTGTGCTATTAAGTACCCTAATCCAATGAGATCCTCTTGCCAGGAGTCTTGCAGAAAGTAACTTAATAGCAGTGGAAATGGATCTCTAAATAGATGCACACTTTGGTACAGGAAAAAGTGAGCTCATGCCGGGAAGTCAGGTTGTATAAAGGTAGTGCTCCTTCAATTAAGGCCAGACTCCCATCTCTGGGCTGGGTGAATCCTGCGAAAAGACTTTTAATGAATATTGACTGAAATGATTTTGCCTGGGCTGTGCTTGTGCCCGTTTTGTGTTGCCATTTTTAAGATTGAAATTTGTTCTCTAGGAACGATTAAGCCAGTGACAATCAGGAGCACAAATGTCTCTGGAAAAATCCAAATTTAAAATTAATTCTCACAAGTATCTTCACCCAGGTTGCTTGCATGTGCATTAGAGGTTGGGGGGAAGAAGGGGGAGGAAAAAGCCCTTTTAATAGAAATATTTTATTTTTATTGCTATACAAAGTATATTTTTGAAAATGATTTTTTGGGTCCATTTGCTTGCATAGTGGCTTTTAAAAAACGTTTAAAAAGTTGAAATTCTAAATTTTGATAAACCATGGAAACTTTTTTGTTTTGTGGAGGAAAACAGTGGATATGGGAAAATGGACATCTTTTGACAAAAGAAAGGTTTACAAAATGTTGACCAACTGTAATGCTTCTCCTGTTAAGGTACTGAAACATGTTAATACAAATGGAAAAACCAATGTTGGAAATCTTTGGAGGGAAGCAATCTCTCTTTTTAAAAACCAGCTCCACTTCTAAATAAATATCCAGCTAAGCAAGAGTTTATATTTCAAGTACCAAGTGGTGAATGTTTGCAAGGCCGAGTGAATTTTCAAGTGTCATGCATCAGGAAACAAACACAGTGGAGGAGACCTGCTTAGAGGTTTCACAGAAAAGGAGACAACATTTATCTGACGCCTCATTGGCAGCAAATAATTTGCTTGCCTCTAGTTAGCAGTGTCTCCTATCTTGATGGTGGTAGGTTATTTTTAAAGATCTATTTAACGTTGCTGGGCCTGATGCTCATCTCACATGGACTTCAGCGCAGTAACTCCTGATTTATACCAGAGAGAGGAATTTTTTTGTAAGCAAAGCAGGTAACTTTAACTGAAACTAAACGTCTGTGTCTCAAGGTAATGAGTAATAGAAATGTAGCTGTGTTAGTCTGGTGTAGCTGAAGCAAAATGCAGGACTATATAGCATTTTAAAGACTAACAAGATGGTTTATTAGATGATGAGCTTTTGTGGGCCAGACCCACTTCCTCAGATCAAATAGTGGAAGAAAGTTGTCACAACCATATATACCAAAGGATACAATTAAAAAAAAAATGAACACATATGAAAAGGACAAATCACATTTCAGAACAGAAGGGGGAGGAGGGTAAGTGTCTGTGAGTTAATGATATTAGAGGTGGGGAAAGGTAGGTGTCTGTGAGCTTATGGTATTAGAGGTGATAATTGGGGAAGCTATCTTTGTAATGGGTAAGGTAGTTGGGGTCTTTGTTCAACCCCCCCCCCCCCCCCCCCGGAGAGTGTCGAATTTTAGCATGAATGACAGTTCAGAGGATTCCCTTTCAAGTGCAGATGTAAAAAGGTCTTTGTAGCAGAATGCAGGTAGTTAAGTCGTTGAGACAGTGTCCTTTCTGGTTGAAATGGCAAGAAATTGTTTTTTCTTTGTGATTCTGTCTAATATCTGTTTTGTGGGCATTAATCCTTTGGCGAAGTGTCTGAGACGTTTGTCCAATGTGCATAGCAGACAGACACTTTTCGGCACATGATAGCATAAATTATATTTCTGGATGCACAGGAATGTGTTCTTGATCTTATAACTCACTTGGTTAGGTCCAATAATGGTATCAGCAGAATGAATATGTGGACAAAGCTGGCAACGGGGTTTGTTGCAAGGGAAGGTACCAGGGTTGGTATTAGTGTGGTATGTCCTGTGGTTGTTGGTAAGAATCATCTTGGGGTTAGGTGGCTGTCTATAGGAGACTATGGGTCTGTCTCCCAGAGCCTCTCGGAGTTTAGTACCCTGTTCCAGTATAGGCTGTAGTTTATTGATAATGTGTTGGACAGGTTTAAGTTGGGGGTTGTAGGTGATGACAAGTGGTGTTCTATTGTTGGTTTTCTTGGGTCTGTCTTGCAGTAGATGGTTTCTAGGTATTCGTCTGGCTCTTTCAATTTGCTTTTTTATTTCTCTAGGTGGGTAGTTGAGATTTATAAATGCTTGGTAGAGATCCTGAAGCTTCTGGTCTCTGTCAGTGGGATTAGAGCAGATGCGGTTGTATCAAAGGGCTTGGCTATAGACGATGGATCGTATGGTGTGTTCTGGATGGGAGCTGGAAGCATGTAGGTAACTGTATGAGTCGGTGGGTAATGAGGAGGTCAGCTTGAAGGATCAGGAAGGAATCGTGATACTTTCACTAACGCAGGCATCAGGTGTTGGGGAGGGGCTGTAATACTACAGAACTGCCCAGAGACAATGTTTGAGGGTTTTACCCTAGTTCATGGAGTACGTCTACTTTAGAAATTAAGCCCAAGTCTGTGGGACTTGGTTTGTGGAGCTGGTGTTTCTAAGCCCATCCTTGAGTAGTCACACGGCACTGTAAATCTGGGTTTATTAGTGCTGGACCCAGCTCTGACCCACCCCCAATCAGGATCTTCAGACTTGCATCCTAAGTACTTGCTGACCCGTGTCTCACTGACACCGTGAATGGGAGGAGGACTCAGGCTTAAACCAGATTGGAGCCCAGGCTTAGTATGCAGTGTAGACATAGGGGGCATGTCTAAACTACAAAGTTGTTGTTTTTTTTTTTGAAGAGGATATGCAAAAGCTGTGAATTTGCATATTTGCTTCCGATTGCCTTTTCGAAAAAGGATCTTTCAAAAATGAAGGTGGTCTGGACATAGTGGTGTGTTTAAAGCTCTTGCTTAAAGGAAGTTTAGGCGGTTTTTCAATTTTTTTCTGAAAAAACGCATGCCCAGACAACTTTCATTTTTGAAAGATCCTCTTTTGAAAAATCTTTGTAGTTTAGACATGCCCATGGTGACAGCTGTAGGCGAGAAGGGAGGGTGAGTGGTTTTACCGTTCAGGCTCTAGGCTGGGATTTAGGAGTACTGGGTGGTCTCAAAGAGGTAGCACCTGCTGGGACCAGTGAGATGGCTTCATAAGCATGTTTGGTCTGTTTACACTGAGCTCTTCGGGGGCCTCGGGTGCAAATGCTATTTGTAGATATAGGGCCTAGGACAACGGACCCTCTCCACCATCCCAGAAGCATTCATTCAGGCCTAGAGAAAGCTGTCATCTGACTCGGCTTGACAACGGCTGCGTCCGTAGCTGTGTTTGCAAGTCGTTCTGTTGGTGCACGTCCTTTGGAGAGCCGTTAAAATGCCTTTGCACGGCAGTTTCCTGAGAAAATGTGTCTGAAAATCTGACCTTTCATCTAAACGGCATGATCAAAATATTCCTGAATGCAGGGGGAAACAATGGCAGATGCAGTGTACAGCAGCCCCAGCGGCGTGTCTCCGAGCCTGTGCTCTGAAAGATAAAAGCAAACGGTTCAGGGGTTCCATGTGACTAGCTCAAGCGAACTTCACATGCTGGACTTGCAATGAGAAACTCTCTCCAGGCAAAGCGGGTGGGCTCAGACTGATCCAGCTGACAGTGAGGACATAGCAAGACTGGATCCGATTTAACTTCCATCTCCTCTAGGCATGGCCAGCACCAGCATTTTAGGGGGAAGGTGTGCCGGGAGCAGATGTGGGGGGCATATTCCTTATGAGAGTATAATCATGATATTGCATTCAAAGCAGGCCTAGTATCGGAGAGGTTTTGATTGGCTGGAAGTCATTTCTCTAGCCATATGTGGTAACATCAGTGCATAGGAAACACTGTGACTGTGCTGTAGGGTTGTCACTAAAACATGCGGTAAGCTGGGGAACCAGCCAGATGTTGGTGTCCAGAGACAACAGCAAGGAAAGTAACCAGTGCCCGGACGGGGTGTCAAACAACTGTCAACCGCCATCCTCCAGCAAGGGAGCTACCAGTCACCTGCTTGGGACCCCAGGGGAATTTCTCCCCCTTGCCTAGGGAATCAGCAATGCCCCCACCGTGCCTGGACTTGCATTGTCCACGCGCTGGGACTGAATCCTAGAATACTAGGACTGGAAGGGACCTCGAGGACGGAGGGTAGAAGAGACCACAGCTGTCCCATGTGTGGCCTTCTCCTGCCACCCCCTTACGTTGCAAGCAGCAAGGATGCTGAGAAGAAGACTCAAGACTCCAACAGAGGAGACTGGCCCAGATCTCAAGGGTGAGACCTGAATGCTGCAAACTGCACTATCAGTGGGGTGACAAACTGCTTAACCTAGTTGTCCAGTCTAGTAGGGTTGAGAGGTTAGACCGGGGTGGACAACCTCAGGCCCAGGAGCCGGATGCGGCCCTTGGCTTGCCTGGATCTGACCCCTGAGGCTCAGGGGGGCCCCCCAGAATTGGGGAACCCGGGCTGGTGCTCCAGCCCCTCTCCCCCCGATGCCTCCCTGGGAGCTAGAGTGCATGAAATGTACCAGGCTCTGGTGTGCGAGGGGGGTGTGGGGAGTATCTTTCTCCTTCTCAGTCAGGAGCCACAGTGAGGGTCTTTTTTTTACTTCTCGCTTGTGTGTGGCCCCGACTCATTGACCTGGAGGGGGAAAAAAGAAAAACTAGTGGCCTCTGATGCATAAAAGGTCCCCCACCCCTGGGTTACAGTGTGCTCATTTTATTTCTTTTGGTAAATAACTCTGACTTTGCTGATGACTTATACTCACGTAAAATCTCTCGTAAGCAATACATTTCTCTTATTGTTGATCTTTAACAGTGAGTTTGCTCAAAGAGTCTCGTAACTTGCTCTGGGGTTTTACAAAGGCCAGTGTATATTCACTTTCCTTTGAATAAACGTGTTGGCTCATTTGGAGCAGTGCTAAGTGGCGTATTCCGGAGGCGCCAGGCTGTAGCGATCAGTCTGGTGTCTTTGTGTGATTTGGGAGCATTCATATCATCTAGCGGGTGTGGGGCTCCGCACGCTGTTGGGCTGAGTGGTAACAGTGCCTGGAGGGGGTTGCTGGCTGTTAGTAGCAAAGCCGAGTGAGAGAGTGAAGGCTGGGGAGTTGAGAGGGCACAGGGGTCTCAGGGTCCAGGCTGCACCCTAGCAATCCCCTCACACCGCCCCCAGTTGGGGCTCGTCCTGATCTCTCCAAGATGGTCTGAAGAGCTGAAGTGTTCAGCTGGGTGTACGCCATGTGCCGCCCATACTCATGTAGTGTCATAGTGGCAGAAATATAAGAAAATAAAGAAGTAATGGAAAGGGGAGAAGTGGGGGCTGAAAGGAAGGTGGGTTGGATCGGGCTGGAGGCTGCTGAGAACCAAGGCTGTGGCCGGGACTCCTGGGAAACGGGGCCTCGGCCTGAGCATGACTATTGTGGCTGGGTCTAGATATGGGTCCAGGCTTGGGTCTGTTGGGGCCACTGTGGGTGGGTCCGCAGGGGCTGCGGCTGGGATATGGGGCCGCTGAACATGGCCAGGTCGCGCCTGCCATGCTGCCACCTACCGCCTTGACCTCCTTAAGTTCCTGCCAGCCAGCTCCACATGCTGGCAGTCCAGTTCACTGGTTACCCAATAAGCCTTCCGGTAAGTGTTATGCTCATTGGGTACCCGGTTAACCTTTTACAGTCCTACTGCAGGCCATGGACTTCATTCAATTTCACCGTTAGCAAGAGCTGCCTGACAAAATTGCAGCCGCCTTTATTAATTCTGATGCAGCATTTGCTTTCAGACTAGTGTAGGATAATCTTCATAGCTATGGACAACTTCCTGCCTCCTTCTCCCCTCCCCCCAAAAGGATAGGGCTGTTCTTCTGCATTCCATGGGCCCTGTGTCAGCCTGTTGATGAATTTGGCCAATGTCTGTTTCTTTGGTGGGAGAGAGGGGTGGTCTATTGTATTGCATCATATTTTTTTTGAAGGGACTGTTATGCTCCCCTCATCTGAGCTCCTACGTACCATGGGCCAGAACATCATCCAGTAGATTCTGTGGCAGAGGGAATTACTCTTTTGTGTGACAAAACACTTGGTCTCCGTGACCTGTGGTTGAACTAGGGCATGTCTTGAAGTGGTGATGTAGGGGGCAAAGCATTATTTGGAATATATCCCTTCATTAACGCCCTGCTACTGTAGAGGCCTTTGGCATGGATGGCACCTTGGTTTCCCTCCCGTGTCTGCCCATAGTGTGCTACAGTTAAGTTTCCTGAAGGCTGAAATGTGTTAACGCAGCTCATGTCATTGGGCTCCAAGTAGAGAAGCGTGCCTGTGTGGGTGGGAGGGTTGTGAAATGGATGGCCTACGTTATAGAAAAGGACAGACTAATGATCCCTTCTGGTTGGAAAAGTCTCACATGGGCTACAGAGAGATAGGACACACAGACCTTGGCTCCAGCAGGTTCTGACATTTCAAAAATGGTGGCACCAATATAAATGACTGGACAGTGGATTTGGGTGCACAGGTGAACTGAGAAGCTTGTCAGTTACAAGAGTCCCATAGAATCCATGACCACTTGGCCACTGACTTCACTTGGGGTAGGATTTAATATAATCCAGTCAGGAATGAAGGCCCCCGTCTCTGTACAAGCTAATCCCTCCAAATTCTGGAGCAGGAGTGGGTAATAAGTGGCCTACAGGATTAGCGCCTGGTGGGCCGCTGGCTCTTTTATTTACATGCATGTCCACAGGTACAGCCACTGGCAGCAGCCGTTGGTTGCAAAACTCACAGCCCCCATTGGCTGCGAACGGCAAAGTAGTGTCCTCATCTGTGCTGTTTCCCACAGCTCCTATTGGCCGAGAATGGCGATCTGCGGCCAATGGGAGCTGCAAGCAGCTGTACCCCTGGACATGCAGATAAACAAAGCATCAGCGGCCCACCCTGGCGGACTGCCTCCAGCTTATTGTGCACCTCTGGCAGCTCATGGAAGGCTTCATTTGAGGTAGCTCTATTCCACTTCTTTTATTAAAGTTCAGGATGTTGACGAACTTTCTCCAGCGTTACCCTGAAATCAGCCATGACTGACGGGCATTTGAGTGACGACTTCATAAGCATCCTTATGAAAGGTTCAGGTTTGGCGTTTAGTATTGTAACTATTAATTAGGGAGCACCCTGACATTCAAATCAGGACTGGTCTGCTACTGGGACAGGTACTGGGTATGCTCATAGTGAAAGGCAGTTTTGTGGCTTTGTAAGTTATGGAAAGTAAATGCAAATTCCAGCTCATTAGCCATTTGGAGGTTTTGAACACTTTTTTGGGGGAGGAGTGTTGTCAATACAGACTTCCCGCAGACTCTTCTGCTGCTCTTGTCAACACAACTATCCAACAGACTCCTACACATGTGCATGGTTGAAATCTCTAGGGTTTGTTTGCAGGGAATCCTGTTTGTGGGAAGAACAGCATGCAGTAGGCAGTCAGTTGTTTGGACCTCAGTCACCCTTGAATACTATGAAACTATAATTAGAGTAAAATCTTGTATCCATTAGTGTCAAACGCAGCGCTGCAGATGCCTGACCACTCATCGTGCCCTTTCTTGAGGACTGTTTTCTCTGGCTGTACAGTAGGGATGAGCTAGAATTGCCTCCCCTGATTCTGTACTCTCTCTCTGGAGCTGGGAGAGAGATGCTGGAAGAGGGGGGGAAAAAAGGATTTTTTTTTTTAATGAAGTACCCAGACTGATGTCATAAACTGCATGTGTGAATTGGAAATCTCTCTTATGCCAGGTCTACACTAGACGTGGGAAGGTTGGGTTAAGGTACACAACATCAGCTATGTAAAAATAGGGTCAGCAAGGAGTACTGAAGCTGAGAGGGAGTCAACTGCAGCATTTGATTTAGCGAGTCTTAACTAGACCCGCTAAATCAAATGCCAGAAGCTCTAGCTCTGGCTTGGCAAATGAAGATACATCCTTACTCTGTGTACATACGGCAGATAGCCCCATTGGGCCCTGATCCCAATTGCAGGGCTACTTTAATACCAATAGATGAAAATACAGATCCTGGTTCAGATTCAGCTTTGTGCCGGGAGATGCTTTCTTTGCTGTTTGTGGCAAAGTAAACAAGCAGAACTCATTCTGAAATGGCCTTTGAGCCCTGGAGACTGGACGGGCATTCAAAGGAGGCTGTGGATTAGTTGGTAGGGACATGCTTTTCATCCCTCCAGGATGAAAGAATAATTTGTCATTGCACGTCTGGTTTCAAGTGTGTGTGTGTGTGTGTGTGTGTGTGTGTGTGTGTGTGTGTGTGTGTGTGTGTAAAACCAAACAAACACTCACTTAGCTTTCAGCAACTTTACGGAGCTTTTTAACCCAACAACCCCAAAACATTGAAATTGGACATTTCCCGTGGAAATTTGTTTTCTGGCAATGGTGCTTTTCATCAGCGAAAAGATTGTTTTTGTTTAAAAAAAAAAAAAAAAAAGGTGATTGACCGGCTCTGCCAGTTAATGATAATAGAACTAGATGAGAATAATAAACAATTATAATATCTTGTGATAGCACATGGGGAGACCCAATCAGGACCCAGGATTCTCTTCTACCAGGCTCTGTACAAACACAAGGAACGTATGATCCTGCCCCACAGAGCTGACAGTCGAATTCTGGGCCATGTGAGCAATAAGACACCCCATCAATGCCCTCTGGAGGCATTCCCGTGGCAGTCACTGGGTGCCAAGGTGAATTCGGGGGAGGGCTGCTGCAAAAACTTTGGGCGGTGCAGTTTAGTCCTGCAAGAGTGGGCTGTGCTCACAAGAAATTGCACCCCTGACCATCTCCGAGCCTCTGGGTGCTGGAGAACACGTTGATCAGTAACAGACAACAAAAGCTGTGTAAGAGGACGCAAGTTGAGTGACTTATACAGGGAGAGAAACTAGCAAGTTGGATTAATCCACATGCGATGCTGGGGAATTTCTTGGACTTGGGAGGCCTTGATTTTCTCCCGCCCTCCCCCCTTATGTGTTGGAAAGGGCTTGTGGATGATCCATGAAATGTATTTTTAGAGCAAAGTCATTGGCTATTCTCCGCCCCCCCCACCATGGTTCTGTCCTCTAGTCTCCCCATGCTGCCAGGGACTCCCCTGCCTTGCGCTGGCTCTAGAATTCTTGCTAACGGGGGAAGAGAGGGGTTTTGTGTCTCAGAGGTGCATGGATTTTTTTTTAATGCATTCCCCACTGTTCCTGGGCCATATTGCATGTCACACTCTCAGCACTGCCTCTTCCCATCCTTGTATGGATCCCTGGCTCTGCAGAATAAGTTGGCAAAGAGGAAGAACAGTTTCTTTCTCCAGGGGCTAGGAGAGAGCCATGAGCAGATGGTTCCCTTCTCCGAGGGGAGCGAGTGCAAGACCTGAGTCCACGGAGCCCAGATGTTCCAAGCCACATGCTTCCAGCCCTGACTGGGGAGGCATTGCAGTACATGCCTGGATCGAAGCATGTGAGAAATCCTGTTGATTTCTCACTGGGGCTACTGACGTGCTTAAGCACCTTGCTCCACTGATGCCTAAATCACAAAGTGGCCTCCCTCCAGCATTGGTTTTGTTTCTGCTCTTTCAGTTGAGCTATTCATCCTAGCACAAGGATAGTCTTCACCCCTTGTCAGAGCCCTGGCTCCCAAAGCCCCCCTGGCTCTTGTGTTTGGATCTGTTATACCCAGGATGTTCCTTTTTTAAATACCTGTCACTCCTTCTGCTCTGGAAACTGCCGAACCTTGTCCATGGGGGATACTGTCATTTCTGCCTCTCGATCGATGGCGTGCTGCAATAGCTCCTGACGCTTCCGGTAGCCTGAACCCTCAGTTGTTTTTACTGGGATGCTTTGATTCTGCCATAGAAATCAACCAAAGGTGGAATCTGGGCCAGGTTCTCATGGCAGGGACACCAGTGTAAATCCAGAGTCGCTCCACTGGAGGTACCGATGTCACAGAACTCAGAAACTGGCCATGCAACATAGAACGTCTCTGCTCAAACTCACCAGTATCCTGCTCTCTCTAAAGCAGCACTCTTAACAGTCTGTCTACATAGCAATTGAATGCCTGCGGCTGGGCCACATTAGCTCATTCCAGTTTGAGTGGTGGGGTTGTAAAGTTGCTGGTGAGGGGGGCCGCAGCCCAGGGCTGAACATCTGCAGAGCAATTTTTTAGACCATAGGCCAGATTGAGCTGACCTAGGTCATCGCTGGTCTGTTAGTCCAGGGTAGAGAGAGCCTTATAGATCAGTGATAAAAGGCATGAACTGATGTTACTTGTTACAAGCTATTTAAACAAACCATGGACTAAGCATGATGCTGGAACAGGAATTATGCCTTCTCCTGCACAGTAAGCGTCCATCCTCGGTCTCCCTGCTTCCAGCGGTAGTGCAGATTAGTTGTCATATTCTGGAATCTAAGTCTGTGTCCGCCACATGTACTTTTCTGCTCTTGCTCCTTCCACCTGCCTCGCGCCCCAACATGTCAATGGCTGGAGGTTACTTGGTGATGGATTCTAGAGGGGTTTCTCATTCTCGTATAATGCTTGATACGTTTTCCCCCATGATGAGTAACAATCCAGGGCTTGCTAAAAGGCCATGATTTCCTGCCGTGTTTCTTCACGCTCTCGTCTACTCGCTCCGATACTGAAACTGCATCGTGCAGTTGTGTTCTGTGTATTTCCCCTCTGGTAGTTTATCGGAAGCAGTGGAGGTTGTAAGTCTCATCTGACGTCAAGCTTGGGAGATTGATACACTCACAGCGCTGAGAAAAATGCACACTTTCAAGCTTTCTCCAGGACTAATGGCCTGGGGATGGAATAATGAATCTCTGGATCCTTTGTTTTTTCTGCAGCTGATATGGAGCACGGTTGTCTTTAAGCAAACAGCAATGTTCTCCCTTCTGGTGAGTGCGAAACTGGTTCTGTTTCTGAGGGCTAGGTGCTCTCCAGACCAGAGATTGGCAGACTTTGGCACATGCACAGGATCCAGTATGATTTAGCAGATCTGGATCCAAAAACTTGGCATATCCCAGCAATCTAGATGGATGTCAAAGTATATGGCACCCTCAGCATGTTAGGACTTATTCCCTGATGGGGGAAATCATGAGGCCAAATCCTCCGTTGGTGTAAATCTTCCTCGCTTGCCAACATAAATCAGCTGAGGACTGGAGATTTTTGCAGAAAGCCGGGGAGTCTCATGGTATTGCTGGTCCCAGCTCCAAACAGACATGCAAAGTTTAATAGAACCATTCTCATCCCCCCAAACCTCTTTTTGTTCCAGTTGGTTCTTATTGTTGCCTGAATTGTTTTTGCTCTGAGCCCAGCATCTTTGGGCTCTTGGCTTGGCCATCGCATGGGTCTCTTTGGAGTCATGGGTCAGAGGCAGACTGCCGCAAACCTGCCGGTGGCAGTGGGAAAGCGGCCGGCTTGCTGGCTAGGCGGGGCTGTTGCCAAGGACAGAATGATGGAGGAGCAGGAGCCAATGGGCCTGGGAGGAAGATCCTGGAATTGGAGAGCACGCCTGAAAAGTTGATGGTTTCAGGCCTCCTTCAAGTTAATTCCTATACTTGAGACCTGAAGGAGCTCTCTGTGGTGGCAAAGCTTGTCTTGAACCAATACAGGCTCTTACTTCACTTGCTGTCTCATCACTCAGCTCTTTCTCTGGCCAGCCTAAGGGATTGAAAATGGGAGTCCGAGTCCTCCATTTTGGAGTTGGTAGTTCAAATCGCTATCCCAAGCCTCTAGCGGCTGAACATGGTTCCTATGTGAGGGACTGTCAGAGGCCTCCTATCCAGGGAGGCTGACAGAATTGCTGGGGACTGACTCCATGCTCCTGGAAGGGGCGGGGCCTTGGATGGAAGGGGCGGGGCCTTGGATGGAAGGGGCGGGGCCAGGAGCAGAGAGACCTCCGTGCTGTTCAGACTGTGCTGTGGCACCTTCTCCCCCCAGCCCTCGGCGCTCTCTGGAGTGCACCACACAGGGCTCCAACAGCGTTGTGTGTTCTTAAAGAGCCTAGGGCTCCAGCCGTTGCTGCAGCTGTGGGGGCCAGGAATCTTGGGCCCTCTTGAATCACCAGACGGGGGTAGTTGCCCCCTTTATTTCCCCCCCCCCCCCTGTCAGCAGGCCCGCACCTATCTAGTGGTCCATGTTTTCAGGTTTCTACAGATTTTCCCCAGTATATTACCAGCTTTTAAAATCCAAGGCATTGAGTGTTTCTAATCCGCTCCATGTTGTTTCGGATGCTTTTTTTTATTAAACTCCAATGCTGTGTGACTGGTGCTGCAGCTTGCAGACAGAAGCAGTTGCATCGTGTAAAGCACAGAGCCCACACCTGGCAAAGGTAGGAAATTCAAACATTGCCGATAGCACACTACAAGTGGCTCTCGAGGAGACGCCTGCCCACCTATTGCTTTGCGCCTGTTTTGTGTGGCCCTGCATTGAAACAATGAACTCCACAGAGCAAGATAGACAAGGTAAACCATGCCCCAAAGCCAACAAGAAAATCAGTGCGCGGCATTTTTGATGCAAAGTAAAGACAGGCGGGAAAAGGATAGTTAGTTAGGGTTGGTTCTGCTTTGGGCAGGGGGCTGGACTTGACCTCCCGAGGTCTCGTTCAGCCCTAGGATTCTATGAGGATGCATTCTGCTGCGGTATTGAATTTCTGTGCTCGTGTAGACAGACTAAAGGAGCATGCTGAAAGAAAGAGACACAAGAAGCTTAAAGACAGCATGGGTATCCAGATCAACAGACAATATTGGGAGCCTTCCCCAGGGATGCTACAGCGCGACTGTTGATGAATGTGTGTGCGTTCTTTGTTTCACCAGACAACTGTTGTTAATTGCAGAGGGGCTTATTGCAGACGTGGTGCAACAATCCCATCCATCAGCACAATCCCTTCCTAACGAAGGCAACCTCCTTGTAAAGTATCGGGCAGAAAATGACAATGCTTTAATACTTAAATTTATGGAGCAACTTGATGGAAACCTGATGTCTAGTCTGATTCTCTTTTTTGACATATCTCCTGATGCGTTGAGCCATCTGATTGTTGGCCTGTTTTGTTTTTCATTTTTGATTTCAAAGCAAATAAACCCTCTTTGTTTTGTGCTGATGTGACACTCATCCCTTCTGCTGACAGCCCTTTTTGTCAACACAGCAACGACTGACCTGTCTGAAATGTGCCATCTCACTTGGGATGATGTGGCCACAACTAGCACCGATTCCACTTCCTACTTGGCTAACTTTGCACGGGAGAGTGAGTTTCATCAGAATCCGGAGTTGCTCGGTATTACCTGTCCCACTTCTCTGGTTAATGCTGCTCTGTCAGTGTTTAAAAAGAAATGTAAAATGTTGCATCTGTAGGTTCAGGGTTAAGCATGTGAATGAGACTAAGTCTTTGTTTCACACAGTACGAGATGAATGCAGAGCTGATCGATTTACCTACCCCTGTTGTGCCTGTCATGTAAATAAGGTGTGAACTGTGCCAGTGCATTTCCTAGATCAGGGGTTCTCAAACTTTGGGTTGTGGCTTGTAAGGGCAAGCTGCTACTGGGCTGCAAGACACTTTGTTTATCTGAACGTTGACGGGCATAGCCTCTCGCAGCTTCCAGTGGCTGCTGCAGCCACAGGAAATGGTGGCCCAGCTCATGCTGTCTAGATCATCCTGAGTTTGTTGGCAGATGCTCTGAAGAGACAGGCACGTAATCCACATGATCACCAGATTCTGTGCACCAACGTAACATTAATTGTGGAAAAATTGGAGTCACTGTATGACCCGCAGGAAAACCAATGGAGATGCCAACACATTTGCCAGTACAGCTATTCACTGGCTCCTGACACACATGCTAGGCTGAATCGAACACAAGCTGCAGTAGAATCATATGGTGAGAGAACCCAGCTGTTTCCAGAACTCTTTTAAACCCCAGAGCAAGAGAAACACCCCCCCCCCCCCCAAAGTTCAAAGCCTTCAGCACAATGTGAGAAATAAGACCACTTCAGGGATCACATTATGGGCTGCAGTGTTTAGTGCTGACAAGTCTTTTTCCTTCCTCCCAGTGAGTTTCACAGCAGATGGTGACTGTACTGCTGAAGTTTCAACCTTTTGTCACTAAAAATGAAATTCCAAATCTGAAAGGGGAATTTACTATTTACACAAACATGCTGAACTCTGACAAAGTGAAGCTGGATGTGCTAGCTTTTTTGAAACCGCGATTAAGATCCACTTCCCAACATGAGCACAGCGGCAGAGCGAGCTTTGAGTGTATCCCTTGGATCTCTTGATATGGATCACTTATTTTCATAGGTAGGCTACCTCTAGGACAGCAAGAGGCTCAGCATGAGGGACGGTACTTAGAATAAAATTATGCAAGCATCTGCAAAGCAGAGTTTCTGGGAAAACTACTAGCTCTGAGACAAGTAACTTTTGAATAGATTAAAGCGCATTCACACTGGAATTAAATGTTATAATGATTTTTTTTTTCTTTTTTAACCCAATTTTCATCCTGGTGTTAATGTTTGGGGGGGGGGGACTGAAACTCCCCTGGTTTTTACAAATTGGTAGTGTGGAACACTGCCATATGAAGTGGCCGCCTTTCACTTTCTAGCATGCCCCACCAAAACACACTGGGCAGGGAACTGAAGGGCTTCTTGGATGGACTGAGACGTAGGCAGTTCAGTCCTTCAATCAGACCTACCCTGGAGGGACCACCACTGGTGAAACACATGGGGTGGTGATCTGCAGGGGGATTGAGGAGGAGAGACTACATTTTTCCTGCTGGTCCCCCACTAGTGCTTGCTCTGTGCCTAGAGAACTTCATTCCCTGGGACTCTAGATCCCGCTACTGGATGAACCTCTCCAGTCTGGCAACATCCGTGATCCTGCATGATTTTAGTGAGCCGGATGTCCACTTAGCATGGGTGTAGCCAAGTTTTCTGCAGTCCCATAAAGTTTGTTTCCAGCCACCGGTCCTGGTTCTGTTCTGTGCTGTTATTTAGCTCTAATTTACCCCTAAATGTTTTCTAAGAGCCCAGCAAGCAGGGGAAGTGTTGGTAATGCTGCTAGACAATATTGACCTCCCATAATCCAGCAAATTCTCTGGTTCAGCACCGGTCAGGTCCCAAGGGTGCCAGGCTAGAGGTTCAACCTGTATTAAAGCAGCGTGCTTAGCTTGGTCCAATGCTTTTTCCTGAAGAAATAAACCCTACTCCAAACAGTTTGTGAAACTTACCTACCTCTTCCCTTTGAGTTCTCCTGCTGGCAGCATCTGTTTTGTTTCCTAGCTCCAGCGGAGCTGCAGGTAAAATGTAGTTCAACAAGCATCTTAATTTCCCCAGTGAGGAGCAAAGTAGTTTTGTGGTAACCCTTTAATGTTTTGATGGAGAGATGAAATGTGGCTGAACCTGTTGGATGGGCAGAATGGAGTCCAAGTCCTACGAGCGGCACAGAACTGGGTCTCGGCTTTTTCCTGCTCTTTTGATGGGGTGGCCTAGGAAATAGCTTTCTCGGGGCTGGCGCATCCCATCCAGGTGATGAACAGTGCGTAGGGTGACAGTGAAGTGTGTAGAAGACCTGGCTCCCATGTAGCCAGCAAAGCAAAGTGGAACCCCTAGAAATTGTCCTGAAGGGCAGGCAAGTTCTGGGTCATAGAATCCTATGGTTGGAAGAGACCTCAGGAGTCATCGAGTCCAGCCCTCTGCCCACGGCAGGACCAATTCCAACAAAATCAACCTAGCCAGGGCTTTATCAAGCCAAGAATTAAAAACCTCTAGGGATGGAAATTCAACTGCCTCCCTAGGGAACCCATTCCAGTGCTGCACCCTCCTAGGGAAACAGTTTTTCCTAATATCCAACCTAGACCGCCCCCACTGCAACTTGAGACCATTGCTCCTTGTTCTGCATCGGTCACTACTGAGAACAGCCTCTCTCCATCCTCTTTGGAACCCCCTTCAGGAAGTTGAAGGCTGCTCTCAAATCCCCCCCCCCCCCCAGACTCTTCTTTTCTGCTCTAGGCTTGTGCACCTGCTTTCTAGGGATGGGAATCTTGTGATTATTTCCTTCGTTGGACTCCCAGCCTGCGTGCAGTAGTGACAGAAAGCTGTCTGTCGTTTGCTGCCCGGCGGTTACTGTTAGGCACAGTGACCAGGAAAGGAATTATTTGTACCTTCCTTTCCTTGTAAGGTGAAATGTTGCACAAGTGACAGACACACACCAAGTGGTAGGGAGCAGAAAAAGGCCGTTCATTCCTGTGGAAGACCTGCTTTTTCCCACTGCAGAACGATGACACTGCTGTTGCTCTGGCTTGATCCAGTTTATCTAGGTGCCCTGTTGTCATAAATGCCAGTTGCCCTGTGTCAGTACTGAAAGGGAGAGGAGACTCTCTGAAGATCAGATACTGTGGGGATGGGCACCATTCTAAGGTGGTAGGCAGGGTCAGTTTTGCATGCTTGGCTGCAGAGCTGTTTGTGCCAGGGCTGTATAGACAGCTCTTCAGTTGAGCCTAGCAGCCATGTTTCCTATCCAATTCGCCCATCTAAGTATTTGTATACCCCTCTCAACTCAGAGAAGCAGGCCGATGCTGCAGTGAAAGACAAACAAGCGAAATGCAGAAGGACCTCGCCTAGGTTCCCTCTAACTTTTTTCCCATCCACGTGTGGACTTTTTTCCATCCATGTGCAGAATAAATTTTTGTGCGCACCAAGGTGCATGTGAACGTGCATCATCAGTAGAAACACACAACCTCACTGTGGGTGTTACGCTAATCTGCTGAATGTCTCCTGAGTGGCTGCACAAGCGCTCAGCTTACAGGGGCCATTGGAGCTCCTCCAATGCGCAGATTCCCGTTTCTGGGGGAGAACATAAGAATGGCCATACTGGGTCAGACCAACAGTCCATCCAACCCAGTATCCTGTCTGCCGACAGTGGCCAATGCCAGGTGCCCCAGATGGAGGGAACACAACAGGTAATCTTTGTGATTCCTCCCCTGTCACCCACCTCCAGAGAAACAAAGGCCAGGGACACCAATCCTACCCAGCCTAGCTAATATGAATTGATGGACCTAACCTCCATGAATCTACCTAGCTCTTTCTTTAACCCTCTTAAGTCCTAGCAAGGAGTTCCACAGGTTGACTGTGCGCTGAATGAAGGAAAAACTTCCTTTTGTTTGTTTTAAACCTGCTGCCTATTAATTTCATTTGGTGCCCTTAGTTCTTATATTGAGGATAAGTAAATAACTTTTCCTTATTCACTTTTTCCACCCCAGTCATGATTTTATAGACCTCAATCATATCCCTCCTTAGTCTCCTTGTTTCTAAGCTGAAAAGTCCCGTCTTTTAATCTCTCTTCATATGGGACCTGTTCCAAACTCCTAATCATTTTTGTTGCCCTTTTCTGATGCCAGTATATATCTTTTAGGGTGAGGTGACCACGTCTGTATGCAGTATTCAAGATGTGGGTGTACCATGGCTTATACAGAGGCAGTAAGATATTCTCTTATTCTCTATCCCCCTTTTGAATGATTCCTAACATTCTATTTTCCTTTTTTTTTTTTTGACTGCCGCTGCACACGGAGTGGAGGGTTCTGTATGCACTCTTCTCCTAAGCCAGCCGTTTCATGGCTCTTTGCTGGGATGGCCACTGGTCTCCCCTATCCCAGCCCTGTGTGTGTGAATGATCTAAACCCTTGTCTGCCTGTGTGATAGTCCCTGTGACAGGTGCCTTTGATGCACAGGGCTGTGATGTCAGTTCATTATTCCGATGTAGCTGTCTCGTGGCAGTTTGAGTCTCAAAGGCACTCATTTTATTTTCCTGGTTTTTGAAATGTTCCCTGATGGCTCTATTCAAGGTGTTGCTGTCAAGCCAGGTTCCCTCACTCTCCTAAAGGCTGGCAGCAGCAATTAAAACAATCGCTGCTGCAATTAAAAAAACCAAACAAACCCAATTTGCAGAATGCGGCTGCATTTTCATCGTCTTGCAGGGTAGCACCAGTTTGATGTGGTGTGAACACTGACGAATCAACGGCCGTCTATGACGGCCATTGCATCCTGCACTGGTGCCCTCGATTGTCACCACAGGCTGTAAAAAGGAGAGCTGCCTACGGCTCGAACTAAAGGGAGAGCCCAGGCCTCCACATGAACAGCCCTTGCTCCCCACTGAGCGGCTCTGATTCCACCGAGCAGAAGACCGTGATGTTCACGCTTCCTAGCCTGTCTCTCTCCATAGCTTCACATGGGCGGGATAACGTCGCTAGTCCTCAGTAGGCACCGAAGTGGTCTAAACCCAGGACACGGAGGCTGTGTCTACACTGGCGGCTTCTTGTGTGAGAAATATGCAAATGAGGCTAAGCGTGGAATATCACTGAGCCTCATTTGCATATCTAATGAGCCACCATTTTTGCAGAAGAGGCTCTTGCACCAGAAGGAGCTGTCTACACTGCCCCTTGTGCAAGAAAACCCCTCTTGCGCAATGCTGCTATCCTGATTATTTTCAGGAATAACAGCATTGTGCAAGGGGGTTTTCTTGCACAAGAAGGGGCAGTGTAGACAGCACCTGGTGCAAGAGCCTCTTCTGCAAAAATGGTGGCTCATTAGATATGCAAATGAGGCTCAGTGATATTCCATGCTTAGCCTCATTTGCATATTTTTCGTGCAAGAAGCCGCCAGTGTAGACACAGCCTGAGGCTGTATCTTCACTTTTTTTTTTTTTCCTAGTGTGTTCCTCTTTGGCGTTAGCTCGCTCAGGGAAAATCCTAATGAAGATAAACCTGAGGGCTGGGGAGACTTTTGCTGAAATCAGAGATTAAGTGGCTGAGTGGGCGTAGGAAGAAGCTGTCCTTAGCAGAACTGTGATTTCTCTTCCCCTTTGGGGGGTGATGGATAGAGCCGCAGCCTGCTGAAACTTCTCTTCCTGCCGGCTGTGGAACCAAAGAGGTTCATAACTGAAGCTACCAAAGAGCGAATATACATCAGTGAGCCTGGTGGCCTGAAAGCCAGACTATGTATTGACATATGTTTCCATAGAACTACTAGCCTGAGGGGAAATGCTGGCTTTAGGAACAAGGCCCCTGCTATCTCCCATATGTTCGGTGTCTCTCTCTTAAGCAGAGACACAAGGGCTGTGTCTAGACTGGCAAGTTTTTCCGCAAAAGCAGCTTCTTTTGCAGAAAAACTTGCCAGCTGTCTACACTGGCCGCTTGAATTTCTGCAAGAACAGTGACTTCCTGCTGTCTGAAATCAGTGCTTCTTGAGGAAATACTATGCTGCTCCCATTCGGGCAAAGTCCCTTTTGTGCAAAGCTTTTGCGGAAAAGGGCCAGTGTAGACAGCTCAGATTTGTTTTGTGCAAAAAAGCCCCAATCGCGAAAATGGCGATCGGGGCTTTTTTGTGGAAAAGCGTCCGTGCCAATCTAGACACTCTTCTGCAAATGCTTTTAATGGAAAGCTTTTCCGTTAAAAGCATTTGCGGAAAATCATGCCAGTTTAGATGTAGCCAAGGTGGCTGAGCCAATTCCTTTTATCAGCCCAACTTTGGTGAACAAGACAAGCTTTTCTTTTAATATTTCTTTCTTTGAACTGCCCTGCATGCACGAGAATGGACAACCTTGCTGCTTAGACTTGACTCTTACTTCCCATAGTGCCAACAGCATCCCTGGTGCTGAAGTCAGCTGTGGCTCCAGGGCGCTCCGGTTTGGTGCAAGTCACGAGCATGATGTTCATCCCTTTCATAAAGGGGGAGGAATGGCAAAATGAGGAGGCCCGCTATGAAATCTCTCTCAATGTTGCTGTGTATCCTGGCTGCGCCAAGAGCTGGAAAATCAATGTAGTAATAATTAGTCCTTAGAGAACTTTCTGATCTGAAGGTATTTACAGCTGTCGCTGTATGTAGTTGGCTAAATATGGACTGAGGGCAGTGGGACCAGCCCATGCTCCCTCCCGTGGTTCCTGTTGGCTGCAAATGTCAAACTGGAGCCAACAGGAGCCACGAGGCTGCAGTGCCGGTAAATAAACTAGAGCAGCCTGTTGGCAGCTTTCTCAGAGTGGCTCTGCAGTCTGCTTTGAGCAACACAGACTTAGGGGCCTAGCCTTAGTTCTCAGCATTTGAAAAGGTTGGCTTTGTGCCAAGCTGTATAGCGTCCCTCGAAGATGCCCTTTTGGGGGACCAACTACTGTCCCTTTTTCAAATACAGTCCATACTCGATGGTCTGAATAACCCCCACACTCCATGATTTACAGCAGGGGTTAGCAATAATTTTTCCTGGGGTGGGGCACTCCAAGAATTTGGTAAGTGATCAAGGGCCATACTTCTCTATGATATTCATGGTGCAGATGGGAACTTTGGATAAGGGATTAGGATGCAGGAGGGAGGGAGTTGTGACCTGCGGCAGGGTATTGAAGTCCTGGAGTGGGTGCAGTGTCTGAGAGGGGGTATGGATGCAGGAGAGGATTCTGACTGGAGGAAGAGTGTAGGAGGGGAGTGCAGGGTATGGGAGGGGGTTGTGACCAAGGTGAGGGTGCACTGGTTTGGGTTGTGACCAGGGGCATGGGATTGGGGGTGGGGAGGAAGGAGGGGCAGGGTGCCAGGAGCAGGCTGCGGCTGGAAGGCACTTATGTGTTTCCTGGTCAGCAGCACAGTTAGACCCTCAGGCAGGCTCCCTGCCTTCTGATTTCCCCCCTACACCACTTAGTGTCTGGTTGCACGGGCCACGTGCATCTGCATGCCATGAGCCCCTTGGAGAGGTGGGGGGGGGGAAGGGGAAGGGAGGACCTCTGTGTGCTGCCTGCACTGCAAGTATGGACAAGGCAGCTCCCATTGGCCTGTTTCCAGCCAATGGGAGCTGCGAGATTGCATGCCCTCAGCACAAAACCCCCTTCCCAGAGGCACAGTGGCTGTGTCTAGACTTGCCACTTTTTCCGGAAAAGCAGCCACTTTTTCCGGAAAAACTTGCCAGCTGTCTACACTGGCCGCTTGAATTTCCGCAAAAGCACTGACGATCTCATGTAAGATTGTCAGTGTTTTTGCGGAAATACTATGCTGCTCCCGTTCAGGCAAAAGTCTTTTTCTGAAAAACTTTTGCGCAAAAGGGCCAGTGTAGACAGCTCAGATTTGTTTTCCGCAAAATAGCCCCGATTGCGAAAATGGCGATCGGGGCTTTTTTGCGGAAAAGCGCGTCTAGATTGCTTTCTAATCTAGACGCGCTTTTCCAAAAACGCTTTAACGGAAAACTTTTCCGTTAAAAGCATTTCCGGAAGTTCATGCCAGTCTAGACGTAGCCACGGTGTGCAGAGAGGCACATGGCCCCTGCATCGGACCGCTTTGAGCGACATATGGGGGAGGCTCCCACTGGGCTGCAGGTGGGCGGTGGGCCAGATGCAACCCACAGGCCATATTTTGCCTGGCCCTGACTTACCGCTCCCCTCCTAGTCTGCTAAATGTGTGAAGTCTTTGCTTTGGGTCTCCATGCTAGACCGTTGCTGGGAATGCCAAAGTCCTTCTCAGAGCATCCTTGGGCATGTGCCAGCTGGGGACTAGAATTAATAGTTCTTCATTACTCTAGTTCTTCATTTACACAGCTGAGTTATAGCACTTACCAGGGAGGGAAGGCTGTGGGGCTAAATCATCCCTCTCCCATGGATTGACAGCAGAAAAATGTGGTCAGAGACTGTATTCCACTAGGCAGGCTCAATGCTCGCCTGGTTGAGGACACCCATCCCAGCCTACTTGGGAGGGGAGTGTGTTTAGGAAAACTAAAGCTGTGAAGGGACGAGACTGTGACCGATGAGCTGGGGGTGGAGGTGGAGATGAGACGGCTGACCTCTTGCAGAAGCTAGCAGGCTATAAATGGTGCTCTCAACCAATGTTCCTTCTAACTCTTCACCCACATTTGGATTACATTTGGATTTTTTTCCCTCGATGTGTGGAATAATTTTCATGTGCACCGAGGCATGTGTGAATGTGCACCACCAACAGAAACAACTCCTAGCTGTGAGGTGCTCCGCTAATCAGCTGGGTGGCATTTGGGTCTCTCCTGAGCAGCCCCACAAGCACCCAGCTTACAGGGAACACTGCTCTTCACTATGGGCACTTGCAGCCACTCGCATTAACATGGTCCCAGTGCTGGGATCCCGCTTGGCACAAACCACGCACAGTCAGAGCGAGAAGGCAGTTGTCCAGATCTGTGCTATGGAAATGAAATGAGGAGACAGATCTATCTCAGAGCTGGAAGGGACCTTGAGAGATCATTGAGTCCAGTCCCCTGCCCTCACAGCAGGATCGAGTACCATCCCTGACAGATTTGCCCCAGATCCCTAAATGGCCCCCTCACGGATTAAACTCACCACCCTGGGTTTAGCAGGCCAATGCTCAAACCACTGAGCGATCCCTCCCCCGAAGGGAGTGAAGAAGCTGGCTGTGCAGCATGCCCCAGAGACCGAATGGAGGAACCTAGCCGGTGCGAGCGCTCCTTGGTATCAGGCAGACTCCAGGGAGAGCACTCCGGGGGAAGGGCTGTTTACGTAGCGACGCAGTATGGTCTCTGTAGCCTGCACTGATCTGGAACGGCAACAGCAGGGGACCTGAGCTAGTTGTTTGACTATTTGGGAAGAGTCGTTTGTTTTGCATATCACCGTGGCATTGCCGGGGAACCTTGGTCTTCAGTGCACACATTGCAGTCGGTCTCCTTCTGCCCAGCTTGCCCATTGCAAAGGTAGAAATGAAAAGGATCAGCTGGTAGGAAAAGGCTGTTTGAAAGTGTAATGCCCACCCCTCTTGAGTGGCCCAACTTGTGGGGCTGTGATCGCTTAGACGCAGCTTTAGCTAAGGACCATGTGGCTTTTAGCTTATGCAGTAGAGTCTCATGCAATTAGCTTGGGAGGTCCCACGTTTGATCCTGCTTGTGACAACTGGGCTCTGTCAGCGTTACAATAGCATCCTTGTACAATCAGCCAGATATCCTGTTGCTTTATGACTGTCATCGTTACACTCGTGATTGAGGCATGGCCAAGGGTGGGCAAGCAGGGGCAACCCCCCAATTAGTGGGGGGCCCAGAACTCTGGGGCAGAAGTGTCCACACTTTTTATTGCTGTGCGCGCTCCTGCTTATGATGCCCCTGGTTCTTCACCATTTGTCCTGTCTTACAGCTGATCTTCTGTCTTGCTGGGTGAATTCCATTTTACAGACAAGCTCTCAATGGATGGGGCAGAGAGAGGGAAAACCTCTGTTCCTGCGGCACAGGAGGAAGTATTAACTAGCTGGATTGGTTTATCTACCATTGGCCTCTCTGCTCTTACGTCTTCGGCTTTTGCCGCTACCTCTCCATATTGAACAGAGTTGGTGAGGGGTGAGGACATATTTTGCCAAAAAAGGAAGATTCCTCGAAGTGGGAAAAGGCCACTTTTTTTTCCCCACTGGAAAAGAGATGAAAGCTTTGGGTCAAAAGAGCAGACAACTTTTGTTTTGCTTAAAGCATTTTCCACTGGAAAAGCAGGTTGGATGAGCCTATTATGTCCAACTCTAATATTTAAGCAGCTTAATAGCTCCAAGTACCTCCTGCAGCATGACTCACTGTTGTAGATTGCTTAGGCCATGTCCAAGATGATCACATCGGTGTATCTTACAATGTAAATCCGCTGCATCCTATTTGAAATCCTTTATTTAAAACCTCTTTGCTTGGGTTTTGACCAAATTGTGTTCACACAGCATTGCATGACGGACAAATAACAGGACAAATTGTTTTTGCATCATCACACCCCAGTGCATTCGCAGATGAAACCAAGCCCGAAAGTTTTTTCTTAGTCCTACATTTTCAACAACATGGGGGAGAGACATTGATAATCCAGAGTTTTGGCCTGGGAGCCTCCATACTCCTATTGGCTAGGGATGTAAAAGTGCCGCTCTTTAAACGGTTAAATGTTAAGCATCAGCTTACTGGTTTCCATTATGGTTACACACTAGCTTTCAGCTGGCAAGGGTTGCTAGCTGTTGCCCTGTGCTGCAGAGCTCATGGCATGTGTAACAACTAGGTTTTTTAGCGGTTATACGGTTAACTTATTAAATGTCTTTTTAATATCCCAATTAAAAATTGCATATGGGTTATATCTGCGATGTTAATCACGCATGCTGCAGTGTTCTTAGTAAACCATGAAGTGCTACATGATTCCTAAAGAGAAAACCATTTAAAAAAAAAAGGAAACTCCATGTTTATTTTCACCTGGATCCGTGTAACTGCCACTGGGCAGATTTGAACCTGCGACTTCTGGACCTTAGTGTAGGAACCTCTATATCAGGGCTACTCAAGACACGGCTTGTCAGCGACCCGCAGCCTATTTGTTAGTGGCCCATGGTGTGGTTTGGGTTTACGTGGGACTCATTACATGGCCTGTGGGTGGGAATCAAAATAAAAAAGTTGTCAATATAATGGACTTCTGTTGATATGCGTCTTAGTCGTTCAATTCCTGGACGGTCATTGTTCATTCAGGGTGTGTTTACACAGCAAAACTATTTCAGAAAAACAGCTGTTATTCTGAAATAACAATGCAAGTGTCTACACAGCAATTCCGTAATTTCGAAATAATGGCTTACTTCTGTAAACCTCATTCTATGAAGAATAACGCCTGTTCTGAAATAGGTATTTTGAAATAAGGCGTGTGTAGATGCTCCACTTCTGCTATTTCGAAATAGAATGGCCCTGGTGAGGGGCTAAGTTAAAGCCCCAGGAGGAATAAATCGAGAGAGCATGTCTACATTAGGGAAGCCTGCCTCGACTAATTTTGAGGCTTCCCTGCAGTGTAGACATGCTATTTTGGAATAAACGTGCAGTGTAGATGTGGCCTAAAAGTGCTGTCACATGGGTAGAAATCGGGTAAATATTGCCTTTTAATAATATCAGCAGAACTGACTTAAACGGGGTCTGTGTGTTGTGTAGTCCTGCCTTAATCTTTGTATTCATGCCCGTCAGTGTGACAGAAGCTAGTTGCATATTTTTGCAACCACATTTAAGTTGCGGCCCTGGGCATAGGCTTTGAATATCATTGTGGCCCCTGGACTTCCAAAGTTGAGTAGCCCTGGGCTCCAGCTTGAGCTATGAAGCCAGCTGGCTCTCAGCTTAGGCTACGGAGCTTCCTTGTTCTTATCTCTGGCTGTAAGTGGTCTAAGTGCCACTGCATGGGACAGTGACCCACACCCACTAGGTGTGTGGGTTACATCAGCATCACGATCTGCTGAGCTGGTGTATTCTGCATGCATTTTAAACTTTGATAGTTTGACTTTGTGTTGGGTCTATAACCATTCCCTACCACCTTTTATTAATTCCAATAGGTGCATAGTGTGATTGCCATAAATCACCAGCAATTGGGGACATGCTGGGACTTGACTTTCGAGCAATACGGCATCTTATAAAACATCAAATGAAGGAAATCACTCAGTGCATTTTTTTTCTTTGCGATGTAATTGCTTGTCAGCAACAGGCCAATTTCGAATTAGTCAGGAGCTGGTAAGTTTTAAAATGCTAAACAAAAAGGTGGGTGTTTTCCCTCCTGCTCCACATTGTCTCCAGAAGACATCACGCTGTTGTATTGTTACCAGTGTTTACTCACAGTGTTGGCACTGGTGAAAATTGGTCTACAAATAGTTTGGAAGTTGTTACTTGGGATTCAAGGCACAGTAGGTGACGTTTGTGAATTGTCATTACACATCCCTCAGAACTCTTGTTTACCATTCCAGGGCAAGGCTGGCTTTTCTCCAGGGTGTCTGTTTACTTACAGTATGAACTGTTCTAAGCTTGCAGTGTACGGGCCAGCTTCCAATGTCAGTTACAAATGGGGAGTTGCTAGCTTCCTCGGGTTAGTCTGCATTTACACTGTGGTAATTTGTTGTTGCTGGGTCTGCTTGTTTGTCCCCTTTGATGGAGGAGTGAGCTGCTCTTGCCCTGCCTTGGCTCCAGTGTTCCCTTTAATCTTCATCCATTTAGGGATTTTTTTTCGTACAGGCATGTGCGAATGTGCACCACCAGGAGACACCAACTCAGTTGTGGGTGCTCTGCTAATCAGCTGGGCAGCATTTGAATCTCTCCTGAATGGCTGCACCAGCACACAGCTTACAGGGAACACAGCTGGGCTCCCACTGGTTCATGGTGACCCAGGATTTTGCTGTTTTCAATGGGCCAAATGCTCCCTCGTGATCCACTTCACATTGCTGTCCAGCTAGCTGGCTGACTACCACGGCACTGGCTTTCTCAGAGCTATCAGTCACGGGCCTTTGCACCAGCAGTAGCTAAAATCGCTTTTTGTTAAGGGCTCTCAACTCGACTCTTCCTGAGCCAGTTGCCTCAGAAGTAAAGCCGACTCCTTAGACCAGTGAGGGGCAACATAGTCTAGTGAGTGGGCATCCTGCATGGAAGGGGGCCGCAAGGTTGTCATAACCATGATCTCCTGGGATATGGTAGTTTTACAGGCTGTGCGGGTGTACCTAGAATTTGCAGGGGGTGCTGATAGAACCGTAGCAGCGTTGTGATTGGACGCAGGGGGAGCCCACGGCTCACAGTCAATGTGGTGGGCAATCAGCTGGCACCTCACCTCATGTGCCCTGGCTCTAAGTGGGTGTCACTTCTGGAATACCAGTAGGAAAAAAAAATACGCAGACAAAAACCAGCAGCATCTGTGCATGGCAATGGTAAACAAAACACTTCATGGGCCATATATAGAACCCCGCTGGGCCACTGCAGCCTTCAGGCTACCCACCACTGCCTTAGACTGTTGGTTGCTGAGTTGTAGGTATGTTGGTCCCAGCGCTGGAGACATACAAGGTGGAGGAGGGAATCTCTTTCCATAGACCAACCTCTGTTGGGGAGAGGGACACGCTTTCCAGCTTCAGAGAGCTCCTCCTCCAATCTGGAGGAGGTCACTGGAGAGTCTAGCTAGGTGTGCTACATGGGACAGATTTTCAACAAGGGGTGAGTCCCATGTTGTGGAAGACCAAGTGTGCATCGACATGACAATGAAAGGGCAGGGTTGTAAGAACTCAAGTCAGACCCTGAGTTTAACCAAGGGACTGAGTATCTATACTCCGTGGGAACCCCAGGTTCGGAATGGTTGGGCCCGGTATCTGCAGCCTGGGCCTACCCACCCATATCCCAGACTTCCTAGCATCCTCCCAAAATTCTAGCCTGTTGTTCACAGTGCAATGTGGGAAAATTGTGGCCCCAGGACACAGTCAACCTTGGAATTGTGGGCTACTTTTTGATAAATTCCCAGAGCACAAGTCCAGTGGGGCCTGGGTTCTGACATAGCTCTGGCTCAGATCCCCTTTGGACCCTGAATCCAAGCCCCCGGTTAGCATCGTTTGTCCAAAGACAAAGGGGTTAGGCTTGAGCCTCCAATCCAAACCTGGGTTAATACTGTAGAGTGGACGTACCCCCAGTGCATAAGGCGGGGTGGGGAACCCAAGGCCCGGGGGCCAGATGCGGTCCCCGGCTTACCTAGATCCAGACCTTGGAGTTCAGGGCTCCTCCTCCCAGCACTGGGGAGCCTGCCTTGGCATTCCAGCTGCTGCTGCTCCCCCTGACTGATTTTTCTGTGGATCCGTGGCCCACAGCCCAAAAAAGGTCTCACCCCCGGTCTAAGGGTAAATTGGAATGTGGAAAGTTAACTCTGAAGGCAAGTTAATAATTGTCAATTATGGGTTTATATTTTGTAGCCGAAGCTGGGAGGGGAGGCGGTAAGTTGCAGGTATGTACGAATTGTTAAAAGCTTCCTTATTTTGAGGTGCGGATGCCCTGCTTGTACAATAAGATGCTGGCAGGATGCTGCTCTTGACTCCTGCCTTTGGACTTACCAGCCTCTGTAGGAGGCACGTCAGGAGACCTGTCCACTTGCTGTCGGAGGGGGATGGGCTGTGATGTTAGTCCTGGGGCATTCTGGGAAACCTGCTTCAGGTGCCGAGTGGCGGATTTGTTCCTTTGTGACGACGTTAAGGAATGTGGCCAAACAATCGTCTGTTGCATCACCAGAAGGCTAATGTCAGCGAATCGGGGGGGTTCCTAAAAATGCAGAGGAAGGCTTTGTTTCTGGCAGGTGGTGGGGAATTGTGGGTAATCTCTTCTAATGAAGGGGGAGCTGGAGAGTCAGGTAGTTCAGCACCATGAGGTGCAGCGAATGCTAAGATAGGAATAGGCAGCAACCTGGATTCCATAATGATCTGAAGATGCCCTCATCCCCCCATTTAACTCATTAGCTAAAGATCAGTTTTTCATATACACATGGTTCTTCCTAGGATTTCACAGTTCTGTGTCCAGAAAACCTCTTCTGTTCCTTTACTGGAGCCGGCACAGCCTGGAGGACTGAGTCACCAATGGCCTTTCTAAAAGGCTTTCCCTTCCTGCTGGAGTAGAAATCTTTAATGAAGGGAAAAAGCCATTCATAATGGACCCCCGCATGACTGAATGGGAACGGCCAGTCTCGGCGCTAAGGCCCTCAGGGCAGAGGAGGCTCGTGGTAGCAGTCACAGGTCAGTCCTCTTCTGCGCACCTTGCAGCGGCTGGGTGTGAGGATATGTTCTGTCTGCTCTGCAGGGCTCTTACAATGCCAGAAGGGTCGAGTGCAAAGCAATATGTCCAGAGGATCCTGCTAGTTTGGATGCAGCAGCTGGACACTAGCAGCCATCACGCGACCGTCAATTTTTCTCCTTCACATGTACGCTGTGTGTATAAAACACCATGTATGTAAAATCAAATCTCGGGCAGTTTGCTGCAGGGGAATACAGAGAAAATATCGTACCCAAACTGGATACAAGAAGTCCTATCACCCACTTGTTATGTCTCAAAGACGTGCAGTATTATGCAGGCCAGTATGTAGACGTTGGGGATGGATTGAGCCCTAGTTCATACTGGATCTGTATCGAATTTGCTGGCCATGAGCTCCTGAGGTTTGCAAGGCAACTGGAGATGCACCTCTCTCAGTGGAACATCTCCCAAACGGATGCCCGGTTATATTTGGTTTTCATGTTGGAACAGGGTCAGCGCCCACCTCTCCTGAGCCTCCTCACCACCCTGGCGGCTGATGGTTTCCTTAGCAGGACTTAAGCCATTCGAACTTGTGGCTGAGTCTCATACACTGTCTGTTGGACACGCCCCATCTGGGGTAGACCATCTTTATCTTCACCCGGCGTTGCTATGGCACTGCACCCCCGGGACTTCCTCCCGAGATGGCACTGTCTTCCGGGAAGCTGCTCCGGATTCAGTCCATGCTTAGTCCCAGCAGTAAGACCGGATCTCCTCCTTATTTCCCTAGTTTCTGCCCACATGCAGCTGTCCATGGTCCTGCTGCTCTCAGACAGCGAGGGACGCTGTTCTCTCTTGCAGGTCCAGACCGCAGCTGACTGACTTTGTGTCCGCTACTCCTTTTTATATGGCCTCCCTAGCCCCCTGACTGGCTGCTCCTGTAGCCCTTTTGAGTGGCTGATTTCCTGACCACCACTCTAGGTTGCTTGGAGGACTTCTCTTCTTTTCCTCTCTGGGATGGGGTGTGACAGGTCACTGAGGCCTCCTACAACAGGCCTCTAGGCCTAGTCCACCACCTCCCATGTCGAAAGCAGAAATGGGAAGGAGCAGCAAAATTCTCAGTCAGAATTTCCCAGGGATTTGAGGGTTTCTAATTTGGCCCCTTGGATGGAGATGCTGAGACTATGCTTTACACTGTAGCGGCCCTATTTTAGTCTCTTCCTGCAGACGAGGAATTGGTGTCAGAGGAGTCTGGGAGGCAGGACCCAGAGGTCCTGGCCTAGGCTGTGCTGTTGGCTGTCACAAGCTGTTGAGGGGTGAAATGATCCCTTTTTTTCTTTTTAAGAGGAGTCTGATGTAGCGTAACATGTGTAGCTTAATCTTTGATGCTATGGGTTCTACCTCCGAGGTTCTGCTGTGCTAGATAAGGAGCTGTATTGCCACAAACTGCTGCACAGATCGCAAAGGTCAGAAGAGCTTTTGGGCTCTGATTCCATTTACCCATTTTTACAGATGGGCAAATGGAGTCACAACAGCTCCCTACCTCTCAGTGTTTATGGATACAGCTGAGCTACTAGCTCATAATGATTGATTTTTTTTTTTTCCCCATGCATTTGGCCTGCCTTTCTCCTCTGGCCTGCCTTTCTCCTCAAATCTCGTTCATTTGCTTGAGATGTTCTCAGATTCACCCATTCTTCAAAATTATTCTTAGATTAATTTCTAAGGACTACTCTTTGGCTCAAAAATCCTTTGCAGACCTTCAATGTTGGAGCCATGCTGGGTATTTATTTGTGATTGGATGCAGAAACCCAACACTTTTGTTCCCTGATTGGATGACTATAGTAGTTCTTTAGAATACGATTCCTCAAGTTGAGCTCAAATGAGATTTGCTCTCTTGAAATACGCTGCTTGCATCAAGTTCCTGCTACTAAACTGGTTTGCTGGAATATTTGCAGACAGGGAGCGCAAAGGTGAACAAATACAGCTAGAGCAAATTCAGGGCCATGTTTTCAGCCGGTGAAATACACGCTAGAAGAGAATTTGGTTCTCGGATTATTTTTTTACAGTTCACAAAATTAGTTGAGATTTGCTCAGATCTCATTGTGAAGCGTAGTAGATTCCTGTCTGCATTTCTACATCGTTTTGAGGATCTCAAATCAGTTTGCACAGTATTACTAGGCTAAGCACCTGTGATGATTAAGATAGAAACCCGAAGATGGATGGGCAGCCTTGTCTTTGACTAGGACATGCCCTAGTCTCTGGTGCTTTCCTCTTCCAACCCTGGTTAGTGATACTCATTTGCTTCCTTTTCCTCCATATCTGTCTTCATCTGCCTATTCTGTCCACCCGTCAGTGGGCCCTGCCTCACCAGCACAGGTGGGTGAGCTGCATAGGCACGTTTTAGTATTGAAAACACGTTCAGTCTGTGGACACTAATCAGTGATAAATTAGAGTGGAATTGATATATGCATGTGACATGCACATTAATTTCAAATGTGTTTATTGTAATTAGTGCTATTACAATGAATGCCAAAGGAATCAGGAAATGATTAACCTCAATTAGGCTCTGTTACACTTTGTTTAAAAAGTTCAGCTTTAAAATTAGAAATCCAAAATGTTGGAGTTACGGGAGTTTGAGGCATGTGGCATCGAAGTCACTCTCACCTCCAGAGCAGGGATTCTCCAACTCTTTCATGGCTCGGACCATAGCAAAGTTGTCTCCCATGGGAGATGGTTGATTGCTGATATCGAAATGCATGAATATATCGCTAGCTATATTGCCTGTACATGGTCTATCTGGCGCTCTGTCGCCCTCTAGCGGTGTCATGGGTCACCTGTCGAGAGAGACTAGTAGGGAAGGGTTGTCTTCCCTCAGACACTAAAGCAGGGGTGGGTAATAATTTTTTGCTGGGGGCCACTTCAGAAATTTTTGAAGTAGCCCTGGGCTGCACCGGAAGGGGCGGGGCCTCAAGTGAAAGGGGAGGGGCCAGGGTACTTCCCTGCTTCCCCACCCACAGGCCACGATTAGTCTGAGGGTGGGGGAGCTCACCAAGTCTTTGCCCCCTCCCCCAAGGTTCCCCCTAGGCGCCCATGCCCCTGGGGGCAGGAGGAGACTTGGCATTCTCCCCCTTCTCCCCCCGTGCCAATCCGGGCTTGGGGGCAGGGGAGCGTGTAAAGTCTCCTCCCTCCCTGCCAGGAACATGCGGTGCTGCTAAGTGCTGCGTGCTCCTTGCAGGGCCCATGGGGGCAGCGTGGAGGAAATTTTGTGTGCTTCCCTCTGCCCCCAGACCCTGATTGGCCTGGGAGTGGCAGGGCCTCTGCAGGCCAGATCAACTCACTTAGCGGGCTGGCTCCGTTGTGCGGAGGCCCTTGTGCCCATCCCTGCACTAACGGCTCATGCTTTAATAGCAGAAGCTTGCTTCCCCACTGCGGATATTTGCATCACTGTAGCAGCGACCGGCCTGAAGTAGGTTGAGGCCCCTGAGTGCTCACAGCCACACACACGCCGAGTGTGCGCGAGCCCAGCTCCTCGAAGAGCTTACAGATCCGACAGGCAAGACAGACCAATGCAGCTGCCTCCTCTTCTCTGCCTCCCTGCTCTCACAACCCTAAGGACTAATCTGTGTGGTAATGAAAAGTCATTTGCTGCTAGGAGCTGAGCCTCCGGGTTTACCTCTGCCCACAAACTATACCACTCTAACTGGGCCAGGACCGTTCCTAGAACCCTCCTGGGGCTGGCGCAGTGATGCGGATGTAATCCCCTTTGTAACGGCTCCTGCACGTAAGGGTATAACTGCGTGGGGTGGAATCGGTGAGCCAGCGTCCTTGGGCTGACTCAGCTACACACACACAGTGCAGGCAATGGAGGAGACGAGCTTTTGGGCTGACACAGAGCTTAGAAGAAGCTGGTCTAATAAAAGAGATTCCTCCACTCGCCTTGTCTCGCTAATATCCTAGAACCAACATGGCTGCAATGCTACCTAGCTCTTTCCACCAGGAAGTCTCAAAGCAGTGGACCAAGTTGCTCAGGATGATGAGCTCCGTTTTACAGATGGGGAAACTGAGGCACAGTGCAATGACGCAGAAGTCACGCAGAAGACCAGTGGCTGCGCCAGTAACAGAGCCTAGATCCCCTGGGTCCTTGGTGAGTGTCTAGTTAGTGTGTGTGTGTGTGTGTGTGTGTGTGTGTGTGGACGTGGCCATGCTCAAGGATCTGCGAGGCTGTAAAGGAAAGACTTGCACAAGGGGCATGTTTTGACATGTGTGGGGAGTTCTGCAGAGAGCAGCTGGTCCCTGTTTAGCAAGACAGCTGCCTGGGTTCCACTTGGTCCTTCCCAAGAGCTCTCCCGGACCCAGCGCGTTTCCGAAAGGGTCCGATCCCTAAGTACCTCCTCGCGGGCGGGGAGGAGGGATTTGTGTAGCAGTCAGGATGCAGCCCTCCAGGAATGGGTCACTTGAGGGCGAGCCCTGTGAAATCAGTAGGACCAGTTCTCTAGGCTAATCCGCGCCTGCCAGGTTCCAGGCCTGTGGTTCATTTAGTCCAGGAGAACAGCACGACGCCCCCCGAAGCTGTCATTTTAACCCCGCCCCTGTGGTTCATAGCCTACAGAATGCTTTAGTGGCTGATAAGCCAATAAGGTGCTAACAACCAGCTGCGACAGGCAGGATACCCTCTTGCTAGAGGAAAGGTGCAACGGAGACTCTGCCTCTGGGGCACCCTGAGAATTGTCCCAGCATCTGCTCCCGATTACACTGGCGACCCGTTCTGTGTTTTCAAAACTGCAGTGGTGACGGGCGCCTGGATTTCAGCCCTTACGGCTGAGAAATGAGGCGAGAAGAGGCCAGCAGGACCACTGCTCTCGCACCTTTCACCTGTAGATCATGAAGTGCTTTACAGAAGAAGGTATCCTGATTTTTTACAGAGAGGAGGGAAACTGAGGCACGGACCACTGACTAGCTCGGTGTTGCACAACAGGTCAGCAGCAGACTCGTGTTACAGTGGGAGGATGGCATGTGGCAAAGCTCGCCCTCTGCTTTAGAAGGAGGGGCTTATATGGAAGAGGGGAGCACACAGGGCTGGCTGCAGCTTACAGCGGGTTGCCATTGGCTGTGCTGTGTAAAGTCTCAATAAAAATCTTTGCTCCTTCATGCAAGATCTCTGCCTTAAGAACAACACAGCTGCGTCTCCCTAATCCCAATCCAGGGCCCAGCTGCTGGGTGACATGGGCTCCCGGCAAAACTACTAGGTGACTTGTTAGTTTCAGTCTTGGAAATAAGAATGGCATCTTGCAGAATTCATAATTTTCCAGGAGGGACTGTGATGGTGTGTCTGAGCTGCTTCTGCCAGACTTATGTTAACACCCTGATGGGCAACCTCCACTCTCCTACAGCTTTTTGTCGTAAGGCTAATAAAGCATGATGGGCCGGCTCACTGGGGCAGGTGTTTTATAGCAGCAGTTGTTAATGTTCACCGTGGCTATATGAAACCTACTCTTTAAGGTTTAAATGGACACTGTCAACTACTTATATATTGCTTTTAATTTCTTTCTAGCTCTCTGCACTAGGCTGTTGAAGGCTGGAGAATAACATTTCTTTCCCTGCTACAGTATGTCGTATTCTATTTGTAGAAACAATCCTTTTTCTTCTCTTTGTTTCCATTGCTTGTATCTTGTTGCTGTGTGTGATTTAAACCACTTCCTTGCTCCACCCCAGAGGTAGCTGCATAGCAAGTCAAATGTAGGTAATTTCAGGGTCAAAAGAAACGTCGGATGTTATTGTTTTTCAGTTCAGAAGGAAATGTGCCAGATGTTTCTGCATCCTAGAACTTTCAGTGTATCCCGTACACCTAGAACTTGTACATGCTGGACTATAAGTGGGATCCAAACCACATGTGGTATGAACTGAAGCTGTGTCTATTTAACAGTCCGAGCCTTATGCATTGTACACATGGTAGTGCTACGTGGCGAAGAGAGGTTTAAAATGCAGGAAATTATTTGGTTCGATTCTGAGCTTTTTTGGTCACAAGCATCAGTCTGAACTGTGAACTCACGGCCTACTTCCATTTGTAATGGGAGCTGAGGCTGAGATATAGCAGCCAAGTAAAAAAACAAGTTTTTTTTTTTCTTAATAAAAATTACCCCCTTTTTTTTTTTTTTTTAAGACTGATTCTTGTGTCCTAGAAGGCAGGAGCTTCTATGTGCACTTGCGGAAGACTGCAAGCCATACTAGTAGAAGAAATTAGTTTTTCAAGCTCTCTCCAGGAGGGGGTTAAAGAGCTTGAGGGTACCTTACAGGAAGGAATTCCCAAATGCACCTCCCTGGGTTTTCAAAGGGGTGTTTCCATTTGAACGGTGGCAGCGATACCAATCCAAGGCCACGGAATTGGTGATCTTGGGGGGTCTTAGCACAAGCCTTTCCTGGCAGGGTATTTTGCAGGCTTCCACTTTCTGCACTCGGAGTGCCAGAGTGGAGAACATCCCTTTACAGCCGCCTTCAGCGCTGGAGGGCCCAGGACTGTGGGCAGCTGTGCAGGAAGTAAGAGTGGCGCTGCCATGCCATGCCATCCTTACATCTGTGCTGCTGCTGGCAGTGGTGTTGCCTTCAGAGCTGGGCTCCTGGCCAGCAGCTGCTGCCCTCCATGGCCCTGTAATTCCAATACTGTGACACTTCTGATGAAATTACTATCTGAAATCATGACACTAATCCTGAGACCGTGAAACTGACCAAAATGGACCGTGAGTTTGGTAGGGCCCTCGCGCTAGCACTAACAGCAGCATTGGTCTCTGGCAATGTGCCTCAGTCGTTAAGGGTAGGAAGGTTGTTCAGTGCATTGAGCGTTTTCCCTCCTTCCAACTACTAAGCAGATTTGCATTTGACTCAGACTTTCCCTCCCACTTCCTTTTCGATTGCGACGAAATATTCAAACAAATGCATAATCTCTTCAACCCACGCAAACCACAAGCCACAGTTGTGTAATTATAGCAGTTCCTTTAGCACTGTAAAAGAGAAGGATCCAATCAGTGTCTTTCCACAGCAAACCCCTATCCTCCCCTAGCCAAGATGTTATACTTTATTACTTCAGCAGAAACCTGCTTTCAACCCAGCAATGGAAAATGCTTGTGTGATGCTTTTTTAAAGTTTTTGATTTAAATCACTACAGTCCCATCCGCTTTAAGATAGGTTCTGATGAGTTCATTTACATTTCTATATCTTGGGCTCCACTCCCATTATAAATGGAGCTAGACAGTTAGCTCACAATTCAGACTTACGCTTTTCATAGTAGAACTGGAAGAGACCTCAAGCAGTCATCAGGTCTAGGCAGGACCAAGCATCATGTAGATCATCCCTGATAGATATCGATCCAACTTACCTTTAAATAGCTCAGTGATGGAGATTCCATGTTGCTTTTGGTAACAGACCAAAAAAAACTAACAGCCAAAAAACCTCAAACCAAATTTCCTGTGTTTTAAAAATCTTCACCATGTAGCACGAGTATCTTAGATTGCATGGTTTTGGGGCTTTTTTCAGAACTGGGGTGAGGGGAGGGAGGAAAGAAGGATTAAAACACACAGAATTGCTTTCCTGGATTCAGTCTGGAAAGTGACCAAGAGCTTTATATGCTCCGTATAGAGAAGTCCAGAATAAAATAACCTGATATCTTATTAAACATTCCTTGTTCTACTCACCTCTGTAGCTTCAAGATTTAGTCCTTCTCTAGCCATGGATGTCACTGGATTCTCTAGGCCTTGCTCCCTGGCTCCCCACCCATGCTTCCAGGGGCTGCTCTGGTTACCCAAAAGCAGGAACAGGAAGGTTACTGCTTCTAATTCAGAAGCCCGCATTCTGTTTCCATTGCCTCTCCGGACCTCTTGCTAACTCACTTCCTGCTTCCCTAGCATTCCTGAGGACTCACTAGGACCCACTGTTCCTGGTCTTAACCCTTACAGGCAAGACAGAGGTTCGGTCTCAAGAGTTAATCAATGCAAAAAGACTTTAGTTAACCAAATGGCCGGAATATCCAGAAAAGGGTATTACCCCCTCCCATTCATCATGGCAGTATAGAAGGCAGGGATGTTAAATTTAGATTAATTGGCTAATCGAATAGTTGATACAATTTGCATCGACTGTTCAATTAGTCGATAAAGGCGCCTCTGCCTTTGAAGTGTGAAGGCTGTTGCCATACTTCAAAGGCAAAAGTGCTTTGGGCGCACAGGGCCAGTGGGGGAGTCTCCAACTGACTTCGGGCTCCACCTGGCACTGCCACTTTGAAACGCCATGTGCAGCCTGGGGAGCTGGCCCTGGGCTGCATATGGTGTTTCCAAGCAGCAGACCCCGGGCTCCACACAGCACTGTCACTTCGAAATGCCGTGTGCAGCCCAGGGTCAGCTGCAGACTACCAAGCTGGCCTTGGGCTGCACACAGCGTTTCAAAGCAGCGGTGCCACATGGAACCCAGGGTCTGGCCCCGAGCTTCATGCGGTGCTGCTGCTTCAAACCACCTTCTCCTCTTCTCACCCCACCTTGCTGCCTCTTTCTGCTAGAGGCATCAAGGGGGGGAGCAACTAGTTGACTTGTGTGTTGACTGTCCCATAAGCCATTTGCTCATTGGATAGTCAACTAGTTGTTCACATGCCTAGTAGAAGGAAGACTGGCAATACCATGTCCTCTTTATTATAATCTTGCTGCCCCTTCATGATCCTGTTTTGCGTCAGCCTCTCCCAGGCTGAGAGACTGGCTGCCCTCCATAAAGTCTGTACAGGATACAGTAAAAGTACACACACGACCAGATTTCGCAGTCTGTGATGTGTTTTCTCATGGCTTTGAATTCCGTAGGGCCCAAGCTATAGCAGCTGAGTGGGTTGAGGAGAGCAGTTTCTAGAGCTGTCAATCGGTCTCCTTCCACCAGCTCCAAGTTAATTTAAACTTTTTTTTTAAAGTTTAAATTAAGCGATCCAGCATATGACATTAAGCTTTCCCATCTAAAACCATCCCGCAGCCATCTGCCGAACTGTGCCCAAAAGATCTATTAGTAATAGTGCTGTGGCAGCATTTGGGACTAATACAACACTTTCTTATTAATAGCCGAAGGGTCATTTTATGTCTAAGATGCAAATAGCCAGGGCTGTTTCTCAGTGAATTAAGGTGCCACATAAAATAGCCGTGTCAGCGGTTTTCCTAATTGAATAACGTGAGTGTGTCGCAAACTTATCTCCTAATTAATAGGAACAAGGGTTTGGGCCTTTTGGAACTTCATTAAACTCTCTGCAGTAATTAGACAATTGTACAGAAGTCGATCAACTGGGCTGGTTCTAATTAGGAGCAGCACCTGGACGGGTCTTGTTTCCTAATCTGGCAAGGGCCCAGGTCAAGCCAGAGAAATCACTCATCATGTGTTTGGCTTTTTTCCGCTTTTGAGATGGTGTCTGGCTCTTTATTTTCAGAGGCGAGATTGATCTGGCTGTGGGCACCCGTGTCCACTCTGCACTTCTTACCGAGCAAAGTCTTACAAGGTCCCTGTGTCCAATCATTTGTATAATGGCGGGATTTGTGTCTCCAGATTTTTCCCACTGTGTTAGCCACGTTTGTCTCTTATCACATCGTAAGAGACCATCCCTGCCTCGGGGAGCTTACAGACTAGATGGTCCAAGCAAAAGGTGGGAAAGGAAACAGCAGCAGAAAAAGGTGAAGTGACTCGCCTGCGTTTACATGGTGCATCAGTGTAGGATCTGGAATTGAACCCAAATCTGCCGGTGTCCATTCCACGAGATTTCGAGCTTTCTCTCTAGCTCTAGCCTGCAAACTGAGTGCACCTTCTTATTCAGCCATGTCCGTTCCCCCATAACACGGCCTCGTACCCTCAACAGATTTGTCACCCGGCTACGTGCCAATTGTGGGTTCTTTACTGCTGATGTCAGATCAAGGGAGCATCCAATCCAGGCTCTTGCCTCCTATGGCGACGCATCCCAGTTGCATTGGAGGAGTACAGGTCAATTATGCAGCGACCTGCTCAGTTGGGGAGGTTTCTTTGTCACCTCAGGCTGGCATATGCCCTCAAACCTGCAGGTTTAGATCCCTGGTGAAGACTGTTGCATAGTAACAATATGAAGTGGGGAGGCAGAGAGCCTTGACGATTTCCGGGGCTGTGATGCTAATGGACCCTCATTACTGGAAGTGGTACTTGTTGCCTTTCTCAGCCGATGGCCCCGGGGAACCGGCGTTCACTTGAGCCGCGTTCTCCCCTCGCAATTCAAACAGCGGGAAGGTTGGCTTATTTCCTGCCACTCTCCAGAAAGTCACTGGCAAAAGGGTGCTGCTTCGGGCGTGTCCACACCACCCTGTCAATCCAGATCGGCAAAACCCGGGCTTGTGGACTCCGTGCATCCAAGCGTTTCCAATTGCTGGATCCTGGTCTTCATGGGCAGTGGGGGCAAGAGGCAGGGGAAGGCAATGTCTTCCCAAACTGCCCACCTGGCCCCACCCACACTCTTCCCCTTCCCCTCCCCGACCCCCACCTTCCCATTCAGCATAGCTCCCCAGTCTCCTGGGGCTGCCTGGACTTCAGCCCCCCTGTGCTCTGGGGGCAGGGAGTGTGGAGAAGGCCAGGGTCACGTACTACTTGGCCTCCCTGTGCTTGGGGAGGGGCACAAGGAAGGCTGGACCCATGGGCAGCTTGTGATCTGGAGGGGCAGGGCCATGAGTGCTCTGTGTGTGTGTGTGTGTGTGTGTGTGTGGGGGGGGGGGTGTATTTGGCTGCCCATACTGGGAGGGACTGGGGGCACAGGCTGCCTCTGCTTTGAGGAAGCTGATGAAGGCTGCCCATGTTCCCAGAGCTTGTGGGCCACAGGATACTCATGCGGGGGGGGGGGGGGGGAGGGGAGGACTTGGCTCCCATGGGGGCTGTGGGTGAAAGGGGGCAGGGTCTCTGATGGAAGGGGCATGTCTGGGGTTTAGGTTCCCCCACCACCCATGCGGGTCTTACAGCCGTGCTAATGCGTCCACCCTGTGCTACGCAGACCTTCTGACTGCGCTTGAGCCGCGTCTATACTGCAAGATGCGGGGCTTGCACCTGAGGTGCAGTGGGCTCTAACCCCCCTCGCATCAGCCCAGCCCCACCGGGTCCTAGGACCTGAGTCCTCGCTGATCCAAGTCTGTCTGACTTGCATGTGGCCAGAAGTGTTGCTTGGGCTTGCAGCCGAGTGTCAGCCCAGCACCGTGGGCAGTGCAGTCGTACCCAGCAGGAACCGATCATCTCGGTCTGGATTGGGAACTGGTGGCAGGTGCTGTTTGTTTTGCTCTGTTGGACTGCGCCTGCCCTGCATGGGAGCTGGTCCGTGCCTGGGCTCTTGGACCTGTCCACAGTACAGTAACGCCCCATGAGCTGTTTGAGGGCTAGAAGGCCTGGCTCTTCTGCTGCCTGCCCTGGGCCTTTGCCCAGCCCTGCCTGCATTGCTAGAGCGGGTCAAGAAATTGGGGTTTCCCCCTCCCCGTCCCTATGAAAAATGCCTTTTTGTTTTTTTTTTCAAGTTTTTAGTCCAAACACTGAATCCCAACCCTAACTCTGTCTTGGCTCTCACTTGCCAAAGACTAAAATGTGTGAGTCACGTTAATCTCGTTCCCATGGCTCGCCCGGCCATAACGGCACAAAGGATGTTGACACACACACTTTGCCGTGGTGTTGATGGACAGCAATGAAGGTTGATTCCTTCCCTTCGATATGGAAAGGCTGTGGAGCATGGCATTCCTCTCCAGTCCTGCCAGCTGGGGACTTAACGTGCATCTGCCCTCCACGCTGGCCAGGAGCAGTGGGAAAGGAGGCGGGGGACACGCAGAACAGCTGTTCAGTTACAGAAGGTATGCTGGGACACTCTAGCTGTCCTGTGGACATCGGTGCTCAACCCGTTTAATTTGCTGCTGGCCGTTGGAAAGGGGCACGAGAGGAGACCAAAGAAGTGAGTGTGCATCTCTAGCCACCGAGAACAGCTGGACCATAAATAGCAGCCATAGATGGGTCTGTGGAGACCCCAGTGGTGTCAAATCAGAGGCAGCATGTGGCTGGTGGCTGGGCTGATCAGCTGGGACCCAGGAGATTTCTAATGTTCTAGTCCAATCTCTTCTGGTGGGCTTCCTGGTGTCTGCAGGCAGGTCGCTTTGCCTCGGTTTCCCTTTCCTGTTTGATTAGACGAGATTGTAAGCTGCTCATGGAAGAGATCGGGTATGTCCCCTCCCTGGCCCAACTGGTGCTTCTGACCTTGTAACAGAGGAGAATGCAGGATTCCTGCTGCCTGGGTGTAAAACTCATTGACCTTGGCTGGGACTCTATTTACCAGCCTGTGCAATGGGCATAACACCACAGAACAGCTCTGCAATGCTGATATGGGCCTTACTCCGTGTTTGGGAGAGCGTGCAGGTGCGTGAAAGTACAGAGTCTGAGAGAATTTCTTACTGACGCGCATATGCACCGAGGAGGGAGAGAGATTGCGTCTGCAAGGCTTGCCTGTCTTCTAAGAGGAAGGGTGGTCCAGGGTCCAGTTCCCCCATTGGCACAGCATAGCCATAGGCAGCTCACTTAGGTGCTTGCCAGCCTTTGAAAGCCCAGCCCCTCTGTGCCGACAAGCCCTCCTGGGAAATTCGGGGCTGCCAACTGGCTGGGGCTGGGCTCGCCTGGCAAGAGCTGAATTCGCTCGCTCTGCTGGAGTCGGGGTTTCCTCCCTCTTCCGATTCAGCTGGGGGAAGCCACTGGAATAGCCAGAGGTGCTGGAACTAACGGTGTGGTGGGTACTGCAGCATTTTCCCCCCCCCCCCCCCAGATTTTACACTGGGCTCCGCATGCTGGGTCCCAGCTGCTGGCATGGGGTCCCCAGCCCCAGGGCTCTGCTGATCTGGTCGCCTGTCCTGCACCAGCCACGCTCCCCACCCCCCAGCCTTGTCCGGGTCCTCCCCTCCCAGTGACACAGCTCTGCTCCCGGCCCCAGCTCTGCAGTTGGGGGGGGGGGGAAGGGCTGGCTTTCAGCACCCCCTCTATTGAGTGTTCTGGAGCCACTGCCAGCTTCTTGCAAAATAGGTGGCTATTGGCAAGTCATCAGTACTGTTAGAGACTAAAAGGGTTTGATCCTGGGGTCCAGCCCAGTTGGACTTTGTCCATTCCGACTCCTCATGGCCCTTGTCAAGCAAAACTCACTTGAATGGGAGATCAAATCCCTGGGGTTTTGTTAGGACTGACACATGTCTGATGTGGATTTGAAGCTTTCTCTTTGGCGGACTAGATATAATTCTTTTGAATCCTGCTTTTCGGTTGGATCAGTTCTTTTTTTCACTTTCTTCCCCCCCTTTTTTGGGGACTTAGGGTCGGGAGTGTGTTTATTTTCAGTCTCTCTGATTTCTCAATCTTAAATGGTGTCGGGGTGAAGTCCGTGTCATAATTGTGCTGCTAGAGAAATCTAGCCACTGCAGTTCGGTGCTTCCCTCCTCTAAGTAGCTGAGATGCCCATCACCTGCAGCAGGGCCCCAGTTCCCCGTCCCTGCCCCCACACGCTTGTGCAGTCTGATTTTTGGAGGCTGGGGCACTGGGCAGTTCCCGTCCCTGAGCAGCGGCACTGCAGCAAGTTCTCCCTGCCCCCTCCCCTGTGGGACTGGGATCCCGTGACGAGTTACCTGGCGGGCAGCCAGTTCTGCCCAAAGCCTGAGAGAGAGTCTTTGTGTTGCCTTCAGTGGGCTGCGGCTAGAAGCAGGGATGATAAAGTTTGATTAATCAGCTAATCGAGAAGTCGATGGAATTTCCATTGACTATTCGATTCGTTGATTTTTTGGGGGGAGGGGGAGGCTTGCTATCCCACGGCGCCTCTCCCGTTGAAATGTACAAGAGCCACCCGTGCATCTTGATCAGAAGGCCTGCTCTCCTGCCAGGATGAGGAGTGTTGGTAGTCTGAGGGCCGGCTGAGTCCCCTGGCTCTCTGTGGCTGGAGATGGGGCGCTGTCCCTGTGGTCAGCACGGCGCTGCTCTGAGGCTTGCCCTTACGGCCTCTTGCCCTGCTCTGAGAGGGGAGGAAACGAGTGTTTTGGGCCCTTTCTGATCTTGGGCCTGTCACCACGGAATCTGGGCCTGATCCAACCTCTCTAGTTCAGCAATCCCATCCGAGGTGGGATGGGGTGAACACACCCCTCGCTGGACAGGGAGGGGTGTGACGGAGCAGCTACGGAGACCCCCACCCTTTCACCTGTGCTGAGCAACATTTGTTGAGGGCCCAAATCTTTCTCCTCGGCAGTCGTCTGTGCAGAGCGGGAAAGCTCCTTGGAAATGAAGAATGATGTCGGGGTGTCAATTTTATCAGCCTCTGGACAAACTTTCTCCCAACTCCACTGCAGCATCTCTCAATTCCTTTCTTAAAGCAAGGGGCCCGGAGTTTCTTTGGACTGTGAGATCAGAGCCGAGGCTGTCTTTGTTTTCTTCTTTGGAGACAGCCAGGTGGAAGATGACAAGTGAACGATGACAGTATTACGCTTGCACTTGCAGGTTTCTTGGAAAGTCTGAAAGTAAGCTCAGGCAACACATGAAATATTCATGAATTATTTTTTCCTCTCTCTCTCCTACAAAAGGGGGAAAGCTTCCATAGCTGGTGGTTAGGCTCCATGAAGCACTTGGGAAGGGCACCTGCAGCTTGGCCAATGGGGTTAATTGTCCTTTTTTGAAGATTGAAATGGGACATTACAACTCTTCTTTTATCCCTTTTAAAAAATGTCTTGTGTTCCCAGACAGCATTCGGTGTCTGCAGTGGCTGTTGCCTAGGCCTTAAGCCAGTGTTTCTTAAACTTTTTAAGACCGAGGAACACCAAATAATCTTTTTAAATGAGGAACATCAAGGATTTTTTTGTTGAGCAAAAAAAAAAAAAAATTTACACCCTCCCCCCGAAAGAAGTTGGCTGTCCCCTTAAGGGTGGCCGTTTTGAACTCTGTTGTTCTCACGGCACTCCGGTGTCCCCCGGAACACAGTTTAAGAAACGCTGCCTTAAACAGTAATCGTGTGTAACCCACATGCTTCGTGTGGTTCATTATCCCATGCAGTGGCACTTAGCTCTTGCTGTAAGTAGTCTAAGATCAGGGGAGCTCTACAGCCTAAGCTGAGAGGCAGCTGGCTTTATAGCTCACGCTCTAGAGGCACCTACACTAAGCGTCAAAGGTTCAAATCCACCTGGTGGTGTGCACAGCACAATCTCCTCAGTTTGAATGTGGAACGAGTCTTTGAAAAGTCTCTTCTCTCTGCCCTGCAAAGTTGCAGGAAAGGCTGAGGTGTTTGCAATGCTTCTCTTATTCAGGTACAAACGAATATTGCAACTCCAGGTCCCTTGGAACTGAATACATCAAAGACCAGATTCCACATTCTTTTACAAACCCATTGACTTCTATACTGGAAAGGCTCCCATCTGTCTCTGAACAGAATATAGTCTCATTGTATGTCTCTATGCTTACTCCCTTCTGTGGGATGGATAACTCAGAACAGCAAAAAAACCCTATACTTTTGTCTGCTTTTTCTTCCTGTTGCATGTAGTGGTGATGTAGCCATGCCGGTCCCAAATATTAGAATCAAGATGGGTGAGGTAATATTTTATTGATGCAGAAGACAACAAACTTTTGAGCTTACCCAAAGGTTTAGAAATCCTCCCCAGTGTTCCATCTTCTAGAGCTCTGTATGGGCTTGAAAGCTTGTCTCTCCTGCCAACAGTAGTTGGTCCATTATGAGATTACTTCACTCATCTAGTGTCCCTAACTTTTCTTTCTACAGTTTTGTCTCGGGCTCTCTGTTATTAACAAGATGCACTTGCTGCTGTAAACCGGCATTATTTGACCATCCCTAGGTGAGGCACAAACACCTGAGATCAAGATGTTGTCAAGAGTTAGCATGCATCTCCCTGCAGGTGTGAAAGAAGGGATGGCTTGAAGAGGAGAGCTATCGCTTGGAGGACAGGAAGGACAGGGGAAGGGGGAGATGTGAGAACAGCCCAAGGTTAAGAATAGTTGGTACTTGCAAAGGAATTTAAACCCAGCAGTAATAGGTTCTTTAGCCATATAAATAAAGACAAAGAAAGAAGTGGGGCCATTAAACACTGAGGATGGGGTGGAGATTAAACACTAGCTAAGGCTGGCCCAACACCTGAAGGATTACTTTGCCTCCCTTTTTAATGTGGTGCATAGTTTGGACCAGCGTGCCTAATGAGAAGACGGATATAGAAGCAGAAATGACCACATCCAGGGCTGAAACCAAATTCAACCCACTTAACGGGACCAAAACGGGGCCCAGCTAATCTCCTTCCAAGAATATTAAAAGACATTGCAATACCGACAGCAAGGATTTTATATGAATTCATAAACGTTGAGGTTGTATGAATTGCAAGTATAGGCTCTAGGAAGCAACAGGTCTGTTAGTTTGACCTTATTTGTATGCAGGGTCTTAAAACAAATTTAGAGTAATTTTAAAGCCATTTTGTTAGACAGGAACTGGAATAAAATACAATATGGTTTCATAAAAGGGAGATGGTGCCAGATTAACCTGATCTCTCTGAGAAAATAATATTTTAGACAAAGGAAATGCAGTCGATTTAATCCCCCTGGATTTCACAAAAACCTTTGACACAGTTCCATGTGGGAAATTATTCGTTAAATTGGAGATGACTATGAGAATTGAAAAAAGGGTAAAACTTGTTAAAGAAGAGGGGAAACACAATAGGACGTTCGGAAAGGTGGACTGTCAGGTTGGAGGAATGTTATTACTGGAGTTCCTCAATGCACAGTTTTGGGACAAATGTTCTTCAACACTTTCTTTAATTATCTTGGCACAAAAAGTGGGAGTATGTTACTTAAATTTGCAGATGACACAATTGGAGGTCCTGCCAATAGGGAGGAGAACTGAAATGTCATGATTTGAATGTCCTTGAATACTGGACTAATATAAATAGGATGCAAATTAACAGTGCAAAGAGCAAGGTCATTCGCTTAGTCACTAACGACAGTTTTTGCTATAAGGTGGGGGCGTATCAGTTGGAAGCAACCGAGGATGAGAGCTTTGTGTACTTGCCAATTGCAGGATGACCGTGAGCTTTCCATGTGATATGGCTGTGAAAGGCTAATGTGAGCCTAGCATGCATGAGGCTGGTTATTTTCAATAGAGAGAAGGAAATATCTTTACCATTGTACGAGGCACCACTGGGGAGATCTCATGGGCCATTGTGGTCTCCCATAGTTAAGAAGGATGAATTCATACTGGAACAAGTGCAGAGAAGGGCTGTCAAGATGATCATGGGAAAGGAGACCCTGCCTAGGAAGGGAGACGCAAGGCGCTTGGATTGTATAGCCAACCCAAATGAAGACCGAGGTGGTGTGGAGAGAGGTTGGCCCTGTCACTACATCAAGGCATAGCTCAGTGGTTTGAGCATTCACCTGCTAAACCAGGGTTGTGAGTTCAATCCCTGAGGATGCTGTTTAGGGATCTGGGGCAAATCTGTCAGGGATAGTACTTGGTCCTGCTGTGAGGGCAGGGGACTTGGTTTGATGACCTCTTGAGGTCCCTTCCACCTCTCAGTTATATCAGAAGGATAAATGCCAGGTAGGCAGTGGAGTTAAGAGCCAGTGTTAGCACAAGAACAAATGGACAGGCTATAATCTGGCTGTGGGGAAATTTAGGTTTGAAATTAAAAAGCCATCTCTGTTGGTCAGAGAAGTGAAATTCTGGAACAGCCTTCCAATGGGAGAGGCGAGGGTGAAAATGCTGAATAGCTGTGTCTAGACTGGCCACTTTTTCCGGGAAAAGCAACCGCTTTTGCGAAAAAACTTGCCAGCTGTCTACACTGGCCACTTGAATTTCCACAAAAGCACTGACGATCTCATGTAAAATCATCAGTGCTTTTGCGGAAATACTATGCTGCTCCCATTTGGGCAAAAGTCTTTTTCCGAAAAACTTTTGCGCAAAAGGGCCAGTGTAGACAGCTCAGATTTGTTTTCTGCAAAAAAGCCCTGATCGCAAAAATGGCGATTGGGGCTTTTTTGCGGAAAAGCGTGTCTAGATTGGCCACGGACACTTTTCCTCAAAAAGTGCTTTTGTGGAAAAGCGTCCATGCCAATCTAGGCGCACTTTTCCAAAAATGCTTTTAATGGAAAACTTTTCCGTTAAAAGCATTTCCGGAAGATCATGCCAGTGTAGACGTAGCCAATGTGTTTGAAGATTGAGCTTGTAAGCCTATGAAGGGGATGGTCTGAGGAGATTGCATATGCCCTGCCTGTGACTTGTTCACAAGGGTCTCCAATGGCTGGTGATGGGACACAGGAGGCTGGGTGTTACTACAGAGAACTTCTCTCAGATGTCTGGCTGGTGACATGCTTGGGGTGTAACTAATCACCATGTTCAGAGACATGAAGGTTATTTTTCTCCAGGTCAGACTGGCAGGGACCCTGGAGGCTTTTTGCCGCCTTATGCAGCCTGGGATATAGGCCACGTGCTCATTTGAACGTGTATCAATGGCGGATGCTCTATAACTTGCCATCTTTAATTCACCGTTTGAGGACTTTAGTACCTCCAAAAATAGGGTGTAGTTTTGTTACGGGTGTGTGGCCTGAGATGTGCAGGGAGTCAGACTGTGATTGCGAGACTCCCTTCTGAGGTGATGACTGTTGACAATTCCGTATACACCCATTAGGCCTGTAGGGCTGACCACGCTCAGAACTGGGCCTTCCTCAGCGGGGCTGACGGCCACCACAGCCCCCAGGGCAGGGTGTGTGGGTGGTCGAGGGCAGTCAGTCCTTCCCTCCATTGAGATTCCAATAGGTTCCAGGTTCCAGAACAGCAGGGGGTGAGATAGGAAGTCACCCCCTGACCATGGCCCATTCACAACTTCTCCTGCTGGCGCTGATAAGGCTAGGACCCTAGGGAGGTCTTCAACTGTCCAATTAAAGTCAGACTAAAGCCCACTGCTTCGTTCCACTCTGGCCACCAAATACTTACTTGGGGAGGGTGACAGCTTTTGGCCGATAACAACTGGGAGGAGAAAAGCTTCATGTTCCCTTACCAGTCCTTGGAGTCGTTGAATGGCCTTGATCTTCCACGTCTTATTTTTTCCATCATCTCCTTTCTCCTCCAGACTTATTTTGGTCTTGCATCCTTTGTTTGCCTCTAGACTTTATCGGAAGACCCTTAAGAAATGGGGAAAGTCTAGGTATCCCTTGGTTTAGAGCCTCTCTTGTAATGGCAACATTTTCAATAGGACGCAGGCTCTGACTCCTGCAATGCACCAACCATGGTCAAGTAAATGCTGGTAAACTTGAGCTCCCTCGAGAAATAAAGAGAATAAAGCAATGGGGGGGGGGGGGGGGGGGGGGGGAATACACATCCGATAGAATCCAACCAGTGCAGTGTTCATGAGTGTGGAGAGGCGCAGAGGAGGTCAATGCAGTCAATTAATTTTAATGCATCTAATAAAGAGTTGCACCTTTTGGTCTCCTTACCGCCACTTTTCCTGGGCGAGGGAATGGCGGAGAGGCGGCTGCTGACTATTCCGGGGAGGAACCTTACTTGCGCTGGTTTGCAGAGTCACCTCAGATTCACCCGCTCAGCAGTTCTGGTGCCTTATCGTCTCGCATCTCTGTCACTGAGTGTTGGCAGTGCCACGGCTCGGAAGGAGCCAGTCTGTGCAGGCAAGAGAGGATCACCGTGCATAAGCAACATCCCTGTGGCTTGTCTATGAAACCCAGCCTTCAGCCAGTCTGTATGTTTCCAAGTGCTAGAAGAGTTAACTAGGAGAGTTAACCAAAGGGATATTGAGGAGTATTTGGAATGGAGAGAATCCTATTAGACAGTAGGATAACTTCTGAAAGGAGACCTACAGAGCTCAGATGTCACAGTGGTGGGAGCATTAATGATGGACCAGTAGATTGGTCATCACTAGAGTCCTTGAAACAGAACAAGGAACGCACTTGACAATACAGCATGGGTCCAACATCATCTATTAGTCTCTCATTCCAGATTTCTTTCAGACCGGGGTTCAAATTGTTGGGGAGAGATGCTTTAAATAGTTTGTCTGAAATTCTTTTATAGAAAAATGCGGATTCATCAAATGCAAAATGCTTCTCCAAAAAAACTTGACGTTGATTCCCCCCCCCCCCCCCCATGGAAAAAAAAATTAAAATCAAATTTCCATTTGAAGCAAGATGTACGGAAAGTTTTTTTTTTTTTTTTTAATGAAAACTTTATTTGATCAACTTCTGTTTGGAAGAGAAGTTTCCAAGCTACACTTTTTCAGGTCTTTTTTTCCTGACCTAAAGAAGAGCTCTACATAGCTATATAGCTTGCCTCTTCCCCCAAGAGAAATTGGTCCAATAAAAGATACTACTTCACCCATCTTGTATGTCTCATATCCTGGGGCCAATGCAGCTACAACACTGCAAACTACTTTGATTTAGAAACTTGAATCATTTTTTTTCTGTGAAATTTCAAATGAAATTTTTAATACAATATTTTTGCATCCATAACATTGGCATTTTAAAACCAGGTCTTTTTTTAGGGACCCAGTGTATGACTCCATACCTCATCTTCCAAACCATCTGGTCACACTAGGACTTGAACTTCCAGCAGACTCAATTCTGTGTTTGAAACCACCTGACCAAAGTGTGCTGTGAGCCCCACTAGTATTAAACCAGAGTAATTGGACTGAAGTTGAAAGAACGATTTGAGACCTACACTGGATATACGAAAGCAGAATTTGACTTATCGTAGGGGGACAGGGTGGCGGGGGAGGGGGGGAGCAGTGTAACTTTAAAAGAATGTCTTCCTCACCCTCTCGATTTCTGGTGGTTTCTTTAATTTCATGCATGGTTCCGCTCCAGGAAGAAGCAAAGTAGCTGAGTGTAGCGATTGGCTGCGTGAAGCAGCAGGAGCGGCTGTTTTGCTTGTATCGAAGATTCTGGTGCTTCATTGTTACAGAATCTGATTATCTTGACATGAGTCATTAATCCTCTGACAAGACTGCCATCCCTCCGACTATGTGTTCTTGCGCTCTGTGGGCTGTTTCTCATTTTCAAAGTAAACTATTGCGGTTGGTGATTTTCGCTGGCGTGTGAAGGAGATGGTGAGGGGGAGCTCACTTTTTGTTTGCTTAAATAGTATTCCTTTGTGATCGGCATGGAGCACAGTTCATTAGGGTTGGGCTTGGTGATTCTGAAGTTTGGTTAAGTGTGTGTAATTACAGTAATTGCTTTTCTTGTTGGTGGGCAAACGTGGGGGCAGGGGACGGGGAGTAGATAAGCTACTGTGCATTCTACAAATGTCAATGTGGCAGTAAATCGCACTAGGCTGACTTTCCGAGCAGCAGCAAAGAGAGGCTGAGCCGATCAGAAGTCACTGAGCTGAGTCAACACCCTTATTTTTCCACAAGGGATTTTGTTTGGAGAAATAACAAAGTTGGCGAAGACACACTTGAAGTTGTGCTTCTGTTGTTCAGAGCACTAGCATCACTCGGCTTGTGTGTGTGACACCCTTGAGCAGTCACTAGGGGAAGGGACTTGCAGGGTGTCATTGCAGGCACAAAGCAATGACTCGGGTGGGTGCCATGGCTTGTAGTCGCACTGCGAGTTCCACTGGGCAAATCTGGGGTGGGATTAGAGCAGGAATTTCCCACCGCCTTGGTGCAGACACAGGGGTTGGGACAATTTGTACTGTGGGGTTGCAGAAAGCTAAGGAACCAAACCAGAAGCCCTGTGTATGATGGAAACCACTTCAAGCCAGGGGGTGCTGCAGCACCTCCCCCCCCCCCCACTCTGGACTCTTCCTTCCCACCTGTGGGAGCAAAGCTTAATGAGAGGCCAAGAGGATGAGTGAATCAGATCTCGTTCGTTTTTTCAAGATGGGCACCTTCCTGTATTGCCCATCGCCAATGGGTGTGTGACTGGAGTACCAGATGGGCAGCAGCAGAGTCATGGGTTCGGGAAACCTGCATGCACTGTAAGGACTGTGTGCAGATTGAAAACAGAATCATAGAATATGAGGACTGGAAGGGACCTCGAGAGGTCATTGAGTCCAGTCCCTTGCCCTCATTGTAGGGCCAAATACTGTCTAGACCATCCCTGATAGACATTTATCTAAACTACTCTTAAATATCTCCACAGATGGAGATTCCACAACTTATTCCAGTGTTTGAAGTCTAGTTCCGTAGCCCCTGTGAGGTCTCCGGGTCCTCAGCCCTTTGGAAACCAGTTAAAGGTATTTTACATACAGATCCGAGAGCCTTAGATCAGGCATTCACTTTAACAACAACACTTGGCGAAGGTGAAGCCAAGGGCTAGGACTAGATCCCCCAGCCCTACCTGACCATCTCTCCTTCTCTAGATGAGAAATAATTTCCTTGCACAGATCTGAGAGCCAATTCTGTGCAATCCTCCCCCTGTGTACCTCTCACCAGAAGCCCAGTTCCGGCCTATCCACACAGGTTCTGACAGCCTGAATTAGAGATTCTGTAAAGCCCTAAGAACCTTCATATGGCTGCTGAGGGAAATTATAATGGATGAGATGAGAGGTTGGGTGGTTCTCCATCCCCTACACACACGTGCAAGCACATTTCCAAGAGGTGAAAGGAAGTTGCTGCTCATAAGAAATGTTGACGTCTAATATAATTCAGATATGTGCCTTGGTTTCTTCCAAGAAGAATCGGAGCACAAGAGTTGTCTGTGGCCTTCGTCTCATTGGAAACCCCCCAGCACTATAACTGGCTCTCCAGGAGAGCCAGCCTCGGAAGGCATTGACTGTTTGTGGGCAGGTGGGGATGAGGTGGTAGGGGAAGGTCGTATCACGTAATGTGAGGCGGTGATGGTTTTACGCCTTGCTCTCGCCTTATGAAACCCCTCAGGCTTCTGTTGGCACAGGAAGACTCTGTTGGCACAGGAAGACTGTGCAATCTTTCAGGGTAAATCATTACAGCTGGTTTGACTTCATTCTTCTCCCTCCCTAACTTATGTTTGTAGCAGGGTTTAAGAGCTGGTGTAATGCAGGTGGGCAGAACCGAACCTGGGGCCTCCACCACTTGAGGTAATGACCAGCTGGCTCTCAGCTAAGACTGTAGAGCATGCTCATTCTTTCTCTCTATAAGTGGGCTCCATGCCACTACAGTGCTCCACCTCTAGCAGGTGTGTGGGTTACACTGGCATCCACCTGGACTTCCTTGACTCTATACCCAAAGGGAAAATGTGTCTAGTATTCAGCATCTGCTAATACAGAGGTGGATTATCATCTGCCTGGTTGTCTCTTGGGTACTTGTAGAGACCCCATAGTATCCTAGCACCTTATACTCTGTAATGTATTTGTCACCATAATGCCCCTGTAATGCAGGACAGTTTTTAGCCCCATTATACAGATGGGGGAATTGAGGCACAATGGTTATGTCTACACGGTGAGAGAGAATTAACACAGCAGAGAGTCTCAGTCTGGGTTTACAGACCCAGGCTCATACTGTGGTGTTAAAAATCATAGAATCATAGAACACTAGAACTGGAAGGGACCTCGAGAGGTCTTCGAGTCCAGTCCCCTGCCCTCACGTCTAGACCATCCCTGACCGATGTCTGTCCAACCTGTTCTTAAATATCTCCAGTGTTGGAGTTTCTACAACCTCCTTAGGCAACTTATTCAGTGTTTAACCACCCTGACAGTTAGGAAGTTTTTCCTAATGTCCATCCTAAACCTCCCTTGCTGCGGTTTAAGCCCATTGCTTCTTGTTCTATCCTCAGAGGCCACGAAGAACCATTTTTCTCCCTCCTCCTTGTGACACCCTTTTAGATAGCCATGTAGATGCTTGAGTGCTGAAACATGGGGAGGGGAATTTTTTCCAGTGCTTGAGTGTGCACCTCTACATAGCTATGTTCAGGGCCATGGCATGAGCCCTGCATGCCCGAGACTTGGGCTCTGAGACTCGCTTGACACGAGCTATTTTACGGTATAGACATACCAGGGGAGGCCAAGGGACTTGTTCAGATTCACAGAGAGCCTGTCACGGAACAAGGAATTAAGGGTGTAAGAACATAAAACCTGTTGGGACCTCCTAGGTCATTAAGTCAAGCCACTTGCTGTTGGCCCAGGTCTTCCAGCCTCTTAACCAGTGACCGTTCCTTCCTTCTGTGGGCATGAACTCCATGAGAGAGCATTTTACGTCAGGCATGCAAACATGGCTAAGTTCCCATGTGTCCAAGAACTGGTGGGGTCCCCTCTCCCCCGTTTTGAGCATATCATTGAAGCCTGACCAAAAACCCTGGCAGGTTTGGGAGGGATTAGTAATCGGGTGCTCCCAATGGGCCAAGAGCAAGAAGGAGTTGAAGTCAAGAGTTGGGATGGTGCTACTTTGGGGGAGCAATACCTGGGGGAAGGAAGGACTTTGGACTAAAACAGGATAGGGACAGCATCCTGAAGCTATACGGTTTGTCCTGGTACAGCAGGGGCCACTAGAGAGCTATATGAAGATACCCCGCAGCCTACCTGCTGCTGGTCTCTAGCCAGTGTGATTAATTTTCACATGTCCTACATAACTTAATCACAATTTTTTTTTTAAAAAAAAGATCCAATTAATTGCTTAACTTCCTTTGCCTGGCTTCGCCGTTTCTTCAGGGCATAATGGGAAGGTTGGGTATAAAGGAAATGCCTGTTCTCCTGGCTATTCCTAGGGAATTAAGGGCCTATATAGCAGCTAAATCAACATTTTAGTTGCAGCTTTCAATATGCTCTCAGCATTACCATTGATTAATAGATAGCCAGGCTAATTAAAACCAACATTATCAAAGTGCATTTGAAGTGCCCTTAGGTAATTCAGTGCGACTTTGTTGGATTACAGCTAGGAAAACAAAACTTGACCTTCCTAGTAACAAAAAATTGTTAGCATTAGCTATACTGGTTCACTGTACTGGTCCATGAAATCCAGTATCCTGCCTGGGGTACTGACTAACAGTCTGAGAAGGGGTAACGCCAACCCAGTTACCTTCTATCATGGTTGGTCAGTGCTGTTGCTAGCAGAGAGAGACTTTTTTTTTTTTGTACTCTTGTGGAAATTAGCTCATGGCCTGAAGCATGAGATTTGATTACCTTTATCTTAGCAAATATTTATTGGCAATAAAATTAACCAGCTTTTTAAAGCCTTGTCTTGTTATAAGTATACCAGCCCTGAATTTCACGGGGTCAGTAGCAAATCTATGTTTTGCCAGCCAACAGGAAGCTGGGTTTGAATTTCAAAACTGTGTGCTACTGAGCACCTAAGTTGCATGAGCAGTTGTCACGCCTAGGTGTGCAAAAGTGGTCCCTTGTCTGCACAAAGGCCTGGTTAGATGCGTACCCAGTCATCTGCATGTGCAGTTGCCTTGTTTGGGCACAAAGCCTTAGCAGCGGCATGCACAAATGTAGCATGCAAATGTGGGCGCAGCTTTGACAGCCAGGTCCTTCAGATCTCTCACCGGCTGGATCAATGAAATCGGTTCCTATTGGATTCCACTAGTTAAGGAAAATTAGGCTAGTTCTTGGTTAAGAAGATCCTGAGGGAATCCCAGGGTGAGACAGGAAGATGTGCTGATGATTCAGTAGCGGGAACACAGTCCTCATTAAGGGCACCTGCACCTTCCTCTCAGACTCCTGTCTCTGTCCCTGCGGAGTGGATTGTTTCCAGGTAGCACAATTTCCTGCCTTTCCTGCCGGGTTGCCCAACCCCCTTGTTTGCTTTCTCTTTAGAGACTGGTAAGAGACACTGTCAATGGTCATAATGTACAATGGCGCACTCCCTACACAAGTTTAATTTGTTCCTAAGGTAAAGAGCATTAGCGAGAGAACCTATTAAAACAATTACAGAACCGACACACGTACTCAGACGCTTACCAGAATCAACTGCACTTTCCCTTAAGTTTGGGCAGTAGAAGTTCTTCTGTTCCTCACCCATGGGGGTTCCGTGTGATCACAAGTCCATCACAGCATCAGCTCAGAGCAAACACAGGCATGACACGTTCTAGTCCATCCTTTAGACAGTTCAGGGTCTTTGATCTGGAGTTTCCGAGTCAAGTAATTAGTAGACAATGGATTTTCCTCCCCAGAGCTTAGCTTTTGAAAAGGTGGATTCTAAGGGTGCATCTCCACTGCAGTGTTTTTCCAGAAAAACAATACTTGTGTCCACACTGCCACTGAGTTCTTTTGGCAGAAAGTTGACAGAACACAGGGGTTTTCCCGACCAGCAGTAAACCTCATTCTACAAGCAAGAACCTTTTTCCGAAAAAGCTTTTTCAGAAAAAGGTATCTGTGGATGCAAAAGAGGGAGTTCTTTCAAAAGAAGAGACCCCCAGGAAATAATACAGGTGCCCTGGTGATCACTCCATCCAGACTAATCACAACTTAAATGCGAGATTGGACACTATCTCTCAAAAAAGCACATTGCTTTTTCGTTGTGCTTTTGCTGTGTAGACGCTCTTTCGAAATAAGCTTTTCCGGGAGATCTTCCGGAAAAGCGTCTTCCGAAAGAAGCTTGCAGTCTAGACATAACCTAAGTGGCTCATTTGTAAACACTAGCAAAATGCAGGACAATGTGGCACTTTAAAGACTAACAAGATGGTTTATTAGATGATAGCTTTCGTGGGCCAGACCCACTCCTCAGATCAAATAGTGGAAGAAAGTAGTCACAACCATATATACCAAAGGATACAATTTAAAAAAATGAACAAATATGAAAAGGACAAATCACATTGCAGAACAGGAGGGGGATGCGGGGGGGGGAGGGGGAGGAAGGAAGGTAAGTGTCTGTGAATTGATATTAGAGGTAGGGAGAGTGGGATGTTTGTGAGTTAATGGTATTAGAGGTGATAATTGGGGAAACTATCTTGGTAATGGGTGAGATAGTTCAAATGTTTGTTGAGTCCTTTTTGGAAAGTGTCGAATTTTAACATGAATGACAGTTCAGAGGATTCCCTTTCAAGTGCAGATGTAAAAGGTCTTTGTAGCAGAACACTAGGTACTTCCTATGACATCCACTTTGTAGGTATTGCTCCAAAAAGTCCATTATATTTTCTAATACCAACCCAAAACTTCATCAGTCTTCTAGAGAGTCCCCCTTCTTCAGTAGTTCCTTCCTGGCACAGAAAAACTGAAGAAACTAAGAAGTCAATGAAGTTCAGACCTTGCTGACTCCAGGGAAGAGGAAAAATGAATAAATCTTTGTGTGCGGCCCAATGCTGCCTTTAAGGGCAAATGTGAAGAGTGCTGCATGAAAACCTAGCCAGACCGGCAATCCTTCGAGGCCCTGGCACTGAGTAGGGGGTTCCTAGTGTTGGTGTTCTAGCCAGATTCCAGTGTGGGCCTGTCTCAATTCCCTGTACAGCTTTAGTTGGCTGCTTCTTCACTCTGGCTTAAACTGCTGTGTAGGGTCTCTGTGCTCTGTGAAACAGCTGCCAAGGTTTTACCCTGCGTCAGCTGCATTTCAGTGGTGAATGAATCCAATCCCCATGTGCGTGTCAATTTGAGTGTATAAAATGCTCAGGCTGAAACATGTCAATTATCTCTCTTCAATCCAGAGTTGCTTTGCAACTGTATAGAAGGTGCAAATTGTCCAGGCTTAGATACCAGTGTAAGGGATTATTAAAGAAATGCAAACCAGAGAGAAGGGGCTTTTGGCTAAGGCACTGGACTGGATTATGAGGGATCTGAGTTCAATTGCTTGCTGGCTCTGCTAGAAAATGCCTGGATAACTGTAGGAAAGTCCCTTAAGAAGTGTCTACACGGGGAAGTTATTCTGGAATACGGGAGGATGTGAATTTACAATTCTGGAACTCCCAGAATACAAGTGTCCATACAGGGAGTTATTCCAGAGAAGTTATTCTGGTCATTTTTCCCAGGCTTTCTGTGCCTTTAGCCTCTCCTCTCAAATGGGAATAACAAACCCCCTGCTGTCTCTGTTCTGTTTACACTATAAGCTCTTTAGGGCTGGGTCTTGCTATGTGTTTGTCTAAGGCCTAGCACAGGGAAGTCTTGGTTAGGGCCTTTAGCTGCTACCGCAACAAGGCAAATAAAATAAGCACCAAGGTCTCTGCTCAAACTGTGGGGCTGAAGTGATGGGGCTCAGTCTGAGTCACAGAAGGGCAAGAACAGCCTCTCCACAGGAACTTTCTTCAGTCCTTCCCAGTGTGTAGCCCAGTGATGGGGCACAGGCTTTTGCTCGTTACGCTCAACTTGCTTAAAGACTAAAAAGAGCAAATGAAGAAACCCAGGAACCGTAAACACCTTTTCAACTTAAAATCCAAAAGGGAACAGGAAGAAAAATAAAGCCTCTGACCCTCCTAGTTACCCATTTTTTTTGCTCCTGGGCAAAAATTCTGCAAATGAACTGCCCATCCCAACAAGGTGTGTTTCCTTCAGGACATTCTCTGAGGGGAGGCATGCCGGGCTGGGTTAAAGCTAGCATTGCAGTCCAAAGAGCTCTCGAGGCTCAGAGATGTCACATCCTGGACTCTGCCCCCTTTTCCACCCTGCATTTCTACGCACGATAGAGTTGAAATGCAAAGTAGAAGAGGCAGTGCTGCCACTCAGCCAGGCCTGGCCCACAACATTTTGGCACCTGAGGCGGGAAGCTCAAATGACACCCCCCTCACTAGGGCCAAAACTTTGAAAGGTCTCGATTCTGCCTTCTTCCTGTTCTACTCCTCTCATGGTATGGCTCTGCTACCTACCTATGCACCAGCAGCAGACACAATTCTCTACACTCTGGGTCCAAGAGGCACCGCCCCCCCCCCCCCCCCCCATGGTCTGGCACCTGAGGCAGCCGCCTCAGTTCTCCTCGTGGTAAGGCCAGCCCTGCACTCAGCCCGAAGTGGCAGCCGATATATTGGCTGGCGGGGCCTTTCTTGGCTTGCAGGACGCAAGAGCCGCACGGGCCGTGCTGTACTAGCACCTGCAAGCTGCTGACTCGTGTGAGGTGAGGTTCCTTGGAATGCAGCACAAGAAGCAACGTGGATTCTGTGGATGGTTCGGGGCTTAATCCTGCCACCGTTCCCTGGCTCCCGTCTACCGCCTGGGCACCTTGAAGGCTTGAGCCCTCCATGCTGAGGTGGCCCTGCCACAAGCATGACCCCTGTTTGTGCCACGGAGGTGGAGATTTAACGAGAGAACCTAAAACGTTTCTCTTGCCAGCACCGGGCGTGCCTGAGGCGTCCGCTGGTGAGTGCGGCCTGGTTAGGCCATGATTCCAGGAAGTATCTGGAGTGGAAATGGAGTGAGAAACATGACTGTCCCAGTCATTCCAGAAACTAGCTCCTGAGATAGTGGCCACTATGTTCTAAAAAAAGCATTTACCGACCAGGACCCTCCATGGGAGAGACTCACTGGCTTCCCTTCTCTGTGGCAGCTTCAGTTTCCCATCTGTAAAACAGGGACACTGTACTTTCCTGCCTCCAAGTCTGCTGCAATGATAAATTCACGCCCTCTGGGCAGGAGTTCAGATGTGGCAGTCAATGGGAAGGGTCTCTGCTTAGGTATTTAAATGACCGGAGAAATCACAAATGTCTTTCTGTCCTTGGACCAGGAAGGAGCTGCAATATGTCAGCCACTAGTGTGAGAAGCAGCCACCCGCAGAGTGTGCTCCGTGCACAAACGCACTGTGCACGAAGTGCAAGCTTGCCCGGTTACTCTTGTGAACAAGCGTTTATTTCATGGACACCTGACATTGGTGCCAGGTTTGGTTGGCATCCCTGCCATATAATTCACAACACTCAGTTGCATGTGACATTAAAGGAGAGCTTGGTACTTCCTGCATTTGTCATCAGTGTGGTTTAATAGTGTAAGCGGGGGAATGGTCCCGCTATTGTGGGGAACTTTCCTGGCTTCTATACACCCCGGTGAAATGAACCAGCGAAAGGATCTGAGTCCCCGCTCCCACTTCCTTTACCCCACGGCTCCCTGATCCTGAGGGCTCCCCCTCCACTCTCCTGAGTAGCAGAGCCCTTGAAACCCCAACAAGGCTGGGCCCAGGTTTCCTGGGGCTTAATCCCCGACCTTGTAGTCACTAGGGGCAGGAGTTAGGGTGTCCCCACTCCGAGGTGCTCTCTTTACACTGCAGGCCTTCTTGGCCCAGTGATCACTTCATAAGGTTCAAAGCAAATACAATTTATTAAACATCAACTGATTAAAGAGAATAGAATAAGAAACAATTAGAATGGTTAAATGAGAACACACAGCCCAGCTCTGTAGCACAGGGACATCAACACAGCAGTCTGCAGAGTGTAAGGACAGTTCACAGTCTCTTCCTTAGAAGCCCTGGAAGTGCTGCAAGGGGCTGCAGGCTGGACACGCTTGCACTGGCAGTGACCACACAGCCTCAGTCTTTAAGTGGCCAGACCCCTCTCCCAGTCCAGAGCCTTTCCCCACACTTTGCAGGTCCCAGTAGCTCACCACATCCAGCTGCAGGCTGTGCTGCTTGGCCAGTTCCAGCTCCTTGTGTTGCTTCTCTGTTCCTTTTGGCTTTCTGAGCACTGCCAGTCTGCTGCTCAACACAGGGTCTGCCCTGCTTGGCCTGTCTGTGTCTGGTTCTGTCGCTGCAGGACTTCTTCTTGTACTCCTCTTTCAGCTCTCTGTCTTTGCAGGATCTCTTCTGCACACAGCTCGCTCTGCTCTTTCAGCTCCCTGTTTGCTCAGAGAGAGAGCCAGAACAATCCCCACTTACAACCTGTCAGTCAGGCTGAGCTGGAGTGTTGACTGCTTTCCATTGTCTCTGGGGTCTGTCAGTCTCATGAACCCTTCCCCTTCTGAAGCTGGTAAACCAAAAAACTCCCACAGAGTTTTAGTAAGGGGTAACAGTCCCCTTACAATAGCTTGCCAGGTTACTAAGAATTGCCTTTAAAAGCTCATGTGGACATGCACTTTTGCCTACACGACCCCATCACTGTCCGTATGCCGGCCGAGCAAAGTGGGGGGAGGAGGGCTGAATCACCTTCTAAGCCATCTCTCAGCACTTCATGCAGGAGGCGATCTCCCTATCGGGGCTAGAGAGACTATTTTGGATGAGATTTTAAACAAAAGCAGTCGCTCTTTTTTTACCCTGTTTAATCGGCCCCAAACGCTTCTCAGGTTGCTTCCCTAGTGTGACCCTGTTGCAAAAAGAGCAAACCTGATTCTGGGATGCATGAACAGGAGTGTGGGAGCAAGACACGAGAAGTCACTCTTCTGCTCTACTCTGTGCTGATTAGGCCTCAATTGGAGGATGGCGTCCAGTTCTGGGCACCACATTTCAAGACAGATGTGGAGAAATTGAAGAGGGTCCAGAGAAGAGCAACAGAAATGATTACAGGTCTATAGAACATGAGCTGTGAGGGAAGGCTGAAGGAATTGGGCTTGTTTAGTTTGGAAAAGAGACGATCAAGAGGATAGGATAGCAGTGTTCAGATATTTAAAAGGGTGTCACAGGGAGGAGGGGGGGGGGAAATTGTTCTCCTTGGCCTCTGATGATAGGACAAGAAGCAATGGGCTTAAATTACAGCAAGGGAGGTTTAGGTTGGACATTAGGAAAAACTTCCTACCTGTCAGGGTGGTTAAACACTGGAATAAATTGCTTAGGGAGGTTGTGGAATCTCTACCACTGGAGATATTTAAGAGCTGGTGCGATAGACCTCTGTCAGGGATGATCTAGGTGGTGCTTGGTCCTGCCGTGTGGGACGAAGACCGGAATCGATGACCTCTCACGATCCCTTCCAGTTCTAGTATTCTATGATTCCTTGTGAGGTGAAAAAACAACTCTCGTGGTTCACTGCACATGCAGGCCTGGCTGAATACCAACCAACATGCCAGCTGTTTGGCTCCTGCCCCTGATTTGGGAGGATGGAGTTTGCCAGGGAAACTTGTGGGAGATGCCCACGCTGGTTTTGCTCTGAACTCAAGTCCTTTTGCATTCTGAATGGAGTGGTACATTTAGAACTGAACCTTGCTCACAGTAGTCTGCCGAGTGCGTCTTGGTAGTGTCTCCAGGGGCTAGGCACTTTGCTAGAGAGGTTTGGTGAATCCTATGGCAGTTGTTCCTATTGGCTCTGGAGGTCCCTGGCTCAATCTCAGAGGCATTAATTAAAATGGTGGCCATGGCAGTTACTTGTGTAAGGTGTTCTACTGAAATCAGTTCAGCTACTTCTGGAGGAGTTTCCCACGTGGCTTAAGGATCTGGAGGACTTACATGAAACTGAGGCCTACACCGGCTCTTTGCACAGGGGAGTTAATCCTTCCAGTTAGATCTGAAACCAACCAACCCACATACCAGACTGTGCAGAGAACACTGTGCTTTGCAACCGGCTCTGGCCCGGCTCCCCTGGGCAAAGCAGCGGCGTTCGTGCATGTCTTCCACTTCCGCGGCGTTCTGCCGGCGAGCATGATGCATTATTAATGAAGCTGTTAATTCTGTTATGACTTCATGGCGTTTGGCCTTTGGAGACTCTCTCTGCTAGGGCTTGAGTCTGATTCGTCCCTTGGGAGGGGGGGAGAAAGGGAGGAAGTTGCTGCGGGAGCGCGACTTGTTAAAATGCAGCTGTCTTGAGGGGCAAATGCAGCAGCTGTTCTGCGTCTGCATTGAACAGCGGGCTTCCGGCGGGAGGGCAATCTGAGTCTGGGGGTGGGGAGGAGGGGGAGTGCTCAGGGTTGTAGAGAATGGGAGGGGAATCTCTCAGGCGCCGTAACCCCTGCACAGCATCAGCACCACTTAATGTAATCGGCACCCCGAATGCCACGCTCCGCAGAACCCAGGGAAATGGAACGACCATCTATGAACGGCTAAGGGAACTAGGACTGGCCTTTGAAATGGCCGCCTGAGTCCTGGGCGGTGCACTCCGGGCAGCACCAAATGCTGGGGGGGGGGGGGGTAGGTGATGCGGTCCAGGTGGCACTGAGGGTGGGCTGCCCTCGGCCCCGCCCCTTTCATTCAAAGCCACGCCTCTTCATGGAACGCGGAGCCGGCTCCCCCACCTTGCCTGGTGGCCTGGCCATTCCGTCAGCCCCGCTGTCTCGGTATGGCGCCTGTGGGTGAGGGCTGACATACGTAACGGTGGGGCAGAAGGATAGGTGGCATGGAGGCTGCATGTTCTCTGAGGATAGGTGGTTCATAATGGCCAGACGTGTAAAACCCAGCCTTCCTGCTGCCTGTCTGCTGGAAGGATTTATTGTGCCCCTGAACGGAGCCAAGCTAACGTCTCTAAAAACGAATGAGGGGCATCCCAGAAGGCACTGCGGGATGTGACTGACTGCAATGGGTTGGTGAAGGGCCGTGGTGACAGAAGAGCTGTGAAAGGCCCCGGCCTGTCTGTCAGGCTTCCAGCGCCTGGCCTCTCTTGTTGCCACATTGAATCAATAATGCCCTACCCGAGCACTTACCTGCCTTGCTATTTTTCCATTTGCCGCGATTCCTGTAATGTAAACCTTCTGAAACCCTCCATTACACTAGCTCACGCCACGGGAGCCATTTTACAGCCTCCGTGACGCTGCGAAATCAAGACCTGGCAGCTCCCTTGGAATCAACTCCTGTGCTCATGCTCAGTGTATTTTTAAGCATCTAAAAGGGTGTTATAAGGAGGAGGGAGGAAAAAAATTTCTTCTCTGCCTCTGAGGATAGGACTAGAAGCAATGGACTTAATTTGCAGCAAGGGAAGTTTAGGTTGGACATCAGGAAAAACTTCCTGTCTCTCATGGTAGTTAACCACTGGAATAAATTTCCCAGGGAGTTGGTGGCATCTCCGTCACTGGAAATATTTAAGAGCAGATTGGACAGACACCTGTCAGATGATTTAGATGGTGCTTGGTCCTGCCGTGAGGGCAGGGGACTGGACTCGATGACCTCTCAAGATCCCTTCCAGGTCTAGTATTCTATGATGTTATGAATATACCCTTGAGTCTATGGAACTTGCTTTAATTGCAGCAGAGTAACATAACCGTTTCAAAGGGTAACTTTTCATGTATGTCCTGACATGACCCTAGGTAGTCACGACTGAAGGCTAATCATTATGGTGGGATCCAAGTAGGAGCAACCCTACATGGCTTTCTAAGTAGAATTGGATAATGAGGGTATGCTTCATCTGCCCCTCAATATGAAAGGCAACTGTGGCTTAGGCCACGTCTTCACACTGCAGAAGACAGCCACTGCCGTGATCGATCTTTCGGAGTTTGATTTAGCGAGTCTAGTTAAGACTCGCTAAATCAAACTCAGGGTTCCCCCACTAGCATCAGGTGCTCCTGCTCTTGCTAGGAGTAAGGGAAGCCATCAGGATCATTTACTCCCATCGGCCTCCTGCTGTGGAGACGCCACCAAGCTTGGCTTACGGAAAGCCGACTCCAGCTACGTATTCTGCATAGCTGGAGTTGTGTACCTTAAGCTGAGCTGCCAAGTCTAATGTAGACCTGGCCTTAGAGCTAGAAATACCTTTTTTTTTTCCCCCATCCTGCCAAAATAACCCAGTGGGTTCCATTTCCATCTACAAGCCCCCGATGAGCGTAGGAGTTTGGTCAGGCGAGGTCTGTGATCAGCATTGTTGAAGCCCAAAGGGACGTAGCTCCCTTGCAGACCGAGTGCACTGACCTCTGGTTGAAGGTGGTCTTGGCAGGAGGATTAGTCGTATTGTCATTGGCAGACTTTCTGCGCCACTGCAGCGCTTGGTGCCCTTAGCAGACTTCCTTGGTAGAAGTCTGCCACCCTCCTGGCACATGGCTTATCAAAGTATCTGCTATTGCCACAAAGGCCATGCCCAGTACGCAGGGGAACTGAGTGTGGAGATCCAGCCATAGACACCATCTCTTCCAACACCCAATGCATGGCCAGAGCAAGGCTGTATCCTCACTCTGGACCATGTAGTGACTTCAGAGGTTTTATTTCCACTTGCAGAAAGCCAGAATGGACCATGCTCAGGCCTGCAGTATGAACAGGCCCTCCACTTTTCTGGATCTGCTGCTGCAGGCATCTCTTCGTGCCAGCCCATGTAGGTGCACTGTAGGCATCTTTCCCATCCGTCTCCCCCTCCGCCAGGTGACTGAGTCCCTTTTGCACCATGAGCTTCTTGGGGAAAAGATCCCGCCCCTCCTGGGACATGTCGCCACCTTGAAAGCAGAGAGCCTCCAACCATCAGGGATGATCAAGGAATTTGGCCGGGTCCTGACAGACGCCTTTGGGAATGATATAGCTCCACTGTAACCATGTGGATGAGAGCAGAAAGAGGGAACTGATCTGAGGAGGGATGCTACTAAAAGGCACCTCAAGATGTCTAAGGGAATTTTTGTCAAAATGACCTAGTGCCTATTGATTTCGATTGAAACGAGGTATCTAACCTGCATAGATTGGTTTCTAACCCTATCTAAGACCTAGATCCTCAAAGGTATTTAGGCACCTAACTTTCTAAATACTTTGGAGGATCTGGACCTAGCTATTTAGTCACCAGTACCAGTACCTAACTACGTTGCCCTTAATCCTCTTGTTGCCTTATTACCTGCCTCACCGAGGTACTGCAGATAAATCCACCAGGGAGCGAGACACACCCAGACGCTATGGTGATAGGGGGCTATGTAAATAGATTTCTAGAGCTAGGGATCACCATGTGAAATTAATAAGTGGCAGGTTTAAAACAAACAAAAGGAAGTTTTTCGTCATGCAGCAGCACAGTCAACCTGTGGAACTCCTTGCTACAGGAGGCTATGAAGACTAGGACTTTAACAGGATTCAAAAAAGAACTAGATAAATTCATGGAGGTTAGGTCCATCAGTACTTATTAGCTAGGATGGATAGGAACCGTGTTCCTAGCCTCTGTCTGTCAGGGGCTGGAAATGGATGACAGGAGAGGGATCACGTGATGATTACCTGTAGCGTTCCCTTCCTCTGGGGCATCTGGCATTGGCCACTGTCAGCAGACAGAATACTGGGCTAGATGGACCTTTGGTCTGACCCAGTACGGCCGTTCTTATGTAAAGGAAAAACATTTGCGCAAAGCCTTTATCCTCATGGTGGAGACTGGGGATCATGAGAACCATGCAACACCCACACTGCACATTGGTGGTACGTATTTAATAATGAGACGCCAAAGACTCCATAGGTGCGGCATGGCATTTATGGCAGCCATCACCTGGTTTGTTTGCACACGGAGAAGAAAATGTAGCTTTAGTTATAAGTAAAGGGGGCATGGGAAGAGAGGAATCTAATTCTCTTCCTCCTGTCTAGCTTCTCCTTCCTCTTTCTGCTTCTGCAGATCACAGGACAACTTCTGAAATGGAGGCTTGCTCAGAAATTCTCCTGATGCTTTTCCTCTGCCTTCTAGGGTGTGTCTCATCCTAAAATTACTCCAATGCCGAGTTCTCCTCTGCTTCTCTTAGCTTTGTTCAGTTCCAAGCGTGTTTTCCCTCGGGGAAACAGTGAGCTCTCTCCTCAAGCCCTCCCCCTCCTCAAGCAATCAGCAGTGTGACTGAGGTTAACACACCCATCAAACTACCATGACGAATGACATGTTAATGGTGTGCCTGTCTTTTTAAATAATTCATAATTCTAATAATGATGTGCCTCAATGCTCACCCCAGCAGCATTAGCCAGCATGGAGAGAACTCGGCATTCTGGGAGTCGCTCTTGTATAAGTCATGAGTGGCTGCATGTGTTCTAATCAGATACAGGTTGAACCTCTCTGGTCCGGCAACTCGCTGGTCCGGCAACATCTGTGATCCGGTATGATTTTAGTTGGCTGGTTGTCTGCTTATCATGGGTGTGGCCAAGTTTCCCACAATCCCATAAAGTTTGTTGACAGCCCCCAGTCCTGGCTGTCAATTTTGTACTTATTTATTTCTAATGTACCCCTAAATGTCTTCTAAGAGCCCAGTAAGCAGTGGAAGCATTGGTAAAATAACTGTAAAGTGCCATCAAAGAAATATCACATGGACTGCTACTACACAGATCGTATTGTTCACTTACATGTATAATTACATCAACCTATTTAAATTATGTAAATGAAGCTGCCACAGAATCAGGGACCTTGTCATAGAATTTTGGTCTATCTTGCTCCAGAGTACACATTGATTCTTGCTTATAGGTGTGCCAGAGCCCTGCAAATCTGCAGATATCTGCTTTATATCTGTGGGTATCCACATCTGCGGATATGGATGTGGATATTGGTGGCTCATTTTTGCAGATTGGGGGTACAAATTTTGTATCTAGTACCCTGCAAATTTGTGGATATCCACTTTATAGCCGCATCCGTGGATGCGAATGAGGATATCCATGGCTCACTTTTGCGGATGCAGATAAAAATGTTGTATCCATGCAGGGCTCCACTGACTTCTCCCGGATCTAATATTGCCAACTTCAAGCAATTCAGAAATAATAAAATTGGCTTAAGTTGTGACATTTTTTTTAAAATAAGGGATTCTTTTTATTCATTCTTTATTAATCGTTGGGGTTCTTTTCTGCAACCATGAAGTCCAACCTCCTTTTTTTAAAAAAAATTTTTTTAAGAATTCAATTCTTACATCATCACATGAATCCAGGAGCTACAGCTGTTCTACTCCCTTCCCTTGATATTACAAGACCCCAGATAACATTGCAAGGACTGGCATGTTCATGTACCAGTGCCAGTTAAGCCTGTCAGAAATGGGCCATTTTAACATGCTGCATGCACAAAGAACAGGGGAAGGGAAAGAGAGCACTGTTTAAAAAAAAAAAAAAAAAAAAAGGTCTCTAATACAGATTGCACCTGCTAGAAACAAATGGGAGTTGTAGAGTCTGAGTTGGGTTCGCTAGAAAATCATTCCTCATTCTGGGCAAATTTTAAACTACTGACCCAAAACAATCAGCTGTCTTGGACCCGGCTGAGCACTTCAGTCAAGGAAATGAATGCTCTCCAAATCCTTGAAATGTATGAAGGTAGAATATATATATTTATCCTCCGTGCAGGAATGGAGGGGAGTGAGCCTGGAGTCAGCCATCTGGAAGAAAAAGGCTTTATTTTTCATTTCTGCTTTAAGAGACAGTGGGAAAGACCGAGAGATGAAGACTGACACACTTGCTAACTGGGAGCTGCCAATCCTCTTTATCTAGGGGGAAAACAAACAAGCCTAAAAGTACATGCCGCATCTCAGAAAGGGCTTCAAAATCCAGCTAACTGGGAGGAATGTGGCAGAGTCCGTAGCTGTTGGTCCCTGCACCTCCGCTCTGTGCAATTCCCATTGGGGATGTATAGGGCATCTCTGACCAGTAGCCCTTTTGTAATCTGGATTCGAAGATGCCCACGCTGTTTAGGTTCCATAATAGGTATTCTTCACAAGCGGACAGTACGGTAATTCTGCTTACCAGCCCCAGAGTTGTGCAAATGCTCTTGCTTTCAAAAGCCAGGAGCTTTTCTGGGCAGCCTGGTTCTTAAATGTACTCGTTCTCTCTCTCCATACAGTGAAGCACAGGAGCTCCTAAATCAGGAAGGTTTCAGAGAAGCTCTTTTTCTATTACAAGCTTTTGTTGGGACTGTCTTGGCTGCTGTGAAGCGTTGTTGCAAAGGTCGGGTGGCTGGGAAGAAGTTGGTGCCAAAGTTGCCTGCAGAAGGGGAATCCGCTGTTGCTTGGATTGCTAGGTTGACGGTCACTTTGCATTGACAGACTTGCCTCAAATCGCTTCAAAGCGGTGATGAAGACTCTGTGGCTGTAGGCAAGTCACTTCACCTCCCTTTGCCTCAGTTTCCCCATTTGTAAAATGGGGATGGGGAGTTGCTTTGGTAAAGCAGGTTTTGATCTATGGACAGAAAGTGCAGCGAGAGAATGATTATTGTCGTGGGCCAGTGCTTTTAAAGCTCTCAAAAGGTGCAGCATATAAACTGCTTGGAGCATGTGCCTATCTGCCCCGATAGACTCAATCAGAGTAAAGCGCCCATTTGGCCAACAACGAATGTCCCTTCCAAAGAAAAAACCCTGAGATTTTTTTGGAGCAATTGGTTGCTCGTCAGCCTCTCCCTGCTGTGTTGTCGCATGGGTGATCGAGTCCTGTGAGGGACGGGACTTGTGTTTTATTTGTGTTCCCATCACACCGAGGACTCTGTGCTAGGTACTGTACAAACAGAGCAAAAAGTCTCTGCCCCGAAGAGCTTACAGTCTCAGGGTAGGACAAGACAACAAAGGGAGACACCGTTGAGTAGAATGAAAGAGAAACCGTATTGGTGGACATGAGGCAGCGGTTTCTCTTCTCAGCTTTTTGGTGGGTATCACGGCAAAGGGGAGTCGAAGGTGGGATTTGAAGGTCAGCAGTGAGGTAGTTCTGTGCTGGGGTTGTGGGCCTGGGATTTTGGGGAAGGGAAATGGCAGAATTGAAGGGGAGAGAGCCCATTTGTAATGAAGGGAGTCAGCATGACAGCAGGAGAGGCGGAAACAGCTGTTGCTGGCAAGCCAGGGTAGGGACATTGTTGTATGTCTGCCTGTTACCCTGCCAGCCGCGGCTCTGCTCCAAAAACTGCTCTTCCTGTCACAAGCCAGGAGCCTTCCCAGGGCCTCTGGTCCTTCAATCCCTTATGATTTATCCCTTTCCATAAAGCGAATCCAGAACTTACGAGTGGCTGTGCTGAGTTAAGCCAATGGTCCGTCTAGCCCAGCGTCCTTTCTTCTGACGCGGAGAGATGCTGTAGAGGGAGCAATTATTGAGCGATCCATCCCGTCATCCACTCCCAGCTTCTGGCAGAGGCTTAGGGCATGTCTCCATGGTAATTAGACACCCATGGCTGGCTTGTGCTTGCTGGCTCCAGCTGCGAGGCTGTTTAATTGGGCCTTAGATCAGTGGTTTCACCTCCCGCCCCCCCAATTGCAGATCCCCAAACAATTTTGCATGGACCCTGTGAGAAGCCTTAGACAGTCTGCGGACCGCTAGGGGTCCATGGACCACAGGCTGAAAGCCACAGAGCTATGGTAATGACATACTTTCATGGGCCCCCTAGACGTGGTCTGTAGACACATGCGGGGCTGTGGACCCCAGGCTGAGTATCATTGGTGTGATGGTTCTGGTTCAGGCTTCAGCCTAGCCTCTGGGACCCCTCCATGTCACAGTGTCCTTAGCTCTGGTCTACACTAGGACTTTATTTCAAAATAACCCCTGTTAGGTCGAATTTATAAGCGGAGCATCCACACTGCTTAGTTTGCGCCTACGTTAACGGAGCCTGTCTCGGATTAATTTTGATGCTTCCCTGCAGGACAGGCTTGTTCGAATTTGTGAAATCGGGAGTCAGGTTGGATTTAGTAATTTTGTAGTAATTTCCTAGTGTAGACATGGCCACATTCTACACTGCATTTAAACAGCTCCATCGCCTGCGCCCTGGGAGATTCCCGGAGCATGGAGTTGCACTCTTGATCTTTGTTAATAGCCGTGGATGGACCTGTCTTTTAGGAACTTATACTTTTTTTGAGCCTCGTTATGCTTTTGCCCTCACAGTATCCGCGTTCCACATGGCGGCTGTGTGAAAAAACCAACAGGCTACGTCTAGACTGGCATGATTTTCCGAAAATGCTTTTAACGGAAAAGTTTTCCATTAAAAGCATTTTCGGAAAATCGCGTCTAGATTGGCAGGACGCTTTTCCGCAAAAGCACTTTTTGCAGAAAAGTGTCCGTGGCCAATCTAGATGCGCTTTTCCGCAAAAAAGCCCCGATCGTCATTTTTGCGATTGGGGCTTTTTTGCGGAAAACAAATCTGTGCTGTTTGCACTGGCCCTCTTGCGCAAATGATTTGCGCAAGAGGACTTTTGCCTGAACGGGAGCAGCACAGTATTTCCACAAGAACACTGATGATCTTACATGAACATGAGTGTTCTTGTGGAAATTCAAACGGCCAGTGTAGACAGCTAGACACAGCCACAATGTTTATAAACCAGGAAGGACTCAACAGCTCCTCTTCCGTTCCTAGTCTTTTCCAGTCAGCCTGGAGAGCAAAGCACTGCCACCCACATTGAACTCAGCACACGCACCGGGTACCAAAATATTGGTGTCTCACAGCCTGTATTTATTAGTACGTTTTCATGCACCCTCAGCCCCCATCTGGCTGAGACTTGATTACTGTCATTTAGAGTAACTGCAAATCCAAGCGGCTACATACATACCATGCATTATGTATCAGATCTGTTGTCATAATTAGCACTGGGCAAAATACTTGACTGAAACTTTTCCTAGCAAAATATGCAGATTCTGCCCATGGAAGCATTTTACGGATTCCTGTCAATTTTTGTCCATTTGTTTCGCTCGCAGAAAATTAATCTGGAAAAAAAAATGGAACTTGGTTTATTTCAGCATTGGCACGATGAAACATTTTTGCTTTTCCAATTCAAAACAACTTTTCCTTTAGAAATGTCCTTTATTTTTTTTAAAAAGGTTGAAAACATTCAAAATCAAGCCAACACTCAAAATCCATCCAGCATGTTTTCTCATGTGCGCCATATTCAAATGCAGAAAGTGAGGAATAGCAGCAATAAAACCAGCCGTGGTTGGAGATGTGTCATTTCTGGCTTGCCAAGGTAGCTTTTGAATTGTGGATTGTGTCCGACTAACCTAAGCTACTCAGAAATGAGAAATCATGTACAGGAACTTGTTCTATAGCGTTTCACAGCCAATGATTATAGATTTATCACAGCCAATGACAGTAAGAACCAGAACCTATCTGGTGACTTACTGCATCCTCTCCATTGAGGGGGATTAAATTGGCTGTATTATAGTCCCCATAAATTGCATTCATACCCCCACAGTATCTCACAAAGCCCTGACTTCTCTGCTAATGTCAGAATTATTTCAGCCCAGCGACACCTGTAAAGGGTTCATTGGATCACATCCCCACCACTTTCTGTGCTGTTGTCCTGCTTAATCTCCTATGACCCTGAGTCCCAACCCAAAGGGGTGGGAGGGATTTTTGCCACCTTTTGTGTCCTGTGCATGGTCCCCTGGCACTGTCCTCTGTGCTGACATTGGAGGATGGCCGTCACAGCTGCCACCCTCATTATAAACCTGCCCAGTTCATGTCACCCACACTTCTTATTCACCGCTCATTAAGATCTAGCTAATTACCCTCTTGAGGACAAAAGCATGTTCCTGGGGGGAGACATGGGCCTTGGCTCTGCTCCATCGTGCCAGTGGACCCACAGGAGGAAGACCCCTGGGTTCACTGGGGATGTTCTGGATTTACAAAAGGAGAACAAACTTTGAGTTAAACAGAACAGGCATCAGCTCAGTCTCTTTGCACAGTTGCGGCTCCCTGATCAGTCCCAAAGAAGAGAATTTGATGGACCAGGGAAAGTGTTCCCTGCTGCTGCCAGCCCTCCTGCCCTGTCTCCAAGCTACCATGGGTGGCTGGGATTCTCCAACACCCAGCCCCACCCTGCTATAGGCTGCCATGGTCCCTGGTCCCCTGCTGCTGCGAATGGCAAGGTTCTCCTGCGCCTAGCCCCAGCACTGCTGCAGGGCTCTGGCCTCACTGCCCTTCAGTCCCTGTCGTTAGGCGCTGGGGCTCTCTGGCTCAGGAACATTCATGGTCCTGCTGGACCACAGATGTTGCCGGACCAGAGAGTGCCGGTTTTCAGAGGAGCAACTTGTATTTGGGAGGGGTCTGAAGCAGAACCCTGGATCCTAATAGCCCTGAGCATGAGGCAAGTTTTGCGCGTGCTCTGCCACGTATGGCTCAGGCCCCTCTCAGCAGGTTTAATTCCCCCATAGCGCGGGATGCAGCCGGTGGAGCTGTTCGGGATTGACTGCCGTGTGACTTACAGCAGAAGCAGGCCCAGCTCAAGAAGTAACCTTGGCTCCCACTTACCTTTCTCACGTGGATTTTTCTTTTTTCTGCTCCTCTTTTTTTCTGCCCCTCACTCCTGTGGTGTATTTTCTCCTAACTCAAAGGTTCTCTTGCTCTCTCTCTAGGAACGGTATCACAGAAGGTCCTTTCACGGAACCACCTCCTTCCCCACACCCAAAGTCCCCGAGGTTAAGTTCTGCTGACCTCCAGGAAGGGCTCTGAGCACTAGCACTCCAACCCGGTCCTCTTTCGCTCTCCTGGTGCTGTGCATTCCTGTGTTAGGGGTGATGGATTTTGGAGGTACAGAGGGCTTCCGATGAGCAAATTCTCAGGTGCTTATTCCAAACCCAGCTGAACCGCCAACCCTGGTGGTAATCACCCATTGCTTGTTACACTATTCTCCCCCCCCCCCCCCATGCCAGTGGTGTCCCAATTTGCAACACTGTGCCTGGAGGTGTCCGCTTCTGGTTCCTTCCCTTCACGCTTGCTAAAGCAACAGGAATCGTCTGACTTATTTCTGACACACAGGCATGTAGGCGTTAGAGACAGACGTGCTGCATAGTTCTGGCAGGTACGCAATGGGTATTTCATGGCTTTTCTTTATGCAACAACCGGCGGTGCTTTCACAGTCATACCTCCTTGTACGTGAGCGTTCTCAGACTTTCCCCAGAATATACAAATCTCCTTTGTGCCTGGGCACCTCTAGCGACACGGCTGTAAAGCTGCTGATTGTAGCTTTGCTCCTTTTTCCCCAACAAACCATTTCCAGAGGAAAACACGGAGGGATTACTTTACTTCCAGTTCTGGAATGAGCGAGGAGGAAAACTGACTCGGGCAGGGCTGTGCAAGGCAAACAGCAGCGCAAACGGAAACAAGGTCCCTTCTCCAAAAGCCAGGGATTGCTATTGTGGAACGCCACAGGGTGAGGCTACCCCAGTGGGCTGAAATGGGGGAGCAGGAGAGCTCCTTTAATTTCTGTGGGTCAGGCTGTGCTATGGAGCAGAGTCCCAGGGGAAAGCCAGTTGTTCAGCAACACTAAAAGGACCACAACGCTCGCTCTGAGGGAAGAAATCGGGATGGGGATATGCTATCTGACACAGCAACTTCTCCGTCCTGGTGATTAGCTCCTTTTGGAGCAGGTTAACTTGTATCAACCCAAAGGTGAGCAGCTGGGGTTCCCCTCCCCACCACGATATGCTCAAATACACATTAGGTCCAGATTCTACCAGGCACTTGCCTTCCCTTGAAAGTAACGGGAATCTGGTGCCTAATTGACAAGGCTCTGGCCCTTTGCTCCTTCTTGGGATTCAATTTGAGTGGAAGTTGGAGGATCAATAACACAACCTTAGCAGCCTCCGCTTTCTGCTGGGTAGTGGTGTTCCCAGGGATTTCCTGAGGAGCCCTCTCTAATCTAGGCTTTAGTTTCCACCTCCGTATATCCAGGTGAGTTTCATAGATTCCCAGGCCAGAAGGGGCCATTGTGATCAGCTGGTGTGACCTCCTGCATAATACCGGCCACAGATCTTCCCCGGAATAGCTCCTAGAACATAAAATGTCTTGGGGGAAAAAAAATCTCGTTTTGATGTAACAGTAGGGAAGGACAATCTGCCCCCAGCCCTGGTATATGGTTCCAATGGTTCATTACTCTCCCCGGTAAAAAGAGCTGCCTTTATCTCCTGTCCGAATGGGTCTCACATCCACTTCTTCCCATTTGTCCCTTCCTCTGCGAGGTCCAAGAGTCCTCGCTCTTGTTTCCCGTGTAGGTACTGTGACAGAGCTCCACCCTTGTCTGGATGGGACCCGCACTTCCAGGCAGCTTACGCTTGCGTTGGGGCTTTCTGTGAATGCTAGCCTAGACCCTGTCTCTCTGGAGGACAGGCACAGCCCACAGAGCCCTTTCATAGTAGGCCAGAATGGGAATGGTGAGAATTCCTACAGTCTGTGTTTCCCCTTCAGCAGCAGCTCAGCCTCCTGTCCCAAGATGGGCCTGTCTTCCCTCTCAGACGTGTCTCGGTGGTGACATAAGGGCTGGGAACCCTGGCCCACCCATGACTCCAGAATCCAGCCCAAAGACGCCCATGGCAGCAGCAGTTCGCAGCGCTTTCCCTTCACCACTGCAGCTGCTACAGCTCCCTGGGCCACTTCCCCGTGGCCCCCTGTCATTCAAACTCTTCTTCACCCTGACCACAGCGCTTTCCCTCTGCAACCTGTGAATGTTTGGGCTTCCCTCTTCTCTAGGGCCACTTCCTCTCCTCGCCTCTCTCTCCACTTCTAAACACAAGGGCTGTGTCTACACTGGCATGAATTTCCGGAAATGCTTAAAACGGAATACTATTCTGTTTTCAGTTTTTCCGGAAAAGGAGCGTCTACATTGGCAGGCTGCTTTTGCGGAAAAGCCCTTTTTCCGGAAAAGCGTCCGTGGCCAGTGTAGACGCATTTTTCCGGAAAAGAGCCCCGATCGCCATTTTCGCGATCGGGGCTTTTTTCCGGAAAATACGACTGGGCTGTCTACACTGGCCCTTTTCCGGAACAGTGTTCCGGAATAAGGACTTATGCCCGAGCGGGAGCAGAATAGTTTTTCCGGAATAGCGGCTGATTTTGTACAGTAGAGCGTTGTTGCTTTTCCGGAAATTCAAGGGCCAGTGTAGACAGCTCGCAGCTTATTCCGGAAAAGCGGCTGATTTTCCGGAATAAGTGGCCCAGTGTAGACACAGCCAAGGAGGGGAGGCCTTAATTGGAGTAAGGTGCTAGCATTAGCCTAACAGACTCTTTGTAGGTTAATTGCAATCAGGTGTCCACATTAGCTTAATGGTCCTAAGTGAACCCTTGGCAGGTTAATTGGCACCAGGTGTCTTGATTGGCCTGGTACAGCCTTTGTTTGCCTAACCAAAGAGAAGGGATCAATTGTTCTGAGGCAGAAATTTTGCCTTCTGCTACTCTTTGATATTCGGGTGGTCCGAGTCCATCAGAATATTTGGAGACTGAACTTAAGCCACCCCTTAACTTTCCGTTAAATTCAAGGAGCTCAAACTATTTACCTTGACTCTCTATGGCATGTGTTCCAATCCTTTAACTCATTCTCATGGCTCTTATCTCAAGTCACCATGCCCTGATGAAATGCACCCTAGAATACACAAGGGCTGTGTCTAGACTGGCAAGTTTTTCCATAAAATCATCTGATTTTGCGGAAAAACTTGCCAGCTGTTTACACTGGCCGCTTGAATTTCCGGAAAAGCACTGACGATCTCATGTAAAATCATCAGTGCTTTTCCGGAAATACTATGCTGCTCCCGTTCGGGCAAAAGTCTTTTTTTCCGAAGGACTTCTGCGCAAAAGGGCCAGTGTAGACAGCATAGTACTGGTTTCCACAAAAAAAGCCCCGATTGTGAAAATGGCGATTGGGGTTCTTTTGTGGAAAAGTGCGACTAGATTAGCCACGGACGCTTTTCCGCAAAAAGTGCTTTTTTGGAAAAGCATCCTGCCAATCTAGACGCGCTTTTTCCGAAAATGCTTTTAACTGAAAACTTTTCCGTTAAAAGCATTTCCGGAAAATCATGCCAATGTAGACGTAGCCAAGGAGCTGATGGAGGAGGTATCTGAGCCATTAGCTGTCATCTTTGAAACATCATGGAAGTCAGGAGAGATTTACATTTACCGTTAGCCATATTAATACACACCTTGTTTGCTTGTGCCCAGGTTAGGAAACAATCCCTATTGCCATGGATCAGTGACGTGTCATTTTCATTATTTACCACACCTCCAATTTTTGTGTCATCTGAAAACTGAATCAGTGGTGATTTTTTTAATTTTCTTCCAGGTGATTACAAATGTGAAATAATGGACGGCCAAGAACATATCCCTGTCAGAGGATACCCACTAGAAACGATATCCATTTCATGATTCTGCATTTGCTATTAGATTGAGGCCTATCTGCCTTTTAATCCATTTTAGGTGGGCCATGTTAATTTTAGGATCTTTGTAAGTTTTTCATCAAAATGTCATGCAGTACCGTTTAGCACCTTACAGAAGTCTAAATATATGAAATCAGTGTTATTACCGTTACTAACTAAACTTGGTATCTTAGTAAAAAGATACCAAGTTAGTTTGATAGTATCTATTTTCCATACATCCATGTTGATTGATGTTAAAGTACCTTCCTCTAATTATTATGGGCTTGTTTAGTTTGGAAAAAAGAAGATTAAGGGGGACATGATAGCGGTTTTCAAATATCTAAAGGGTGTCACAAGGAGGAAGGCGAAAATTTGTTCCTCTTGGTTTTGAGGACAGGACAAGGAGTAATGGGCTTAAAGTGCAGCAGGTTTAGATTGGACATTAGGAAAAAATTCCTAACTGTCAGGGTGGTCAAATATTGGAATAAATTGCCAAGGGAGGTGGTGGAATCTCCCTCTCTGGAGATATTTAAGAACAGGTTAGATAGACATCTCAGGGATGGTGTAGACGGAGCTTGCCTTGAGGGCGGGGGGCTGGACTCGATGACCTCTCGGGTCCCTTCCAGTCCTATTATTCTATGATTCTATGATTCATTAAAGAAGTCCCATATCAGCTACTCGGTTATCTTGCCTGGAATGGATATCAGACTGACGGGTCTATAATAACTTGGGTCATTACATTTATCCTTTTAAAATATTGGCACAATATTAGCATTCTTCCAGTCTTCTGGAACTTCCCCTGTCTTCTACGACTTAATGAAAAGAAACTTTAACAGTCTAGCGCTATTCCGACAAATCCTTTAACCCTCATGGAACGAGGACTACAGGGACATCCGAATAGCGCGCCCGTTATCTCGAAATATATTTTGAAATAACGGGCGCATTTAAAGATGCAGAATTGCAATTCCAAAATGGCCCCGCTGTCTAGACGTAGCCTGGATTTTGCCACCTGCCTTGGTCTGATTTAGGCCAACTTGATCTGAGAGGGGCTCTTCAGGTATTTAAGGGCTTTTCTTGACGGGGAGGAAGGGTGATCAATTCTTCCCCCCCCCCCCCCCAATCCATAGACGGTGGAACATGAAAGAAAGGACTGAATCTGCAGCCAGGGAGATTATCTGTTAATGTGGGTAAGCTCTGGAATAGGCTGGTTGGACAAACATCTGTCAGGAATGATCTAGGGTTACTTGGCCCCACTGCAGCGCAAGGAGCTGGACTTGAACGGGTGAGGTCCCTTTCTGTATTGTCATGCTTCTAGGTGCTGCAAAAGCCACTGATTGGGCAGGCTTTGTGGAAAGGTGGAAGGGCTGTTGCAGGTGAGGAAGCCTTTTCTGTTGCTTTGATTTGTTGGCTGGCTACATATAAGCAGGGTAACAATGGGAGCATTGTCTGTTATCATTCTGTGCCAAACATAATATAAAGGAACGCGTGTGGATTGTGGTGACCAAATAGTCCAGCATTTAGTGAACAAACACAACATGAAGTGCTTAACTACCTATACGCACAGCTGCTCTTCTTGGCTTGTAGCGGCTTCCACAATCTAGTACACAGGGAGCACCACAAATGATTAAATGTGGTACTACCAGATTCCAGTACAGTACTTCACACAGTTTTGCCCTTTGACCTCAGGGGACCCAGCATTTCAACCCAAAATGAGTGTCAAAAGTCACTGGGACTGTTACATTGTCTCTTCCACCACTTGTTAGCTGCTCTTCCTGTTTCTTCCAGTTTGCTTTTGTTTTACTTTAAAACCGGGCAGACATATGAGAGACAGATCTTTTTGGATCAGGCTGTGATCATGCACTACTTCTTCTGCTACTTGATTTCCTTCCTCACTGGCACTTGCATGCCTGTTGTCTGTTCTAAGCAACCTCCCCCTGTGCTCGTCTTGTATAGTAAAGTGGGTGTGATGGAGATGACGGCTTCAGAGCTGGCAGCAATACGTAGCCTGAAAAACACGTATCTGACCAGCTACGGGCTTTTGAGCAGAACTGAATCTGCCCACCAGAGGTCTGAATTTTGCCTCACACGTTGGTCAGAGATGTGTCTCCTTTTTCCCCCCTGTGATGCTCTCCAAAAGGGCTGTGAAGAAACCGTCCCTCTGAAGTCCAGCGAAAGTGTGAGCCCAAGCAGCTCACTCAGCCTTGGGGCTTTCGCACGAGCCTGCCAGCGAGGTTGCTTCTTTGCTGAGTTTGAGGTGGAAAATTTTTTGCTAGGGGCCACTGCACTGAAGCTCGTGCACACGGGCTGTCGAGCAGCCTGTGGGTGGGCAGAACGTCGAGGCAGCTCTGACCTGGTTCGGAGAGAGAAGCACCCTCCATGGAGAAGGGAACGCCTACAGACCTGAGGTTGGACAGACCGGGTCCTAACCAGTAAGCCATGCTGCCCCTTGTCATGGCAAGTGACTCGTGGAGTCTGATTCCTTTAGGCAGTTCGGAAAGGTCCTGCAGACCCAGTTGAAGAGAGAGCTGCTTTATCCCGGGTGTGGCTTTGCCATTAGTCATTATGTCATTATTCCTGCTGCTTTGTGGCTGGCAGCCAGTCGTGCTCCTTGGTGCGGGTGGCGCTGAGACTACAGGCTTAGGGCTATGTTTAAAATGGCCTTTTTCCATCACCAGGCACAGCTGTGGCATATTGCCCCAAATGGAGGTCAAATAAATAATCTAAGAATCTAATTCCTCCCGCTGCAAAAAAACAAGCCGTTTTCAGACTATTTGGTGGTGTGGGGTTAGTCTGCCACCAGTATCCTAGTTTTATTACACTCCTGATCTCCGGCATGGATTCATTTTGGGCTATTTACTGTTCTCGTGGCCATCTTTGTCATTGGAATGGGAGCTCAGCATGTTAATGCCTCATATAATCTGAGAGTGATGGCCGTGTGCTGTCATTCTTTGACATTTTCAGTGCTCTGTAATTTCATTATCTAGCCATTCTTCCCTTTCCCTGCAGTGTCGTGCCCCTGACAGGGCAGGTGTCATCTCTAATGTCATTCGCTGCAGTAGCCCCCAAAGAATTTTCTCCATGGTTATGGGATGTTCGTTTTTTCCAGAAGGAAAGCAGTTTATTGGGTCAAAAAGAATGTTGTTCTTGGTCTTTCCAGTGGCAGAAGAATCTCTCCCTTCCATACAGTAGTTTTCCTCCCACACTAGACACGGTAGCATCACTGAAGTAAAGTCACTTCCAGGGTGGAACATGAAAGTCACTTTCGGCTCTTTATTTGGGGGGGGGGGGGTGTGGTGTCTGGATGCTGTAGCTTATGCACAAAACTGTTCACAAAGTCCACATTTTTCAGACTACAATTCTTATTAGAAAATGTCTTCAACATTCTCCTATTTTAAAAATATAAATTCCCCTGACTACCCAGGAATATAAACAATGCCGTGTGATTTTTTTTTTTCTCACACACTTTGAATAATGCACAGCTGAAGTGAGCAGTATGTAAGTGAATGATTGTCAAATAGTTAGGTGAACAGACTTTCAGACAAACCCTTCCCTGTGTGGGAGATGTTAGTGATCATCAGGATTAATTCACAATTGGCCAGAGGGTGTTGTCTAGAGGTTAGGTGTGTGGCAATCAGACTTTCTGAGTTCTATTCCCGCGACTGACTTGCTGGTTGGGTGGCATTCACAGAGGCTGCTTTACTTTTCCCTGCTTCTGTTTCCTTACTTACAAAACGTGGCTCACCCTATTTACTGACCCAATGGTATGCAGTATGGAGTATTAGCTGACATTTGTGGCATTTATCTGCTGGGTTGGCAGTGCTAATGGTTGGCAATATAGCTAATATACAGAGGCAGTCAGCGTGGCTTAATGGGTAGTACACTGGACTGGGATCTGGAGATCTGTATTCTGTTCCTAGCTCTGCCTCTGGGCTGCCAAGTGGCCTTCCATAAGCCACTTCCTCTCTCTCTGCCTTAGTTTCCACAGCTGTAAAATGGAGACACAGATACTGATCTTGTGTGTACAGCCCTCAGACTCCTAGAACACTAGGACTGGAAGGACCTCGAGAGGTCACCAAGTCTAGTCCCCTACCCTCACGGCAGGACCAAGCACCATCTAGATCAGGGTTGGGCAAAAGGGCTTCCATGGGCCAGATCTGGCCTGCCAAGCTGATGGATTCAGCCCCCAGAGGCCCTGCTGCTCCCCGCCCCCAAGCCAATAAGGGTCTCGGGGCGGGGGAACAGAGTGAAGCTTCCTTCACCCTGCCCCGGCCCTGCGAGGAGCCCATGGCGCTTGAAAGTGCCATGGGCTCCTTGCAGGGTGAGAGGAGGCTTCACACACTCTCCAGGCCCTGATTGGCCTGGGGGTGCGGGGTATGCCAAGCCTCTTCTAGGGCATGGGTGCTGAATGGGAAGGGGGACAAAGGGGCTCCCCCACCAATCATGCTCTGGGGATGGGGTAGCCCCGCCACTTCCTGTTTAGGCCCCGCCCCTTCGGGGGTGGCTTGGGGCTACTTCAAAACATTTTTGAAGTGGCCCCCGGGTAAAAATTAGTGCCCATTCCTGATCTATATCATCCCTGACAGATGTCTGTCTATCCTGCTCTTAAATATCTCTGGTGATGGAGGTTCCACAACTTCCCTAGGCAATTTTATTCCAGTGTTTAACCACCCTGACAGCTAGGAACTTCTTTCTCATGTTCAACCCAAACCTCCGTTGCTGCAGTTTAGGCCCATTGCATCTTGCTGCAAATCTGGTGACAGAAAGCATTGCACAAGAGGAAGCTGTTGTTCCCTGGGTATTATTTACTGCAGTAACTGCAAGAGACAGCACCTAGAGAGATGGATACCCGTCTTGGAATCTTGCTTTCATTGTGGGTCGCATGGTCCCCTCTGTCTCTCTGCCGTGTGCCTGCAAATCTCCTAGCCTCCTCCTTCCCTCTGTGCAGGTATCTACACTCTTCTTTTATGCCAGCTAATTTCGGCAGCTCCAAAGGAGCGAATGCAGCACGCGACATTATACAGAAACTAACTATAGCTTAGTGATAGAAATGTAGCCGTGTTAGTCTGGTGTAGCTGAGACAAAAAACAGGACTCGGTAGCACTTTAAAGACTAACAAGATGGTTTATTAGGTGATGAGCTTTCGTGGGCCAGACCAAATAGTGGAAGAAAATAGTCACAACCATATATACCAAAGGATACAATTAAAAAAAAAAAGTGAACACATATGAAAAGGACAAATCACATTTCAGAACAGAAGGGGGATGCAGGGGGGGGAGGGGAGGAAGGTAAATGTCTGTGAGCTAATAGCTTCCCCAATTATCACCTCTAATACCATTAGCTCACAGACATTTATCTTCCTTCCCCCCCCCCCCCGCATCCCCCTTCTGTTCTGAAATGTGATTTGTCCTTTTCATGTGTGTTCACTTTTTTTTTAATTGTATCCCTTGGTATATATGGTTGTGACTATTTTCTTCCACTATTTGATCTGAGGAAGTGGGTCTGGCCCACGAAAACTCATCATCTAATAAACCATCTTGTTAGTCTTTAAAGTGCTACATCGTCCTGTATTTTGTCTTAACTGTAGCTTGGTCTGCAAAGCTGTGTCTGGCACCCTATGCATCCAGGATGCTTCACAACATAGGCTGGGAAAGGAAACCTTGTCCCCAGGGGTCACGCTCGGGATGGTGTCATGCCATAGAAACAAAGGCCAAATGTATCACTGCTCCTTGCCTCTAGTTCTGTTTGTCTCTGTCTGGAGCCAAATGAAAGTTGATCAGCGCGGAATCGGCCTGCTGCCAGCAGCTGCATCTTAATGCTGCCGTTTCCGAGGGTCCGCGGGGAAAGGCACCGTTTTTCATCCTGGCATCTCTGTATCATGAGGGCATCGGGATGCTCCTGTTTTGGTCCGTTTGGATACCGGTAGCTCTATAGTGCCATATAAATTATGAACCCTGCTGCGTTTATTTTCAAATCCCCAAACAGTACCAAATAGGTTATAATTCTAGTGAGGCGCACCAATCAGCAGGACCCATCCTTCTGTCCTAATATGGGTCAAACTCCCACTGCACCCCGCACCCCATCCAGGCCTGCCCAGCCTTTCCAGTCTGTGGTGAATAGCTGGTACCTCAAAGGAGACAGACAAACCAGGAGCGTTAAAAGTCCTGGCCAGCAGAGCGGTCACATTGGGGCATTGTGGGATGCCTCCTGGAGGACAAGAACATTGACTAAACCTGTGGCTGCATGCAGATTCAGCATTTGCTGGATTCCTTGGAAGCCTTGCTCTCCCAGAGCATCAGGTGTTGCGTAAGCACGCACCCGGTGCAACTGCCGTCTAAGAGCATCGTAAAGCTATTGGGGATTCACTGGTATAGGAGCCTCACCCAGCTGTGGTCGTCTCTGCTAGGAACCACCTCCAAATTCACCTCTTTGGCCCTTCCTGATTGGCTCCCTGAGACAGAGGGTACCGAGAGAGCAGGGATCTCTCTCAGAGCAGGAGTACGTGAGATGTTTAATGTTACAGCTGCACTTGGCTTTGGCTGAGATGACTCTCTTCACGGCATAGCATGTCTCAGACAGGGAGTTGCAGACACGCAAGCATTTAGGTGGATGTTAGCTGATCGACCACATCCTGACATTTCAGGGAAAATACAGGCCAGGGGGATGTTCTCCTTTCAGTACGACCTTCTGTGATGGGATGTCTGAAGAAAGTCCTGGGGCTGCTAGGGCTGCAGAGAGGCAGCCAGGGTAGGCCAAGGCGGCAGGTCCACACCCCCTTGCCAATGAGTGGCCATGTCAGACTGCAGTTAGCCCCTGAGGCAATGGGTCACTGCCAGTGGGTCACTGAGGCAAGGTGGGCCTAAGGGGCTGGGGATTCCTGGTGGGAGGAGGACCCCAGAGTTTGGAGGCCTTGACGCAGAGCAGTACAGGCAGTCCCCGAGTTACGAACAGGGCTTTTCTCGCCCCGGAGGACGGGAGCGGCGGGACGTCCATCTGTGCCGTGGTCCGCCGCCCCCGTCCTCCGGGGCGAGAAAAGCTGCTCCCCGTTTTCCTGGTCTGCAGGGAGATGGGGAGCAAAGCCTTGGAGCACGCCCACAGCGGGACAGCCCAGGGAGATGGGGAGCAAAGCCTCGGAGCATGCCAGCAGTGGGACAGCCGCGGCGCCCCTGGACTGTCCCGCTGCCCACGTGCTCTGCGGCTTTGCTCCGCGTCTCCCAGGTCAGCAGACCAGGGAGACGGAGCAAAGCTGTGGAGGACTTGGGTGGTCCCGCCACCCCCGTCTCCCTGGTCTGCTGGGGGGGGGGGGTGCAGCTAGTGCCCCCCCCAGCAGACCAGGCTTTTCTTGCCTACCCCTGGGGTAGAGCAGCTGGGGGCTGCCGGGTTGGTCCCGCAGCGCCGCTCCGGACCAACCCGGCAGCACCCCAGCTGCTCTGCCCCAGGCGTCCCCAAGTCAGCCTGCTGAAACTGACCAGCGGCTGACTACAGGAAGCCCGAGGCAGAGTTGCTCTGCCCCGGGCTTCCTGGAATCAGCCGCTGATCAGTTTCAGCAGCAGCTGACTTGGGGACGCCTGGGGTTCTTAAGTTGAATCTGTATGGGTATGTCTACACTACCCCGCTAGTTCGAACTATGAGGGTAATGTAGGCATACCGCACTTGCAAATGAAGTCCGGGATTTGAATTTCCTGGGTTTCATTTGCATAAGCGGGGAGCCGCCATTTTTAAATCCCCGCTGGTTCGAACCCCGTGTAGCGTGGCTACACGGGGCTCGGACTAGGTAGTTCGGACTAGGATTCCTATTCCGAACTACCGGTACACCTCGTTCCACAAGGTGTACCGGTAGTTCGGAGTAGGAATCCTAGTCCGAACTACCTAGTCCGAGCCCCGTGTAGCCGTGCTACACGGGGTTCGAACCAGCGGGGATTTAAAAATGGCGGCTCCCCGCTTATGCAAATGAAACCCAGGAAATTCAAATCCCGGGCTTCATTTGCAAGTGCGGTATGCCTACATTACCCTCCTAGTTCGAACTAGCGGGGTAGTGTAGACATACCCTATGTAAGTCAGAACTGGCATCCAGATTCAGCCGTGGTTGAAACTGATCAGTTTCAGCAGCGTCTGATGCCAGTTCCGACTTACATACAGATTCAACTTAAGAACAAACCTACAGTCCCTATCTTGTACGTAACCCGGGGACTGCCTGTACCCCGAAGGAAGGGCACCATGGTCTGGGAGGGACGTGGGTCCCAACACACAGTGGCTGAGGAAAATCAGGTAACAGCAGGTGTGACCCCAGCTGACAGTGAAAAGTGAATTCCCAGGGTGTCCAGCAGGAGGCGCCGTGGCAGCAAGTCCTTAGCTACTGGAAAAGGCTTTCTCCTGCCACAAGTGGCTCTCACGCCCTGGACTCCAGCAGGTGTAACTCCCCGACAAAGGGGAAGATTCTCCGCGATGTAATCTGCTTTCCAAGCCTCAGGCGACGCTCCGAAAGTGCCGAGTATTGTGCACTGATGACATTGCGTCCAACACTGGGCGCCGCATCACTCAGAAGATGTTGACCAAACAGTAGCACGGCCAGCGAGAGGCAACAGAAACACACTGGGGGGAGGGCGGGAAGGGGGATTGGGACTTACTGAGGAAGTACAGGTACGTCCCGTCACTGGGAGTCCCTGGTCCAGCAACATCTGTGGTCCGGCATGGGCCACAGATGTTCTAGGCCACAGAGCCTAGGAACAGGGAGGTCTGGCGGTGGGGCAGGGGTGCCATAGGGGCACCAGCAACTCAGCTGGCAGTCCAGTGTGTGTGGGGAAGAGGAGGCGGGATGGGCGGCACAGCGAGGAGCTCCCTCCCCAGTGGCAGCCATGGAACTCCACTCCAGCCCGGTTCTGGCTCCAGCGGCCAGGGAGATCCAGCCTCAGCCTCAGCCTCAGCCAGGGAAATCTGGCCCCGGCCGCGGAGCTCCAGCGCCAGCCCTCTTGACTGCGCAGCTCCGACCCCAGCTGCTGCCCCGCCAGGAAGCTGTGCAGCTCTGCCTGGTCTGTGGTGCTCCGGCCCTGGCAGCAGTGGGGCGGGCGGCATCTAGTGAGCCCCAGGGGGCTGGAGCAGCCGCAGGGGAGCCCTAACCTGGTGGCAGCACAGGCCAGGAGGGGAGGGACCGCCTCTGGTCCGGCAAATCCCTTCATTCAGGACCAGTCAGGTCCCCAGGGTGCCAGAGCAGCGAGGTCCAACCTGTATTTGAAGAGCTAAGTACGTATCAGGCCAAGTGACACGTAAGTAGCCACGGGGAGAGAAATCTCTGAATAGCTGCAGGCTGCGTGCAGCCCTCTGGAGTTCCACCTGTGGCTCGCGGACCCCCGGTGTGCCCCCTTGCCCCACGCAGCTCTCGGGCACCAGGGTACGGGGGCCCCACACTTCCTGCTCCTCCCCTGCCCGCCCAGAGCTGGAATGACATGAATCAGCAGTTCACGGCTGTTCGAGCTCTGGGAGGAAGGGGGAGGAACAGGGACGGGGCGCGCACCGGGCGATTCGTGGTGCTCTGAAGATGCCGGGAGGGAGGGGAAGGAGTAGGAAGTCCAGTGTGCGAGAAGCGCGTGGGAGAAGGGGGCAGACGGGGTGAGCGGGCTGCAGGTGGAACCTCCGTGGGCCCCGGGCCGTAGGTCGCCCACCACGGGTCATGCAGCCCCCTGAGAAAAGGAGAGCCACCCATGCGTCCCACTCGCTAGCCTTGGTTGCCTACTGCTGGCTTACTGCTCTTGCTTTCTGGGGGATGAAGAAGCCGCGGGGGAAGAGAGCCATCCGGGTGGGAAGCCAATTCTGCAAAGGCTGCTTCCTGCCCCCCAGGGGAATTCTGCAGTTGTTGCATTTGGAGCCATCTTCCAACTGCAGAATTCCCCCGGGGCAGCTCTTCAACGCCCACGTCCTCCCGCCCATGCCTGCAGGAAGCTGGCCTTTTGCTCAGCATGCGCCACATGTTGCTGGGGTCGGGGGGGTCAGCCCTTTGGGCTCTCTCTCTTTGCTGCTGCTTCGCTCACGTGGTACGTCCTTGCCATCCTGGGGAACGTACCAAGTCCTGCAGCACCCCAGGGTGAACTGGGTCTGCCCAGGAAACCTGCTGTTTCTGTGGTGCTGCTGGGCCCACGCACCCCATGGCCATTCGTCCTTTCACCGCCTGGGCAGCAGTCGTGGTGTCGGAGCCGACCTGTGGGAGGGCCGGTGCCACGAGGGTTAAAGGGGAAACTAATCGTTCGCTTCATAGGCAGCGTCCACCTGTCTGCGTGGAGAGCAGCTGCTTCCGTTCTGGACCCCTGGCAGCTCTGAGCGGGCCGGCCCCTCCCTTTTTGATGCAAAAAAGCGTTGTTGGTATTCACGGAGTTTGCTGATGTAGCTGTCAGTGCAGGTTTCCATTAGAGATAATGAGACAAGACGCTGCCCTGTGCCTGCCCCCACTACTCCACGCTTACCAGGGAGAACTGAGCTGCTAATTGCCGGCAAATTTCAGATGCAGCCAAAACAGCTGGCTTTCAAGCAGGGGGAGTTCTGATCTAGTGGGCTGGGCTGAGCGTTACTAATGAGGGGTGGGTTCTAGGCCTACCTGCTGTAGTGGAGCAATCTCTTCTTTCGTCCTCTACCGGGTGAACTCAGGTCATGACGGTTGCTGCCTTTTGCGACGTTCCCGAGTGGGTGTGGCTGGAAGAGCTGTGCAAGCATTTCTAGGGGACAAGGGGGGTTGATTTAAAATACAATTTGTGTTTTTAAATGTCCTGTGGAATCCGGTTATCCCTGTGGCTCTGTGGATCCTACCCCTTTGGGAATGGGCATGGCGCACCTGGGCTATGTCTAGACTGGCATGATTTTCTGGAAATGCTTTTAACGGAAAAGTTTTCCGTTAAAAGCATTTTCGGAACAGAGCGTCTAGATTGGCACGGACGCTTTTCCGCAAAAGCACTTTTCGCAGAAAAGCATCCGTGGCCAATCTAGACGCGCTTTTGTGCAAAAAAGCCCCGATCGCCATTTTCGCGACTGGGGCTTTTTTGCGGAAAACAAATCTCAGCTGTCTACACTGGCCCTTTTGCACAAAAGTTTTGCGCAAAAGGGACTTTTGCCCAAACGAGAGCAGCATAGTATTTCCGCAAAAAGCACTGATATCAGACAGTAGGAAGTCAGTGCTTTTGCAGAAATTCAAGCAGCTAGTGTAGACAGCTGGCAAGTTTTTCCGGAAAAGCGGCTGATTTTCCGGAAAAACTGGCCAGTCTAGACACAGCCCGGGTGTTCTTTGGGTCTTCTCAATGCCTCACATCAAGACCTTGGTTGTTAACTCCAACCCGGGTGCCTTCCTGGGAGACATGCTTCAGTGGGGGACAAGCCATCAGCTCCGTACTGGGTCCCTGGGGGAAATTCTGCAGCCTGCATCATACATGCAAACAGATGAGATGAGCCAATGGTACCTTCCGGCATTAAACGCATGAATCTGTTTTTTTTTTTTTTTTTTAAAGCATCTTGCTTACGGTGAACAAGCCCAGCCTATTTTGTGAGTGGAACCAGTGTGCCAGCCCTGGGGACTGAAAACCTGTCCTCCAGAGAGCAGGCATCATCTTCTCCCCCCCACACCACACCATGACAAAGAGCTCATCCAAACTGCCGGCCTCTACCCTGCAGTGTGACCTGGATGGCCAAATCCGTACACCTGTGCCAGCGGATGAAAGAAGCCATTCAATGAGGCCCTGCCACGGCAAAACACTTGGCAGGTGCCCGCGTCCATCTTTATTCAGCATCTGCTTTGAGGTTCAGCGTGTTTGGGTCCCAGTGGGACTTCAGCCCATTTTAAAAGTTAAGTACAAGCGCGCGTGCTTTGCTGAATGAGGATGGACTTAGGCACCCGTGTAAAGTTAAGCACTCACTGAAGGGAGCCCAGGAATTGGTTTGCACGATCAGAGCCTCTTTGGAGTGTGTGTGGGGGAAATGTCACGAGATCCGAGTCTCTTGTAATTTCTCTGGTGATTTCAGGCTCAAACAGGCCTGTAATAGTGAGATGAGAGCTTCGTTTGTAACTGGGAAAGAATAAAAATGAATTCAATCTGGAGCAGGTGCTGGAACGGGCTATTGGGATTATCAGGGAAATGGAGATCCGACCTTCGTAAGGAGACTAAGGCCAGGTCTACACAAGACCTGGCAGCTCGGCTTAAAGTATGCAACTCCAGCTATGTAGAATGTGTAGCTGGAGTTGACTTACCTTAATCCAAGTGTGGCGGTGTCCCCACAGCAGAGAGAGTGTGAGGCCCTCCCATTGGCTTCCCTTACTGCTTTCAGGAACAGGAGTACTGGATGATGGCGGGGGTGCCCTCTGAGTTTGATTTAGCGAGTCTTAACTAGCAATGCTAAATCAAACTCCGGAAGGTTGATCATGGAGCATTGACCTTCTGCTGAGTGAATACGTGGCCTAAAAGAGGCTGGCTTGGATCTTTCTGCTCAGTGAGGTAGGAGCGGGTTTAACACCAGGGAGGAAGAAGAGCTATTGAAGCTAACAGACTGTGAGAAGAAGGCTTCAAACTATCTGAGGACTGAGGTTCTGCAACAGCCTCCCAGTGGACATAACGGGGTGTACACAACCGAACTAGTTTGAAGATGGAGCTTGTTAATTATATGAATGGGATTATAGGGTGTGTTTTGTGTGTCGCACTCACGGACTGGGCTCAGTGACTCGCGGTCCCTCCCCTCCATTCCTGTGTTTCTTTGACCCAGCCCAGCTGGGACTGTAAAGCAGCTGTGAATGTGGACCTAGTCATTTCATTTTGTTCCTTTCTCTAATCTGCATGCATAGCGTGGGAGCTGGCACTTCTGAATTTCCTGACTTTTACGACTTTGAAAGTCTCAGCCATAATGTGGCATTAATGTAGATTGGTATTCAACTTCCCCTGTTTTTCTCACCATTTTTTGTAAGTAACAGCATACTTAAGTCTAAGAAAAATTGCCCTTGACAGCTTTAACTGTGCCACTCCACATCTCGCGGCGTAGACATTAAAAATATCTTGTGTAAAAGTGGGGGGGGGAGGTATTTTTTTTTCTTACGGAGCTTGGAAACTGATGAATGAATTTTGCTCAAACTTACCCCCTCTTCCCTCCAAATGCAACTCTGGGCTGAGATCAAAATCTGTCATTTCATTGCAAAGAAATCACACTTTTTTCCTGAGGAAAAAGGGTGCATTTATTCTGAGGAAAATCTGCGAAAGCATGTCTTTCACGCAAGGTCAGATTTGCATGTAGTTATGCAAGTATCTTCCCACCCTTTCTTTTTTAGCACAAATGGAAAAAAATGGTGGTTCTCTACGGCGTCGCATAATTTTTGGCAGACAACACCTAGCTGGAACCTCTGCCAGTAAACTGTGCAACGGTCTGTGTCCTTCTTCCAGAAGCCCTTCTTGCATGTCCCTGGAGGAACTGGTAATTGGATGATTTGGAAAGGGAAGATGAGATACTGCTTTGGAGGCTAGTCTGTCTTGAGGGGAGACCCACATTCAATTCCCTGGTCAGCCACTGACAAGCTGTGTGCATCTGGCTAAGTCTCTTGGGTGACAGCAACACTTGGAGATGGGGGGGTGATTCTCGGCTTGAGTAGATACTACGGGTTGTACCTCTGAAAACCGGCATTCTCTGGTCTGGCAACATCTGCCGCTCGGCAGGACCATGGATGCTTCTGGACCAAAGAGCATGGGAGCCTAAGGGCAGGAGGGCCAGTGGGATTGGGGCAACAGGGTCGGCAGCCCACGGCAGTGTGGGGCCAGGCCGAAGTCCCCTGGCTGTCTGGGTCGGTGAGGGGCTGGAGTTCTGTGGCAGCACCCAGGAACACAAGGCTGAAGTCAGTGCCGCACAGCAGCATGGGGCTGGAGTCTCCTGGAAGCCCCCAGGAGGGCAGGGCTGAGGCTGGAGCCCTGCAGAAGCATGGGCCAGAGTCCCATGGCAACGCCTGGAGCATGGGGCTGGAGTCTCCTGGCAGCCCCCAGGAGGGCAGGGCTGAGGCTGGAGCCCTGCAGAAGCGTGGGCCAGAGTCCCATGGCAACGCCTGGAGCATGGGGCTGGAGTCTCCTGGCAGCCCCCAGGAGGGCAGGGCTGAGGCTGGAGCCCTGCAGAAGCGTGGGCCAGAGTCCCATGGCAACACCTGGAGCATGGGGATGGAGTTGGAGCCTCCTTGAGTGCGGGACCCGGGCTGGAGCCCTGCAAAAACTCCCTGGAGCAATGGGAACCAGAGCAGGAGCCAGAGCCTGCTGCCCAAGGAGCCGGCAACAGCTGGGCAAGCAGCCTCGCCAGGTTTGGGGCAGGGGAGGTGAGGCAGGGTGCCTGCTGGGGCGGCCTGCCCAGCAGCAGACAATGGGCCTGGTGGCAGGAGGCCTCCCCTGCTTTGGTGAATTCTCTCATTCGGGACCAGTCAGGTCCCGCAGCTGCCGGCCCAGGGAGGCCCAACCTGTAGCACCATCTCTACTCTGAATGTGCTAGCTCAGTGAGGGGCGTAGCCGTGGTAACGCAGGCCGTGGAGAGCAGCAGCGTGAGATGGCTGCTGTGAGCACAAACCCCAGGGAACATACTCGGGGTGACTAGCCTGAGCAGCTGCTATCCGGGCTGTCCTTGCCAAACCACTCTCTCTGGTGCGTTTGCTTGATGCGCGCTCGTACAATGTGTCGCTTGAGGTGAGACTCGCATCTCTGGTTCCAACTGTAGACACGACCTTAGTCTTTCCCTGCCTCGGATGCCCATCGGCAAAGCTTAGGAAATAGCTACCTCACAGTGGTGTATTGTGAGGAAAAATGCGTTAAAGACGGACGCTTTCAGGTGCTACGGTGACGGGGGCCATAGAGATACCACTGAGAGTGGAAACTGAGGGACATTTCACCAGGCAGAGAAAGTAAATGCAAGTGTTTATTTCCATCAGGTCCAGTTCTTATTTCTTCCTCACCTCTGTGAATTCCCAGGTCTAAGGAAATAATGGTATTTCCTTAGAACATTTTGCTTTTATAGGTATCTCCAGAAACATGAATTGATACTTCTGCAGGTGGGTAAACTGAGGCACGGAGCTGGTAATAGAAGCCAGGAGCCCTGATTCCTATTCCCTTAGTCTAGTTGCCAGACTTTTACCCAGGTTGCTTTTCTGAAAATGTTGACTCCTCCATATCTCACCCTGCACTTCTTGCCATTAAATGCAGGATTCGGCTGTTGGGGGAGGATGATAAAGACATGTGTTATGTCTTTGTGGATGATGAATTATGATGCAGCAGTTCGGCTCTGGCCTGCGGGGCAGCCGTGATACAGTGCCACATGGACACCACAAGTCCCCGTACGATGAGGGGACGCTAATTGTACACTCTCATCACTGAGGGTGGCTCGAGCAGTTAATCAGAGAACGAATGGAGAAGCACAATGGCTTTTAAAAATATAAATAGGCTTCTCATTTCGTGCTTGACTGCGACTGGAGCATTAACAACCCACCCTAAGAGCTGGGTGGCTTTCAGGTTACATTCATATTTTCGTCTGTGACGATCATCATCGCTTGGAATTGGTGTGGGAGTACCCGGGGCGTTTGCTGTTTAATTTAGCCCCCGACTGTGTAAGCACATTTTCTGTGGGATGAGGCAAGGGAATAATCATCAAAAAAATTGAACCCCCATATGTGGTACTTGAATTTCTGGAACAGAATTCTTTTTTTTTTTTTTTTTTTTTGGTCCAAAGTTTTTGGCGCTGGCTGAGTCACCAGAGTTACTTACATTAATCATGCCTAAAACTATTACTGTGCTCTCCCCGCCTCTCCTTGGTCCTACTGCTGGAGATGATTCAGTGATGAGTAGGAGCACTTTTTAAACCACACAGCTCTCTTCGGTTGTCATGGGATCTAACCGAGTGCTGCTCAGATGCCCGCAACCAGTAGAGAGAAGGACAATAAAAATGATTAGGGGTTTGGAGCAACTTCCATGGGAGGAGAGATTAAAATGAGAGGGACTGTTCAGCATAGAAAAGGGACCACTCGGGGGATATGCCAGAGGTCTCTACAGTCACGCACGGTGCAGAGAAAGTGAGTAGGGAGGTGTTATTTACCCTTTTATGGGACATGGATGCTAGGGCTCATCCCATTAAATTAATAGGCAGGAGGTTTTAATTTAATTAATAGAAACATAAGGAAGGGCTTCTTTACACAGCACCATCAACCTCTGGAATGTGTCATCGGCGGATACTGTGAAAGCCAAACGTATAACTGGGCTCATTACAGATGAGGTAAGTTCATGGAGGATAGGCCCATCAGCGGCTATTAGCCAAGATGATCAGGGACACAAAACCCAAGACTCTGACTGCCATTGGTAGGACCAGATGGCTGGAGAGGGATCGCTTGACAATTGCCATCTTCTGTTCATTCCCTCTAGCATCCGGCACTGGCCATTGTCTGAAGACAAGATACTGGGCCAGATGGGCGATAGGTCTGGCTCTTCTATGTTCTCATGTAATACAAGAGACCTTCTTTTAAAATCTGACGTTATGTCTATACTGGCAGCTTCTTGCGCAAGAACTGTTTTGTGGAAGAGTTCTTGCAGGAAAAAGTCTTCCACAAGAGTGCGTCTACACTGGCATGTGCTTTTGCACAAGAGATGTGCTATTGTGCAAGAGCGTCTATGGCAGTGTGGACGCTCTCTTGTGCAAGAAAGCTCTGATGGCCATTTTAGCCATAGGGGTTTCTTGCGCAAGAAATTCATGTTGCTTGTCTACACTGCCCGGGAGGGCTTACTCCTTGTGGGGAGAGGAATAATTCTCTTCTGGAAGAATCCCTGTTTTCTGACGCTGTACTGTAAATTTACTTGCACAAGAACGCACGTGCAGTGTAGACACTTGGCAAGTTTTTGCGCAAGAACAGCTGTGTAGCCTGAGTGACGATGTCCGTTGGCTGTCTCCAGCCAATGTGAGAGAGGTGCATCAGAAGAGTATTGCAGCATCTTTCTTTATTGCAGCAGCTTTCCAAAGGCTGTCATTAGCCCAGTCTGAGACTCTGCCTCGGTCTTGTGTGCAGAGAAATGCAACTGACAAAGTGTGCAGTGTCCCCCTCCAGTAGCTGGCCTATGAGAGGCTAACAGCCTTCGTTTGCGGTCAGCTCATGCAGTTGCTCCTTCTAGCTCAAGTGCTTTCAGAGACAAAGGCCCTGGGCTCAAATCTTGCTAATAATCCTTGCAGGAGGTCACTGTACCCGGGTCGCCCACTGTGAGATTAGAGTTGCGATAGGCCTCGGGTACTCAGAATGAGCACCCAAGAGCAATGTATAAACTGTGGGAAAAGTGTGCATGTTGTCACACTCTTGTGGCTGGCCACTTAGCCCTGGTCTAGACTAGAGAGTTATTTCGAAATAAGGGGAGTTATTTTGAAATAACAAGTGGAGCATCCACACTACCAAGCCTGTTATTTTGGGGCTGGTTATTTTCAAATAACTCCTCCTTTCTAGGAGGAATAATGCTTATTTCAAAATAGTTATTTTGAAATAGCAGTAGTATGGATACTCCACCGCTGCTATTTCAAAATAACTACTCTCAAGAGTCATTCAAAGTTATTACTCCCCAGTGCTTCCTGGGGCTTTAAATCGAGGTAGTGCATCCGCATTAAGGGGCCTGCCTTGGACTACTTTTGAGGCTTCCCTGTAGTGTGGACATGCTATTGTGAAAGAGTTATTTTGGGAGTTAATATTTCAAAATAAGTTATTTTGAAATAATTTCCTAGTGTAGACATGCCCTTAGTGGATAACAACCTACTACTGCTAGTTGTTACTGGTTTTAGGGCCAGATTTGCTATAGCTGTTTGTCTCCTACGGTATGTCTAGACTACATGCCTCTGCCAACAGAGGCATGTAAATTAGACTACCTGACATAGTCAATGAAGCGGGGATTTAAATATCCCCGGCTTCATTAAAATAAAAATGGCCGCCACGCTGTGCCAGATCAGCTGATCGTCAGCACAGTGCGAGTCAAGACGTGGATCAGTCAATAAGGGAAGTCTTTGTCGACCATTCCCTTATGCCTTGTGAAACGAGGTTTACAGGAGCAGTCGACAAAGATGTTCCCTGTCGACCACTCCACATCTTGACTGCTGCACTGTTCTGATGATCAGCTGAGCCGGCACAGTGCGGCGGCCATTTTTATTTTAATGAAGTGGGGGATATTTAAATCCCTGCTTCATTGACTATGTCAGGTAGTCTAATTTACATGCCTCTGTCGGCAGATGCATATAGTCTAGACATACCCTTAGAGATGGGGACAGGCATCTAGTGGAACTGACCAGATCAGTCCGTCTGTGGGAGAGAGATGCTTGTCCTGCATTGATGCTCTTATATCTTCCACTAGGTGCCTATCTACATCTTTGAAAATCCCAGCTTTTGTATTTGTTTAGCTCAACTTGTAAAGGCCCCTCGCTTTTACAGTCTGATTCAATGCCCACTGATGGCAATGGGAGTCTTTGCATAGACTTCACTGGCCTTGGGATTAGGCCTGTTCGTGCTGAAGACCCAGGCTTCTAGCAAGATTGATGATCATAGAATCATAGGGTATTAGGACTGGAAGGGACCTCGAGAGGTCATTGAATCCAGTCCCCTGTCTTCATGGCAGGACCAAATACTGTCTAGACCATCCCTGATAGACATTTATCTAACCTACTCTTAAATATCTCCAGAGATGGAGATTCCACAACCTCCCTGGGCAATTTATTCCAGTGTTTGACCACCCTGACAGGTAGGAACTTTTTCCTAATGTCCAACCTAAACCTCCCTTGCTGCAGTTTAAGCCCATTGCTTCTTGTTCTATCCCCAGAGGCCAAGATGAACAAGTTTTCTCCCTCCTCCTTATGACACCCTTTTAGATACTTGAAAACCGCTATCATGTCCCCCCTCAGTCTTCTCTTTTCTAAACTAAACAAACCCAATTCCTTCAGCCTTCCCTCATAGGTCATGTTCTCTAGACCTTTAATCATTCTCGTTGCTCTTCTCTGGACCCTCTCCAATTTCTCCACATCTTTCCTGAAATGTGGTGCCCAGAACTGAACACAAGACTCCAATTGAGGCCTAGCCAGCGCAGAGTAGAGCGGAAGAATGACTTCTTGTGTCTTGCTCACAACACACCTGTTCATGCATATGGGGGCGCAATCAGTTGCCCAGCCTCATCACCCATATCTCAGAATATTTCTGCGTTGCCCTCTGTGACTTTAATGGAACTTGGTCCATCGCACCTTCTGACCTTCCCGTCTCCTCCTCCTCCTTCTGCTCATCCAGTACTGGCATCCTCTCTGTGGCTTCCCACAGGGTAAGTGTCCGCGCCTTCTCTGAACATAAGAACGGCCATACTGAGCCAGACCAATGGTCTATCCAACCCAGTATCCTGTTTTTCAACAGTCTCTGGTCCCAGATGTTTCAAAGGGAATGAAGAGAACAGGGCAATTTTTAAGGAATCCAGTCCCAGAGGTGGCAGGTGGGGGCTTCAGGATTTTTCCTGTATCTCTGTCTAGTTAGCTCTCCATTTATGTCCAATCTTATCTGAGAATGGCCCCTTTTCTTCCCTCTGCCTCTCTCTGCTGCTGTTCATTATTTAACTCCGTAATTGTGCTATTTATAGCAACATTGTAAAGGCATTTTGGAAGACGTTTCTTATAAAAGATTCTATGAAAACTGAAGTGGCATGGCATTGTGCAGCACAGCTGGTGCCTGCAGACTGTGGCTGATGTTAATTTGAGCCTCCAGAGAGCTGTAAATAGGCCCCTAATCTGGATATTTCACCCTCCGGTCGCATGGCATAAGGGATTTCTGTGCTGACCCCAGCGCTTCCATCGATAAGTTTTGCTGTTGAGGAAAAGCGCTGCTTAGAAATACATGGACCATATTTCCCCCAATTGGTTTGGGATGGATCAGCCCAAACACAGCGCCATGAACACTGTGGAGTTGGAACAAAGCTGCCATTTATTTTTCATAATTGGTACTTGAAGTGGGAGAGGGCCAGCTGCACGGCCCTTATTCCGGCTAACCTTCTCCATCTTGCTCCTAATGTCGCTCTGCTTCCTACTCACCCACCCAAAATAGGGCTCAAAACTTGCCCCCTTCTCGGGGTTTCCTTTATTGGTAACTTTAAACAAAAACAAACATCAACTTGCTGCCAGCATCTGCCTGTTGTAGTGTTGCGGTTGCATGTAGGGGATCTCTGAGCCGGGCCTTCCTTGCTTCTGTTTCACATGGAAACACTCAAAAATCCAAGTTGAAGGACTGAATTGGTGTTGACAGAGAATATTGGCTCTGCCTGCTGATATAAATAAGTGTAGGTAGGAAGGTGCAAACTGTTACGCAGGGTCCTAGCACCTAACAATCTGTCATATTCCCATTGAAATTGATGGGACTTTGGCCTAAGGCTGTCAGGATTTGGGCGGGAGACAGAACAAGTCTGGAGTAACGCTGTTGGGTAAAACCAGAAGCCCCATTCTTTCCCTTTCACTCCCTCTGTCTGAGGATCAGTCCCATTCTGGAGATGTTGTGGAGGGGTGTCTGCAGGTGAGAACTCAGAGAGAGGGAGGAATACAAGGATGACTCTTGGGCTGTGAGTCTGGATGACAGGGGAGATGAGGACAGTGAAGGAGACAGGTGGGTGAAAGCGTTTAGATCCGTGGTCGGGGGGCTGTATGTGACCCCATCAGGGTTCAATTTATGGCTCACATGGTATTTTGTTTACCATTGTTCACAGGGCTGCCACATTCTGTTGCTTTCCATCTGCATAGGTTTTTTCCTACCAGCATTATTCAAGTGACATGCACGTAAAGCAAGGGCATGTGATGTGAGGTGTGTGCTGATTCCACACAACTTTTTGAGAACCATGCGTGTTCCCTCAGTATCCAATCACAGTGCTGCTATGGTTCAGTCGGCACACCCCTCAAATTTTAAATGCTCAGCTCTGAGCATGTTGAACATGAGTTGATTGTGAGGCCTCCAAAAAGAGCTGCCAGAAATACAGTAGGCCAGGTATGAAGAAAGATGTAAGAGCAGAGATGGTGGCTAAAACCGTGAACAAGCAGGAGGCCACCAAAGACAAGGTGTAAAGTAGAGCTGAAATAAATGTTTAATTGAAAACATTTTTCCCCATCAAAGTGGAGTTTTCCATGGATCATGTCCAATTCTGACAAATAAAGATTTTTCATTTTAGAAAAGTAATGTTTTGGCCAAACATAACATCTTCTGTGGCTTGCTGAAATGTTTAGGTTTTCAGCCGCCAAAAATGAGAGATTGTGGAAAAATGGTTTTCCTTTTTTTGAAACCCCAAAATCTTTAAAGGAAAAATGCTGATGGCAACCAACTTTTCTGTATTTCTGGGGAAAAAAGGCATTGTCTGACCATCTCTAGTGCAAAGATGGAAGAGGAGACCAAGAATTGTGTTCTGTGAGATTCCTGCAGAGAGCAAAAGGCAGTAGAAAGAACAAATGAAGGAAATGCTGAAAGTGCTGTCTCAAAGACAGAAAGAAAGCCAGAAAAGGAAGAAGGCTTTGAGGAAGGGAGAAAGAAGGCAAAGGAGAGGATGAGGATGGAGCATAAACTCAGCAATTCAGTTAGGAAGAGGGCACTGGCTTTCTTGATCAATCTGGTGAAGTAGCGTGTGGGATATATATTTTTGAAAGCCCTGAACTGATTTAGATCAGGACCATGAGAACTAACTGCTAGAACTGAGAAAAACAATATTTCATTTCACTGGAAATTCTGGTATTTAGATACGTCTTTTCACCTTGTATTGAGATGAAAAATTGTACACCACATCACTTTTGCATGATGAAAAGTTCAGACAAATTTCTGTTCAGCAACGTCCAAACACTTTTTAAAAAATTTAGTTTGCTAAAGTGGATGGAAGCGTTTGGCCTTGAATTAGTTTAATGCTGCATTGCATGTATTTACCATGCCATGCTGCTTGGGAGATTTAGTTCAGCTGCTCATGTCCTCATCCCTCTGTATGTGACAGGCTTTCCAGCCAGACTGCATTTCCCATGATGCACTATATGGTGCAGTCAAAGGGGAGACAACAGTGGATCATGGGAGGATTAGTCCAATTAAAGAGCCCTGTCCATGGGAGAGGATGAAGGCATGAAACATACAAACTGCAATTTCCATAAAGCATTGTGGCACCATTCGCAGATACTATTTAATGTGGAAGTGATTCAAAACAAAATCTTTTCATTTAATTCAATGTGATGAAATATTTCAATTCAGTTCTAAACTATCTAGAACGGAATATTTTTTTCTTAGCTTTTCCTGACAGAAAGCAACTTTTTTCCAATTTTTGGAAAAATCAATTTAGCAGAAACTACATTTTTTCATGGGAAAAAAAATCACTTAAGTGGAACATTCCCAAGCTTTAGTTACAACTCTGAAAAGAGACTGGTCTTCAGACCCTTACCTGCTCCGGCAATTCATCACCTCTCAAATGCCACTCGCGCTCTTGCGTTGTCTCAGCTGTTTTTCCTTTTAATGAGAGCGCCGCTCTGAAATTCATGCCCCCCAACTTTGAGTTCAGCACATCTCCCTGCTCAGGTCCTAGCACTGGGAGCTGTTAAATTATCCTTCACGCTGAGATGTGGCACCTCAGAGTTAAATTGCCGCACAAACTCTCCCTGTGTGCGGATGGCATTGGAAGATAATTGGAACGAGGCTGAAGCTAGCAAAGGAACAGGGCATGTTATGTTTTCCTGTCAGGTTTTCTGCTTGAACGTAGGGAGCGAGATACATGTCACAGCTTTAGGAAGAAGAAAAAGAAGAGAGAGAGGAAAAAAAAAGAGAATTAAGTTGCCCTCAGCTTAGGCCATGATATCTTAACAGAGGGGAAGGATTGGGCAATATGATCCAGTGTGAGTTACTGACTCAATAAAAATAAATCACCAATTCTTTGCTATAATGCGCACAGAGGTCCCTTAATTCATATCCCTACCAGCTAATAGCGATTGTATTTGTGTGTAACAGAGTTACACAAAGAAAACATGGGCTTCTGCTATTTTAAGCTCTCTAGCTGTCTTTTCTTGTGGGAATACTTGTTTGCTCACAGCCAGGCCTTCTAGACATGTTGGCAAAGATTCTATGTGGAACAATTGGGCCTTGTCGGAGGAAAAGCGTAGATAACCTAATAGGGCTTTTCTATCTCTGGCTTCTGTGATTTGTGAGCGGCCTTGCACCCCTCCCACACAACCCCCTGGAATGTGTGATTATAGTGGCTTGGGATTCTCCCCAACCGCTCCTTACCCATGTTTTTCTGGTAGCTTTAAAAGACTGACTAATACACCATGCCTTCTCCAAAGACTCTCACCCTGACTCATACCTCACAATCTGAATAATATTTAGCTTTTATGAAGTGCTTTGCATGGAGTGCCATGCCAAGGTGCTTTGTGCACCAATCTACCTGCTCTGGTCAGGGGTCCAGCCCAGCCTCTAGGCTGTTAAAGCAGCTGCTTGTTAATGGTGGGCAACAGCGGTGATTGAAGCTACAGGCAGGACATTGGGATTAATTCATGGAATCCTAGGGCTGCAAGAGACCTCAGGAGTCATCGAGTCCAGCCCCCTGCCCAAAGCAGGGCCAACCCCAACTCAATCAACTCAGCCAGGGCTTGGTCAAGCCAGGACTTCAAAACCTCTAGGGATGGAGAATCCACCCCCTCCCTAGGGAACCTATTCCAGTGCTTCCCCAACCTCCTAGGAAAGTAGTTTTTCCTAATATCCAACCTAGACCTCCCCCACTGCAATCTGAGACCATTGCTCCTCGTTCTGTCACGAGAACAGCCTCTTTCCATCCTCTTTGGAACCTCCCTTCATGTAGCTATAGAATCATAGAATACTAGGACTGGAAGGGACCTCGAGAGGTCATCGAGTCCAGTCCCCTGCCCTCATGGCAGGACCAAATACTGTCTAGACCATCCCTGATAGACATTTATCTAACCTACTCTTAAATATCTCCAGAGATGGGGATTCCACAAGCCCTCTGGGCTCCTATCTAATTCCCCTCCTGCCATAGACTAAACAAGCCCGAATCCCTTAGCCCCCTCATCATTTTTGTTGCCCTCCTCTGAACTTCCTTCAATATGTCCACCTCTTTCCTGTAATGGGGGACTCAGAATTGGACACAATATTCCAAATGTGGCCTCACCAACGTCGAAGAAAGGGGAATAATCACTTCCCTAGATCTGCTGGCAATGCTCCTCCTAATGCACCCTAATATGCCATTAGCCTTTTTGGCTACAAGGGCACACGGTTGACTCCTATCCAGCTTCTCATCCACAGTAATCCCCAGGCCCTTTTCTGCCGAACTACTGCTGAGCCAGTTGGACCCAGCCTGTAACAATGCTTGGGATTCTTCCGTCCCAAGATGCCAGGGCAGGACTCTGCACTTGAACCTCGTCAGATTTTTTTTCTGGCCCAGTCCTCCAATTTGTCTGTCACTCTGGACCCTATCCCTACGCTCCAATGAATCTACCTCTCCCCCGGCTTAGCTCGTTGTCTTCTTTCAAATAAATGCTAAGGACCCTTTTATGACTAGAAAGAAGTAGTATCTCCCCTCTACTGCTTCCTGCCCCAAAGATAGCACAGTGCCTCCTGACCTCATATCCTACATCAACAGCAGGCCTGAGTGACCCTCCTCTGTTGCACTGACCCATTACTGGCCTGGCTTTTGGGGGGGCTATATTCCAATAGCCAAATGTATTCTGGGTTGCTTCTGCCTCGCAGAATTAAGGGCTGGTGGCCCAGGGCTTCCCAGTCCTGCTGCTGCAGAATTGACGGCAGACAGGCTGTTTTGCTTTCTGAGGGGGATCGCTGTGGAAGGGCTGGCGTATGAGTAAGGATGGGGGAGAGAGCCAACGGGCTACTCATTGAAGGGGAAAGGAGGGAGTAAGCTCACCCCAAGGTGAAGAGGGCAGCTGGCTAGTCACAAAAACACGGAGGTAGAAAAAGCCACAGTGCGCTCCTGTCCAAAGGGCGGGTGCTCAGGATTAATGGGGGGAATCTCCAGATCAGATGGGCAAGGGGAGCAAAGGGGCAGCCGAGGGGGGTATCTGACAGCCTCAGCAGTTTGGAAATCACAGGGTCCCTTGAACGTGTTTAGCTTTTGTGTCCAGTCTTGACTCTTTCATTTTCAGAGGTTCTTCTGCCAGCCCTCTCTGAAGCCACATAGGCTACGTCTAGACTGGCGTGATTTTCCGCAAATGCTTTTAACGGGAAACTTTTCCGTTAAAAGCATTTTCGGAAAAGAGCGTCTAGTTTGGCACAGATGCTTTTCCGGAAAAGCGCTTTTTCGCGATTGGGGCTTTTTTGCGGAAAACAAATCTGAGCTGTCTACACTGGCCCTTTTGCGCAAGAGTTTTGTGCAAAAGGACTTTTGCCTGAATGGGAGCAGCATAGTATTTCCGCAAGAAGCACTGATTTCGCACAGTAGATCGTCAGTGCTTTTGCAGAAATTCAAGTGGCCAGTGTAGACAGCTGGCAAGTTTTTCCGGAAAACGGCTGATTTTCCAGAAATACTGGCCAGTCTAGACACAGCCATACAGTTTTTAAAAAAATTAATGTATAGGTAGGACCAGATCCTCTGCTGCTGGAGACTGGCTTGGCTTCCACCCAAGTCAATGGCATCATGGCGATTTACACCAGGAAATAATCTGGCCCTCAGGTGTTCTTGGTACCTTTCGTTCTTGCGGAATGAAAGCCCTCCTCCAATCGAGTACTGAGATGCCAGCTTCTAGTCCCTCTAAAGTCAATGAGGAAGGATGCTCAGAGCACTGGACTAGTGTTGTAAGAGACGGTTTGTCTTCCCGACTGTACCCACGTGTGCTGTGTTACTCTGAGCAAGCCGTGACGTACTCATCCCCTGCCTCAGTTTCCCTCATCATAAAACAGCTCATCTGTGTCTTGTCTGTCTTCCAGATGTGGCTGCTGGCAATACATGAATTTATATTTGTGCCAAGTGGTTTAAATTCCTCAGATGGCATAATACTTAGCTCCTTTGAATGCTCTTTCTTCTTAGCAGGGAGTTGTGTTGTTAAGATGTTATCCGGGGCACACAACCAACCAGGATAAAGAAGCTCAGTGTCCTTGCATATGGTGTGTGAAGATCACTGGGGATATGGGTAGAGCTGGATGGAACATCACAGTCATGCCTGTGTGGAGGTACACGGAATTGGTACGCAGTCATTTCAGGTTTGTTAGCAGTGAGGCAAGAGTCAAGCTAACTCTAACCCTAACAACGCGAGTGCTGTAAAAGATCTCGTCTCTGGCTTCTTGCCTTGTTTTAGGAGATAAGGATAGAATGCTGACTATGGCAGGGACCTTGAGATAAGGACCATCTGGGTGGAACTAAAATAACTGTTAGCCATTGGTGTTTGTAATGGGAAGGAGACTAATTGTTTATTGTTATTATATGTAATGGACAGTATATAAACTGCTTCATAATTGCTTGTATTCGTAGATCTGCCTTCAGGGGGCTCCCTCCCCTCCCCAGCCTTCCAAATTAGTTTTTCCCTTGCTGCAGCTCCTAATAAAACTGCCTCTGGCTACTTGTTGCTTACAAATGCAGAGTGAAGGCTTGTTTTCTTCCACACCTACAAGGGGGATGTGTGAGCATCGTTTCTGAGAAAGGAAAGGAAAAAACATCACAAATCAAACCAACGCTTGTGCTTTCTGCACAAATCAACAAGTTGGCATAAAACAATGTCCTCCCTTCCCCTCTCTCCTCCCTGGAATTATCTCTAGATTTGATGCAGCCTCATAACATTTCATTTCAAAACCCTTAAGGTGACATCTGTTAAGAGACCCCCAGGCTACGTCTAGACTGCATCCTTCTGTCGACAGAGGGATGAGAATCAAACAAGTCGAAATTGCTAATGAAGCCGGGATTTAAATATCCCGCACCTCATTAGCATAAACATGGCCACCGCTTTTTTTCAAAACAGAGTTTTTTCTAAAAAAAAAAAAAACCAAACCCTGGCAGTCTAGATGCGGATCTGTGGAAAATAAAGCCTTTTTCGACAGATCCTGTATTCCTCAAAAAATGAGGTTTACATGGAAGGCCAATGGAAGAATTTCCCTGTCAAGTTAGTTATAATCTCTAAGAGGCAGACCTACTGCAGAGGCAGCAAACCCCTTCCATTGCTGTTGTGTAGACACACCCTTGGTATAGAAACTCTTTGGATCAGGAATTGTCTTTTTATTCAGGTGGCACACCAGGTTCTGTTCCAAGACTGGGTCTCCCTGACACTACGCTGCTATACATAATTAACCATAGTGGCGGCAGCTTTTTTTGTGATGTGGTTGCTGGTTGGGTATTGTCTCTTCAAAACAATTTTTCAGCAGGTAATGTAGTTTCAGGAAAAAATAATTTTGCTGATTTTTTTTTTTTCAATTTTTACTTTAGGAAAACCAAACTGAAAAATTTCACTTCAATGGTTTTCATTTCAATGGTTTTCTCAGAGGGTTGTATTGCTTCATGGGAGCTGTAGTTTGGCTGTCTTGTATCAGAGGGGTAGCCGTGTTAGTCTAAATCTGCAAAAGCGGCGAGGAGTCCTGTGGCACCTTATAGACTAACTGAAGTGTAGGAGCATAAGCTTTCGTGGGCAAAGACCCACTTCGTCAGATGCAAGTAGTAGAAATTTCCAGAGGCAAGTATAAATACAGGCAGTCCCCGGGTTACATGGATCCGACTTACATCGGATCCCTACTTACAAATGGGGTGAGGCAACCCCGCACTAGCTGCTTCCCCCCAGCAGACCAGGGAGATGCGAAGCTAGCGCCCCCCCTCCCCCAGCAGACCAGGGAGACGCGGAGCGGCTTTTCTCAGCAGACACCTCAGCTTGAGAATAAAGGACTGAGGGAAGTGAGGTGTGGGAGAATAAAACTGAGCTCTGGAGAAATGTTTGGCTAGAGCTTCCCCTACAATATGTACCAGTTCCGACTTACATACAAATTCAACTTAAGAACAAACCTACAGTCCCTATCTTGTACGTAACCCGGGGACTGCCTGTATGCAGGCCAGGATCAGGCTGGAGATGACGAGGTGGATCCAATCAAGGAGGATGAGGCCCACTTCTAGTAGCTGATCTGGAGGTCCAGAAATTTCCACTACGCGCATCTAACGAAGTGGGTCTTTGCCCACGAAAGCTTATGCTCCTACACTTCAGTTAGTCTATAAGGTGCCACAGGACTCCTTGCCGCTTTCGCTGTCTCATGTCTCCATTCTCTCCTATGGGCTAGGCTCTCTGGCTGAACTAGACTCTCCATGTTGTCTCTCTTAGCCCTGGTCTACATTAGGGAGTTATTTTGAAATAACAAGCAAAGTAGCCACGCTACCAAGCCTGTTATTTCGAAATAAGGGGCTGTTTATTTCATCATAATAACTCCTGCTTTCCTTGGGGAATAACCTTATTTCAAAATAGTTATTTTGGGAGTCATTGTTTTGAATTTAGTCATTTCAAAACAATTTCCTCATGTAGCCATGCCCTCACTGAGCTGCATGCTGCCTCACAGGAGTCACGTGACTGGGGGGGGGGCATCATGGGAAAATTTTTTGTCCACAGAGCCCATCTCCCGGGGGGCAGGAAGGCATCAAGGGAATGAATCGCAACATCCAGTTGAATTCAGAGAAATGAAACTTTTCAGACCAGGAATGTGGAAGTTGTTCAGGTTGCCTGAAAATGCCGGAATGAAACGTCTCTCCATCTCCAACCCACCATTCCTTGGGGAATTTTGTGGGGTGAAAAATTGGGCTATTTTCAACTTTTTGCCTCCACTGGGGGACAAACCTATAATTTCAACAGCAAAAATTTGAAGCAGGATGCACAGTCCCATTCTCACTATGCTCCATCCCCGTCGCCCGTGGTGTGGTTGCGCCAACTCCATCTTGCATAGGCGCAGGGCTCCAAACCGCCTGTGGTCACAATGCTCTCCAGAGCGGGAAGGATGCAGACAAACGTGGTCACCGTGGGCAGCACCGCCATGCTGGAGACCCCAGTGGAAATTCACTGCCTTCGGGTAGCACGTGGAAGCCTTCCCAAAGCAGGGCTGAAATGCCTTATTGCCAAATGGTCCCTTTCCTGCCAGAGAAGTTACTTCAGAAATGTGTTGTCCAGCTCCCTCTGCCGAGGAGTAGGGTGGGTTGGGCCCTGGGGTCTCTTGAAGGTAACTGCTAAGTCCCACGCCATTTAAAAGCCCGTCTCTGAAAACAAACAGGGACCTTTTGTTCCAGCCTGTGAGGTGTGTCGCGGTTATATATATACTAGCCAATTAGCCCGTCATAAGACAGGATTTTCAGGTCTCGTCTCCATGTCAGTCTTCTCTCCTGAACCTCCGGTCTTTCTCTCCTCCTCCTCCTACTGTCTCCCCCCTCATCTCTCCCATGCGTCCTGCCTCTCTCTCTGTCTCTCTCTTTCTCTTCTCCTCCCCCTCCTGCCTCTCACTCCGGGGACAGCGGAGCCCAAAGGGCCTTTTGGGCTCTGCGCTCCTCGTGCTGCCTGGGGAGTGTGGAGCCCAAATGGTCGCTTGTGCCACTTGCTCCCACGCGGTGGCCTGGCTGAACGATGCAGAAGTCAGCCAAGCGCCATGGTGGGAGGCGAAGGAGGGTGGGGTGGTGACGTTCACAGCCTGGGGGCGGGGCCTGGAGCTGCTGTCACTCTACTCTGCCCCCCCTTCCCCTCTCGCCGTGGCACTCAGCTGACTTCTGCGCCGCTCAGCCGGGCCGCCACGGGGGAAGAAGGGGACATTTGGGCCTTACACTCCCCATGCAACACGGGCCGCCCAGAGGGAACAGCCAGCATTTCAGGCACCAGCGCCGCCCAGAGGGAACAGCCAGCATTTCAGGCACCAGCGCCGCCCAGAGGGAACAGCCAGCATTTCAGGCACCAGCGCCGCCCAGAGGGAACAGCCAGCATTTCAGGCACCAGCGCCCCCCAGAGGGAACAGCCAGCATTTCAGGCACCAGCGCCCCCCAGAGGGAACAGCCAGCATTTCAGGCACCAGCGCCCCCCAGAGGGAACAGCCAGCATTTCAGGCACCAGCGCCCCCCAGAGGGAACAGCCAGCATTTCAGGCACCAGCGCCGCCCAGAGGGAACAGCCAGCATTTCAGGCACCAGCGCCGCCCAGAGGGAACAGCCAGCATTTCAGGCACCAGCGCCGCCCAGAGGGAACAGCCAGCATTTCGGCGTTACAGACTCTCAGACATTGGGCTACTATATATATGATGGCCTTGCTTTGGCAGTTACATTTTCCCTTGGTATCCCAAAGCAGTCGTAGGCGTCGGGTTTGTATCATTTTTGGTTGTGCTCAGAACGGGTCCAAGCAGAGCTATTCTGTCCATAGACTTGGGGGGGGGGGGGGGGGTTGGCACCTTGGTTTAGGGAGATGGGGTCCAGAGAAGCCTGGCGTGGGGGCCTGACACTAGCAGCAGCAAGCAACCTAACCCCAGCCCACAGCTCCTCTCCCTGACCCTGCCCCACCCCCACCCCCACCCCATCTCCATTCCACCCCCTTCCCCAAGCCCTTGTCCTGCCTCTCTCTGCCTTCCATCCTCCTCTGCAGAGTGATGCTGGGAGTCAGAGGGGTGAGCTGGGACCAGGTCTCCTGCTAACCCCACAGGCCACCCCAGACCCCGCTTTCCCCTGAAGCTTGGGGCCCCAAAGTGGCCCTGTTTCATCCCATGGCTCTGAAAATATAAGCCCCAAAATTGGTGGAGCAAGGCACCATGAGCCTGTGAAACGCTCCACCTGTGAAGTAAAGAAAGGGACTTTCCTAGCTTTAGTCACAAAGGTCGGTGTGCTAAACCTCCCTGCTACCTCCCTGGGTTTTTACACTCTCCAACCTACTGTCCATGTTACACTTACTCTCTTGGAAGTTTCATGAATGAAAGCTGCATTTCATGCAGGCAGAAGCCCCTTCATTAGTATGAGCGAGTCTCCAGCATTGTGTGTGCGTGTGATGTGATATGTGGTAGTGACTCTGTTGTCTATCACTCATGCCTCAGGCAACTCTTGTTAGTTTCTAGAACCCTCTGTGAGGTTTAACTGCTAGGGGATGCTTGCATTTCTGCTTTGCGCTCTCGCGTTTTCAGCATGGATTCCAGACAGTAAAGGCAGCAGCAGGGCTTGGTTCTGCTTTGTTAAATAGGTGTCAGTCCAGCTCCTCCAAAGTTGATGGCTTTACTCCAGATTTAAACGAAACTGGATTTGGCCCGTTAGCGCATAGCTGGCATTGGCCTAGTATTTGCAGGTTTTGCTAATGATAAATTACATTCTGTAAGGTACAATTACAATGCACATAAAACCCAGCAAGAGCTGTGTAAGGAACAGAGTCCTCACAGAGAGAATGAGAACACCACATCCCTTTGCAATTACAGGGGAAATTAAATGGGCAGAGTGTAATTACCCTGTTGGAATCTGCCCAGGATGTTGGGGGCTCAATATATCTCATGCATCTAGGATCTGATCCAGCTCTCGCTGACTTCAATAGAAGCTGGATTGGGTTCCTAAATTGGAAAAGAAGAGCCACGACACTATAAGAAAAATCAACCCTTGAAGTGGCGTTGCGTCCCAGCGGAAAGATCGCCTTTCCAGCACCATGGCGCCCCCTAGCTTGGTGTGGGGTGTCGATTCTGGAATCAGAGGGAAGAGCGCCACCTTCTGTGTGACTTATGTCACTACCCTTTAACGGCTGTCACCTAAGTTCCATGAGGGTTGCTTAGCTTCTCAGATCTGCCCAGAGCATGGCCTCGGGGCAATAAGAAGCATCCTAAAAATAAGCCTCTGTAGCCACAATAGCCTTGAGACAGTGGGACTCCAACCCCGTTGCATCCATCAGCCAGCATGGGTTGCGGTATGTTAATCAGGGAAGGCAAACTTGTGCAGCAGCCAGGCGACCGGGTCGCCATTTCTTGCTGACAGTTCCTCACCTTGTGTAGAAAGCAATGTAGCTTTTAATTTATAGCATCAAGGTGTTTTTCTTATTTCCCTTCTGCATCACGTTGATTTATAGAGTGACCTATGCTGATTCAAGTCTGTCCAGCCATTTGTCCTGCCAGGAACTCCTTAGCTTATATTTCCCTCCTTAAGTTCGACCCTGAGGGGAAATGATGAAGCAAAACAAGAACAGGAGAGGGAACAGTAACCACGGAATAAAGATGAATGAGTGCTTGAAGCAGCAGAACCATCCATTAACCTAGGCAGAAGCCTGTGCCCCGGGGGCTTCTAGAGTTCCCACAGATCTCTTCCCTGTGCGATGCTGTCAGCAAGCCGGCCCTGCAACCCGGGTTCTGTGACAGTGATAAACATGTTTGCACTTTTCCCTTCAGCCTTGCCTCGGGTGGCTGATAAGCAGGGTAAGACCGAAGTATGGGCCGGGCCCTGCACATGCTGTTGGGGGAAGCATTTGCTACTGCAATGTTTTTCCAATGTTAGGGCGAAAATGGTGTTTTTGTTGTTGAAAGTGAAAGCTGTGCAAAAGGCTGACCGTTTCTCTGAATTTTGCTTGATGTTTTATCAAATTTAAAAACCGTTGTTCCCGGGCACAGTCCCACTAATTTCTGCTGGATGAACCGCTTAATTTTAAGCATGTGACTCCCATTGACTTTAATGAGTGCATCTCTGCTACAGCTAAGTAGTCCTGGAAATTGCTGGCGGTTATGGCCATCCCATTTTCTCAGTGGCTGAGATAAAGCTTTCCCTATGTTTTTTCATATATGGTTCGGGTAATGTTCCTTTCCCTCAGATGCTGAGGTTTTGCCCATCACTGATTATAAAGCCCTTTGTGTGCAAGCAAAGCACAGTTTGGGCCCGACCTGGGGGTGTGAACTTTTACTCCTAGCAGAAGTCTTATAACCAAAAACTGGAGCTCTCATGGGTGCACCAAGTGGATGGTCCTCTCTGCACTTAACTTCACGGAGGGTGCATCTATACTGCGCCGTTTTTCCAGAATAATGGCCGGTATTCCGGAAAAACAATAGTAGCGTCCACACAGCAATTGCTTTATTTCAAATGAAAATCGAAATAATGGAGGGCTTTTTCTGACGTTGGTAAACCTCATTCCACAAGGAATAATGCCTCTTCTGAGACAGCTCTTTCCGAAGAGGGTGTGTGTGGACACTCCACTGCTGCTATGTCGAAATAGCTCCTCTCCAGGCCCATGTTAAAGTTATTCCTCGCCAGTGCCTCCTGGGGCTCTAAATCAAGATAGCACGTCCACATGAGGGGAGCTTGCCTTGGACTCATTTTGAGGCTTCCTTGTACTGTGGATACTCTATTTGGAAATAAGCTTTTCTGGACGATATCTTCCGGAAAAGCTTATTCTGAAAGAAGTTTGCGGTGTAGCCGTACCTGGAGTCTGAGGAGTTTCATTGCCAAGCACTTTGGGGAATAGAGAGAGAAGATAACTATGGTGTCGGGTTGGCCTACTTGAGGCCAGGCTGCAGTACAGTGTTACATTGTTGCAATGGTGCCGCTGAAATGCCTCCCGTGAAGACGAGCGAGGCCGATGTGAGAGTGCTCTCCCGTCCGCGTAATTACTCCACCTCTGTGAGACATGTAGCTATGTTGCTTGGAGAGTGTCTCCCGTTGACATAGCATCAGTATGGACAGCATGGTACTTGCATCGGCTTGGGGCGGAGGTTTCATCACACCCCTGACTGGGATACGTTAGACCAACGTAACCAGAGGTGTGCACCTGCCTACATAACAAGGCCCATCTGGCTCCATCCCGGATCTGGAATAGCTACAGCTGCAGAGAAGCCAGCCTACAGTGTTAAAGCAATTCCTGGTGGCATGTTTTATTTCAAATGCAAAACATCCCGAGGATTAAAATAAATGTTACTAGTGATATGGGTGCATTAAGCTAATGATTTTCTTTTTACCTCCTTGATCCTATAATACCCCAACTTGAATGGATAAATGTTAAGCTCTCCTTTGGGTGAGTGCCGATGCGTTGTGTACACAGTAACACCATCTAAAGGAAGATTCTTTTTCTTTTTCCCCTGCAGGTGATTCTCATTCTAACCAAACTCTACGACTTCAACTTGGGGAGTGTTACGGAGAGCTCGTTGTGGAGGTAAGTGGATTATGGATTTCACAGTGAAAGGCAGGAAACGGTTTGCTAGGCCTCGTGTCAAAGAGGCTGCTGAGAAGCCAGAGAATTTGTGAGTTTGGGAAGAAACGGGGGGAAGCAAACGAGCTGCTCTGGGAAAACTCTTTGGTTGAGAGCTCGCTAATTCTGTGTCTGTCAGATGTGGATGGATGTGTAGTGCTCTGGTTAAGAAACCTAACTGGGACCTAAAAGACTGGGGTGTTGGTCTTCAGCACGTGGGTGGATCTCACCGGGGTCCCTCAGCACATGGCTGAACCTCAGTTACTCAGCCATTCAATGGGGACAGTGATCCTCTTTATTTTTGTCTGCCTTATCTTTATTAGATTGTTGACGCTTTGGAACAGGGACTGTCTCTTATTCGGCTTAAGTATAGCGCCTAGCATAATGGGGTCCGGTCTTCGCTAGGAACCCTAGATGCTGTTGTCATGCAAATCATGAGGATTCCCAGAAGAAAGGTCTGTTAGAGATAGTGCATTTGGGAATGGCACTTAATTACCCAAGCCAACTCAGACCAGTAAAAACTTAATGGCAGGGAGACTGTCTTGGCTAAGTGAGAGACTCCACCTAACTTCAGCATACAGCTATTGTGTTATTGTGTAACCTGCACACCTGCTGGGTGTGGTGCACTGTCCCATGTAGTGGCACTGAGCCCATTTACACAGAGAATAATGAATCTGCTCTAAATGCAGATGGCTTTTAGCTCGTGCAGAAGAAGCTCATACATTAAGCTTCAGAGATCCCAGGTTTGGTCTGCCGGTCGGTGTTATGGTAGCACTGAGGAGCCCGACACGTGGCTGGGGCTGCACTGTGCTCGGCACAGCACAGACACAAACTAAAAGCTGGTTTCTAACCCAACAAGCTTTCCCCCCCTGCATCCAGTCCTACCCTGTATTTGTCCAATAGTGGCCCAAATCCCAGGCCATGGATACTTACAGCAAAACTTCCATTCATCCCAGCACAACTAGGATTTGGCTCAGGAATACTTGTTTGTCATTGGAGAACTTTTATTTGAAGAGTATGGAGTATACTAACCATCCTCACCAGCCCTCTCCTCCACCAATGGGTTGTCTGCAAAGTAGGCTAGAGATACAGAGGTGTTTACAGTCTCGCAGTGGAATCTGTATCCTAACCAGAATTAGAATTGCGAGCTGAGGCTGGGAACTCCCATCTCCCACGTGTTGCTTCCATTACTGACTTGGCAGGATTAGCCAGCATACAGGGAGTTCACTGTTTCTTCTAGGACCATTTAATGACCGTGTTTTATGCAAGCGTTTGAACTCTCTCTTCTCAACAGATTCAAATTGCAGAGCTGCAATCCCACTCTGAATTGACAGGGACATTTCAATAGGCACACAAGAGATTTAGACTCCTGGAACTACAACTTGGATGGTTTTTATACATGACACGTATAAGGGTGTACGTGGGTGGGTGTGTATGTGTCGCACAGAATTACAAGCTGCATATAAATATGTGGGTCATATCCAGTGTTCCCTGTAAGCTGTGTGCTTGTGCAACTACTTAGGAGAGATTCAAATGCCACTCAGCTCATTAGCAGAGCACCTAGGTTTTATGTTTCTGTTGGTGGTGCACATTCACACAAGTTGGTGCACATAATAATTTTATTCTGCACATGCATGGGAAAAATCCTCACGGGGATGAAAAGAATTAGAGGGAACATTGGTTATATCCTTTGCTCTTATCCTTTGTTCCATTCAGGACAATTTACACCAGCTGGGAAACTTGACTTGGGCATATCCACGTATTCTGAAGAAAAGCAGAGCCTTAAACCAAGCTTAGTATTTTTCAGTGGTAGGCGCACTGTATAGGGCAAGAGAAATTGTGAAGGGCCGTGGGGCTATGCTTCACTGCTATACCTGTTATATTGTGTTTATTGTTAACTTGTAGCAAGACTTGTGGCTCTTGGTCATTGGTAACTCTCTGTTTCTAGATGTGACACTTCTGCACAGACACAGTGTGTCCTGCTTTCCACCTGGCCTTTTTGATGTCTTTGTTCTTTTATTGTTCACAGTTTATTTTAAAGTCACTTTTACAAGACGGTTTCAGGAGCATTACCGGATGGGAGCTAACGATACAGCAGAGTCAGTGAATGCATTAGAAGTTAATTGTTCATAATCGCTCTTGAAACTTCTTGACTTGCATGGCAACTCTAAAGCCTAATTGCGTGATATCATGTTAATCTGCAAATGTATAAATAACCATGGAACTAAGAGGGAACACCGCCATTTTCACGTACCTTGTACTTTTCAGGGTCTTTAAGCCTTGAAAACTTTTCCCTTGCACCGAACAAGTACAAACGACACAGTAATTATACTTTAAGCATAATTACCACACAATCTGCTCTGCATAAATAATGTAACAAGCCAGCAAATCCTGTCTTAATGCCAAGAAGTCGTAGCTGCATTTGAGCTGTGCAAAAAAAGGTGATAGTGACATTCCTCTTGGAGTTTGTTTTTTTGTTTTTGTCAGAGAGAGGAAAGTGGGGGTTAGCCATCAGACCAAGAAAGCTCCTCACCTATTAAACCATCTTGTTAGTCTTTAAAGTGCTACACAGTCGTGTTTTTTGTTTCAGCTGCACCAGACTAACACGGCTACATTTTTACCACTGTTCCCCAAATGGTTTTATAGCTCATAAAGAAGATATGGTAAAGAAGTAGATTGCTTTGTGAAACCCATTTTAGCATGGCCCTGGACAGGCTGTCTGCTGTACAGCATAAGTTACAGTTGGAGTCCTACAAATCCGCGGATATCTGCTTGATAGCCGCGGGTATCCACATCTGCAGATGTCCATGGCTCATTTTTGCAGATCTGGAGGTAGATGCGGATACGAATTTTGTGTCTTGAACCCTGCAAATTTGCGGTTGTCTACTTTATATCCACAGCCATTGCAGATGTGACTGCGGATCATTTTTGCAGATGGGGATGTGGATGCAAATTTTGTATCTGCACAGGGCTCTAGTTAGAGGGAGCATACAGTATCAGACTCGTCCATCATGGTCTCTTAGCACCTATGTGGTTTAAAATAAGTACCACAAGAATGGGATTCCTGGATTTTTATGTTTCCTGGGGTTCAGGGGTGTTCTTGCAACCACACAATACTTCTCCTCTCCTACAAAATAGCACGTCTTGAGCTGGGCCAACGGGGTTGTTTCCAAAAGAGGATTCTTAAGGCAAAAGAGCTGTAAACCATGTACTGAAACTTCAGAAGAGGTGGGACTAGGAAACCATTCAATCTTGTCTTGAGAGACGGGCTTGCTCCTTCATTCCTCATGCATCAAAAACTGCCGCTGAATTCCCTCTCTGTCTTCGGGCGGATAAAATGAGAGGCTGCTTTTATTGAAAAACTGCACTGCAATGGAAAAGCTATTCTAATCCCCGCATCTAAATCCAGAGTCAAGTAAATCAATAAGAAAATGTCCTGAGTGTAATTAAAAAAAAAATTAACAGCCCTAACTGTCTGCTGTCAGTTAAGTCAGAGCAAATGCTACTGTGCATTCAGATGAAGGAACAGAGGCATTGCTGAAGCCCTGTGAATTCATTATTTTATATCTGTGTTTTCATTTTATTTTGGGAATATGGTGGGGGTGTGGTTCTTTACGTTGTATCCATTTTAGCATTGTGGCGGTGGTGGTGGTGGTGGGGAGATGAAAGGGGCGTTGTCAGGTGGGAGGACTGTGTTGGGGAAGATGTCATGTGATGCAGAGCTAGCCTGCCCTTCATTCACTTTTTAGTGGCTGAGTCCCATTCTGAGGTGCTGCAATCTAGCAGCTGGGTCTGCAGCGCCACTGACCTTTGGCCTGGCTGCCGTCGGGGTACCCAGGCCACATTCGAGTGAGTGGTGCTGTGACCCTGTATGCTCGGTTGCAATGGCACAAATTCAGATTTGGCCTGGTCAGTGCTCCCCTCCCCCCACCTCTCCCTATGCCATGACAAAGGGAAGGCCCAGGCCGAACCTGAGCAGCACTGTGACCCTGTGTGCTAGGTTGAAGCAACCGCAGCATGTTCCTGGGCCTAGCCTGGTGGGACAGAAGCTGTGGCTGCAAGATGAGGGCTTCATGGAGTTTTGGTGGTTGTTTCTGGTTATGTGGTATTTGCAAAAACCACAGGGTTCTAGGCATTGCTCTGATACATTGGTCTAGGGGACTGCTACTCCAGCTGCTAATCAGGCTGGGCTGATGGTGGACTGGAGTTGTCCTTCCCCTCCACGGCTGCTTTTCATGGGGCGATCAGACCTCCCTTGAGAGGCAGTGCAGAAAGGAGGCTGGCACATCCTCACTTTTGCCCCGAAGAAGCCAGAAACCTGAGCTCACTGCTGCTGCTCCCCCTTCCTTAGGGCTCCTGCCACTAATCAGGACATGGAGCTCAGTGCTTCCTCCCACCAGGGCTCCCGATGAAGCTGGGACTTCTCCTGATGGTAGCTGTGGCCAGTGTAGCTCCCCGCAGCTCCTGCGTCTCTAAGAGTGAAGTTCAAGGCTTCTTCCCCAAGCAGCTCTACCAAGTTCGGGGCTTCTACTTTCCACTGCTCCAGCTGGGGCCGAGGGACCCTTCCACAGTGGCTCTGATTGGATTTGAGGGGACCAGGTAGTAGGTAAAACAGCTTCTGTTTTGTTTCCCAGGACTGGAGTGTCCATTTCTGGAGAGAAATGCAAAGTGCTCCACTTAGGAAGGAACAATCAGTTCCATACATACAAGATGGGAAGCGACAGTCTAGGAAGGAGCATGGCGGAAAGGGATCTAGGGGTCATAGTGGACCACAAGTTGAATGAGAGTCAACAGTGTGATGCTGTTGCAAAAAAAGCAAATATGATTCTAGGTTGTATCAACAGGTGTGTTGTAAGCAAAACTCGTGAAGTCATTCTGCCGCTCTACTCTGCACTAGTTAGGCCTCAGCTGGAGTACTGTGTCCAGTTCTGGGCGCCACATTTCAAGAAAGATGTGGAGAAATTGGAAAGGGTACAGAGAAGAGCGACAAGAATGATTAAAGGCCTAGAGAACATGACCTATGAAGCCAGGCTTCATGAACTGGGCTTGTTTAGTTTGGAAAAAAGAAGATTAAGGGGGGACATGATAGCGGTTTTCAAATATCAAAAAGGGTGTCACAAGGAGGAAGGAGAAAATTTGTTCCTCTTGGTTTCTGAGGACAGGACAAGGAGTAATGGGCTTAAAGTGCAGCAGGGGAGGTTTAGATTGGACATTAGGAAAAAATTCCTAACTGTCAGGGTGGTCAAATATTGGAATAAATTGCCAAGGGAGGTGGTGGAATCTCCCTCTCTGGAGATATTTAAGAACAGGTTAGATAGACATCTGTCAGGGATGGTGTAGGTGGAGCTTGGTCCTGCCTTGAGGGCGGGGGGCTGGACTCGATGACCTCTTGAGGTCCCTTCCAGTCCTATTATTCTATGATTCTATGATTTTAATTAGGTTCCATAAATTAGCCACCTCCACTTCCAAGAACCTACTCTACCCCTACCCTGGAAACTGCACAAAAGTCTGGGTGGCATTCTTGGGCCCTTCTCCCTGCAGCAACTTTGCAAACCGCCCGCCCTCCAATCCCCTGTTGGGTCAGGACCCAGGCAGGAAGAATACTCGTAAAAATTCAGACTTCAGCATTTGCAATTGATCAATTTGCAACATCTCTGGCTGTGACATTGACCAGCCTGCATGGTGAATTTGGCAGGGCCCTAGTCATAAGGTGAGCTGTCCCTTTGGGAATTAGAGTCCAGGAATCAGGAAGCTGATCATGCTCTTGCTGTTTAATCCCTGTGACCTGGCAGGTAAGTTAAACTTGGCGCAGGTGAGGCCGGGACCCTCGCCCCCCTTAAAGGGCCAGATGTCCTTGTGACTGTGAGGTGCCACTTAGCTGGTGTAACAAACTGGGTCCTAATATGAAATGCAGAAGGTGGATCTCAGCCTCTCCCTCTTTGAGGCTATGCAGTACAGCGCGGAATGCTTACATACCTCTGAACAGAACACTGCCGTTTTGCTTGGCTCTGCGGTATTGAAAAGAGACTCGTGGACTGCAGTCACGACAAGATTATAATAATGCAGGGGACATAATGTGATATCCATTATTAGTCTGATAATAAAAAAAAGTGTATTATGCTGGCACTTTCCAACACACGTAGTTTTCCAGAGGGTTCTGTTCATGCAGCGAATAATGTGGTTTCATCTGTGTTTAAGAATGATGGACTCAGACTAGAACAGGTGCAGAAAAGGGCTACTAGGATGATCAGGGGAAGGGGAACTCGCCCCATGAGGGGAGAATTAAGGCACTTGGCTTATGAAGCTTGACAAAACAATGGGTGAGGGAAGATCTAGTTCCTCTCTCTAAATACTTCAGTGGGATAAATACCAGGGAGGGAGAAGAGATATTTAAGTTAAGGGCCAATGCTAGCATGAGAGCAAAGGGATATAAATTAGCGCTCAATAAATCTACATCTTGAGCTTAGAGGAAGGTGTGTAACAATCAGAGGAACAAAGTTCTGGAACAGCATCCAAAGGGCGTGGGGGGGGGGGGGGTGACTTGTTTTAGGACTGAGCTTGGTTAGTTTATGGAGTTGAGGGTGTAATGAAATTTCCTTCAGTGACATATGGCCCATCTGTGACTCTGTTAGCAAATCTCTCAAACAGCTGGAGCTAGTACTTGAGATGGAGAGGGGGTTTGAGTTGCTTCAAAAAATTCCTTCCTTGGCCCCTGGCAGGTGAGTCTCACTCATATGCTCCAGGTCTAACTGATCGCCATGTTTGGGCTTGGAAGGAATTTCCCTCCAAGGTCAAATTGATAGAGGCCTTGGAGCATGGGCCATTTGCTGGCTCGAAGTGGCATGAATGGTGGATTCTCTGTAACTTGCAGTCTTTAAATCAAGTGGTGAGGACTTCAGTAACTCAAACCAGAGGTTAGGGGTATGGTACAGGAGTGAAGTTCTGGCTATGTCTCCACAACAGCATTATTTCAGAGTAACTGATGTTATTCCAAAATAACAAAGAACGTGTCTACACTACAAGCCTTTATTTTAAAATAATGGTGAGCTGGAGGACTTCTCATGAAATGAGGGTTACAGAAGTTGGAGTAAGGAGTAAGGGAAGCAGAAGGAAGATGGTTCTTCCTTCGGCTTTCTGCTGTGTAGCCAGCTCGAAAAGCCGAATTAAGCTATTTCGACTTCAGTTATGCAATTGACGTAGCTTAATTCAACTTTTGCCCTGCTGTGTAGACTTGCCCTCTGTGGACTGCGGTGTTTAGAAGGTCAGAGTAGATGATCACGATGGTCCCTTTTGGCATTAAAGTCTATGAGTTGGGTTCTGGCAGCCAGTTCTGCAAAGAGATCGAATGCTGCTACTAGCCTGTTGTGGTCCTCTTTTAGTTCTAGTTGTTAAAAACAGGTTTTTGGAATGTAGGATCTGGAGTTCTAGTCCCCACACTACATGTGGTTAGTTTAAGTGATGGCCCATTAGCCCCTGTGTTTATTCCATCATGGATTTTGTTACAATAGGCATCAGAAATTTGGTTCCTCCTCAAAGAGGTGGAGTGGAAGGGGGCTATTAGACCAGTAAAGTTTGCAGAGAGGATGGGTGCTGAGTATCACACTGGGGAACAGACCAGTCGGGTGAACTCTCTAACCAAGAGGATGGGCATTTAGTGAGGATGTTAAACTGCCACAATGGGTTAACTGAGGGATGGAAAATGGGGGATACTTCCCCAAAAAAGAAGAACATAAGATGTAGTAGTAAGTGTCTGCCAGCTAAGATACACAGATGAATTGGGAATCTCTCCTGGTCTATCCCATTTGGCCTCAGAGAGGAGTTGGGCTTAGGGACAGAAGGATACAGTGGTAGTGTTGGATAAGATAAGATGGGGTCCCAGGCACTAAGGTGATGAGAACTTTAGAAATGTTGCAAGGATGTTCACTGTTGTCTCCCTACAAAGCCCCCATCACCTTCCTAAACTACAGTGACAATCTCTTACTTCTGGACCAAGACTGCGTATTTGTAAAGTAATTTGACACTCGACTTCTTCTGAGTTTCCTTTTTTCATTTGGCTGGCTGCCACCAGGTTCTCTTTGGTCATGCGAATGAGCTTTTGGTTAGCTATTGACCCAAGACGTTGCTATTTTTTGTGTCAGAGCAAACATCTATTAGATCACCCTGTACCTTTCATTGTCAAGGCAGGATTGTTCTCTCCAAGGTCTTTTCTTGTGCTGTTGCCAGTATACAGCCATGTCTACACTATACGGAAGATCGATGCATCGATCTTCCAGAATTTGAATGATCAGGTCTTTGCTAGACCTGCTAAATCAAACTCAGAGAGTGCCCCCGTCAGCAACGGTACTCCAGCTCCTTGTGAGGATTGAAAGAAGCCGGTGGGTGCATTTGTGCCCATCAACCCCCCACTGTATAGACAGCAATTTAAGATATATTGACTCCAGCCATGCAACAAATATAGCTGAGGTTGCGTATTTTAAGTTGATCTGCTCTTGAGTAGACCAGGCTTAGTTTGAGTTCCAGAAGATGGAGCTTCAACCACTTTGCTAGACTACCTAGCACATTCCACTCTCCTGGCAGTCGGCCTCATTATTTCTTTTCTCCATTTCGTACTATTATTCCTACCTATCGCATACTCTCCTGTTATGTCCTATGCCTCATTTCCTCTCCCACCTTCATGTTAATGTCACAGGAAGCTCTGAAGAACGTACTAGTGCTCCCCACTATGTATCTCCATCATTCAGCTAGGAGCCAGAAAACCTGGATTCTATTCCCAGCTCTGCTACTGATGTCACTTAGGCTATGTCTTCAGTCTGTGGAAGATTGACAATGCTGTGATCGAGCTTCCTAAGTTTGATGTAGTGAGTCTAGTTAGGACTCACTAAATCGAACTCAGAGGGTGCCCTTGCTGATATCCGATATTCCAGCTCTTGCAAGGAGTAAGGGAAGCCAAGAGGAGTGTTACATACCTGGAGTTGCAGACCGTAAGCTGAGCTGCTGGGTCTAGTTAGACCTGGCCTTAGGTAAGTCGCTTTCTCTTTGTATGCCTCTGTTTCCGTCCCACCATTCATCTGTCTTGCTGATTTAGTTTGTATGCTTTTGCGGGCAGGGACCACACTGTTAAGGCAAACAGTATCTAGCACAAGGGGCCCCCATTTTCTGTCGGGGCCGCTACATAATACTGAAATACAAATATTAGTAAGTCGCATTTTCTCTTGTTCTCGTGGATTTTCATATATGTCTAAGGAATTCTATTGGTTCCCTCCCTGTGACATTCTGGGAGGGAACAGGCAGGCTCATCCCTATCCCTATGAGGATACTGGTGTGTTACGACATGGAGGGGCCTGGTGACAGTGCACACTCAGCAGATTATGACTCAAGGTGACCCGGAGGACATGCTAATGAGATCATTGCCATCTGTGGGTTGCAAAATGCAGGCGTACTGACCTGCCACCTTCCTCTGGTAGTCTGCCTCAGCTGTCCCATTCCATGAAACTCGTTTGTCTTCCCCAAGGCAAGCTGCTGGCCGGTCCATTTGTTTTGTCACCTAATTGTTCTCTCTGTGACCTTTCCCCAGGATGGTGGTTTTGTAAAACATGGACCTTTTGGATTTATCAATATATTGTTTGCCAAGAAAGCCCCAAGACTAATTGCTGAGGCTTCCCAGAAGATATTAGTTTACAAATTTTAATGACACTCATGATTTATTAATGTGCTTCCCTTTGCATCTGCTCATCTCTATTCCTTGGTGGAATTCCTGCTGAATCCGAGTGAATTAATAAAAACAAAACGGTGTATTCTAATGGCATTTTAGCTCGGCTGTTAATTAAAAGCTTTCCGCTCCTATTCACTCTGCTTTTTTCGGATCTGCTAGTCTCCAAAGACAGTGTGAGTCTGGGCTGCAAGCAAGTTCTGCAGCACAATCTCAACAGAGTAAGGGTGTGTGGGATGGGTTCCCCAGAATGCAGCCTGGAACTGGGCCAATTCCCCCCTCCCCAGCTCCCTATCCTAGGACCTCACAGCTCTATCATTTTGCCCACATCAGAAGTCTGATGGGAGTAAATTTATCATCCAGTCTGATCCACCTTGAGAGTGGAGAGCACATTCACCAAATCCTGTTCCTGAGCAAATTTCCCTTCAAGCAACACGTTGTTTTAGGTTAAAAAAATATGAAACAGATTTATTCATTTTAGAGAGATAGTTTAAGTGATTATAAATAGCAAGCATACAGATACAACACTTTAGAGAGCAACAAAAAATATATACTACTATGACCTTCCTTGGGCAAAAGTTCACGATACTCTATTCATTTTTGTTAGTCTCTAAGGTGTCACGGGTCTACTCGTCATTTTTACAGTTACAAACTAACACTCTGGGTACATTTGCACAGCAACTTAATTTTGAAATAACAAGTGCTATTTTGAAATAACGTAGTCTGCATCTACACAGCAGGCAGTTATTTCGAAATAATGTCGAAATACTGTCAAGCTGGAGGACTTCTGTAGCCCTCATTGTACGAGGAGTAAGGGAAGTGGGAGGAAGAGTGCTCTGTTTCAAAATAAGTGCTGTGTTGATGCTCCCAATTTCGAAATAAGCCATTTCATAACAAGCTATGCAGTTGACGTAGCTCCCTAAGGAATAAAAAGTAAAATCACAGTCTAAATTTCACAGACTACACAGGATTTGGACTCAGTGGAATTTCACCTCAGTGGAGTTTCACAGACAACGGACGCGGGTCATAGATCTTACAAAAAAGGCTAGAAATCCCTTCAGGCTGGGATCACCAGTTCGGTCTTTGTCTTCTACGTGTGCTTTTGGGGGTAGAGTTGTGGGGGAAGGGGAGAGGGTGTTAGGCCAAGTGGTGCAACTTGTCCTTTTCATAGCTTCTTCCAGCTTTCTGGAAAGATCTTTGCTGTAATGAGCACATCGTGTATGTGCTATGCCTGAGAGACTTGCATTGTGTACAGTTCCTGGGGTAATGCTTGTGAGTCCACGTATTCTCCTTAATGGGCCCTCAACGCTGCCTGGTCTCTCCAATGTTATACCTGAAAGGCTAATCGTGGGTGTTTCCATCTTTGTAACATAGAATCCTAGGGCTGGAAGAGACCTCAGGAGGTCATCGAGTCCAGCCCCCTGCCAAAGCAGGACCAATTCCAACTAAATCAAACCAGCCAGGGCTTTGTCAAGTTGGGACTTAAAAACCTCTAAGGACAGAGATTCCTTCATGTCCCTAGGTAACCCATCCCAGTTCTTCACCACCCTTCTAGTGAAATAGTTTTTCCCAATATCCAACCTAGACCTCTCCCACTGCAACTTGAGACCATTGCTCCTCGTTCTGTCATCTGCCACTGCTGAGAACAGCCTCTTTCCGTCCTCTTTGGAACCCTCCCCCCTCTTTAGGTAGCTGAAGGCTGCTATCAAATCCCCCCTCACTCTTCTCTTCTGTAGACTAAAGAAACCCAAATCCCTCAGCCTACATATTGCAGTAGCACACACTTAGCACAACTTTGTAGCTTTTCATACACTGACAACACACACCATCTCACAGGATAATAATGTTCAGCGGTTCAAGACTTTTAGAATGATTGCTCACAAGGCATGCTTTGCACAATACCTATCCTAATTCTATCACCGTCGTAAGCGTGGGGGTGCTAGGATATTGCTTTGGGGTACAGGGTCACCATATGTTTGAATTTTTTTCTATTGCACTCTGGCTCCTATGTGCCTGAATGAGTAATTTGCTGGTCAGTGGGTATTACTTGTTATCCCTTTTTCCATGCACCCCAAACAACATGGGCCATTATAGCCCTCAGCTTGTGAGCCTGGTTTTATAGCTCAAGCTGTTGGCGCTGGAGTGTTTGGTTCTGGAGTTCCTCACCTCAGTTCCCAAGGAAGGTTATTACACCTACATTTTTTTGACCGATTTGCACATAAAACTTTGAAGGCAAATATCCAGCTTTCCTAGTGATATGTCGTATAATCAGAGTCCATATGCCAGGCAGAGGGGAACAATGGGAGAGACAACAGGTCTCTCTTTTCACCTGAAACAAAAGACAGAGCTATGTAGCACTTTAAAGACTAACAAGATGGTTTATTAGGTGATGAACTTTCGTGGGCCAGACCCACTTCCTCAGATCAATAGGTGGGTCTGGCCCACGAAAGCTCATCACCTAATAAACCATCTTGTTAGTCTTTAAAGTGCTGCATAGTCCTGTCTTTTGTTTCAGCTACACCAGACAAACACGGCTGCATCTCTATCTCTTTTCACCTGAGACTCTCAAAGCAGTTTTCAAAAGTTAGTAAAATGAGGGCTCTAGACCTTTAAAATTCCTCCTGCCATGTCGGAGGAGAGAATTCCTTTCTTACAGGATCTCCGTGTTCTTTTCCAACCTTACTCTGGAAAGCTAGGAATGCCCTCATGAAAAGATGGAATTTTGAAATAGACTTTAGTGGTATATTTCAGAGAAGTATTTTTTCAGGACACCGAAACTATTTGTGAATTTAGGTTGAATTTGGTGAATGGCTTTGGATGAGATTATTTTTCTCAGAAAAGCTAAAAGGGTTTGTTAAATTTCAAATGAAGCATTTTGACTTTTCATTTCATGGTGCTTTATTGAGAAATTTAGCTATCTTTGTTTCAAAAGGGTCAAAACCACCCCAAAATGAAACAAAAACCTGCAAGAATATCACTTTGGATTAAAATTTGCTCCAAAATAAAATGACTCAAAAGCCTGAAACAATCATTTTGTTGTGATTCTTTTTCCTTTCATTTTGGGTGTCTTTGGATCCTAAAGGAATTTTTTATGGTTATTCATTATGGTGGAAAAAAAAATCGGACATTCCCCTCCTCCCCAGTTTGGGTTTGAAACTAACCAAATTTCCCCCTTTTCTCCACCCAGATTTAGTGAGTCGGGACTGAACTGAAAAATCAGTTATTCATTCAGCTCTATTTTAAAGGTCCAGAATGGCATTGTTATTCCTGTTTACAGCTAGGAATGTGGAAGTCCGGAGCTTTTAAACTATGCCATGAAAGATGCTACATTTAATACAGTGTTCTTCATTTGTTCATGGAATCTAGTACAAATGCTCTTGGTTACAACTTCACAACTCCCCAAGCCCTGGTCTACCGTAGGGAGTTATTTCAAAATAACCCCTTCCCTTACCATATATAGAGTAGACCAATGTCTGTGACTCTGTAATGCTGAAACGCTGGCTGTTCCCTCCACCTGGACGATGCTGTTGCCTACCACCGTGGCGCTCGGCTGACTTCTGTGCCGCTCAGGCAGTAGTAGCGAAAGTGGCCTTTTGGATTCCATGCTCCCCATGCAGCACCAGGGTAGCGGAGGAGACAGAGAGGAGAACGGAGGAGGCGGAGGACAGCGAGAGAGAGAGAGTGAGAGAGACGCATCAGGAGGAGGAGAAGAGAAACACAAAGTGAGAGGCGGGAGGGGGAGAAGAAAAAGAGAGAGACGGAGAGAGAGGCAGGAGGTGGATGAGAGATGAGAGGGAGGCAGGGGAGGCAGTAGGAGGAAGAGAGAGAGAGAGAGAGAGGTGGAGCAAGAGACCAGAGGCTCAGGAGAGAAGACTGACATTGAGGAGAGACCTGACAATCCCGTCTTATGATGGGCTAATTGGCTAGTTTTGAAATAATAAGCGGAGAGTCCACACTACCAAGCCTGTTGTTTAAAAATAACAGGCTGGTTATTTCAAAATCTGTACTCCTGCTTTCCTCGGGGTATAACTATTTTGAAATAATAATGTGCCAAAAGAAATCTGATGAGGTTCAACAAGGACAAGTGCAGATTCCTGCACTTGGGATGGAAGAATCCCAAGCATTGTTACAGGCTGGGGACCGACTGGCTAAGCAGCAGTTCTGCAGAAAAGGACTGGGGGATTACAGTGGATGAGAAACTGGATATGAGTCAACAGTGCGCCCTTGTAGCCAAGAAGGCTAATGGCATATTGGGCTGCATTAAGAGGAGCATTGCCAGCAGATCTAGAGAAGTGACTATTCCCCTTTATTCGGCTCTGGTGAGGCCACATCTGGAGTATTGCGTCCAGTTCTGGGCCCCCCACTATAGAAAGGATGTGGACACATTGGAGAGGGTCCAGTGGAGGGTGACCAAAATGATAAGGGGGCTGGAGCACATGACCTATGAGGAGAGGCTGAGGGATTTGGGTTTTTTAGTCTGCAGAAGAGTGGGGGGGGGGGAGTTGATAGCAGCCTTCAACTACCTGAAGGGGGGTTCCAAAGAGGATGGAGAGAGGCTGTTCTCAGTAGTGACAGATGGCAGAACAAGGAGCAATGGTCTCAAGTTACAGTGGGGGAGGTCTAGGTTGGCTGTTAGGAAAAACTATTTTACTAGGAGAGTGGTGAAGCACTGGAATGGGTTACTTGGGGAGGTGGTGGAATCTCCATCCCTAGAGGTTTTTAATTCTCATCTTGACAAAGCCCTGGCTGGGTTAGTTTAGTTGGGATTGGTCCTGCCTTGGGCAGGGGGCTGGACTCGATGACCTCCTGAGGCCTCTTCCAGCTCTAGGATTCTGTGATTCTATGAAATAAGAGTTAGTGTGAACGTGCTGCTGCTACGTTTTCAAAATAACTACTCCCCAGAGTCATTCAAAATAATTACTCCCCAGTGCTTCTTGGGGCTATAAGCTGAGGTAACGTGTGCACCATAATGGAGCCTGCCTTGGACTTAGCACCCAGTTTGCAGTCCTCACAACTTTCCAGCATTTGGGTAAAGTGGGTATATTTAGTGCAGCCCCTGCTGAATTCTCCTTGCCAGCTATCTCAGGTACCACATGTGTGTAGTGCTTCGTCTGCGTGTTTCGGAAAAGAAGCGGCGAGGTGGCATTCAGAAGGGAATTTGCAGCCAAGAACCTGCTGTTACCGATCCTTTGGGTGTTGCTGCTTCGTTCAGCAGAGCTGCATCTGTTAACAGGAATTGGCGATCTCATCTCTTTTTTTATCATTTGGAACGGTAATTCTATTGCTGCCTTTCGAGTGCGCCGCTTCAACTTGCCTCATCTCACATGGTAATTAGTGCTGAATAGAGACTGCAAAACTTTCTGCAGAGAGACACATTTTAAGATGAATTCGTGCTGGCCCATGCTGGTGTCCTTTGCTGTGCAGTGGTGTTTCACCAGTGTTAGTGTTTGCAGAGGGTACATAGCCAAAGTGTATATAAAAGCAGTTACTATGGAAACCCCAGGTAAATTCACACAGGCCCGGTCAAAGGGTTTTCTGAGCCCAAGGCAAGACGCTGGGAGCGGGGCCCCAGGCCTGCCTGGTGGATGGTGAATACTCAGCTCTAGGTGGCATTTTCCCTGAAAGTGTGGGGCCCTGAAAGCGTGGGACCCAAGGCATTTGGATCGCTCGCCTTGCCCTCAGGCCGGGCCTGAATTCACATACCCAGGTGTCCAGGAGTGCATGCACAGGGAGTAAATGATACTGTGTGACTTGTCTGAACAATCCCAATGAAATACAGCTCCGGGATGGGAAGTGACTGCTTAACAGCAATGCGGTGCAGTAAAGAAGAATGCCTTGAAGAGAAATACTGTGTCCACCTGCAACAGCAAGAGGAATTTAGATAGGCAGAATAAATACATGATGAGAGGATTTTCTGCCTGGACTGGTAGGACTATTGTATGTAGATGTTTCACAAAGTGTGGTTGCGTATGTACAGTACCGCAGTTGTCTTATAGGAGCAACACATCTAATGGAGCCATGGTTGTAACTCCCCTGGTATAAGTGGCAGGCTCTTATCCTCCTTGGGCTCAGTCACTAGAAGGAAGTCTGATGGCCTTGTGATTAGACAAAATGAGCCGATGGAGGAAGAACAGTTGATTGAACCTGAACTCAAGCAAGACAAAGGTTACGTTGATGGGTTGGGTGGGGCGGGGGCTACTTTGCAAAGTTTGCATCTACAGTGCTATATCCTTTCATTTGAGGTACTCCCCCATATATGGCCGATTTCAGCCCGTAGTTGAGGAATGTTCCTGAATTTCCAACAGACTCTAAACTGGCACATACCACTTTCTGCCCACTTTCTGGTTGGACTGGAGACTCCACTTCATCTTCATGGCTGATGACTTGGTCTTGCTTATACAGATCTGGTGACATCCCACCTGGAGTATTGCAATCTATGGCCTTAAAGCTGGTAGCCTGGGAAACTCCAGTTAGTACGGAACACTAGTGTTTCTCCTCCGTGGGACACGCTACCGGCAACACATCATACAGGGCAGTTTACTGAAAAGAGACAGAGCTTTATCTGGGGCTGGGCTGAGTCTGTGGAGAAAACTCCTCCGGGAACTCACGGCCCTCCCAAACCCCAGCACCTTCTGCTCAAAGTGCATTTCACGACCCTTCCTTTTCTGCCATAGCTACACGGTGTGTACATAACCCAACCCTTACCAAAATGAAACACGCTGCTGAGAACGCACAGCTTCCCTGGGAAAAGAGAATTAACCACACCAAACAGATACGAGTCACATTCCTTACCATGCACCTCTCAGAAACTATGGGGATGAGGGGGGTACACAAACTTCTATGGCCTAGGATAGATGCACATGCTAAGCTTGTCTATTGGGGATGGATTTGAACATAACACTGCTTTTTATTTTATTACATTTCCTCAGAAGATTTCTTATTTGTGTTACAAACTCTGGTTGAGTTACTCTGGGCCAGGTTTCTTCAGACACCCTGAATGTGCAAATAGGTCAAGACTCTATATACAACACAGGGTGCCAGATACTGTGGCAACAACCCCTAAATTCCATGGTCGTGGGAAGTCATTCTATTGTGTTCATTTTAAGACCCAAAAGGATCATTATGATCAGCGGGTCGATGTTCCTGCTTTCCACAGGCCAAAGAACAGTGGTTCTCAACCGGGATACATGTAGCATGGGGCTATGCTGAGGTATTCCAGGAGGTGCCTCAGCTCCTCTAGCTATTTGCCTTGTTGTACAACAGGCTACGTAAAAAGCACTGGTGAAATCGGTACCAACTACAATTTCACACAGAATGACTTGTTTATCCCTCTCTGTGTATGCTCTACTGAAATATAAGCTTAGTCCTATCTTCCAATTGATTTATTTTCTCATTATATAATGAAAATGAGCAAGTCAGCAATTTTTCCGTAAAAGTGGGCTGTAACACTTGCAGATTTTGATGACTGCTTCTTATAAGCAAGCAGTTTTTAAGGGAGGTGAAACTTGGGGGTATTGAAGACCCATCAGATTTCCAAAACGGGTACAGTAGTCTGGAAAGGTTGAGAGTCATAGAGCATCCCCTGGTAGCTGCTGCACTTACTGTGCCAGTTAGGAAGAAGTCCGATCATGATTTAAAGACTGAGTGATCAGAGAATTTCTCTGTTCCAGTGGTTAATTGTCTTCACTCAGTCACCATGAAATAGTCTTCATGCTCATCCTTCTATTCCCCACCCCCCCACACACTCCTATATGGCTTGTTGCTGAAAATGAGAAGTGACATAAAATTCATGAACAACGATTAGGGTAATACAATTAATGCCAGTCAACGGGGGAGGGGCGGGTGACAAATGGCTCTTGTCAACCTAATTGATACCTGTTTTTTAAACGAGCATAGAAGTTTGTTAGATAAACACAACAGTGCTGCACAGTTTCATAGAGTTTAGGGAGAGAGGGGACCATTAGATCATCTACTATAACACAGACCATTAAGTTTCAGAGAAAGAGAAAATGATGCATTTCAATCCTCAGGAGTCTAAACTTTTATGGGCCACAGGAAAATAATGGGCAAGACTGAGATGATCAGAGTTGGAAGCCCCTGCAATGGCAGGTAATTGATTAGGTTAGATCTGCTCAGATGATCCCTGCAAGTGATCTGTACCCCATGCTGCAGAGCAAGGAAGAAGATCCTGCTAATCTGATCTGGGGAAAATTCCTTCCTACACCCCCTGCAATATAATATACATCAACTTCTGTACCACATGTGACTTGGTAACACATGCCATATTAATATAGAAATTATATGTATATATAAATTCAACATGCCACACATGAAATAGATTATAACATTGGCCTAACGAGGTCCCACAATGTTGTAACCAGGACGCATCTTCTGGTCAGGTGCCAGGGAGGATGTATGGCTTGGATTTTAAAACCCCAGCAATGACATAGGTAGTTTTTAATAGTGAGAATTTAAGATTTTTTTTCTTGTTAATGCGAGTGGGTGGGGGAGGGGATTCACAGTCCAGTACAGAGGCATAGGGTTTGCAATCCAGTACAAATGTGACTAGTGGGCTTCCGATCACCTGCATCCTAAAATAAAACAGTCCCCAAAGTAAAATAAAACATGACAACAGGGGAAGAGAAATGAAGATGCACAGCTAAAGGGGAAGAACTAACCAGTTGTGGTGGGGTCATCCAGGCACGCTATCCTGGACAGAGAAGAAGGATTTTGTGCCAGAAATGGCAAGATTAGGATTAAGCTCATGCTTAAAATGTGGCATTTTCGTTCTTGGCATATCAAGCTGCTCTCTCTCCTCCTATCGGGTCAGTGCACTCCCCGAAAAAACCAATGAACTCTCATAGAAATCTGTTGCTCTCAGCAGCTTGCAGACTCCCCGTTCACCCAAGTGCGGAGAGACAAACAAAAGAGGTTTGTGAATTTTGACCTTCCAGCCTCTGACGACAGCAGGTTTTTTGCCATTAAGATCAATGAGGCATGAATGAGGGAGGCAGGGTGTTTTGGTCACTGGATTTTAATGAGCACGGTGGCTGCTTCTTTTAGATCTGATTGGGCCCCGGTGAAGTGAGCGGCAGATTTGCCATCCATTTCATCAGCTGCACAATTGGCCATTTTCATTGCTCATGCAACTCGCTGAGGGCCTGGTACTCAAGGTGCTAAGTGCCCTCACCTCCAGCTGGCATCAAGAAGAGTTGAGAGTACTCAGCACAGCTTGGGACTGCATAATAGCTCGCGCCTTCCTAGCACTCTCCATGTGAGCAGGTACAGACATTAATGCACTGTGTGTGGGGACAGTGTTCTCTCTGGGTTGGTTTGACTACAGGTTTTTTTTTTTTTTCCCCGAAAAAAGTAGCCTTTTTTAAAAAAAACTTCCCCTGTGTCTAGACTGCTGCTGCATTCTTTTGAAAATAAGTCAAAAGAATGTGGCAGGTTTTTCGACCCCAGAAAACCTTGTTTTGCGAGGAAGAACGCTTTTTTTCGAAAGTGCTCTTTCGGAAAAAGCCACTATGTTATGCAACCTGTGCTTTTTTGAAAGTACTGGTTGTAGTCTAGACGCTCTTTTTCGAAAGACGCTTTTTCGAAAGTATCTTTCGAAAAAGCCTCTTTTGAAAGAGGCTTGCAGTCTAGACGTAGTCTCCGACTTACAGATTGGGAAACAGGCATAGAGAGATTAAGTATCTTTTGTAAGAAGCGATGGAGCCTCTCAGAGACTATGGCGAGGATGGAGGACCAAGTAAGTACATAGGCACTCACACTAAGACCAGCCAAGAAGTCTGTGGCAGAGTTAAAAAGAGAGATGAGACCTTCTGATTCTCTGTCTTTTTGGACGGTCCTTCCTTTCCTATAGAACATGAGAACGGCCATACTGAGTCAGATCAAAGGTCCGTCTAGCACAGTATCCTGTCTGCCGACAGTGGCCAGTGCAAGATGCCTCAGAAGGAATGAACAGAACAAGGAATCATCAAGTGATTCCTCTCCTGTCGTCCCTTTCCAGTCTCTGACAATCAGAGGCTAAGGACACCATTACTACCAGTCCTGGCTAATAGTCATTGATGGACCTAACCTCCAAGAATTTATCTAGCTCCTTTCTGAACCCCACTAAAGTCCCGGTCTTCACAACGTCCTTTGTCAAGGAGTTCCACAGGTTGACTATGTGCTGCAAGAAGAAAAACTTTATTTTGGTTGGTTTAGAGCTGCTACCTATTAATTCCAATTGGTGACCCCTAGTTCTTGTGTTATGGGAACAAGTAAATAACTTTTCCTTATTCACTTTTCCCACTCCAGTCATGATTTTATAGACCTCTATCATATCCCCCCTTTAATCTCCTCTTTTCTACGCTGAAAAGTCTTTTTAATATCTCTTGATATGGGAACCATTCCGAACCCCTAATCATGTTTGTTGACTTTTTCTGAACCTTTTCCAATGCTAATAGGGTCCTTGAGACAGAGAGAGGGAGAGATTCGGTCAAGATTTATTCCATTGCTCAGCTCTATGCTATCAACTCCTTCCTTGACAGTCTTTATGCAAATCCTTTTAATGCCATTGAGGGGAAGAAGCTATAAAATGGAAAGAACAGATTCTAAGTTTCCTTTTGTAATTAGCTAAATTGCAGTGACAATTAGAGGCTTAATGGATATTGGGGATTGTCTTGTAAGTTATCACGCTGACAGCAAAGCTACCTGTCCTCTAGCAACATTGTATTTGAGAAATCCAGGGAGGAAACTTTGTTTGCCACATGGGCAAGGTGAAAAGTGATTGGTTTTAGGGGGTTATGCAAGTTTGCTGTCATAATCATCACTTGTGGTCAAGACTGGATACCTCCCTAAAAGGGGGAGGGATAGCTCAGCGGTTTCAGCATTGGCTTTTGGCTTGCTAAGCCCGGGTTGGTGAGTTCAATCCTTGAGGGGACCATGTAGGGATCTGGGGCAAATCTGTCAGGGATGGTATTTGGTCTTGCCATTGAAGGCAGGGTGCTGGGCTTAATGATCTCTCCAGGTCTCGTCCAGTTTTATGAGAGGTATATCTCCATGTTATAAGCTGCGCGATAGCTCAATGATATTGTGGAACTGCCGGTGAGACGCGATGGCTAGTGAGGGATCAGTTGTCATGCCCTGCATGCTGTGCACCCTGTTTGTCTTTCTCTCAGAGGACAGAAGTGACTTTGTGTGTACAAAATGCAAGCTAGTCTTCATGCTGGGGAAAAAAGAGTAAAGGACTGGAGACCCAAGTAATTGCATCAGAAAAATGAAGACTTCCTGGACGGAAGTCAGGATTTGACACTAAGGGCAGGACAAGTCTAAAAATCAGAGGGAGGTGTATGGGGAGGTATATGGGGGACTGAAGAACAAGGAAGGAAGTTGTCAGCATGTGTCCTCCAGAAGAAGGAGGAGGGAGGAGAACCAATAAATGCCAAGCAGAGATGGAGGTTTCATGGTCTCTGCATAGCACTTTTGAGAATGCCTTGGAAGGGTCATCTGAGGGAAGGGATGAGAAGGAGACTCTTTCCACCAAAAGGCATCCTTTTGTAGCAAAGAGCTGCAAAGTGGCAGATGAAATTCAATGTTGATAAATGCAAAGTTATGCAAACTGGAAAACATAATCCCCATTATACATATAAACTGATGGGGTCTAAATTAGCCGTTACTACTCAAAAAAGAGATCTTGGCGTCGTTCTGGATAGTTCTCTGGAAGCATTCACTCAATGTGCGGTGGCAGTCAAAAAAGTGAAGTGGAAATGGATGGAAGGGGGTGTTGCTAAGGAAGTAGATATGGGAATAGCGTGGGTGTGTAGGGACAAAACCAGGAAAGCCAAGGCAAAACCCTTTTATGCAAAACAGGTCATGTAACACATCCATTTTACAGTTTCGATCTGCTGAATTTGTATATCCTATTTTTGTATATGTCTCATTCTTGTACATGAAGTTAGAAATATGAAGTGTGAATCTGTTTATCATTCTAAAGGTGCTAATGAGGGCCAATACTGATGCTCCAGATCTTAATGACTCAAACCAACGAACTGTGAATGGTTGTGTTTGTCCTATATCATGCCATCTGGTACTGGAATCCATTTTGAACCTGATATTTTTCCCTGGTGATGGTGGGTGCCGAACAAAGATCTCCTGCCCTGGGGGAATGTCTGTTTAAGCAGTCCTTTGTCTTCAGCTGCTCTTTGAAATTGTCTGGCCTGGGTAACAGAATACCTGACAACAACAAAAACACTGCAAAGCTGTAGACTCAGGCCAGACCAAAGAACAACTCAGACTTGAAGCTTTTTATCTAAGCTAAGAACAGCTGTTTAGTAGTAGAATTTGCATGTAACAAGTTTTTTAATGGATTAGAATTAGCTAAGCATTTTTGTTTTAATTTAGTAACTTATTTTGATCTGACTATTTTCACTTGCAACCACTTGAATCCTACCTTTTGTACTTAATAAAACACTTTTGTTTATTATCAAGTCCAGTGTAAATAATTGTTACCTGTGGAGTGAGGGGGGAGCAACCACTGTGCATATCTCTCTTGTACTGAAAAAGGAGGCGGACCTCCTTTACACAGAGTAAGATGGATTTATTTGGGGTTGTGCTCTCTTTTGGGGTTTGGTTTCCTGGATGCTGAGGCCTTAGAGCTGAGCCCTCCTTGAGCTGAACTGGTTCAGTGTCTGTGTTGCTTTGCAGGGGGGTGGTAAACCCAACTCTGTGCTTGGGATGGGGGGAGGCCAGAGCTTTTGGCTCACCAGGACAGGGTATTGGGGAACTCCAGAGAACAAGAAGGTGGGTGCCAGTGGATTGATCAGTACACTGGGGGACGACTGACCCCAAGGGGATTTCTGTGTTCTAACCTATCAAAGAATTAATAGTCATAAGCAACCAAGTTGATTTCCTCCTTTGATGGGGAACTCTTTTGATGGTTGAGGGTATGTGGTGGACAGAACATATCTGGACTTAAGCAAGGCTTTTGACACCATCCTATATGACAGCCTGGGACAATAATCTGGGGAAATGCTGGTGTGACAGAGATACCATTAAGTGGGTACATAATCAGTTAAACGAGCACAAATCAAGAATAACTATTAATGGAAGGATGCCAGATTGGAGAGTAATCTCAAAGGGAACTCCACAGTGATCTTCAGAGAATTGAAAGTGCCAAAAAAGAGGGAGCAGATTTTTCTTTTGCCACAGAGGATGGGCATGAGGCAGTGGTTTAAACTCAACTACCGCATAGCAGATTTAGATTAAATCTCAGGAGAAATTTCCCAACTGTGAGAACAGTAGGATAGTGAAAATGACTGCTTCAGTAAGTTATGAAACTCTTTCACTGGAGGTTTTCAAAAGGAGGCTGCAAAGCCATCTGTCTTGGATGGTTTAGACGCAACAAACCCACATCTTAGCAGGGGATTAGACTAGATGATCCGTGTGGTCCCTTCTAATCCTATGATTTTATCATTCCAATGGTCCCTTGTGGTCTTAAATCTATGAATAAAATGATCTTTCAGTGTGGTACTCCTGCGAAAAGCACAGTTGTTAGGTACCTGTTGCATTACAGACAGAAACGCAGGGATTCATAAGGCAGTTGACTTCGTATGTCACTACATTTTGATTAAGAAACGACAATGATAAAAATCAACCCGACACCTTGAATGGAAAAACTGGCTAACTGATAGGTCTCCATATGTAACTGTTAAATGAGGCGTCACTATTGAGTGAGTGTGTTTCTAGTGAGATCTTTCAGAGTTCAGTTTTTGGGCCTATATAATTTAATCAATAATATAATCAATATGACCCGGAAGAAAACAAAATCAGTATTGGTTATATATGTGAATCATATATAGGTTGGAGGAGTGGTAAAGAATGAAGAGGACAGATTATGGATGCGGAGCCGATGACTGGGTGCAAGCAAACAGTCATGGATGGATTAGGGTTGTGTGGGGTGGTAGGCCTGCAGCCCTCCACCCCAGCTTCCGTCCTGGTGCTCCTGTAGGACGAAAGGGGCTTGGGGCGTGGGTCTTCTCCACCTGCCCAGTGCTCCGTTGAGAAGCGATGTCAGGGCACCGGACTTGACCCACTCCATGTGCCAAGTGTTCCTGCCTCTTCTTGGGTAAGCCCTCATGCCCTGACCTTGCTCCCTGGCTGGAGCTCCAGGCGGAGTGGAGAAAACCCAAATGCCCTGACCCCACACACAGGCAGGAGCAGGTTGGGATGTGGGGGTGCCCATTTTTCCAGTGGCTCCCAAATTTCCCGGGATCTCTGGGTCTGGGCCCCATTGTCCCAGTGGCTAATTCATTGCTGCAAAAAATACGTGTTTTTATATAGTTATAAATCTAGGCAAAAGGAATGGGGACAGTCTAGGGACACTCTCATGGGGAGAGACAGGCTGGGGTAAAACAGACTGTGAAGACAGGCTGGGGCAACTCTCTCCTCAACAACAGTGACCTTGAATATGAGTTGGGTGTCATGGTGACTAATCAACTGAACAAGAGCTCATTGCAACACTGCGGTTTAAAGGGCTACTATGATTCTTGGATGCATAAACAGGAGAATCTTAAGGAGTAGTAGAGGAGTTATTTTTGGCACTGGTGTGACCATTGCTGGAATACCGTGTCCAGTTTTGATGTCCCCAGTTCAAGAGAGAGAACCTGGAGTGGGCACACAGAAGAGCCATGTGGGGGTATGTCTATACTGCACTCTTGTTTCAAAATAAGCTATTCCAGAAGAAATACTCCGAAATAGCTTATTTCAAAATAGCACGTCTACACTACAGGGAAGCCTCAAAATTAGTCCGAGGCAGGCTCCCCTAATGTGGACATGCTACTTTGATTTAGAACCCCAGGAGGCACTGGGGAGTAATTACTTTGAGTGGCCCTGGGGAGGAGCTACAGATGGCCCCTGACTTATGACATAATCGGTTCCTGGGGAAGTGTTGCAAGTCAGAGGCATTGTAACTCGAACCCGCATTTACAATAGGCGCTGTGCACCGTCGTAAATATGGGCCAAGGACATAAGTCGGGGGTTTTGGTCCCTTCTGCACTTCCAAAAATGGTCAGAAGTGCGGGGGGTCGCAACTCAGGCTGTCGTAAGGTGGGGGTTTCCTGTATTTCAAAATAGCAGCAGTGGGGTGTTCCGAAATAGCTGTTTCAGAAGAGGTATTGTCCTTTGTGGAATGAGGTTTACAGACGTTGGAATAAGCCACCCGTTATTTTAAATTTATTTCTCAATAATGGAATTGCTGTGTAGACACTCGCATTGTTATTTCAGAATAATGGCTGTTATTCCAAATTAACGCTGCTGTATAGATGCACTCAGGATGATTAAAGGATTGGAATGCCTCAGAGTATAGACTCAAGAACTCACTCTGCTTAGCTTATCCAAGAAAGGGTAAGGAATGAATTGGTTATGGTCTACAAGTACCTCCCCGGGAAGCATAAACTGACTAACAGATGGTTACTCAATCTAGCTGATGAAGGTATAGCCTAGTCCAAGAGCTAAAAGTTGAAGCTAGACAAATTCAGCCTGGAAATAAGGTCCAAGTTTTAAAAAAATGTGTTTGTAATTAATCGCTGGAACAATTTGCCCAGGGTTGTGATGAATTCTACATCATTCGAATGTTAAAATCAAGCGTAAATGTTTTTCGAAAGATGTTCTCTAGTTAAAGCACCAATTAATAGAGGGAAACCCTACGACCTGTGTTGTATAGGAGGCTAAACTAAATTATCATGGTGATCCCTTCTGGCTTAATGATCCGTGGTTTTTTGATGATTTTTTTTTCTGTACTCTGGGTGGCTTGGTTCCATTCTCTGGGTCTTCAAACTTGTGGCACTGACTTTACAGTGTAGGATGCTGAAAACAGTACAAGCTGAGATTCTGGTACAGATTTCTGTGCCAGCAGGGGAATTCTATGGCAAATTCCATGGAGTAACCTGAGGCCTTGAGCTGGACTCTGGCTCATACACTAGGGCCATGTCTTCACTATGGGGAAGACCAACTCTACCACGATTAATCTTCCAGAGTTTGATTTAGCAGAACTAGTAAAGACCCGCTAAATTGAACTCAGAGGGTGCCTCTGTTATTGCCAGTACTCCTGCTCCTCGTGAAGAGTATAGGAAGCCGATGAATATATTTGCTGCTATCGATCTCCTGTTGTCAAGACCACATGGAAATTCGAATTGGGGTATGTCAATTCCAGCTACATAATTCATGTAGCTGGAGTTGCGTATCTTAATTCGAAATTCCCCTGTAGTGAAGACATGGCCTACATGTTTTATATGGGTTTGGAGTGAGAGTCTTTTTTTTTTTTTTTTTTTTTGGTCCTAAATTCTTTATTTCCTCTCAATTACTCTGGGCCTCAAATTGTAAAACTTTGTTGCTTTGTTCAGTAGAATCTAGTGCTTTAACATGGATTATGTCTGTTTATATTGGTGTTTTATTACATTGTGGTTATTTTTTTCCTCAACTGCACTGTCATTTTATAATGGCCATAAATAATATGGATAATTTTGTTTTTTGTTTTTTACAAAAATCCTTCCATCTTTCTCTCAGCCTGTTCTTGCCTTCATTATCTCTGCAATACTTTCATTATGCCTCCAAATGAAGCTAGTAATTGAACAGCTTCAAATGGTCACTTCTCCGAATAATATTTACAGACAGTGTGTATTCCCTCAGCCTTGGAGATAGCCCCTAATTTATTTGTGCCAGATGTTCTCTTCTGCCAAACATGGTGAGCTCCTTTTTGAATGTGTTCCTAAATATGAGGGGGAAAAACCAGGCAAGTTCACATAAAATGCTCAAACAATAGGGGGAATAATACATTTTTATGTGCAGGATGTCTGCTTATGTATAAAGATTGTAAAAACTAGAGCGGCTGTTTTCCAGGCAGGCAATCATGACTTGTTTCTGGGTCTTTGATGACCAATTACTTTGCAGAACAGTGTCTGTAAATGAAAACAGTTATTATCCCCCAGATATGTCTGCTGTTTACAGCCGTGGGGCCTGAATGCTTGTGGGGGATTCCCACAGGAGTTGAGGATGATGGGCACTTTATGGTGCTGTGGTAGATGAGAGTTGCTAAATAATAATGTAAAGAAACCTGCTAAACAACCAGTGGGGCCACTGACAATCAAGATGCTAAAGAAGCACTCAATGATGATTGGGTTATGGCAGAGAAAATGAATTCTTTTCATCAGTCTTCATGGCTGAGGATGTGAGGGAGATTCCCAAATCGGACTCATTCTTTGTAGGTGACAAATCAGAGATATTGTCCCAGATTGAGGTGTCATTAGAGCAAGTTCAAGAACAAATTGATAAACAGTAACAAGTCACCGGAACCGGATGGCATTCACCCCAGCGTCCTGAAGGAACTCAAATGTGAAATTGAGGAACTACTAACTGTGGTTTGTAATGTAACCTTTAAATCAGAGTCTATACCAAATGACTGGATGAGAGCTAATGTGACACCAATTTTCAAAAAGGGCTCTAAGAGGTGATCCTAGCAATTACAGACCTGTAAGTCTAACTTTGGTACCAGGCAAACTGGTTTGAAACTATAGTAAAGAACAGAATTGTCAGGCATATAGATGAACATAATTTGTTGGGGGAAAAGTCATCATGGTTTCTGTAAAGGGAAATCATGCCTCACTACTCTACTAGAATTCTCTGAGATGGACCAACAAGCATATGGGCAAGGGGGATCCAGTGGATATAGTGTACTTAGATTTCCAGAAAGCCTTTGACAAGGTCCCCTTACCAAAGGCTTTTAAGTAAAGTAACTGTCATGGCAGGAGAAGGAAGGTCCTTTCATGGGTTGATAACTGGTTAAAAGATGATAAACAAAAGATAGGAATAAATGGTCAGTTTTCAGAATGGAGAAAGATAACTAGTGATGTCCCCCAAGGGTCTGGAGAAAGGGGTAAACAGTGAGGTAGCAAAATTTGTAGATGATACTAAACTGCTCACAATAGTTAAGTCTAAAGCAGACTCTGAAGAGCTTCAAAGGGATTTCACGAAACTAGGTGGCTGGGCAAAAACATGGCAGATAAATTTTAATGATGATAAATGCAAAGTAATGCACATTGGAAAACATAATCCCAACTACACGTCTAAAATGATGGGGACTAAATTAGCTGTTACCATTCAAGAGTGAGATCTTGGAGTGATTGTGGATGGTCCTCTGAAAGCATCCATTCAATGTGCAGCCTCAGCAGTCAAAAATGGACCTTTGGTCTGATGAGTATGGCTGTCCTTATGCTCTTAAGAATACAGAAACGGAATAATTGGATGAATACTGCATGTGCTCTGGTTGGTAAGGTGGAGTAATAACTGAGTTTCCATAGGACTATCCAGTTTGATATGAGACTATTGGAAGGACAAGGAGGTAGGGAACACAATGGTTCTAGGCAAATAGCCCACCAACTGTGGGGCAATTATAAGACAGTGGCAGAGCTGCTGCCAGTGAGGATGCTAATTCCAGGCTCCTGCCTGAAGTCAGACAGCTGTTTAGCCAAGGCTGGGTGCCTAGGCAGCAAAGGGACACTGAGGGTGTATCTACACTACAGGGTTTTGTCGACAAAAGTGGACTTTTGTTGACAAAACTATACCTGCGTCTACACTGCCACTGAGTTCTGTCGACATAACGTTGACAGAACTCAGCAGTTTTGTCGACAGCTGTAAACCTCATTCTACGAGGAATAACACCTTTTGTTGACAGAGTTCTAGCGACAGAAGGCATTATTGCATCTACACTGTCCTTTGCATCTACACTGTCATGTTGACAAAGCGGCTTGCTTTGTCTACAGAACTGGATGTAGTCTAGACACTCTTTGTCGACAGAAGCTTTGTCAACAGTATCTGTTGACAAAACTTCTGTTGACAAAAGCCTGTAGTCTAGACGTACCCTGAATGATTACAGAGACTTGTGGGGATGCTTGGAAGACCAGACTGATGTGTGGGGCAGGTACAGAGTATGTGAAAATGTCAAAACAGTTCTCAGTCGCCCCCAGCTCTCAGGGGAAATATTGGAATGTGTATAGACATGTCCCATGAAAAATGAAGAGACCATCAGTTCTATCAACTATAGCCAGTAAAGGAAAAGTAATGCAGGAATAGTAACTGAAGTTAACACAGGGAGGCCAGCCTTGTACATGCATGCACACCACATACTCAGTGTCCGCTATATGCAAATGTGCTATGCATATTAAATGTAGGCAGATTAGACTTGTTGTATTGCAATAGTGTGCCCCATTGTAACCTGCCAAAGGGCGAGAATGCATCTGTAAAATATGCACTGTGGCTTGCGCAACCTAGAGAAGCAACTGAGGTGACAATAGGCCCGAATCCGAATTAACACTGGGAACACTTTAATCTACCTAATCACTGTTTAAAAGATCTTCTAGCAGTTGTCTTGTCACAAACCAATTCTGCCAGCCAAATACACAGAGAGGCATTGGAATTACAAATTCAACCGCATGTTCAATTCTCATGCTAATGGCCTCAGTCATGATGAGGGATGGTTGGGACACTATCAACCTAACGTTCAATGAAGGTGCAAACAGCTCTCTGTGTAGATTCTTGTTATTGCCTTTGATTCATATCTTCTTCGTTTTAACTACCCCATCTTCAAGTGCTTACTATTCCCAGTTCTGCCTTCCTGTTTTTCCCTTTGATATTTCTATACCCTCTCCTCTGTTTCCTGTCCCCTCCTCTTTTTTCCTCCCCCGCTTTCTTCTCCCCTATTTATTTCGGGTCTGCACATCCTAAACTCAAAACTCCGGTTATCTGAAGAAGTGGGCTGTACCCATGAAAGCTCATGACACCATCTACATGTTTTGTTAGTCTGTAAAGTGCTACTAGACTATGTTTTTTTAAGTTTATATGGGGGATTTTATTCACCTTCTGTTATCCAGTGCAATGCGCTAGCCATCTGGAATATGCCACCTCTTCTCTGTGCACCTCCTGAGCCTGGCTGAGGGGAGTATGTTGCCGGAACACTCCCAGCAGAAGGAATACAGTCACTTCCATTTCGGCCTTGGTGGAAAGGGCACTTGGAGCTCCTTTCTCTTCCAGCGTGACTAAGTGCAACCTGACGGCATCATTCAGTTCTCCCGGGGAAAGGGAAGATTTGGATTCTGCGGGGCAACATCTCTCCCCGGCCGAGACATTCACCAACTCTGGGATTGAAAGGTGAAAAGTCTCTACCACTTGGGCTGCCTTTGCACTACCCTTTGCACAGCCTTTGCGGGAGGCTGGGTGCTTCTTGCCCTGGGTGACGGAAGCCATTATTAATGCTGCAGCAAGCTTCGCTGGGGCCGCCGACCTTTCTAAACGACATTCATAAAGGCTGATAATTGGAATGATCTCTGGCAGTTACTAATTAGCACCATTACACAATCGGCTCGCTCTCTGGTGGCATTAGGCATGCTTAATCAGTCAATTACCACTGAGCTCCGAAATCGCCGCTCTAAAGTTAGCATAAGGTGCCTTTGCAAGGGGTAAGCTTGGCAAGACAATGGTTGCCATGTGTTTCCAGCAGCCAGTGATTGGCACCTGATTGCAACAGAGGGATCAGTTTGATGCTACAAAATTGCCGTTGAAGCAGGCACTTAAGTTGGTCCTGCCCGAAAACCTCACCCCCATTTTCACAACAAATGGCTTCTCCCAGGTGCATAGTGGTAATTCTTCTGAGAACGACTTTCTAGATCCTCTTGGTCCCTGAAACACAAGGAACTATTAAGACCAAGATTGCCTTTGGGTAGCATGTTAACTTAATGGCCTCATTAAATCCCAGTTGATACAGCAGATTGATGTTGCTCAATGGGCAGCTGTAGGAGTAGCTAGTCATTTATTTGATTTTTTTCATTCTTTGCATAGAATATGAGATCAACAACCTGCAATGTAAGCAAACAAGTCATGACTGCAGAGGGCTTCCATTGGTACAAACCTGATGAGTCCCTTACACCAACTTTAGACTCTCGTACAGTCACTCTCCTCTGGCTTAAACCTTGATCATTTCCAGTCGTACAGAGCAGGTGTAAAACCCTGTTGTTGCAGCTGCTGGGTAGCACTTTTAGTTTGCTCTGCACTTTCCTTTGCAGCACTTTATGGAAGGACACTGCAATGGAGAATCAGGATTAGAGTCTCTGATGCTCCAGTAAACACCCTGAAGTTCATTTACACCTGGTTGCAAATGTAAGGGAGATTGGGTTGGGATAGCGATTAGATCTAGGAGCTGATAAAAGGTGTACATTAGCATAGGGTGGAGGCTATTGTAAATGTACCCTTATATGTGCCTGGTAATTGCTTTTCCTGCTGCAGTCCTCTCTTATGGCCTGTGATCAACTAGTTTGCTGCTCCATAAATGTCTTGAAAATCAAATTCAGAGATGGTTTATAAGGTGTGTGTGGGGGGAAGGGATGGGAATGATTTCAGCTGCACATTGAAAAGTGAGCATCAGCCCATGTGATTAGGAAATCAGTGCAAGATACACAACTCCAGCTAAGTGCACTACGTAGCTGGAGTGGATTTTCTGAGGCAGCCGCACAGCGGGAGATTGACAGGAGAAACTCTCCCCTCGACCTCTCTTACTCCTGGCAACTGCAAGGAGCACCAGAGTCGACATGGGAGCGCTCAGGCTTCGATTTTGCAGGTTCTTACTAGACTTGCTAAATGGAATGCTGGAAGATCGACAGTCTGTGTTGATGCCTATGGGAGGGGCCTGAAGACAACAACCTCTTAGGGCCCGGTAGAATTTGGCCTTCTGTGTTCAGCCACTGAGTGTGAGGATGAATGAAGCACCATCATTACTCTGTTAGTTTTTTAACTCTCACTGTCCTTCCCACTGCTTATTTTTGGGAACACATTCCTGATGGGCACATGCTGCAAATGGTGGCAGAAGAGTCCCAAAGCTTGGTAGCATATCCAAGACATCTTTGCCTCAGTGCAATGGAAATCTTCAGCGAGCAAACTTTTTCTGCCGACTGCAGCTAAAAATGCCTCGGCAGTATTTCTGTCCTTGTGTCTGAACTTCTGTTCTTGGTTTTCAATCTGCAAGTAGAGAGGACCCCAGGGTAAAAATGCTATAAGGTCAACTTTGGCTCCAATGCCTTGCAAACCTTTGAGCCTGTAGATATGCTTCCTTGGGGTGGTAGCCCACAAACACATACATGCCTTCCTTTCCTGCCCGTAATGCAATTGGCTAGAGGAACAGCTTTATGTCATGGGGATGCAGATTTTGGCACCAAAGTTTTTAACTGCTCCTCTGGAACTTGCTGTGAGAGCACATGCAGCCAGGCACAAGAATGCTCAAATGGGCACACTGTCTCTGAGCGATGTAGCTTCCCAGAGCATGGAGGGAATGCAGACAGGGCTGCATGTATTCTTCATAATAATCCCTTCTGAATGGCAAGCCTATATTGCGCACATCCTCCTGTGTGCACATCAGAGGGCTGAGCCAAAGAATCATTTTGTGGATTTCAGTGAGCTTTGGATCGGGCCTGTTGCTGACAGCCTAAAAAGAATGCCAGTAATGTAAGGCCAATTCCTTAGGGTGTGATGCCCATCCGTGAGCAGGCTGGACAAGGTAGAGCTGAGCTGGAAATTGTCCTGAAAAGGGCAACCAGTTACTTAGAGGATCTCAATAGGACTCGCACACAGCAAATTATTGCAAAAAAGAGGATAGATTTGCTTCGAAGATGAAAGGAAAGAGAGAGGATGCCATTGAGTTGTAGGTGATTCTGAAGGGGTTATCCCCTAAGGAGAAAACAAGGACATAAGGCATAATAATTAAGCCCTTCCAAAATATCATTGAAATCAATGGGTGTCTTTGCATGGCCTTTGCAGCTTTGGGATCAGGCGTTGTGGAAGCAAGGAAAGGAAATACCCCTTTGCCCATCCGATATGCAGCCTGAGAAATCCACTGATGCAAATATGAGCTAGGTCTGTGGAACTCCCTGACGGAAGAGTTCATGGTCAAAAGCTATTGTTGGATGATTTATGCTAGCACAGCAGCAATTACGGGCCAGATGTGGTGATATTCGTGGATACATCTCCTATGGCCATGTTGGACTTGATAGATGGGACTACTGTTCTTACCTGTAAAGGTAAGTGATGTCTCCTTAATTCAGTAAGCTCCTTGCTTGCTGTGGACATGAATGCTATAGCAACACCGCCACAGAAATATATATACCCAGTGCAGCAATTGCCATCTTCCTCTAGAATTAGGCTCCTTCATTTTCAGTTAAACTTCCCTGGTTTTACAAAAACTGTTATTCATTTTCCCCCAGGTTTTTCATGCAATTTTTGTATCGCTCAAATATATATGTGTGTTTTGTTAAGGAAATACAAAACACTGCATGAGATGTAAGTATTACAATAATACATTCGTCTCTGTGTACATGCAAAGCTGCCTTTTGAAGTAAGGCTCTGGATTAACATAGAAGAAACACAATGAGCCAGCAGGCATGAACACAAACTCGGAAGTACACGCACCCCTGAATGCACTGATGAATCTCACGCCGACCACAAACACATTTCAACTAGTAGCAGGTAACAGTTTAAAGACTAGACAGACTAAAATGGAAAGACAATGAAACTCTGTACCCGCGTATGCTTCAGAACACAAGGAGATATTCAAAGGTTTAAAAAAAACAAAGCCAGGAGAAAATGTGGACGTTGAGTGTATGCGCTGCAAAAGATGTGGCCCAATTATAAAATGTAAACATTGATAGGGGTCTACAAAAGTAAACTGTGTATTCAAATGAAGAGTTTCATTTGGGGATATATTTTCTTACACTCAGAGGTGGCACTGTGTTTTACGTTCTGTTGTAGTTCTGCAGCAACCACATCGATGAACAGAATGAATACTTTCCCCCCAATCCTTCCATCCACCAAAATATTATTTGCCCAGAGATATTATTAATATTTTGTGCACTGATTTTTCCCTGGTTTTGTGGTGGCAGTACTACACACTGATCAAGTCCGAGGAAAAAATAAATAAAATAGAAACAGAAAATGAAGGGCTCTATCTAATACAATGTAACAACGCAGCAGATCAGCCCTATGCTGAAGATAGGACATTTTGTCTCTATTTTTGAAGCGGCTTGTGGAAGCTGAATATCTCCGGAGAGATAATATAGAGTCTGTATTGAGGGTGCTCCGGACCTTGCTGGTGTTCTGGCGGTTGGTTTCTTTGGGAAGCAAAAAGCTCTGCTAAGATCAGAACTCTAACCAAAGCCCTGTGCTTCTGTGTAAACAAGAGCCAATGGAATATTTGAAGGGGATGCAAAAACAGAATAGAAGAAGGGAGAGGAGGATGTGGGACCAGAATTTGGTTTTAAGTAGCCCACGTTGCTGGAATATGGAGGGGTTATATTGAAATGGGAACACTTGAGGTGTCCTGGTAGACTAGGATACAATAATAGGTCTATAACGACTTAGTGGAATAAATGGTAAGAGTGCGGTGTTAGGTGCTACATGTAAACTGGGCAAATGCCACAATGGGACAAGATTTGGGGAAACAGTTTCCTGACGTCTTTAAAGGGACGCTTCTCAGAACAGCGGGTTTAGAGAATGCACCAAGGGAGGCAAATCTCACTTGAATCCTCATTCACGCATGGGATTTGCTTCAAGAAGCAACTTCAGACTGAGCCACTGAGTCATAATGAACCGATCCTACCGTGGCAATTCCTATGTTCCTGTTTGAAGTAGGGGGACAGAGGTTAACGTCTTCCAAACATCCAGTTTGGAGGCCAGAAAGGACCGTCGCGATCACCCAGCCTGTCATGCGAAATATAGACCAGCGAGCCTTACTCGGTAATTTCTGCATCAACCCTATAACATCTGTTGGAGATCCTGCATATCATTTATAAAGAAATCCCCTCCTGACTGAAAGACTTCATGTGATGGGAACGTCAGCAGTTTTTGCTAGAATTGTCTCATCTTTCATCTCACGCATGTACCAGCGGGATTCTTGGCTGGATTAGCCAAATACGTCATTGCGAGAGCACAGCAGGTTTGCATGGTAGCTTTCAAGACATTCCCTTGCACCCAGTAAGTTTCTAATGGGAGCTGCAATTCAGCTGATCGCAAAAGAAAGCTGGACTTCCTTCTCGCTGTTTTATAGCTTTTTCCCCTCAATGGCGTTCAAAAGATTTGCAGAAAGAATGTCAAAGAAGAAGCGGGTGGCACAGACGAGGGACGGAATAAATCTTGACTGAATCGTTTTTGTTGGGTTTCTAGAAACCCTAGTCTACACTAGGGATTTATTTCAAAATAACCCCTCTTAGGTCGAATTAATAAGCGGAGCGTCCACAGTGCCAAGCCTGTTATTTTGAAACCTGTACTCCTGCTTTCCTTGAGGAATAACGCTAATTTTGACATAGTTATTTTGAAATAGTGGTTGTGTGGATGCTCTGCAGCCGCTGTTTCAAATACAGCAGACTTCCAATAATCTGGCAACTTTGGGACCCAGGGGGTGCCGGATTATCAGATATGCCGGAGTATCCCCAACTCTGCCACTGGTCAGTTTCAGGAGCAGCAGACTTGGGGAAGCCGTGGGGCAGAGCAGCTAGAGTGCTGCCCGGCGCTGAGCAGGGAGGTGAGGAGTGGCGCTGCAGGACCAACCCGGCAGCACCCCAGGTGCTCTGCTCTGCACCGCTTCCCCAGGTCCGTAGCTGGTCAGTTTCCGCAGCGGACTTGGGGAAGCCGCTCCAATTGTCCGGCTGGCTGAAACACTTCCAGGTTCCAGTTGGTGCCGGACTATTGGGAGTGCCGGACCACTGGATGCCGGACAGTTTGAGTTTTACTGTAACTGCTCCCCAGAGTAATTCGAACTAATTACTCTCCAGAGCTTTCTGGGGCTTTAAGTTGAGGTAGCACATCCACATTAAAGGGACCTGCCTCAGACTAATTTCAAGGCTTGCCTGTAGGAGAACATGCTATTTTGATTTTGTTATTTTGGGAGCTATTAAATCGATTTTAGTTATTTCGAAATAGTTTCCTATTGTAGACATGCCCTAACGGACCCTTAAGTTTGTCCAAGAGGCCTGAGAATTAGGAGCGTCTTATCTCTCTTTTAAACTCTGCCAGGAACTCCTTGACTGACCTTAGTCTGCATATCTGCCTACGTCAGTAATCCCCAGAGAGGGTCTGAGCTCCTCTGTAGTACCAATAAGACGTTTCTTAACTTCTCTGTATTGGTTTCCCCATCTGTAAATCAGAGATAACAACACTGACCAACTCCACACTGGTTTCCTCACACACTGTGCCTTAATGTCTGTTAAGCACTCCCGTGGGTGGCGCTAGGAAAGAGTGAGCCATTATCAGTGGCGGCCCATCAATACAGGCGAACTAGGTGGTTGCCTAGGGCGCCAAGATAAACGGCTGTTGAGGGCTTTGGAGGCGGGGGCGCTGATCACGTGCCAATTGCATCTTTCGCCTAGGGCGCCAGTTGCTGGCAGCTCGTCTAGGGCTGCTCCTGGCTATTACGTGGTCAGAAGTTGTGCTGGATGCTCTCAGCTTCTCTAGGTGCCTGCTGGAACCGAGGGAATTCATCACCTGAGCTAGGCGACAGGCAGGAGCGCAGCAATGAAAAGATCCTTTCTTGCTGCGGGTGAAACGGATGGCAAATCGCCGATTTGACTTCGGTGAAGTAGGCTCAGGCCTGAAATGAGAGGAGCTGCCATGTTCATTAAAATCCAGTGACCCGAATGGCATGCCTTCATCCTTCGTGGCCTAATCCTGACCCAGTGAGGTTCATGGCCAAAAAATCCGATTGACAGGGAGCAGGATCAACATTCACAAATCTTTTGTGTTCACCCCTCAAGCTTTGGGTGTACTGGGAGTCAGGAAACTGCTGAGAGCAATAGATTGACATGGGAGACAGTTATTTCTCTTCCTAGTGCAGAGACCAAGGCGAGAACCGATACCACATTTTAAATGCATGCTCAAGGCCAATCTGGCCCAATGTTGCCACAAGACCCTTCTTTGCTGTTCCTACTGCTTGGAACAACCTGCCTGAATATACTGAGTTTATTGATTAGTTCTGCAAACAGCTTTGTCTGAAAATGTCTTTTCCCTGGCTATTCTATTTCATTTGAGGGTTGAAACTGTGTTATTTTGCTTCTGTAATGCATTTTAGGGGGCAGCTGGTATGATGCCTACTATACACAATAAGGTATTTGGATTGTATTTGTACTGGATTGTGGCTCTCCCCACCCACCATGCGTTTAGCTGAAAAGACCATTTTTAATTCATTGCTGTTAAAAACAGGTTATGTCATTTTGGGGGGTTTAAAATCCAGCTCACATAAATTGCTTCCAGCATCAGACTTCCTCTCTCCTTCGGTATCTTTTTCTCAGTAGGGCATTTATAAGTGTTTTTATTGGCTTCTGTCTGCCTAGCAACATTTTGTTGCCAGTACTCTAAAAAATGTTTTGCTGTCATAAACCCAAAGGTGTAGTAACTCTAGTTATCCTGCCTCAGAATTCCCTTTAGAAAGGAAAAGCTACCCCAAGTGATTAAAAGTAAAGATGTGGTGCTATGATAGATGATTATAGTCTGCAAACATCTCTAATCTGTGTGAGCTTTTTTGTGAGGTAAATATAAGAGCTCACTGATTCCCATTTATTTCACTGACATAATGATGAAACTATGATATTATGTGTGTATGTTAGCGCTCCTGCCGCATGAGCTAACTTGGACATTGTGGGTTAGCATCTCCAGGGACTGTTCCAGACTGGGTAATAATGTAACAAGTTACTACATAAGTAGATTCTTTACCTAGCATATGCTGGCTCTTGTTATGCTAAAAAAGTCAAATTTCTCTGATCCAGTTCTGATTCACTCAAGCATTTGGTCTTCTACCACATCCTGTGGCCAAGAATTCTATGCTCTAATAATTAGAGTGCTTTGAAAATCCGAATTTCCATCTTGCGGGAAATTTTGAGGTTTCAAAAGTCATTTTCTTCCTGACAAAGCTGAAATATCAACATCTTTCACAGTAGGGGAAATTCTGATTTTTTTGTTTTGTTTTAGGATTGTTTCATTTTGATATTTTGGACTGAAATGTTTTGACTTCACATTTGTGGATCTAAAAGTTCCATACTCAGTCAGTTCAGCATTGATTTGTGTCCTCCTGCCTGTCTCATGGGAGCTGTATTGTGGTACCTCGTGTCCCCATTCTCCTCGGACATTCGGCTTCCAGACTGGAATACAATTGCCATGATAAAAATGTAAGAAGAGCTGTACTGGATTAGCCCAATGGTCCTTCCAATCCAATATCCTGACTGTGTCCAATGCCAGATGCTTCAGAGGGAGTGACCCGAATAGGACAGTTTATTGAATAATCTATCTCCCATCATCTGTTCCCTGCTTCAAGCCCAGGTTGACCCTCTCTACTCCGGCACCCTTGGGACCTGACTGGTGCTGAACCAGAGAATTTGCCAGACCACGGGAGGTCAATATTGTCTAGCAGCTTTTTCAACACTTCCCCTGCTTACTGGGCTCCAAGAATAAATTTAGAGGTAAAGTAGAGCTAAATACCAGCACAGAACACTGGGAACCAGGACCGGTGGCTATAAACAAACTTTATGGGACCGCGGGAAACTTTGCCCATCCCCATTCCACCAACTTTGCCCAAGCCCCACCTCCTCCCCTGAGTGCTCCCTATCCCCACTTGTCCCTGCTCTGCTGGAGCTTCATGAACGCTGCGAATCAGCTGTTTGTAGTGCTCCGGAAGCACAGGGAGGGTAGCTCAGCGAGAGGCCTGGTGGAGGAGTATCCTGGCTTCCAGTGGGAGCTCAGCACCCACTAATATTTCCCTTTGGCGCTTCAGCCCCAGAACACCCACGGAGCCGGCACCTACGTGCTGAAGAAGTGATAACCTGGATCTTAAGGAGGCCTCTTATGGAATTAGGTGACCTCTGCTACCTGATATGGCAACGAGAGGCTGAATCCATCATGAAAAGAAACCATTCTGATGGGAATTCCTCTATGGTTTCTGACCGTGCATTTAAAGAGGGTTACACGGAGTTTTTAGTCTCCAGCATTTTTTTTTCTCCCTTACAATCTCATGTTTCGGTTAGGATTCAGGTGCCCTGCCATATATTACCCACGTCTATTGAAAGATTTGGGGACACTGAATGCAGGCCATCCTTTTCTTCTGGGAAATAGCGACCCTGAATGAGATTTGGGGGGCAAGCTGGCTAATCAACTGCACATGAGCTGCTCGTGTGATGGGAGGCATAACTAGGGGAATCTCAAGTAACAGTAGAGAGATTATTTTAGCTCTGTATTTGGCACTGGTGTGCCCGCTGTGGGAGTGGATTGTCCATTTCTCGTCCCCACAAATCAAGAAGGTTGTGGATAAATTGGAGAAAGTTCAGAGAAGATCCAGGCGAATGAGCCAATGCTGGGTTGTGATGGATGTTGTAGAGTAGGTACAAGAGGCTCAATGTATTTCACTTAGGGTATGTCTACACTACCCTCCTAGTTCGAACTAGGCTTCCTAGTTTGAACTACCGTTACTCCTCATTCCACGAGGAGTAACGGTAGTTCAAACTAGGAAGCCTAGTTCAAACTACCTAGTTCGTGCCCCGTGTAGCCGCGCGGCACGGGGTTCGAACGAGCGGGGTTTTAAAAATGGCGGCACCCCGCTTATGCAAATGAAGCCCGGGAAATTCAAATCCCGGGCTTCATTTGCAAGTGCGGTATGCCTACATTACACCGCTAGTTCGAACTAGCGGGGTAGTGTAGACATACCCTTAAAGAAGAGGCTGTGGGGCAAGCCGAGCAGTCTATCAGTACCTACTGGGGAACAAATATTTCATCGTGAGCTCTTCCATCTGTCTGAGAAAGGTTTAACACAGTCCATTGGCTGGAAGGGGAAGCTAAACAAATTCAGACTGGTAGTAAGGTGAACATTTTTACAGCAAGTGTAATTAACCACTGGAATGAATTTCCAAGGTTCATGGTGGATTCTCTATCACTGGCTATTTTAAAATCAAGATTTTTTTTTTTCTCTAAGAATTATTTTGGTGAAGTTCTATGGCCTCTGTTACCTAGGAAGTCAAGCTAGCTTATCACAGAGGTCCATTCTGACCTTCAGATCTGTGAAATGGTAAATCCCACCATACCCACTGATCTGTGCTTTTTCTCTGTCAATGATAGCCCAGGTCCTTCTCCTATTTGAAGATCTGTGGAATCCACCATTGATTGTAGAAATGAGCCCAACATGAGACTAGTCTGCATCTCCCTAGTGCAAATCATCAATGGATCTCAAAGACTCTGAACATATTTCAGAATCAAACTCATCAAATAGATAACCATTGCTTCCTCTGTTCTATATATGGCTGGGAAACTGAGATCCAAAGAAGTTAAGAACCAGGTTCTGAAAATCTTCCACTAAATCTGGGATGTCTTAAGTTTAAATGTCTGTCCAGCTGTGTCAGGTTGGACAATCAAGTCTGAAGCACGTAAAATGAGAAGACATTTTTAAAATTTGGGCTTAAATGGTCAGACATTATAGGAGAAATATGCTTGGCTGTCTTCGCAAGTCAGCGGCACAGCCAGGAATACAACCTGGTATTTCTCTACTTTGGTTTTCTCATTGGTCACATAGTAATCATAATGTTCACTCGCCTTTGCAAAGCTCTGTTTGAGCAGTGTATGCAAAATCTCTCGGCATTGTATGCAAAATCTCTGTTTGAGCATTGTATGCAAAGTATTACGTAAGTGCCAAAGTACTATATTATTATTTCAAGCATCAAAGCTCTCTTATTAGTAAGACTTCTCCATGCGTGTATTTTTCTGGATAGAGGCTTTAAACATTGAGCTGGTCAAAATCTTTGTTGCCAAATAATTCGTTAATTGGGCGAGGCCTTTATTCTGTTTGTGAATTGTCTGCAAACAGATCATGATTTCTACTTGTTTGAAGGGGGGATTATATATTTACAATTGCACGACACAGAGTTTTCTCAAAATCGCCTGGTTTTTTTTTTGTTTTTCACCAGCTATCAATGGGGAGCGCTCTTTTGAATGTGATTGATTGTTGAAATTTGCCCTCAAGCGCCATGATTTGTCTCTTGAGTCATGTGGCACACTTTTGGACTACCTCCCTACTCAAGAGGTGTGCTTAAAAGTGCCATCGGGGTGTTGATCACTCCTGGAGATGGGAGGAGGGCTGCATTTTAAGACGAGAGATGTTTCAGGAGATAAACAAGCTGCAGAAATCTGAGAACAGTTTGATGGCATTTTTCAAAGCTAAAGAGAGACTGGAGACCAGCTTCCCATTAAATTTAATTGGGCATCCAAATTACTTAGATGGCTTTGAAAATCTCAACCTTTAAATCTTTTTCTTTCCTCTTTTGCACAAGACAGAGCTTTATATTTCGCTACGCACACAAATGCCAAATTAAACAATAACTGGGTTCCTTCTTGACTGAGGGAGACAGCTATTAACCAGGTTTATTGGCTAGCTTGCAGATTTTGCAGTCTGTTTCCCCTTGTCATATTCACACGAGTAATTGTGCGTGTACAGCCGGAGGCCAGGTGAGCCCATATATTCTCGTTTGCGAGCCAAGCGATCTGTGTGCTCGTAAACAGGGGCTCCTAAACCAGACGATCATGCGAAGGTCTCTCAAATGTCTGTGGAAGAGCAACTGGTCTGGCCCTCACCAAAGGACACGGAGGATGTTCGCCTGTTGCTTCCCTCGCTGTGCAGTTGGCTCCAAACTTCAGAGGAGGGCTCACCCTTCTGTAACACGTGACCGTCTGCAAGGATTAGAACAAGAATTGCTCTTGCTAAAACTCTCTTGGTACCCGCCAGGTGTATATATTCTGTGCTGCAAATTCTGGGACCCGAATCACCTGTGGTAGAGTGATTGCTCATCCTGTATTTTGAGATGCCCCGATTTGGCACCAGGACCGCTGGTTGGGGATGGAGAGGAGACGAAGGAGGCAACGGCCCTGGGGCCTCGTGATTTAAAAGGGCCCAGGCCTCCCTCCACTCCCATGGCCAGAGCCCCAAGCAGCACGTATCTGGCAGCGCTTAAGGGCTGAATGGGGGAGGCTAACCCCAGCCCTGCCCCTTGTGCCGGAGGCCCCGTCCGTTCCGGAGGCCCCCAGCCAGGTTCCCTCCAAGTCCAGCGAGGTCTGTCCTCAGCCCTATTTGCAAGGGAGGCGGGGTGTGCTAGGCGGGGGAGAGCATTGCTCCGCTCTCAGAACGCCTCCTTTAGGGCATTCCTGGGGGTGGCGTGTTGCTGCCCCCTAGGGCCTGCCCTCCCCATGCTCTGGGGCTGAGGAGGCTTGGGCCGCACACTGCCCCACTTCCCTGTGATGAGGGCAGGGACTGTGCAGAGGAGGTGGGGCTGGGGCGGAGTTGGGGGCTTGCCTCCCCCAGCCCTACCTTCACTCATTGCCCAGGCCGATTTGAACAGCATGGGCGCTGATACAACGTGTGGGCCAAACCCTCAGGTCCAGCTCTTCTGAAGAGAGGAAGCACTAGGCTTGGCTTAGACCAGGCTGGTTCCCCATAGCGCACCATGATGGCAGCCATAGTGCCAGGTCAGCTCCTAGGCTGCCGGCTCTTTTCCCAGGGGCTGAGGTGGGAGGGGGAGACAGGACCTGCTACATACCTGCTACCCCAGAGGAGATTTCCATATGGGCATCCGCCAGGGACCTGGTTAAATTGGCTCTGTGGCTGCTGGGTGGGGTTGGAGTAGCAAGCAGAAGCCAGAGTTGTCTTTTATTTTCTTGCAACCCAGGCATCCTCTCTCATCTCTATTTACACGAGGCCTGGGTTTGCATGTCCTGCTTTCCCCTACAGAAAAGCCAACCGGGTAGTTTCAGTGTGAAATTTAGACTAAGGAAGAGTAGAAGAAGAAAGAACAAATGTAAAGCGTGCATGACAAAGGGCAGCGTGTTCGCTTCCTCTGTACAGAACTCAAGAGCTGCCAAGGCACAGGCAGTGCTTTTAGGCATTTAGCGGGGAGGTGCACGCAAACAAAAGTGTCTCTTTCTCATCTCGATATTGGCCACACCTCCGCTCCGTGCTGTCTCCGCCAGTAATCCGTCAGGACCACATGGCGACACTGTTAAGAGGGAATAAGGGGCACTGACATACGGCCACCACCGCGCCAATGTTTCCCCCAACAGCTGTTTTCATTCCGACTTTGGACACTGCAGATGGCAGATTTCCATGGACAGAACTGGCCTGGTGTCTCCTTTTGCGTCCCCATCAGTTTTTCTTCCTGGACATAATCCTTATTTGGGTCCAGTGTAAGCTGCCATGGAAGTGCCACTCTGCCTCTCTGAAGAATGTTATTGTTTTGAAGGATGCATAATGCTCAAACCAGTGTTTTTCCCTTTTGCTGGCGGTAGGCTGATATTTTTTGTGTGTGGCTATTTCACAAACTTTTGCACTGCCTCCAAATTCCCATGCGGCTGTGCCGGAATGCGGTGCCTTGCCAACCCGTGCAGGTGAACCTTTAAATGTGAATTGCTTGGGAGATAAATGAGGATCAGTTGCTATATTTAATTATGCAGTCTTCTGTAATGTGTCTGGAATAGGCATTCATCTTTTGGATAGTAATTATTCTTAGCATGCCCATCTGAGCGAGATTATGCTTTGGTAATTGGTTTTGAATCCTAGATTCATTTTATTTTAGCCACCCCTTTCTTTAATCCTTTCTATCGCTGCTTGGGGATTGAAGGAGAGATGGGCAGGCGATTGAAACAGAACTCAGGGTTTCCTCTTCTCTCCATCCTCCCTTCCCCCACAGCCCATTAGGATGTTGTGTAGAGGGCTCCGGTGCGTGGGTGGCTGGTGAGTGAAGAGGATGATGAGCGGTTACTGTCTCATTCTTTATTCACGATGCTGCTGAGCACGGGTAGCCCCCAGGGGGGTGAAAGTGTCGGCAGCTGGTCCCTGCTAGCACTCCCGCTGTTGCTAGTGTGGGAGCCACAGCAAAGATGGGTGGATGTCCACCAAAGCTCAGGGCAGACACCCGCTCTTCGGACACAGCTTGAATTGCATGGATCTCTCCTCTGTGCTTCTTTCCCTCCCCCCCTTTCTGTCCTATCGGTTGCTCCAGAAGGGCACCTCATTAAATTTGAGTCATTCTGCACAGCGCTTTCTGCAAAGGTTAATGACTAGAAGGTCCCCTCCTCTTGTCTCACAGGGGACGCTGAAGTGCAGCGGCCGAGGGTAACACTGCTGCCCAGCTCTGGGGAGAACAGCATCCGGGGACGGTACCTGCCTCGCAGGAGGAGGAGAACTCAGGGGCCACCCTATTCTGGGGCTGGGCTCTGTATGCACAGAGGGAGCCATCTTCAGGGCACAACAATGGGGACTTTTAGAGATCTCCCATCACCCGTGTGTCGCGCTGCGTGTTCCTGAGCACCATTTCCTGACACGTGGCTTATTAACCAGGCTTTCCGGGAATAATTCCAGGCCCCAGGGCAGAGGCAGGGGGCCCCCGCATGTGCACAAGCTGCCCCCGTGTGGACACAGTCCTCTTGACATTTAGGGGGTGCTGGGCCTGCACCAGCTGGTGCCCAGCGAGCTGCCAGCTGTGCAGCTGAGTTCACTTTTCTTGCACGGCCAGGGCTTTCGCAAGCCTTCCCAGTTGGGTGGCCGACTGTCTCATCGCGCAGACCCAAAGGCCTTGCCCTGCTCTTGCCCTGCCCCTTCTTTGAGGCCTGCCCCATCCCGCCCCTTCTATAAGGCCCTGCCCCTGCCCACTCCATCCTCCCTTCATGCATCACTCACTCTTCCCTACCCTCCCTCACTTTCATATGCCTGGGCTTGGTATTCGGAGGATGGGGGTGCTGGGTGTAACCTTTGGCAGAGAGGTTGGCTGTGGGAGAGGGTGAGAGTTTGGGGTGTGGGAGGGGGTGGTAGTTTGGGCTCTAGGAAGAAGGTTGGGTGTGGGAGGGGTGAGGGTTTGGGCTCTAGGAGGGAGTTTGGGTGTGGGAGGGGTGAGGGTTTGGGCTCTAGGAGGGAGTTTGGGTGTGGGAGGGGTGAGGGTTTGGGCTCTAGGAGGGAGTCTGGGTGCGGGAAGGGTGAGGGTTTGGGCTCTGGGAGGGAGGTTGGGTGCTGGCTCTAGGCAGGGGCAGGGGTTGGGTGTAGGAGGAGGTAAGAGGGGGGCGGTATTTACCTCAGGCAACTCCTGAAAGCCATCAGCCCACCCCTCTGGCAGTGGTTTCTAGTAGGGTCTCTACATTCCGCTCGCTGCAGGCACCGCCCTGCAGCTCCCACTGGCTGCAGTTCCTGGCCAATGGGATCCGTGGAGTCACTGCTCCGGGCAGGGGCAGCGTTTGGATTCCCCCTCACCTCTCCAGGAGTCCCAGGAATGTGCCAGACATTTCTGGGACCTTTTAAATTGCCCAGACTCCTGAACAATTGCCCCTTTTGCCCTGAATTGGCGGGTCTCTTATTAACTACATACAGACCTCTCTTTTGTTGAGCACTCCTGTGGTAGTATGCTTTCCCCTCACCCTTGGAGCGTGGGGCAGGTCTGCTTGGCAGAGCAAGCGGCCGTATAACCCCCTGCAACCCCACACTCTCTGGGGAGTCCAACAACGCTAGAGTCCTATCATCCTTGTGCTGCGAGTGCTCCTTTCCCGCTGCTCCCCTGAGAAGACGGCTTAGCCCTTTCTTTCCCGTGTATAGGCCAAGCCCTGAGTGCAGTCTGGACCAGTTTCTCGTCTGCATGTGAGCAAAGGAAAAGAAGAAAAACTGAACCAATGGTAATTGGCAAGCACAGCTGGCTCCTAACCATCAACGGCTCTTCCTCCGCCGCTAGCTTTCCTCGCGCTGCGGCCTGGATTCAGGTAGCCCACTGGTCAGTGTGTATTACTTCAGAGTGGAAGCTGGGAAGGGATCTCCATACTCATGACCAGTTTATCCCCATTTGTTCTCGTGCCTGCATTGTCTCCTGGATCAAATAGCCCTTACACCTCCCTGGTGGTTATCCAGCTGCCGCCAGTGCTACTGCAGCTTCATTGTCAACACATTATCCATAAACTATCCATTACCTGTCCAACACATTATCAATAAACTACAGCCTATACTGGAACAGGATACCATACTCCAAGAGGCTCTGGGAGACAGACCCATAGTCTCCTATAGACAACCACCTAACCTCAAGATGATTCTTACCAACAACCACAGGACATACCACACTAATACCAACCCTGGTACCTTCCCTTGCAACAAACCCCGTTGCCAGCTTTGTCCACATATTCATTCTGCTGATACCATTATTGGACCTAACCAAGTGAGTTCTAAGATCAAGAACACATATTCCTGTGCATCCAGAAACATAATCTATGCTATCATGTGCCGAAAGTGTCCGTCTGCTATGTACATTGGACAAACATCTCAGACACTTCGCCAAAGGATTAATGCCCACAAAACAGATATCAGACAAGATCACAAAGAAAAAACAGTTTCTTGCCATTTTAACCAGAAAGGACACTCTCTCAATGACTTAACCACCTGCATTCTGCTACAAAGACCTTTTACATCTGCACTTGAAAGGGAATCCTCCGAACTGTCATTCATGTTAAAATTCGACACTCTCCGAGAAGGAATGAACAAACACTCAAACTATCTTACCCATTACCAAGATAGCTTCCCCAATTATCACCTCTAATACCATTAGCTCGCAGACATCCCACTCTCCCCACCTCTAATATCATCAATTCACAGACACTTACCTTCCTTCCTCCCCCCCCCCCCCCGCATCCCCCTTCTGTTCTGAAATGTGATTTGTCCTTTTCATATGTGTTCATTTCTTTTAATTGTATCCTTTGGTATATATGGTTGTGACTACTTTCTTCCACTATTTGATCTGAGGAAGTGGGTCTGGCCCACGAAAGCTCATCATCTAATAAACCATCCTGTTAGTCTTTAAAGTGCTACATTGTCCTGCATTTTGCTTCATTGTCAACGATACTCATGCTTGCTTCTTGACAGCTGGCGTGAGGATGTGCACCCGGGCAAGGGAATCACAACCTCAATGGTTATGCAGACACAGACCGATTCTGCTGTTGATAAATAAGCTCTCTAGTCCCCTGGACTTGTCTCCTGCCATGCCTGCTCCTCCGAAGACGCGAGCTTGTTCCACCTGTTACCTCTAGCTGTAGACACACGTGCTTGGCTCTGGAGATTCTTGGTTCCGCCTCTGTTATTGGCCAGAGGGGTGGGTATCACCTGTGTCACAAGAAACTGCAAATGTGGGTAGAAAAGATTTTGTTTCCCCTCAAGACACAGTACGCCCAACTTACAGTGAGGAAAAAATTGTGTGGTGCCGTCCCGCCATGGTTCTTTGAAAGGTTCAGGCTGAGAGAGCTTCTGTACCCTTTGCAGAAAGAAGTTTCATAATTACACACACACATACGCGCACACACAGGGCACAAAGGAAGATTAAAGACTTGTGCTTTCTGGGCTGCAGAAGAAAAGAAGATGCAGATTTGCCCCTGGACTTTGCTGGGCATGACGGAGGTCCCTGCAGCTGTGAACATAGGAAAATGACTGTTGGCCTGTTAGAAAGCCCTAGAAGAATGCTACCTTTGAAGGATGGACTTAAAAGGCATGTTTTTGCTGCCATTGGGAGTTTTGTCATTAGTGGGGTAGGGTGCAAAACGGTGTCCCGTTATCTTGGAGGTAGCAAGATGTGTCACATGAAACCTTCCTTGCACTGGTAGCTTCTACAAAGGGGCCAAAGAGTTTGAGGTCCTGGAGACTTGAAATGGAGGTGGCCCCATTCAGAATGAGGCCATGGTAGTGGGGTGGGACATGAGGGTTTCCCAGGTGCTGCCGCCCATGCTGTACTCAGGGTAGAGCAGGGGTTCTTAACCTTTTGACCTTCACACCTCCCCTGAAAGTGAACTTCATGTTCACACCCTCCCGGGAGCCATTTTGTGCACAGCCTAGCCCCGCCCCCTCACCTGACAGGAAGCTAAGGGGCGTGGCTAGGACTATAAGAACTCTGCCAGGGAGCTCAGTCGGGGCCCAGCCTCTGAGGGAGACAGAGGCCTGCCCAGAGCTCCTGGCTGACGAGGCTGAGACCTGGCCCGGGCCTCCCACAGCCACCTTCCCTCAGGCCAGCGAAGGCTTCCTTGCCCACACTGCCGAGGCCTGGCCAAGCCAGCCAGCAGGGCTACCTCTGACCTAGAGGAACCCAAGGCTCTACTGGTGCCTGGCGATTTGGAGGACCGGCCTGAGCTGAAGGCCCGGCTCGAACCCCCTTCCCAAAGCTGGACCAATCCCAACTAAATCATCCTGGCCAGGGCTTTGTCAAACCAAGACTTAAAAACCTCTAGCGATGGAGATTCCACCACCTCCCTAGGGAACCCATCCCAGTGCTTCCCCACCCTCCTAGGGAAATAATTTTTCCTAATATCCAACCTAGATCTCCCCAACTGTAACTTGAGACCATTGCTCCTTGTTCTGCCATCTGTCACTACTGAGAACAGCCTTTCTCCATCCTCCTTGGAACCTCCCTTCAGGAAGTTGAAGGCTGCTATCAAATCGCCCCTCACTCTTCTCTTCTGCAGACTAAACAAACGCAGATCCCTCAGCCTCTCCTCGTAGGTCATGTGCTCCAGCCCCCTCATCATTTTGGTCGCCCTCTGCTGGACCCTCTCCAATGTGTCCACATCCTTTCTATAGTGGGGGGGGGGCCCAGAACTGGACACAATACTCCAGATGTGGCCTCACCAGAGCCGAATAAAGGGGAATAATCACTTCTCTAGATTTGCTGGCAATGCTCCTCCCTAATGCACCTTAACATGCCATTAACCTTCTTGGCTACAAGGGCACCCTGTTGACTCATATCCAGCTTCTCATTCACTCTAATCCCCAGGTCATTCACTTCAGTCTTGGTTGAGGTAAATGTGGGATGGATGTGCACAGCCTGAGTAAATGGAATGGGGAAGCGTGGGGGTGTGGGAGGTAAAGGATTCTCCCCTCCAGCCTTGGAAAGCTGTGGTAAGTCCTACATTAGCTGAACCCCTCCCCTGTACAGATATTGGCCATTTGATCCACAGAGTCAGTTACTTACCACCTCCACCCATTCTCTGCTCCTGGCTCCTAACTGGCTTGCACGTTGGGTCCCTCGTGGTGCACAGATCCTCAGCACAGAGTGGTGCAGGACTCCCTGTTGGCTGCATGACCCCTGCCCAGAGGAGTAGCTCACGTCTCCGACTCCATGCACACCTACCACGTGAGATCTCAGTCCAGTTGCTCCTCCACAGATATCAGTCACAAAAAAACCCCAAAAAACTCCAGTGCAGTTGGTCCTAAGTGCCAATTATCCCTTGCTGTAGTCTTGGCTCAGAGGGTAGAGAGTGAACGGGTCTGACACTCATGGAAGACAGTTGTGTGGTGTGCTGTGTGGCCTTCGGGGAGGCATCTTGTTCATCCTGCTCTAGGACAGCAAGGTATGGCCAGTCTCATGGTTAGCATGACAGCTGGAACGTCGGAGACTGCAGTTCAATTCCTGGCTCAGACTCTAGTTGCTCCTTAGCATCTCCGTGCCTCAGTATCCCATCTGTAAAATGGGGATAACAGCTCTTCCCTGCTTTCTGGGGTGATGTGAGCCTAAATTTGTGAAGGTTAGTTTTGATAGGAGCATTGTTCTGATGGTACACTGAGGTGTTCTTCAAACTGACATCCAAGCTCTTCCAAAAGGTTTGAAAACAATTCAGCCTCTTCCAGAGAACTCGTCTAAAGAATCCCTGACTGGCTCGTGGTCCTATGTATGAGGCAATTGGGGGGTTCCATCTCGCTCATTGAGGGTTCCCACCATGTGCACCTCAAAACCCCACTGAGGTAATGTTGTGTGCTGACCATTGTTCTGTGTGGAGGGGAGTTGCAGACAGCCCCCGAAGCAGAAGAAACTGGGAGATGGATCCTGGCTATAAACATTCCGGAGTGCTACTTTGCTCATTTATAAAACAATTTTGCAGCCTCCCGCCAGTGGAAGAAGCACCCAAACATCTGTAAGACAAACAGACCCCCAAATTATCCATCTGAAAAGGCGCTAATAAATATTGAGCAGACACTCTGCCTGCCTGCGGTTTGGCACTGATGCCAGACTCTGACATTTCCTCTGTCCCTCAGCAGCCGATTAAAAAAGGCAAACAGAACCCAAAGACACTCTCTCTTGCAGCCGACAGGGATCATGGCATTCTACTTTCTGGGCATCTGTGCCACAAGATTGACAGTGTCTCTTGGGGTTCAGAATAGAGATTGCTGTCGTGGCTCCTCGGCAGAGGGGGAACCCTCCAGTCCTTGCAGCCTTTGGATCTGTGGGAGAACCTGGAGGGGAAATCTGGGGAGGGGATGAGAGAAAAGGCAGCAGTTCCTCTGGGTCGATCGAAAAGTTTGGCCGGCCTCTGCAGGAATGGTGGTTCAGTGATTAGCTGGCCTGAATTCAGTTCCATACTCCATCACGGGCCTGGGTTAGTCTGAGGGCACATCTACAGATCAGAGCAACCATCGAATTAAGCTATGAAACTTGAGCTACGTCAATTGCATCGCTTAAGTCAAAATAGCTGAATTCGACTTTTGGCGCTGTCTACAGATCAGGAAATCAATGAAAGAGCTCTCTTCGGGCTCAGCTAGACTATGCTGAAGTTGTGAAAGAGGATATGCAAATTTCCTGCGACTTCTGTAACCCTCATTTTATAAGGAGTAAGGGAAGTTCAAGGAAGGCTATGTCTAGACCACACTGAAGTTTCAAAAGAGGATCTGCAAATTCATCAAAATTTGCATATCTTCTTCTGATTCACTTTCGAAAGCAGAGCTTTTGACAGTGAAAGTAGTTGGGATGAGATTTTTCCCTTTTCGAAAAGCCGCGTAAACTTCCTTTTTTGAGGAAGAGTAGCTTTTTGAAAAAAGGGGAGGTTGCCAAAAAACCTGCGTCCCGACTACCTTTAGTTTTCGGAAGAAGTTATGCAAATTCCCACATAATTTGCATATCCTCTTTTGAAACTCCAGTGTAGTCTAGACATAGCTTTCCTTCAACTTCCCTTACTCCTTGTAAAATGAGGGTTACAGGAGTCGGAGTAAGAAGTCCTCCAGCTCGCCATTAGTTTGAAATAATGGCTTGCAGTGTGGACACGCTCTTTGTTATTTCGGAATAACGTCAATTATTCCAAAATAATGCTGCTGTGTAGACATACCTGGAAGGTGCAGTTACATTTTGATCTGGAGTATAAATTCCAGCTAGCTCTGCTCAAGCTAAGGTGCTAAAAATAGAAAGGGAGGCGTGGTGGTATGAGTAGCAGGATCCTATCCGAGACCCTCGGTATGTATGTACTTGAAGCAGCTAGCTCATTCTGCTCCTTGCACCACTGCAGCTGCCCTGCTTTTTTTTAGCACTGAGGCTTGATCCAAGTTAGTGTGAGGTTTTCTCCTTGAGCTGCAATTTACGTCTCCAACTTGAAGTGTTGATTTATATAAAGTTTGCCGCTGCCGCCGCTATGAAAGAGCCCTACAGCCATCTAGCATCTCTTCCCTACCTTGTAGATACACGGTGAAGTGCATTAAAAAGGGTGCAGAGTTTAGACCTGATGGCAAGTGGGGGATCTGAGCCTATAGCAGTGTGGGTGCTTTCTCTGGTTGTTTTAGTCTGCCAAATTGAGCCACAAATCCCATTGGAGCAACTGTTTTTGGTCAGAGGGGCCAAATCCTGAGATCCTTACTGTGATGGGGTGTTGCCCACATACTTGTCTCTGTGGGGTAAATATAGACTTAGGGAGGCTGCACAGAAGGCAGCCGGGCTGAGAGGAGGACTAGTCGGGCTCATATAAGAACAGTTGTAGGGCAGAGCCGGGTCAGTTACTTCTTGGAGCTTAAACAGGGAGCATTGGGTGTTTGGTGGGCAGAGAGATTCCACCAGGGGGCGCTCCAGTAGGTGCTCAGAGATATGTGCTGAAATCAACTTATCCCTCTCCTGGCCAAACCACCTCACAAGCCCTTCCCCTGAACAGCACTCCGTGGCAATGTAGTGAGGGGCTCTGTGCTGCCTCAACCTCTCCCCCTTGCGTCACCTCCATATTGGTGTGTCTCCACCGAGGATGGATTTAGCTCCCGGCATTAGGAAAGAGTTGTGCACATCCCATAGAGCAGTGATATGGAGTAGGCGTGGTCCAGGCACTACATTTTAGATGCAAAAGTTGTGCCTTCAGCATTTAGCGAAGAGCGATCTTTCATTTTTATTATGACGGTGGCATCTCTTTAATTTCCTCCACATCATGTACTCAATCCATAATTATAAAATATGCAACTAGCCCTTGGCTTCATTATGCTCTCTTAGTGCGAGAGCAGCTCTGTGTTTTTATTAATTTAACTTTTGTACAAGCTAACAGATTGCCATAAAGGAAAACAGAATTTTTCAACCAGCACAGCTAATGGCTGTATTTCAGCCAAGGCCCCGTGGTATATGTTGAACAATAACTACCACTCCGGTGCTGCTTGCAGTTTTTAATTGAATTTCTATCCCATGGATATCATGTCAGAGCTATTCATCTGCTTCACTAAGTCTTCTGATATTAAACAAGTTCTTCCAAGTTGTTATTGTAATACAAATACCGCTCGACGGCTGATGTGCATTAGAAATTCGCCGCCGTGGTGGGGTTAACATAGTGTGGGAAGCTTTACCGTGTAGCTACATGAGCAAAGGAATCCTTGAACGTGTGTTGTGCTTATCCGGATGTGTGTTTTTCCTCCCCTTTTTTCTCTGTAGGTGGGAAGATTGGTCTTGCTCGTGCGGCTTATGAATAGGATAATAGCTTCATGTACGCCCTGTGGTTGCTGAGCAGGATCTGGATGGATGAGCTATACCAATGGTGCACAACCCCTGGGGCGCGACCCCCTCAGGGGGTCGCGGATGTCTTCCCGGGGGAGCACCAACGGCCGGGCCCAGCCCCTGGCTGCTCGGATCTAAGTGCTACACCGTGCTGCTCACATTATCTTGGGGGTCACGACATGAGTATAAGAGGGTCGTGGTTGAAAAAAAGTTGTGTACCACTGCGTACCAGTGACAACTGTGCATGATGATATCTCAGAACCTTCATACCTCCATTCAGTCAGGCAACGATTCTTGAAGGGACTCAGGACGTATCTACGGTACAGCTGCTACAGTGGCACAGCCAGGCCTACCAACGTGGGGCGTGGAGAATGAGGGTAACTGCCCCGTGGACCTGCAATTCTAATGGGCCCGAGCCGCCCAGCTGCCGCTGTTACTACAACAGTGCACTCCGTGTGGCTCTAAGGGTTAGGGGGCAGCATGGCATGCTCCCAGTGGTGCCGAGGGCTGGCTGCCCCCACCCCTTCTGGGAGCACAGAGCCATAGCTCCCCCACCCTGCTCAGGGGCCCGATGTAGCTGTCGGCTCCCCTGGGTATGCTGTGGAATTGCTGCCATGTCACTACAGCAGCATAGTATAGACCAGGGGTGGGCAAGATCCGTCCCGCAGGCCACCCCGCTAGGACCCTAGGTCATAGAGCAGCCCCTTGCCGCTTTAAACAGCTGGTTGCTCCCTGTGACTCTCAGCTCTGGGCACCGGGGGGGGGGGGGGGCTTCATGTGCTGCCCCTGCGCCTGCCTCCCGGTACAGTCTCTCAGTTCCTATTGGCTAGTTGCCAGGAGCAGAGCGCCACAGGGAGCAGCCAGCTGCTTTGAGTGGTCTGGGACTGCAGCAGGCAGGGAGCTTAGGATCCCGCAGGGAAGCTGGCTGGGAGCCCCCTAGGGAAGCACCTCCAGCCACAGCCTGCCTTTAGCACCCCAGCCCATCCCTGCACCCCAACTCCCTACCCTGGGTCACCACCCAAATCCTCTGCACCCCTACCTCCTTCAGGTTGCAACTCCCTCCCAGATCCTGCATCCCGTCTTACACCCCTCCCTCAGGCCAAAATCTTCTCCTGCGTCCATACCCCCTCCTGGACCCTGCATCCCATTGCCCTGATCCAGGTCATCACCCAAAACATCTGCATCCCCTTCCTCATGATGACAACTCCCTCTCAGATCCATCCCTATTTCCCTGTCCCAGGCCAGAATCTGTTCCTGCACCCATATCCCCTCCCACACTCTGCACCCTAATCCCCTGCCCCATATCACAATCCCTTCCTTCAACCTCTCAGACTCCCCCTCCCTCCTGCTCCCCGGTTCTTTACTCCAAGCTCCCTTCTGCACCCAACCCCCATCCCAGACCCCACCCCCTCTCCATAGAAAAGTGTGGCCCTTGACCATGTCCCAAAATCTTGGAGTGGCCTCCATCAATAATTATTGCCCACCCCTGGTATAGACACTTCCTACAATGATGGAAGAAGGCTTCTTGTTGATGCCATCTCTCTTAGCTAACCATGGTTATCAGGTGTCAGTTTTTCACAGACCTGAGTGAGGTAGCTAGGTGGATCTAATTTTTAGGGGTAGACCAGGTCTTGGTCTGTAGCACAGAAAAAAGGTCTCTTATTCCATGAAAAAAGGTCTCTTATTTTCCCCCCCTTTCTCCTCCCTCTCCCAGAGCGTGCAGTCCTGGTGAGCAGAGCCCATAGTGTGTGGGAGGTGGTGCAGTTGATAGGTTAGAGCAAGGCACAGGGAGTTGGGAATTCTGGCTTCTGTTCCAAGCTCTACCACTCTTTTGCTGTGTGACAAATCACGTAAGAGTCCAGTACCTCGGTTCCCCTGGCTGTAAAGCTGATGTAATAGTAGTTGCCTCTCTCCCAGGCCGATTGTGGGGGGGTCTCGGTGGATGAATGTCTTTAAGGTGCTTGCAGATCCTTGCTGGAAAGGCTATCTGCAGGTAAGGGAAATGTGGGCGTATCCCTTGCTTTGTCTGGGATGGCGACCTCCGTGGTCACTGTCATTCATCACAACCGAAAATCTTTAATGTGGTTTGCAGGCCTGTACATAATTCTGAGTTAACTTAGTGCAGCATTAGGAGAACAGAGCAAGGTGCACATATGCAGCAGCTGGGAGGTCTAATTCCTGGTGCTGGCACTGAACTGAACATAGCACTGTGCCTATGGCATCACGTGTGGTGGCTTGGACTAAACACCTGAATCCAATTCTACCCAACCCCTCAGGTAAATACATGGGTGGCTACTAGCCTGAGCCACTGCCCATGACGCTGTGGCCACGGTGCTATTTTTATGACTGTCTGTCCATGCTGGGAAATATACCTCCCACCTGCAGCCATATCCACAGTTATCCGAAACACATGCTTGGAAATGAGCAAATGCGTACTTGAGCTTCCTACATTAACCTTAACTCTGCCCTTCTATACCACTAATCTGTTCCTATATTGCATAGATGCGTTGAAACACTGACGGTCTCATTGCAGGATATAACCCCCACCCATTCACTTTGCCATGTCAAGTACAGTGTAGATCTCAGGTGTATATGGTCTCAGGGTCTATTTGTGTAAGGTGAAAATTGTAGAGGTTGCTCCATGGTCGGTACCTGCAGGAAAGATCTCTGGCCTATAGTGGGTGAGCACGTCAGAACACAGTGCTATCTCTCCCCACCCCTGAGTTGAGATTAAAATGTGAATTGTGTAAGATCTCAGCTGGTACATCCTGGGAGTGAGCACAAAGGCGGGTCTCTAATCCAGAATCCAAGAGGTGCGAGCTAAGTTTGCATGAGCCCTGTGCAGAGTGTTCTCCAGAGTAGCACCTGGTAGCATCTGTCCTACCTGAGTGGTTACCCGAGACTGAGCTCAAGGATAAGGGAGCCAGACTTAAGGCTGGTATAGGAAATGGAGGAGAATCCAAGGTATTGATTCTGTGACGTAGTCAGATGGTAACTGCTCTGTCAGCCCAGAGCCTGGATGTGTTAGCAGTCTCTCTTCTTTCTGCTCGCCGATGTCAGAGCTAATTAAATAGGAGTGTGGCGACGGGCGGGTACAGTGGTTGGTGTGCAAAGCACGTTGCTCTCAGGAGGGTGAGAGGAGAGGTAGGAAGAGCAGCTGTGTTCCAAACATCCGTGCAGGCAAAACCCTCTTTGAGGTTATATCCACCGACGGCCGGAGCAGCAGTTTGCAATCAGTGCGGCTGATTGTCTTACAGGATTGGAGAAGTAGCATGGTTTTAGGGACTTGACCCAGGCCTGGGACTCAGGAAATCTGGGTTCACTTCCCACGTCCAACACGGGATCCCCATGTGACCTCGGCCCAGGTTGGTAACGGCATTTAAGGGGTGGCTGCGCGGAGCGTTGCAATGCCTGGTTCAGGAGTGTTGTTGCAAGGTGGAGTTTAGGAGCCTCAGTCTCGTTTTCCAAAGGGATTCAGGCACTTACGCTCCTCCCTCCTATTGACAGTCAGTGGGATTTTGGCTTAATTCCATTTGGAAATTAAATGAAGGCTCCTAAACCAGAGAGGCTTCGTGATGCTGAAACATGATGGTCTTTCATGGCATGAAAGCCGGGCTCAAATACATTTCAAAATTTGGGCCTCGGCCTTTCTGGGCCTCCACTCCTTCTCTGTAAAAAATTCTTCCTTTCCTCCACCGTCGCCTCGGTTCCTCAGGGTAGAGACTGGCTGTTGTTGTGAGTTTGTCCAGCACAGTGAGGGCACGTGTAGACTACACTCTAATTTCGAAAGAGGATATGCAGATTCCACAGGAATTTGCATATCTTCTTCTCATCACTTTTTCAAAAGCGGGTCTCCCAAAAGTGAAAGGAGTCCGGACAACTTTTTTCAGGAAAAATCCCCCTTTTTCGAAAAACCATGTAAACTTCCTTTTTTTAGGAAGAGCGTTTTTTTCGAAAACGGTTTTTTCCCCGAAAAAACCACGCCCAGACTACTTTCACTTTCGAAAGACCTGCTTTCGAAAAAGCGATCGGAAGAAGATATGCAAATTCCTGCGGAATCTGCATATCCTCTTTCGAAATTGGACCGTAGTTTAGACGAGCCCTGGGGCTCCAGTCTCGGTCAGGCCCAAGGAGGCATGTCTACACAACCTGCAGGAGTGAGCCTGGAAGCCCAGGTCGACAGACTCAACCTCAAGAAGTAACAGCGCTCATCACTGTGACTCCAGCTAGAGCTGAGTCTCTGAAGCCAGGGCAGCTGACAGGACTGTTGGGCCCCTGGACAATGGTGTGTGTGTCGTGGGGGACAGCTCTGCCTTCCTGGATGGGGCGGGGCCTCAGGCAGAAGGGGCGGGGCTGGCAGCTAGCCAGCCCTCACAACCAGCTGAAGGGTGTGGCCCGGGGCTCTGGATTGCACCGTCTGGCGTTCCGGCATTGATTCTAACGGGCCCAGGGCTCCGGTTTTTAGATTCACCAGCCCCAGAGCAACTGCCCCCTTCATTCCCCACCCCGCCCTGGCCCCCGTCGGCGGGCCTGTTTGAAGCCTAGGGTAGGGATGGGTTTCGGAACCCCAGCCCCAATTTTAAAGCGCTGCCTATGCAGCTGTTCAAAGTACCAGCCCAAGTGTGTTGGCCGAGCTGGAAGGCTGATTGCTCTGGGCTGTGTGGCCCTACTTGCAAGCATTGCTGTCGGACACAACGCTGCAGCAGCTGGGGTTTGCTGCAGTGGTGCGATGCCAGGAGGAGACGCATGCAGTGAACCCACAGGGTTTTACTTCAGTGCCTAGAATGAGGCGCAAATTCCTGGCTTCCCACGGTGCAGATGAGGGTAGAATTTGTCTGGGTTGGAAGCTCGTAAGGGCAGGGACCATAGCTGGATGGTTCCAAACATGCCGCTGCTCTTGTACAAATACAGACTGATGGTGCTAAGTTGGCGCATAGGGGACCAGCCCAAAGGTCTCAGGCCCTGGGAGTCCAACAAGTTGCTTCACTTGGTTCATACGGGAGCAAAGTTCTCCCAGGACACTGGCTGCCCCCAGCCTGCCAGACAGTACGCTGTTCTGTTTCGGGGAGTAACCAGGCATTGGGACCAAGGGGATGCAAGAAGATGCTGCCAATATAAATGTTGCTAACCATGTCCAGACCATGATGACAAGGTCTCACATGGACGATAACTGTTTTGCGGGGTTTGATGAGGCACCCTTGACTTGGGAAAGGCCAGCGACACCGCAGGACATGTTGCACTGATGAGTCAGGGGAATAATTCGATCCGTTTGATGCATGAAGCTGCAGCAATCTGGCCTATCCCGGTAGCTTGGTGAAATATTCCAACGGAGCAAGCTGTTGCCAGGAGCTTTGGCTTTCCCTATGGCTTTCTATACTGGTGTCTGCTTCTGACCCTCTTTACCTGTGATGCTCAGGGGGCAATCTTGTTCCTTGCCTGTTCTGATGGCTTTTAGTCTCTCAATGAGCGATGCAGCTAGACTTGAAGATCATGTTAAAAATCACGTTGGGAGACTATCTGGAAGCCACAGTAAGGAGAATTCTGCCTCTTTATCTTCCCCGTAAGGTTGCAACACAGATATTAGCCAAGTGACAGCAATTATTGATGGTGTCATTAAGGTTGAGATCCCATTTCCAGCAATCCATTTTTATTATGATTTTTTGGGGGCTGTGGGGATGCTGATAAGCAGTGGCCCAATGGGATTTCAAAAACAACATGCATGGGGAGAGGAGAAGGAGATTAATATGGGAAATTCTTGAAAATACTCCTTATGCTTGAGTTATTAAAGTGTAATCGCTACACAATAATGACTCCTGGTAAAACCCATCATTATTTATTTGCTCCATCTTCCACATCTGTTCAGCAGTGCGGCACGAGAGAAGAAATAACGTTTTCCAATGACACTCGCCAGCACACATTTAGCGTGTGCATAAGAAGACAGCTATTATTTCACGATGCCGCCCTGATTAGCACAAACAGGTCTGATGCTCAGCAGCTGTGTGACAGAGACATGTGTGCATGGGGTAATGTCTCTTCTGCTTTCCCTTTGTACGCACAGCCGTTCAAGCTCAATAATTGTAGCTCAGGAATACACAAGTGCCCCTCGATGTCTGAATCTCACACCTGCGGGAAAGGGTCCATTTTACAGCAATCTGGGGAAAGACACTTTTAATTGCAGGGAGCTCTAGTTTGTGACAGGAAGGTTGAAGTTTCTGAGACCCACTGGAATGCTTAACTCGGGGATTAAAATCAGCCACGGAGACAAAATCATGACTGATGTGGAAAAAGTGAAAAGGGAAAAGTTATTTACTTATTCCCACAATATAAGAACTAGGAGTCACCAAATAAAATTAATAGGCAAAAGGTGTAAAACAAACAAAAGGAAGTTTTTTTTCACTCTGCGCACAGTCAACCTGTGGAACTCCTTGCCAGAGGATGTGGTGAAGGCTAGAACTTTAACAGGGTTAGAAAACGAGCTAGATAGATTCCTGGAAGTTAGGTTGCTCAATGGCTGTTAGCCAGGATGGGTAGGAATGGTGTCCCTAGCCTCTGGTTCTCTGGAGGTGGGTGACAGGGGAGGGATTATGTGAGGATTACCTGTTGTGTTCCCTCCCTCTGGGGCATCTGGTATTGGCCACTGTTGGCAGGCAGGATACTGGGCTGGATGGACTGTTCTTGGTCTGACCCAGTATGGCCATTCTCATGAAATCTAGAGGGGCTGGAGGCCAGGGGATGTTCTGAAGCCAAAGCCTATAACAGGGTCCAAAAAATAACTAGATAAATTCATGGAGGGGAGGTCCATCAATGGCTATTAGCCAGGATGGGCAGGGTTGGTGTCCCTCGCCTCTGTTTGTAGAAGCTGGGAATGGGCAACAGGGGGTGGATCATAGAATCGTAGGATTAGAAGAGACCTCAGGAGTCATCGAGTCCAGCCCTCTGCCAAAAGCAGGAGCAACCCCAACTAAATCATCCCAGCCAGGGCTTTGTCAAACCAAGACTCAAAATCACTTGGTGGTTCCCTGTTCTGTTCACCTGGCATTGGCCACAGTTGGCAGACAGGACAGTGGGCTAGATAGACCTTTGGTGGTGTCATGATTATGAGGGTTAGCCAGCAGCCTGGGGATTAAGGGGTTAACTACACCTAGCCAGGTGGAGTGACCAATAGGAAAGTAGGTGGGACTTTTCAAACTGGGACAAAGGAATTTGGGTTTTTTTTCTTTGTCCTTTTCTCTCTGAGAGAGCTCTCTGCAGCTACAGAGAGGGACAAGCATGTCTCTCTCTCTCTCCAAGACATCATTCTTCATTTTCTGTAAGTAGGGTAAAGTTTAGGTAGTTTCGTTAGGTTTTATTGTGTTATGGATTGGGTATGGGATCTGAGATCTGGCACTGCTTAAAAGATGTTTTGGCTTTTCTTTGTAACTAAGTTCTAGGCCCATGGAGTTTCTCCATGAGTATATTTTGTTACCTTCCTCTCCAGTCATTATACTTGCAACCAGAATATTGTTGTAATAATAAAAGTTCTTTCTTTTCTTTTATTAACCTGGCAGTGGTTAAATGTGTGCCTTGATTTTTATTTTAGGGGTAAGATTTCCCAAATGATCTTTCCCCTGATTTCTTTATCAACATTTGGGTGGTGGCAGCGGAAGTTTTATTCCCAAGATCTAGGTTTTTAAGATCTTGGGGGGAAGTTTTATACCAAAGCCTGGTAGATAAGGCTTTGGGGTACACTTGCTGGCCCCCACTTCTGCATTTATCATGCCAGAGTGGGGAAGGAGCCATGACAGGTGGGACCCCGTGTGGCCGTTCTTATGTAAAGAGTAGAGCAGGACGATCAAAGAAAAGCTGAGAGGTGACGCTGTTCATGCTGTTGAGTCGCTCTACACTTTTCATCAGTTGGAGTTTCTGCAGCTCAGAATTAACGGAGCTCTTTTGTGGCTCTGATTTACACAAGTTGCAGGTCGAGCCTGATGAGACCAAAGCTGCTTGTGGTGGGTTTGCTTTTCCTGAAATAACTGGAGCTAACGTGATGGGGCTACTCAGCTGGCAGCCTTAAGAGCTCAGGTATTCCACCTAACTCGTCTAAAAGTGGCTAAGAGCCGTGTAAGCTTTCTCTGTGGAGCCCCACTTGCTCCACCTAGACTTTTCCACCAGCATTCTTAGAATCCTAGAACTGGAAGGGACCCTGAAAGGTCATCAAGTCCAGTCCCCTGCCCTAATGGCAGGACCATGAACCATCTAGAGCATCCCTGACAGATGTTTATCCCACCTGCTCTTAAATATCTCCAGTGATGAAGATTCTACAACCTCCCTAGGCAATTTATTCTAGGGATGTTAAATATTGTTTAATGGAATAGTCAAGTAACCTCATGAATTCTTATTGGTTACTCGACTATTCTGTAGCCCCTGGGGATGGACTGGCAGCCAGTGCGCTCTGGCTTCACACCTGAGGAGCCCCCTGCCACTCTGTACTACTGCCTCTGTATCAGAGGCAGCAGCATGGGGTGCCAGGTGGGAGCTAGTCCATGAGGGGAGCCAGGTTAAAAACCAGCTCCCCTCGCGGACCGGTTGCCTGGCGCCCATGCTGCTGCCTCTGATACAAACAGGAACTGAGCCAGGCTGTCTGCCCGTCCGGCTCCTAATACACTTTAAATGCAGAGCTGAAACAGGGGTAGGTCCCGGTCTCAGGACCGAGCTGGGCTGTTGGCCAGCCTGCTCAAAAATTTATTGGCAGCGGTTGGGAAAATGCGTGTCGTCTATAGCGTTAACCTATAAGCTTTTGCTTATCGATTAATTGGTTCATTGACTACACTGTTAGGGTGTGTCTAAACTACATGGCTCCATCGATGGAGCCATATAGATGAGGCTGATCGGCAGAGGGAAATGAAGCTGCGATTTAAATAATCGCGGCTTCATTTAAATTTAAATGGATGCCGTGCTCTGCCGACCAGCTGCTGATCAGCTGTTTGTCGGCAGATCGGGGCAGTCTGGACGGGCCACGGTCAACAAGGAAGCCTTTCTCAACCGGCGCAGGTATGCCTCGTGAAACCAGGTTTACCTGCACCGGTCGACAAAGGCTTCTTTGTCGACCGCGGTGTGTCCCGACTGCCCAGATCTGCCGACAAACAGCTGATCATCAGCTGGTCAGCAGAGAGCGGCAGCCATTTAAATTTAAATGAAGCCGCGATTATTTAAATCGCGGCTTCATTTTCCTTTGCCGATCAGCCTCATCTACATGGCTCCGTTGACGGAGCCATGTAGTTTAGACACATCCCTACATCCCTAATTTTTTCCAGTGTTTAACCACCTTTACAGTTAGGGAGTTTTTCTAATGTCCAACCTAAACCTCCCTTATTGCAATTTAAGCCCATTGCTTCTTGTCCGATCCTCAGAAGCCAAGGAGAAAAATTTTTGTCCCACTTCTTTGGCTATGTCTAGACTTTCGAAAGAGAGCGTCCAGACTGCACGCGGAACTTTTGAAAAAGCAAGCCGCTTTTTCGAAAGAAAGCACCCAGTGAGTCTGGATGCTCTCTTTCTAAAAAGCCTGTTTGCTTTCAAGAACGCCTTCTTTCGAAAGAGCACTTTCGAAAGAAGGCGTTCTTCCTCGTGGAATTAGGTTTACCACCGTCGAAAGAAAAGCCGCATTCTTTCGATTTAATTTCGAAAGAACGCGGCTGCAGTCTAGACGCAGGTGAAGTTTTTTCAAAAAAAGGCTACTTTTTTCGAAAAAAACCCTGAGTCTGGACACAGCCTTTGTAACACCCTTTTAGGTACTTGAAAAAGCCAACTCAGTCTCCCCTAGCGGTACATACTATTTCCCCTTCTGTTCCAAAACATCAGCTCCCCGAAAACCAGAGGCAAAGGACAACAGCACAATGCTGAGGGTGTTTTTGAAGATACAGGTGATGTTATCTGTGGTCCATTCCGTCATGGGCTTCTTGGAAGAGGCTGACAATCAGACTTGGGGCTGTGCCGGTATTGTGGTGTGGATACGCGGCCATATGGCAATGGACTGAGGTGGATGCTTTGTCTCAAGAGAGCCACTGGACAGCGGCGAGGCAGGAATAACGCTCAATGACTCAAAGAAACACCTCATGTTGCTCAAGGAAGAAACTGAAATCTTTGCTCACTGGGGGGCAGGCGGCAAAAGGGGTGTCTCCGTTTCTGAAGGCAGGACTTCAGTTCTGAGACCTAGGGGTGGGAGTGAGCAGCCGGCTAGACCAGAGCTTACAGTGTCAGCAGGAAGCCCTAAGGAGGCCAGCACAATGTGGGGTTCTCTGGGAAGTTATTCAGAAACGGAGCCGTGGCCATGTTAGTGGGGGGAGGGGAGCTCAGTACAGTATAGGATGGCTTTCCTGGAGCAGAATCCCTGGTGGAGGGGAGTGGTGCCCGCCCTTCCTTTATGGTAAATGCGCCTCCTGCATGCAGTTATTTCAGCTGGTTTGGGGGGGTTAATAACTCTCAGAATTACAGTGTGTGACCAAACCATGCCCCCTTCCTAGGCAGCACATAACAGCCCGATCACTGGTTTAAATGGGCAGTATGCAGGGACTGGCATGGACTGACTCCTCACCTTCTGGGCACTGATACCGTGCAGCCACTGTTCCAGCCACGAAAGAAGAGGAACATGCATTTCCTATTGCTTCCTTTCCTCCATGTGTGGCTCCATGGATCTACTGTGTGCACAAAGCCATTGGGCAGCCTTCATTTCCCCTTCCCCTCCATGCTAAGCCCTAGGTCAGTGTTTCTTAAAGTATGTTCTGCGGAGAACAACAGAATTCAAAATGGTCGCCCTTAAAGGGGCAGGTGAACCTTTTTTTTTTTGTCTCAACAAAAAATCCTTGGAGTTCCTCATAAAAAAAATTATTGTTTGGTGTTCCTCCGTCTTAAAAAAAAGTTTAAGAAACACTGCTCTAGATAGTTTGTACTGCATTGATCATCTTTTGTCCCTGCTGCATCACCAGAGTGCGTGGGGGAATTGGGCTGAGAGAGTTCCCCTCTTTTCCTGCCTCTGTCTCCTGTTCTTCTTACCTCTGAGTAGTAACCCCTCCCCTCTCTAGGTAGCTTCCTTAGAAGCACTGCAGTGTGCAATTCCTTCTTTCTCATTGTGTGTCTGCGCCTCATTTTGTCCCCGTGCCTCAGCCCAGCTGTTGGGGTGACCGCATGGAACGTAGGGCAACCTGCAACCCACCCCTGACATTGGGGAGGGTGTCAAGGAAATGGCATGAAGCTCATCTCCAGCCTGGAGACAAAGGAGGAAAATCCGTTTCCTGCAAAACCACAACGCCTGCGTTCTGTTAAGCCAGGTAAAGAGGAGAAGGAAATGGATAAGCTGTCACCTTTCCCTAATGAATCACAGGCCACTGCATCTCGCTTTCAAAGGGACCATTGACCTTCCGCCGCAGACGCTACTCTATGCTTCTTAATGGTACCCTGGGAGTGTAGCAAGACACTTCATGCAGTCTTATTGTCTTGATTGCTTACGATGGACGCGGCTGGATGGGGGTAAATTAAAATGTTCTTTCTTCTTCATGTGGAGTAAAATCAGAGGGGAGACTCGACTTGTCTCTGTGTTCAACCCCGTCAAGAGGCTCTGACTGAATCGTGCTGAGTTGAAATAGGATTAAACAGCTTGTTCAGGAAGGGTATTTATTTTTAAACTTGCTATCCAGTGAGGGTGCTGCCGGAACTGAATTATACTATTAATTATTCTATTTCAATAGCATCTGGCTGTCCCAAGCAGGGTTGAGCATGTTGCTGTAGGCACTGCTAGTAAAAGACACCCTCCAGCAAAAACCTTACAGTCTAAAGAGACCACGTAGACTAAGTGTGATGGACCAGGCCGGTCTGGGCTCAGCTGAGGGCGTCCGCTCAGGGCGAATTGCTCAAATTCGGGGCTCCTTACAGCCCCCAGACTGGTGACCTTTCCAAACAGGCTACAAACCAGTCCCACAGAGCACTTCAGCTGCCTGCCTGAAGATTCACGAGCAAAACCCCTCCGACACCCCAGCAATATCCGGGCCCCAGATGACCCCGGGCCTCATACACAGGTGGGTGGTCTTAGAATCCAATCCCACCTACCCCGGACAAGTTCTGTCTGGTTCCAAGAAACCAGCCACAGATCCCTGGTCAATTTACTCTCTGGATCTTACTCACAAAATACGCTGAGCCAGTCCTTTAGCATCTAACATCTAAAGGTTTATTACTACAATAAAGAAAAGCATGAGAGTAAGGTTGTTAAAGGATAGTACATTACATGCATCGAATCTCCCAGTCCTCGATGCAGGCTCTAGCAGAGATGTTACAGCTGCTGGCTTAAAAGTCCTTGTTGCGCATCCTAGGATCAGGATGGGTCTACAGTTCTTTCCGGCTCTTCGATCCCTGCACTGCTGCCTCTGGGATGAAGTGCTGAGCTGAAGACCAAGATGGAGTCCACCACAGGGCCTATTTATCCCTCCTTCCTGGTCTCTTCCTGGCTACAGCAGGTCACCTGGCCCACGGCTTATTCCTGTGTCCCCTGCTGGTAGCCCTTAGGTGTCAGCCCTCATTCTTTAGGTGTGTCCTTGGCCCATTGAGTGCCATTGTCCTACAGGGTCTCGCTAATTAGCATGTCCATAGGCTGGGCTTTGCCCAATGCTTAACCACATGCAGAGAAATATTCAGTATCCACACAGATTACAGATTCCTAACTACACACACAGACATTATACAATCACATGACTAACGTACATAGGATTAGCAGACAGTAAGCTTCTATTCAACACCCCACATGGCCCCCTTTTATACCATTTTTGGGGCTAACACCCCCACCTTTGGGTGCAGCAGTGATCTGGCTGCTTCCCTCAAATTCGGTAACGTGACACTAAGGTGCAAAGATTCTCAGGTTTTAAGACTGGAAAATACTATTAAGAGCACATAATCGGACCTCCAACATAATAGCAGACAGAATCTCACCCACGGATTCTAGCTCATATCATATGCTTGAGTTAGAGTCCATAGAGCAGTCTTATTGGCCTCAATGGTACTGTTCACATGCTGAAAATGAAGCACATGTCACGAGTCCTTCCAGGTTAAAGATTTAGAACAGTGGAGAATGATTACATTTGTTTTGCACATGTAGCATTGAGGCATAAAGCAGATTAAGGGATTTGCCAGAGGTCGCACAGGAAGTCGGTGGCAACACCTGGGATTGATCTCAGGTCCCCTGAATCCCAGGCCAATATTTTAAATACGAGACCATTCATTTTCTCAAAAACACTTCAATTCCCCACCTTGAGGTGCATTTTAGAGGTGGGTATATTGAGGCATGGAGTCGCTAAATAACTATTTCAAGAGCACAAGGTGAGTCAGTGGCGGAAAGAGGAGAAATAACCCTGGCATTTTAGATCACAGTCAGTCTGCTCCAGCCACTGCACTTTTACTGTCCCTCCTTAAAGAAGAAGAAAATAAAGACAAAATGTGCTTCCTGCATATAGGGATCCCTGGAAATGTATTTAGGATTAGCCATTCTTAGACTCATACCAATGCCAGAAGGCACCTCTGGGATCATATAGTCTGATTACCTGTATAACGGAGGCCATAAAACTTCCAAAATACATTCCTACGGCAGAACTTCTTGAAAAGCATCCCATCTGGATTTAAAAATGGTCCACGATTGAGAATCCACCAGGACCTCTGATAAGTTGTGCCTGGGGTTAATTACACTCACACTAAAAAAAAAAAAATTACCCCTTATTTTCCATTCTGAATCTCTCTAGCTTCTACTTCCAGCCGCTGGCTCTGTTCTACTTTTTTCACAAGACAGAAGAGACCGCTTTTAAATATGTGTTCCCCATGTAGATTCTTACAGACTGTTTTCGGGTAACTCATTGTTTGTGCTCTTTGAGTCTAAGAAAGAGACAATCTATTTAGCTTGTCGCTGTAACCCATGTTTTCTAAGTATTTAATCATTCTTGTGAGTCTTCTCTGAACCCTTTTCAGTTTATCAACATCCTTCTTGCGCTGTGGACACCAGAACTGGACACTGTATTCAAATCGAGTCAAATGAGGTGAAAGAAGAGCCTTATTCCTACTTGAGATTCCCCTATTATTAAAATACCACATTAGACTTTTTTGGCCATAGAGTCACACTGGGAGCTCACGGGGCTGACGACAGCAGGGGGGAGGGAGAAAGGGGCAAGTTTATAGGGCTCTTTAGAATTGCTGCTGAAGCGCCCCTTGGTGCATTCTGACTGGCTCTGGGGGCCAGCAGGAGGGGGTGCCGGGCCATCCAGGTAATGCTGGGGGCTACCTGTGCCAGCACCCCCTTTCGCCCAAGGTCCCACCTCTTCTGGGAGGACGGAACCACCTTCCCACCACATTTTCTGGGGGCCAGTGATCCTGTCGGCTCCCCTGGAAGTTCATGTTCATCTGATTAGCCATCAGACCCCCCCCCCCCCAAAAAAAAATCTTTTTCAGAATCACTGCTTCTCAGCTGCATACCTATGCCCTATATTCTTTGTTCTTTGATTTACATTTAGCCATATTACAACACATATTGTTTGCTTGAGTCTGGTTTGCCGAGCAATCCAGATAGCTTTGAATCTGTGAACTGTCCTGTTCATTTACCACACCTCCAATTTTTGTGTCATCTGAAAACTTTGTCAGTGATAAATTTGTTTCCTTCCAGATCATTGATAAATCTAGTAAACCATGTAGGGCCAAGAACTCCCTGTGGACCCCATTAAAAATGTACCTGTAATGATGATTCCCCATTCACAGTGAAATTTTGAGACCCATCAATTAGCCAGTTTTAAACCATGTAAGGTGTACCATGTTAATTTGATATATTTCTAGTTTTTAATCAAAATGTCCTAAAATACCAAGTCAAATGCCTTACAGAAGTATAATATGTTTCATCAATACTATTACCTTTACTAACTGAAAAAAGATATCAAAGTTAGTTAGTCTAAGAGGGTCTTATTTTCTAGAAACTCTTACTGACTGGCATTAACTATATTACCTTCCTTAATTCATTATTAATTGAGTCCCACATTTAGTTATTCTATTATCTTGCCTAAAATCTATGTCAAAATGATAGGCCTATAATTATCTGAGTCATTCCAGTTACCCTTTTTGAATATTAGCCCAACAATATCTTTCTTCAAGTCTTCTGTAACTTCTGTGTTCCAAGATATATTGAAAATCAACTTTGGTGGTCTAATCAAGTTTCTTTGCCAGCTCTTTTCAAACTCTTGGATGCAAGTTATCTGGATCTGCTTATGTACACATTTCTAATTCTAGTAGCTTTTTTTAACATACCTCTGTGCTACCAACTGGAATAGAAAAATGTTACCGTGCAATATGATTATATAATTTGTTTTTTCCCAAATACAGAACAGAAACATTTATTAAACATTTCTATCTCTTCTGCATCATGATTGATAATGCTACCATGTCCGTTTAGTAACTGACCAATCCATTGTCAGGAATTGTTTTGTTATTAATTTATTTTTTTAAATTCTTCGTTTCCTTATTTCTGCTAGCCATAGATTTTCCCTTGCGTGCCTTTGCTTCACTTATCAATTTTCTTCAATTACTAGCTTCCGATGTAGAGACATTACTATCAACTTTCCTTTTCTTCCATTTGTTATACGTTATTCATTATTACTATTTATCTATGCCTGCTTTCACTTTCCCTGTAAACTCGGTCATTGTTTAAACCAATATGGCCCTTTCCCTCAGTTGTGGGATTGTGGCTTTGGAGCATTTGGTAAAGTGTTCTTAAACCATGCCCAGTTGTCATTCCCATTTTTTTCTGGTTAAATCCTTCCTCCCAGCTGATGTGGCTTATAATTGTTTTCAGCTTTGTGAAACTGGCCCTTTTCAAGCATCATATCATTCTGTTTCAACCTTATAAATGTGATCACGTCATGATCACTTGTACTTATGTTACAATCAATTTTTAGTTCTGTGGTCAGTTTCTTTTATCTGCCAAAATGAGGTCTAATAAAGAATTCCCCCACGTTGGCTACAACACGTTTAGGGATAGGAAATGGTCATCTCTTTATATATATTTGAAATTCCAAGGATATTTTAATACTGGCAACATGAGGCTTCAAGCATATGTCACTCAGATTGGAATCTCCAGAGATCTTGCAGCATTTTTCCCCCTCGTGCTTTTTAAGGTACATGTATAAGGAGTAATCACCCTGTTCCTACCGTTGATTTGGTGATCTGTGGAAGACCCCAACTAATACCTCATGTGTTATCTGCTTTATTAGGACGTTGATCTGTGAGAATTCCAGATCTCTTTCTTCTGAATTGCAGAAGGTAATAAATTTTTGACACAGAGTACCACCTCTTTTACACATTTGAGGCTCTTATTTGGGTTATAACCATGGATTTTTAAATTCCAGTGATGGGAATCATGTCGTACCAGGGTTCAGTAATATCCACTAGATCAAAGTTATAATCAAGAATGAGCAATTCCAACTCCTCTTGTTTGTTACTTAGGTTATGTCCACACTGCAGCACTATTTTGGCATATCGGAGGTACAGGAGGCCCCCGACTTGCGACGAGATCGGTTCCAGGGGAAGTGTTGCGAGTCGGGGGCGTTGTAACTCGAACCTGCATTTACAATAGGCACCGTGCACCGTCGTAAATAAGGACCGAGGACATAAGTCGTGGGTCTTTGGCCCTTTCCACACTTACAAAAATGGTTGTAAGTGTGTGTGTGGGGGAGGGGGAGAGTTGGAACTCGGGGCCTCCTGTATCCCAAAATAGCTATTTCGCATCTTTTGAGTGCACCCGTTATTTCAAAATATAACGGGCGGGCTATTCTGACATCCCTGTAAGCCTCATTCCACGAGGAATAAGGGACGTTTTGAAATAGTGATTTATTTTGAAATAAGTGCTATGTAGGCAGAGCCACATTTCAAAATAAGCTATTTCGAAATACACTCGAAATAAGCTATGCAAGTAGTGTAGCTCAAATTGCATAGCTTATTTCGAGCTCCAGATGCAGTGTAGACCCCTCTCACAGTCTTAGCATTGTGCACACGTAGTTAAAGAATTTCTTTTTTTCACATCCTTTGGTTTCTTGATTAATTTTATTCTCAGCATCTCAGTTTTTTGCTGAGTGCTCTTTTTCCTTCTCCCCTTCTGTTATTAGTTTAACCTCCTCATGACTATTCTCACCAATTTGTCCCCATGGAGGTTTGTCCTGCTTTTAGCTGAGCTGGGGCATGGTTAGGAAGAGGAATGGCTTGTACTTATACTAACTAGCATAAAAATTCCCCATGTTATCAGTCCTCCTGCTTAAGGGAGTAATCTCATCCCTCCACTAGCTTCAGTGAGTTATTGCTTCTCACAGTGTATCATAGAATCCTAGGGCTGGAAGAGACCTCAGGAGGTCATCAAATCCAGCCCGCTGCCCAAAGCATTGCTTTAACTCAGTCCTGAAAGTTTTAAGCCATCCCCTCCAGTGGCCAGGTTTGAATGAACAATCTTCTCTAGCTGGTGATCTTGCTAGATCTGCTGCACTCTGGCGGGGCAGCTTGCACGAGTGGCGCGTGGGTTCGATCTGTAAAAGGGGGAGATTGTTTCACGTTTCACCAGCACGTTCACTGTTCACAAGGGATTTTTGTGACTGTTTTGAAAAAACATGTAAGGCGCTGCAAGCCTGCCAGTAAAGAGGGATGCCCAACTTTTTTGAATCTGAAGCTGTGAACATCCCTCAATACATCCCACTATCCCCCCCAAGCACGGTGCAATTTACCAATTTTTCCACATTTTCCTCCACTGCTGGAGACAGGACATCAGGCTGCTCCAGTCTAGCATTTCCTGCCCACCTAAGTTTCTCTCCCTAATAAGCAAGGATCTGCAGTACCTCTCGCGATTCCTTCGTTACCATGACAAGTTTCCAGCTGTCTCCTTGGGGGCCCTCCTGAGCCTGATTGACTTTTCAAGCTGTTCCCACCTATTGATCTTCTGTCTGAGGGAAAAAAAAGCCAACAAGTTTATTCCTCCAGCTGAGGCGTTTCGTGTTAGATGAGTCTCCGAATGCTGTGCGTGAAAGATGACAGGGAAATTCAGCCGGAGATAGCTCTCCCTCACGCTGCCGTGGCGGGACAGATAGATTCACAGGCTCCAAGCTTCCGTGATAGGATAGATGGACACATGCAGTTCAGCCATAATCCCAACTGGTGATGCTGAGGGATTTAGAAGTGAGCCAATTCTCTGCATTTGTTTTCCCCTCCTACTGTAGCCCAGATACACTGAGAGCATTGAAAAGGAGAGCAAAGTCTGCTCTTAGCTGAGCGGCAGCTGGCTTTTAGCTCATGTGGTAGAGGCTCATAGCTTCAGCCCCTGAGGTCCCAAGTTCAATCCTGCCTGCTGACAACTTGAGTCTGTCAGCATTAGACTACCAAGTCTGGCCTTATGGGAAAACCTGTGGAAAAATTGGTGAGTTGCACTGGGTTTGGGGGGATAGTGGGATGTATTGAGGGGTGTTCACAGCTTCAGACTCAAAAGTTGGGCATCCCTCTTTACTGGCAGGCTTGCAGCATCTTATGTGTTTTCTCAAAACATTCACAAAGGTCCCTTGTGAACATCGAACGTGCTGGTGAAACGTGAAACAATCATCGTCATTTACAGATTGAGCCCCCGCACCACTTGTGCAAGCTACCCTGATGGGCTACGTCTACACTGGCCCCTTTTCCGGAAGGGGCATGTTAATTTCAGCTATCGTAATAGGGAAATCCACGGGGGATTTAAATATCCCCGCGGCATTTAAATAAAAATGGCACAAGGGCACTTTTTCCGGAGGATCGGGGCCAGTGTAGACGCTCTTTTCCGGCTTTTCTAAAAGCCGGAAAAAAACGGCGGATATTTTTATTTAAATGCCGCGGGGGATATTTAAATCCCCTGCGGATTTCCCTATTGCGATCGCTGAAATTAACATGCCCCTTCCGGAAAAGGGGCCAGTGTAGACGTAGCCATGGAGTACAGCAGACCAAACAATATCGCCAGCTGGAGAAGATCGTTCATTCAAACCTGGGCTTCCCTTCTGAGGCTGCTAATGAGTGTGGAGGATGCTAGTGACGTATGCCCAATGATTGCGGCTTGCAGAGCATACAACTTGGACGTGAGTTTCTTCTAGGTGGCACAGAGCAACCTCTGCTGCCATTGATCTCAAAGGAGATGGGAACATTAGACATGCCTGACACCAGAGGATATTAGTATGACATACTCGCTACGCCATCATCTAAATCATTGATGGAGATATTGAACAGAACTGGTCCCAGAACAGACCCCTGCGGAACTCACTCGTTACACCCTTCCAGCATGATTGTTGTTATTGGTGAATAACTTCATTGTTATCCGATTGATTGATTAATAGAGGGTTGTCATGAAAGTTTCCTTTTATCCTTCGGGGTTATTCGATTATACAGCATCCTCTAGAACCAAAATCTGGAGTGTGCCATCAGGTCACCTCTGTGCTGAAATCAATTCTGTGTTTGGAATTAAATCGCTAACGAGTGCTTCCCCAGGATGCATAACACCCACCCTCAACAATTAACCCACATCGGAATTGGAAGGAGCGAAAACCTATCGAAGCTTCCAAACTAAATGGGAAGTGGAGAATGATGTATCTGAATAATCACATTTCTGAGTTATAACAGCTGTGGCCAGAAGAAATGGAGGAGAGGGAGTTAGCGTAATCCGATCTGCAACTTACCAGCTCTAGCTCTTTGGTTCAATGCCCCTGCCTACCAGAAATGACAGCTGTTACCATCCAGCTGTGCTTCTCTGGTCCGTGCGGAATGAGCAAACGTCTCCAGTGTTGGCTGAGGGATGGGCCTCACTCGTTGCCCATCCCTTGTTGCCCGTTCTGTTCTTTCCCTCCAAAGCACCTGGCATGGGCCACTGTCGGCAGAGAGGCTCCTGGGACCATTGTTCTGACCCAGTGTGGCCGCTCTTACGTTCTTATCTATAGGCATGAGCAGGTCGATGTCCTAGTGTAGTCAGAGCAGACAGGGCAGTTGATAGACTTGGCTGGGCCCTGGGTGAGGTGGAGGGGCGGGGGCGGCTCTGATTCCCCAGAAGGGGCGGAACCTTGATTGGGAGAGGCAGGGTTAGGGGCTAGCCTCCCCCAGCCTCCCCTTCAGCGCCAAAGTGGCAGCCACGGCTTTTAAATAGCCAGCCCCCCCCTTCCCATCCTCCCCCTTCGGCAGGCCCGAGAGCGGATGGCTGTGAGGTTTCAGGCAAGGGGTGAGCTGTCACGACGCATGAGGCAGCCTGGCCTGGCCGCACGAAGGCCTTGCACCTGGCCGCGGTGGGGCACGTGTCTCGTGGGGAGAGGGCCCCCATCCTGCTCCGACTAGAGCAGCCTCTCTGTGCCAGACGGTGCTACCCACTGCCTCGCTGGCAGGCTCAGTGGGGAAACCAAATCTCCAGTGCCCCAGCATTGGGCCCGGTGCTGCCCTCACCGCTTGGATTGTCCGCTGGGAGGAGCACTGCGCACTGCCCTGCCCTTGTCCTGGTATCAAGTGCCCTAGTTTCCTACTCACCTGGGTCGGAGGGTCAGTCCCAAGTTTTCTCCCTGGTTTTCCTCCTCTTCTGCCCCCCTCGACGCTTGGCTAAATGTCTTTCTGTCCTCGGTATCCGCTCTCTAGCCTCTTCTCTGAAAACACGCCAAGGAGATGAATTTATTCCATCCGTAGGGGTGCCTCCCTCCCCAGGAACACATTTCCTGTGCTGTCTCTTCAAGGCCCCCATGTCTCCTTCCTTTAATTGTCCCTGCTGCTTATGCGCGGAGCCATTTCCATGGTGTTTGCCGTGAACCTCTGCGCCCTCTGCCTTCGGTAACCCCACCTCCAGCTTGTTTTACTCGCTCCTAACTGCCAGCTCAATTCAGTTTTATCACCTCGCTGGTTCTCTTTGGAGCCGCTTGGCACAAATAAGTTGCTCTTTGTTTTGTAGCAGCCTTCACTCGAGGTGTTTTCCTGGGGGCCTGCTGATTCCGTTCCCACCTTAGTTACTTCAGTGGAATGGGTGAAAACAGCTTAGAATCCAGTCTGGCTCAAGTGTCAAGCTGCTGCACTCTGTGCTGAGAGGCAGTCTTACCTAGTGGCTATGGCACTGTGCTGTGAGTTGGGAGACCTTAGTTCTAGACCAGAGTCTGTCATTAACCTGTTATGTGATGGCAGGAGAGTTGCTTCACCACTGTCTGCTGCTGTTTCCCTTTTTCTGCTCACCTTGTAAACTCTCTGGGGGTAAGGACCATCTTTCGCTGTGTGTATGTACAGCGCCTCGCACAATGGGTTCCTGATCTCAGGTTGAGTCCTCTGGGTGTGACTCTGGAAACATTAACACATTGGAGTAATCTTTTCCTCTGGCATTTAAACACACTTCCCACACATTACTTGGAATGGAGATGAATTTTAAGTGTAACATATTTATCTACTTTAGAGCATCAGTAAATTCAAGAAAGAATGCATTAACACTCAGAAGCGGGTGTCAGGAGGCCTGAGTTTCCATGCCTAGAATTACCACAGCGCAGTCCTGATATGTCACTTAGGGCCAGATTTTTAAAGGTGTTTAGGCAACTAAAGTTGACAGTAGGTACTTAACTAGTATTAAAATCAGTGGGAGTTACACATCTAGCCATGTTTTTGGCCCCTATACAGGCCTTAAAATCCAGCCCTTAATCTTTTTTTTTACCTCAGTTTCTCCACCTGTAAAATGGGTGTATGACACCATCTACCACTCAGGGGTTGCATGAGGCTTGATTAATTTTCATTTGTAGAGTGCACTGTTAGTCTTGGATGGGAAGGGTATGTATTTATTGTCAGAGCAAAATTGTAACATCAGCAAAACACTGTCATACAAAATTCACATGGGAAGCTGGCACTACTCTGTTCCTGTGAATCACAGAATCATAGTAGATGGGGAGTGGAAGAGGCCTCAGGAGGTCATCTAGTTCAGCTTCCTGCTCAACGCAGGACCAATCCCAACTAAATCATCCCAGCCAGGTCTTTGTCAAACCAAGACTTAAAAACTTCTAGGGATGGAGATTCCCTAGGAAACCAATCCCCGTGCTTCCCCACCCTCCCAGGGAAATAGTTTTTCCTAATATCCAACCTAGACCTCCCCCATGGCAGTTTGAGACCACTGCTCCTTGTCCTGTCATGTGCCACTATTGGCTCCATCCTCTTTGAACCCTCCTCCTTCTAGTAGTTGAAGACTGCTATCAAATCCCCCCTCACTCTTCTCTTCTGTAGACTAAATAAGCCCAAATCCCTCAGGCTCTGCTCATCAGTCATATGCCTCAGCCTACTAATAATTTTCACTGCCTTCTGCCGGATTCCCAATTTGTCCACCTCCTTCCTGTAGTGGCGGTGTGTGTCCAAAACTAGACATAATACTCCAGATGTGGCCTCACCACAGTGCTGAATAGAGGGGAACAATCACTTCTCTGGATCTGCTAGCAACATTTCTACTAACGCAGCCCAGTATGTCAATAGCTGTCTTGGCAACAAGGGCGCCCTGTTGACTCATGTCCAGCTTCTCATCCACTGCAATCCCCAGGTCCTTTTCTGTCGAACTGCTGCTGAGCCAGCTGGTCCGCAGCCTGTAACAATGTTTGGGATTCTTCCATCCTAAGTGTAGCACTCTAGACTTGTCCTAGTTGAACCTCATCAGATTTCATTTGGCCCAATCCTCCAATTTGTCTAGGTCATTCTGGCCCCATCCCCTACCCCCCAATGTATCTACCTCTCCCTCCAGCTTAGTGTCATCTGCAAACTCATTGAGGGTGCAATCCATCCCCTCATCCGGATCATGAATGAAGATGGTGAACAAAACCAGCCCCAGGACCCACCTCTGCTTGATACTGGCTCCCAAATAGACATTGAGGCATCCCCATCTCTGCTCCCTAGACTGTAGGTGGCACAGAGATAAACCTGAGAGGAATGTAGAAAAATGTAGAGCTCCCCTCTAGCTCCTGTTGTGGTGACATCCAGTTAAAGGGTGGAGTGGGCAGTGTCACATCCATAGGAGGACTTACAGCATCCTCTGTATGAACCGGTGTTCTGTGCTGCCTTCAGCGTGGGCCATTCTCCACATGCTGGCTCACTGCAGAGGAAGGAAAGCATGGAGTCATTCTTCTGGTAGGGATATACACAGGCTCCCGGTGGTTTGCCCGTAAGCTTCAGCAACAGCTTCTGTAAAAGCAAGCCACCCGTTCGTAGCTCAGATCCAGGTTGGGCTTCAGACTTTCCCCCAGGCCTGAGGTGTTCAGATCAGGACTTGAAGTTCATGCCCATCTCCACCTCAGATGGGGTATGGGCGTCAGGGCCAACAGCCTCTCCAGTCCCCTGGGTAAGGTGAGGGGGGCCAGTTCCACACTCTTGGAAGGGGCAGAACTTTGGGCAAAAGGGGTGGAGCCTTGAGCAGAAGGGGTGGGGCTTGGGCAGCCAGCCTTCATCACTGCCTGGAGCATGCCACATTGTGCCGATCCAGTCCTCACAATGGTGCTCCAGCGGTGATTTAAAGGGCCCATGGAGATTTAAAGGGCCCTCCACAACAACTGTCCCCTTTCCTTTTCCCTCCCCCCGCCAGCCACCTTGGACATGGAAAATGTTGCAGTGTCTTTCCTGAGGCAACGCTGAGCGTAGTTTCTGAGCCACTCAGAGGGTTTCTTTCCCACAACTGGGAAATCCAAGTTCTCCCCTATTCAGGGCACGTCTTTAGTGCTTTGCTGCCCTGAACCCAGGCTCAGCGTGGGCAGTACGTCATTGCTCCTTGCTCCCCCTGACTCACCAGGCTGAGCAACCCATCTAGCCAGCTTCCTCTCTGCCGTTTCTCCCTCCAGAAGAGTCCCTGCTTGCTTCCCCGGTGCATTTCAAAGGAGGTGCCAGCATCAAATATTTTGCAGCCCAAGGAGGAACGCAAGGCACCCCACGGCCCCGGCACAGCACAGAGACTTCAGTCCGAGGTGGGGAAGCAGATGGGTAGAATCCTCTCAGGAGAGAAGAATGAGGAAAAACTGACCATCGATGACTGACCTCGGTGGGTCCAAAGCCATTCAGGAAGCTGAGGGATATTCTGAATAATCAAATAATTGGATTTTTCCAGAGTCCCCTATTTTCCCACATAGCAAGTAGAGAAGGGACAAGCGGCATTGCTCAACCCTGGTTGGAAGAGACTAGGTCTAAGGATCAGTCTCCATTTGTTCAAATGAGGGTTGCCAATCAGTGCCAGCTGTGATGCGGGCAGCTGTAATGGGAACAGAAGTATGACTGCAGAGATGTGTCGTATTAATGTAGCGGTAAATGGGCAAACGGTGTTATCATACCCCGTGTGCACTACATCTGGACTACGAGCCTCTTCCGCAAGAGGAAATGCAAACGCAGCGCTTACTTGCATATGTCGCACTCTCATTTGCATTTCCTCCTTGGATCCCTTTTGTGCAAGAGGTATTTGCACAAAAAAAGCGCTGTGTGGACGGCTCCTTTTTGCGCAAAACCCCCGTTTTGTGCAAGAGCCGTTCTTCCTCAAAAAAACGAAAGGAAGTTTTTCTTCACTCAGTGCACAGTCAACCTGTGGAACTCCTTGCCAGAGGATGTGCTGAAGGCTAGGACTTCAACAGGGTTCAAAATAGAGCTAGATAGATTCATGGAGGTTAGGTCCATCAATGGCTATTAATCAGGATGCGTAAGAATGGTGTCCCTAGCCTCTCTTGGTTTGGAAATGGGTGACAGGGGAGGAACCACATGAGGATTAGCTGTTGTGTTCCCTCCCTCTGTGGTATCTGGCACTGTCGGCAGACAGGATACTGGGCTAGATGGACCACTGGTCTGACCCAGTGTGGCCGTTCTTATGTTCTTTTTGTTCTTTCATTTCACCACAAGGCCCAAAAAGGAAGAAATGGGTTGAATAACCCATTTGTCCACAATAGACCAAATAGCTGACATACCAATTTGGGCTCCTCAAATACCAGCTCCACATAGCCTGTTTTAACAAGCATAATTTCAACACAATCCTTAAATTATATTCCTGGCCTTCTTGTTTAGATTAATTTAGTTATTCCATCTCCCTTTCATACCATTTCCCATGAACATTTGTTGTTATAGTTTTTATTATGTTTTTTTTAACTTTTATATGTTTTTTACAATTGACTTCAGAGTTTGAGTAAATTTGTTCACCCAGTTGTCAAAATAGAACCATGAGACAGAACAAATTTTGGTCCTTGCTAGCTTGTGGTAGACCTTTAATGTTTACACTAGGCCATGTATCCTGTTGTCAATCCCATGAGCCACCTTGTCTCCTTACAAAGATTCAGACTGTGAAGGAGCATAGCGGATACTTTTTCTGCCAACAGGCCCCCAGAACAAAACAAAAACGTCTCACATCTTCTTCAGTTTGAACTACAAATCATAATGAGTAATACACCATGACAGCCAGTTTTGCCTTGTCCGTCTCTGCTCCACAGTGTAAATTGAAGCTTATCCTCAGAGGTCATCTTCAAGTCTTGCAAACCCTTGGTGATTGGAGCTGTCATTAAGGGGGGAAAAATTGTTTTGCTATCATGAGCCAGTAGCTTAGGAGGGTTTTGTTGAGAGAACATACACGTTAAAGAGGAAAATTTTAAATCCACGGCATTAAGGACAAATAAGAGTTCCCCAAGAGACTTAAAGGTGACCAATTTAATATTTTACACCAGAAAGTCAGGTCTTGTCGACCCTGGAAAGCTTTGTGGACAACTGGAGAACTGGTAGAGATGTGATCTCAGACATACCAAGGAAATGAAACCAGATGAACTGAGAGAGCGATGGGTTTTACTCAGACAGATAATTTGTTCATCTCCAAGGTACCACAGGACTGCTCACTGTATTTTTAGAGAACACCCGTTTCGCTAAAATGTTTTTGGGGAAAACTCATCCTGCTAAGGATTTGTCTCCAGGTACCACTAGCCAAGGGCTGCGAGAGCTCCCATTTCATATGAATGGGACATCCAAGAAATCATCCAATAAACAGAAGAAAGGCAGTAGGTGGCATCCTTGATATTTTAAGGATGAAGAACTCCTAGGCAAGGTTCGCTGTAAGCTGCGCTCCTGCACACTCCTGCAACCATTTTCTGAGCTCTGCGCAGAAGTTCAAAGGTCCCACGCAGGCAGGGAGCTCAGCTGATTGGCAGGGGAGGAGCAGCTGACAGGAGCTAGCTGCCTGCTTAAACTGAGGAGCTCCAAGAGCCGGTAAAAAGGGAGATAAGGAGACAGTTAGTGGCTGGGGGGATGGGGAGGGAGGGAGTAATTAATTCATTGGCTGATGAGGAGTCAGAGGGGAGGAAAATTTCGAGCATCCCTCTGCAGGAGGGGAGAGAGGCAGAAACTCAGCCCTCTCAAGCCTCCTGGGAAGGCGGAGAGAAGGGACTGACTGCATGGAGTAAGTGGGGGAAAGACAAGGTGGGTGGGTGGGTGGGTGCTGGCATTTGTGCAGTGAGGTAGCAGAGGGGGGCAGTTTGTTTGGGGAGTCTGACTGGCTGCAGTCCTCTCTGTCTGACTGAGTTGATGGGGGGAGCAGGCTGCCAGGGAAGTGTGTGTGCCAGGACATTTGCATGATGGCATTTCAAACAAAGTTTGCAGAGGTGTTAATGGCTTAAGATAAGAAAGAAAAAGATTCTGTGAACAGAATGTTTGTGGATTGTTGCAGAGATCTAACACTCTGAACTTCATGATTTTAAAAAAATCTGTGTTGCTAACTAATACATGGTGTATTGTATGGCATTAAGTCTAGATCTTTGCTGTTTGGTAGAGTTCTGGCTCTTACAAGTCAGAAGTAGCAAGTATTAACCTGAGCTGCTGGGAAGGTTGATACATGTACTCCAAGGCTAGTGTTAATTTTCTTTTTTATTTAATTTCATATTAAGTATAGTCTGCATTGTTCCCACACATATGGACTGCTTAAAATTGTGTGTGTGTGTTTTGTTTATATTGGTGGTGCACATACACACACACACACACACATATACACATATATTTTTTCCCACACATATGGACTGCTTAAAATTGTGTGATAGAAATGTAGCCGTGTTAGTCTGGGGTAGTTGAAGCAAAATGCAGGACAATGTAGCACTTTAAAGACTAACAAGATGGTTTATTAGATGATGAGCTTTCGTGGGCCAGACCCACTTCCTCAGATCAAATAGTGGAAGAAAGTAGTTACAACCATATATACCAAAGGATACAATTTAAAAAAATGAACAAATATGAAAAGGACAAATCACATTGCAGAACAGAAGGGGGATGCGGGGGGGGTGGGAAGGGGGAGGAAGGAAGGTAAGTGTCTGTGAATTGCTGATATTAAAGGTAGGGAGAGTGGGATGTTTGTGAGTTAATGGTATTACAGGTGATAATTGGGGAAACTGTCTTGGTAATGGGTGAGAAAGTTCAAAGACTTGTTAAGTCCTTGTTGGTAAGAGTCGAATTTTAACATGAATGACAGTTCAGAGGATTCCCTTTCAAGTGCAGATGTAAAAGGTCTTTGTAGCAGAATGCAGGTGGCTAAGTCATTTAGAGAGTGTCCTTTCTGGTTAAAGTGGCAAGAAACTGTTTTCTCTTTGTGATCTTGTCTGATATCTGTTTTGTGGGCATTAATCCTTTGGCGAAGTGTGTGTTTATATTGGTGGTGCACATACACACACACACACACACACATATACACAACCTCAATATTGGTGGTGCACATAAGAAATTCCAACCAGCCCAAAATAAGTTTCTACCCACCCAAGGATAGAAAATGTTAAAGGGAACACAGGGCATGGGGGAATCTTAGATCGCAAGTCCAGAAAGGACCACTGGGATCATGTAATCCAACCTCCTGTATAACACAGACCATAGCGCTTACCCAACTTACTTCCAAGAGCAGAGCTTTTAGAAAAACGCTCAATCTTAATTTAAGAATGGCGAGTGATGGAGAATCCACCACAACTTGGCAAGCTGTTCCAGCGGTTAATTACTCCTGCTGTTAAAACGTGACACCTTATTTCTAGTTTGAAAATGTCTGCGTTCAACTGCCAGCCATTGGATTGTTTTATAGTTTTGTCTGCTAGATGGAAGAGCCCGTTATTAAATATTTGTTCCCCTGGTAGATATTTATAGACTGTTCCTTCTCTTTGTTAAGATAGATACAAAAATCTCAATCTATCTGTTGCAGTAAGGTAGGTTTTCTATTACTTTCGTCATTCTTGTGGCTCTTCTCTGAACTCTCTCCAATGTATCAACATCCAGCTAGGCACAGGATTCCAGCAGTGGGCACATGTGTGCCAAACACAGAGGTAAAATAACCTCTCTTCTACTTGAGGTTCGCTTGGCTATTCATGCCAGGGTTGCATTAGCACTTTTGGCCACCACATCACATTGGGAGCTCACGTTCAGTTGATTACCTTCCACCACCCCGAAACTTTTTCAGAGTCATTGCTCTATAGGACAGGACATGTGGCCTGCATTCTTCATTCCTAGGCGTATACATTTACAATTAACTGTACTGAAATATACAAAGTTTGTCTATCCAGCTGGCCTACCGACCCAGGACTGCCCTGAATCCATTACATATTCTCTTCCTTATGTACCTAGGGAGGCTCAGTAGCATGTCACAGAAGACATGGGAACACCAGAGGATTAAACCCAAAGGGGCTTTTGATGGGGTAGACTAGGCCCAAAGCCCCCTGCTGGAGATAGGTGTCCTTGCCTCACCCCACTCCAGGGAGAAGAGCAGAAGATAGGTCCTCCAGGCAAACTAGAGTGGCTGCTTCTGCTGCAGCCAATCAGGGCCCAGCAAACAGGTATATAAGACACTGCTGGGCCAGGCCCTGGCAGTTCCTTGCTGGAGCTCAACCCAGTCAGACCCAGGGATTGACTGGGGAGACCGAGGCACATCGGACATCTCCGAGTATGAGCTGGACTTCAGACCTGGCTGAAACCTAAGCTGGGCCGCTGAAAACCAGCTGTGATAGACTACAACAAATTGAAGCCCCCTAGACAGGGGGCAGTGAGAACTTGACCTCAAATCCCTGAGAGAGAGAGGGCTGGACGAAGCAACTTCTTGGAGAAGTGGACCAAGGAGCGAAGTAGCAGGAGACAGCAATGAGAGTTAGCAGGCAACTGCTATTTACAGGGTTCCTGGGCTGGGATCAAATAGATTGGATGTGCCTGGGACCACTTCCCATCCATTAGCAGCTACAAAAGGGGAGTAAGAAGAAGCCTGGTCCCAGATGACGGACCAGAAAGGCCATCTGGGACACCTCTGCTCCCAGAGCCAGCCGGAGTGGAGTTTATGGACACATGCCCTCAGCACAAAGGGGCGCTCGCGAGAGGGTGAGCCCCTTCACAGGACAGCAAGGACAAAGCAGAGTCAGCCATTGTGCCCGTAACTCAAAGTGCCCTGGGTTCTGTTGCTTGCAAAGTCCCAGAGCACTGAGGGGGACATAGAATTCCTTTCTCCGGCTGTGTCAGTGACCCCGAGGCCCTGTGCTCTGGTAAGTGTGCGATGTCTGAATTGGGTGTGAAATTCACCTCTGGGCAGGGGGGCAGCAGGAGGATTGTGCACCCCTAAGGGCGTCTTATGTGGTGCAGGGGTCTTATGCTGGCACAGGGGGAAATATCAGTCAGGCAGGATAACTGGAGAGCCAATAGCCCACAGCGGGGGCAGGGGAGCCGACAGTCATGTTGGGCAAGATGGGGAGGGGACCGGCTCCATGGTTCCACAGAGGGCGGGGCCTCTAGCAGAAGGGGCGGGGCCAGGAGCAAGCAGCCGTGGCAGCAGCTGGGAGCACCAGGCCCTTTAGAATCACCAGACTTTGGGGGAGTTGCCCCCTTTGCTCCCTCCCTGTGTTGGCAGGCCTGGATGTGAGAGAGAGCAGGACGGACACCAAAGGGGCGGAGCCTTGTGAAACCGAGGCAATGGGTCAGCTGTCAAAAATGCCGGCTTCCGAGCCTTTCTTCTTCATTGTCAGTGCACAGGCATGCATGTTCATCAAGGACACCCCCTCACATCTCACGGTTTTGGTGCCTCCCAAAGTGAGCGATCTCCACGGCGGGTGCCTTTGACTTGTACGTCGGTAGCATGGGTCTCCATCCCTCGTGCTCTGAGATGAAGCCGGTTCAACCCCCGGTTCAGACAGAGGCCAGCCATGGGTCAGTGTGTGTCTCTGGAGGGATCGCTCCACAGTCCACTGCACCCCCAGACCAGGGCCGGCCTTACCATGAGGCGAACTGAGGCGGCCGCCTCAGGTGCCAGACTCTGGGGGGCACCACTAGGACCCAGAGTGTAGAGAATTGTGTCTGCTGCTGGTGCACATGTAGGTAGCGGAGCAGTGCCATGAGAGGAGTAGAACAGGAGGAAGGCAGAATCAAGACCTTTCAAAGCTTTGGCCCAAGCGAGGGAGCATGGGGGTGTCATTTGAGCTCCCCACCTCAGATACCGAACTGCTGTGGGCCAGCCCTGCCCCAGACATTCTTTTATCTTGTTCTTAAAGACAGACACGTTCGGAGGGGGCAGCAAGGGAAGGGGAGAAAGGAAATGCACAGGCCCGCGGCAACTCACCCTGTGAGACAGAGTGACAGAAACCCTCTGCTTCCGGGGAGACTTCGACACCTGTGCGCACACCCTCCTAGCCGGCCACGTCACTGTGTTCACAGCTCTCCTGCTCCTGAGGGACGGATCCATATTTTATAGCCCGTTTCCTCAGCTGAAGGGTTCAAGGTGAAGCACTGGAAGGGGTTACCTAGTGGAGTCTCCATCCCTAGAGGTGCTTAAGTCTCGGCTTGACAAAGCCCTGGCCGGGTTGATTTAGTTGAGATTGGTCCTGCCTTGGGCAGAGGGCTGGACTCGATGGCCTTCTGAGGTCTCTTCCAGCTCTATGATTCTATGTCTATGTCTAGACTGGCCAGTTTTTCTGGAAAATCAGCTGCTTTTCTGGAAAAACTTGCCAGCTGTCTACACTGGCCGCTGGAATTTCCGCAAAAGCACTGACTTCCTACTGTAAGAAATCAGGGTATGTCTACACTACCACCCTAGTTCGAACTAGGGTGGTTAATGTAGTCATGCAAACTTGCAAATGAAGCCCGGGATTTGAATTTCCTGGGCTTCATTTGCATGTTGCCGGGCGCCGCCATTTTTAAATGTCCGCTAGTGCGGACTCCGTGCCCGCGGCTACATGCGGCGCGAACTAGGTAGTTTGGACTAGGCTTCCTATTCCGAACTACCTGTACGCCTCGTGGAAGCCTAGTCCGAACTACCTAGTTCGTGCCGCGTGTAGCCGCGGGCACGGAGTCCGCACTAGCGGACATTTAAAAATGGCGGCACCCGGCAACATGCAAATGAAGCCCAGGAAATTCAAATCCCGGGCTTCATTTGCAAGTTCGTATGACTACATTAACCACCCTAGTTTGAACTAGGGTGGTAGTGTAGATATACCCTCAGTGCTTTTTGCAGAAATACTATGCTGCTCCCGTTCGGGCAAAAGTCCTTTTGTGCAAAACTTTTGCCCAAAAGGGCCAGTGTAGACAGCTGAGATTTGTTTTGAGCAAAAAAGCCCAGATTGCGAAAATGGCGATCAGGGCTTTTTTGTGCAAAAGTGCATCTAGATTGGCACGGACGCTTTTCTGCAAAAAGTGCTTTTGCGGAAAAGCGTCCTGCCAATCTAGACACGCTTTTCCGAAAATGCTTTTAATGGAAAACTTTTCCGTTAAAAGCATTTCCGGAAAATCATGCCAGACTAGACGTAGCCTATGATTCTAAGATACAATCAAGGCCTCCCTGTTTTCCTTTCCTCTCCCTGCCAGAGCATGGGTAGGGCTGGGAGGGGGACAGCGCAGCTGACAGCGCGTCAGCCGGCATTCAAGGGAACCCTGTCCTTTCCAAAGACAGGCTCATATCACACACGGCTCCTTCCTGGCTCTCCCAGGTGAGTTGTTGTCTGCTCCAATATTCTCACCCTCCCTCGCCTGTCTCCCTTGCCGCCTCCATTTCATTTCCCCGGGATGAGTGCTTGTTATTGCAATATTAGAAGATGCTGGCTCAGGCCCATTTGTCTGCAGGGTTTGTGAGGAAGCCCACGCTCACACAACTGTGGGAATTAAATTGATTTCCTTAGGTGCTCGTTACATTGAGTTATGGCTGGGCTTGCTGAAGGGAACTTTCTCACTCCAGATTTGGTCCTGCTCTAATACAGTTTGGGAGCAGGTTTAAATGCATAACAGTGTGTCAGGGCAGTGGAACCAAGCAGGTAACGTTCCCTCCCCTGCATTTAGACCACAGTATGGTTACAGGAGGCCCCACAAGCTGCCGGTAAGTGACTTAACTTGTAAATCCTCCTTTTCCCGGAGGAATAAACAGGTTTCAGTGCCGTAGCTTTAAGGAAAGAGTTGTTTGATGAGAACAGAGGGCTCGTAGGCCTGCTTTGGTCCGGATTGGTGCAATTATTGCCCCCTAGAAACCATTCAATATTCTTCTTTCCGTGTAATTTGCTTCAGCCATACAGTTGGCATTGGGCCTGGTATTTACAGAGGTGAAAGGGCACATTGCGCTTTGCATTAAAGCAACACAAGGGAAGTACGCAACAAGTCACTTATTTTGGTATAAGCGTCCCATAGTACAGCATTGTGAGGATGCAGGAGTGTGCAGCCAATACTGCCCCCTGCTGGCTATATCCTAGCTCCAAAATGGAGGTTGACTTCCGAGCTTTTCAGCTGCCGGCCTGCATCCTTCTATGATCATGCTACAAATCAGTCTGTCTGTCTTCGGGCTTTGAACTGCTGCCCCTCACCTCAGTATCTGAGCGCCTTCCCTATGAAATAGCTTAATCCGAGTGAACGCCCTAATGGACTCCACGGAGACCCTGGCCCTTCTCTCTATGGAAGCTACACGAAGCTTTGGTTTAAGAGCAAACCCCAGCCAGAGCTGCAGCATGTGGATGTGGGAAGGTCTCTTTACTTTCTTCTCTCTTGCCTGGTGCACTGTTTTGCCGTGTGGCTCGGATTGCCAGGTGTTTGCTGCTGGAGCACCTGTTCAAAAAGGGATCCCAGCAGCTCCGGTCCACACTGCTGACTGGGCTGTTAAAAGTCCTGTTGGTGGTGCTGCAGGCTCCTTACCTGACTCTACCCAGCTCCCCAGAAGTGGCCAGCATGTCCTTCTGGGTCTTATGGGGACAGGCAGCCTTAGGGGCACCTCATGATGCCCTCATCCCGAGCACTGGCTCTGCAGTTCCCATTGGCTGAGAACCATGGCCAATGGGAGCTGCGGGGGCAGTGCCTGCAGGCTGGGGCAGCGTGCACAGCTCCTGGCTGGCCCTCTGCATAGGAGCTGGAGAGACCTGTCACCACTTCCTGGGAGCCACCTGAGGTAAATACCACCCAGAACCTGCACCTCACCCCCCTCCTGCACCTCCCAGCCTGGAGCCCCATCCTGCACCCAAACTTCTACCTTGAGTCTGCATCCCCTTCTGCTCTCCAAGCCCCTCAGCCTTAGTCCTGATTCCTTTCCTGCTCTCCAAGCCCCTTAGGCCCAGCCCTGAGCCACTTCCTGCACCCCAAACCTCACATTTTTGCCCCTACCCTGGAGCCTGCACCCCCGGTTCAGAGCCTTCCACATCTGAACTCCCTGCCTCAGCCCAGAGCGGAACCCCTTGGTCCCACCCTGCAGCCCAGAATTTAGAGTGGAATGGACTTTTCCTATCTTCTCAATATAAAGCCTGTGTCTTTCCTCCCATCGTAAGAGTTGCCAGTATGGCTATTCATACAGTTGGTATTCATCGTTTTTATTTGATCAGCATGTACAGTTATTTTCACATATCAGCTAATGAATCCCAAATCTACGTCTTTGAAGTTTATAATAATCTGGACGTTTTATTGCTCCTGTTAGTTGCTCCAATGCCCAATTTGCAGGTCAGGAAACTGAGTCGCAGGAGTCGGGAACCCAAGAATCCTGACTTTCAATACTCTGTGCTTGAGCCACTAGATTTACCATCTCCTCTGTTTCTTGTGGCTACAACTAGAGTGAACAAAACCACCCCCTGGGGGACTCTTTACATGGAACAATTGACGGTATCCCGTTTTGATGCTCTTTGGTCATTCCTCTGATTTAGCTCATCTGTCTCTTGGGACATTTATACAGTAAAAGCACGTCTTGATGCGGATCCCTTAGTTGCTTCCAAGTGGACTATCTTTGACCCCTAGAAGTTGAAATTGGCAGTTTCCTGGTATAGCTGCCGAGGGCTTGATTCAGGAGGGAGCTTAGGTGTCTAAGCCGTACTGTCTGTCACCGTACTGTCTGTCCCCTCACTTAGCTGCAGCTTTATCCTAGAAGTGCCTAAATACCCTCAGCACTTAGATGCCCACTGATAATGTCTACAGGGTGCCTAAATTTCAGCAGCTAAGCAGCGTCACTACTTACCCCACCTCTCAGCTTGGTGCCTAACATGCTGTGGGTTTGACAAACTAGATGTCAAATATTGGAATAAATTGCCAAGGGAGGTGGTGGAATCTCCCTCTCTGGAGATATTTAAGTACAGGTTAGATAGACATCTCTCAGGGATGGTGTAGACAGAGCTTGGTCCTGCCTTAAGGGCGGGGGGCTGGACTCGATGACCTCTCGAGGTCCCTTCCAGTCCTATGATTCTATGATTCTATGTGCCTCTGCCTATGTAGCCTTTGTGTGCTGCCCGGGTGGGCATGTTCAGAGCATGCCTACTCTGCACAGATGAGGTGAGAGAGCCCTCGAGCTGCACTTTAGCCCAATGCAATGATTAAGGCACTTCCCTGGAAGTTACAAGTTCAAATCCTGTCCCCCACATCTGCGGCAGGGAGAATTGAACTTGCAGCTGCCACTTTCCAGGGGCCTGAACGGGACTGAGGGCTATGAAGGCAGTTTCCTCTTCCTAGCTCTTCTCATGCATTGTAGAGGGAGCTGGGGCTCCTAATTCAGAGCCGTGAATTTCACTTTGGTCACTAGGCCTCTTGAAAGGCATTCAACAGGATGTTGAGTGTGCAGCTCATTGGTCTTGCTAGCCTCGATGAGCATAACTATATGCGGGCCCATTACATTGTTGGTAAGAGTCTGAGGGCTGCCCTGGTGACTAGTCTTCAGTGATGAGAGTACAACCTAATGGTTAGAGCTGGAGTCAGCGCTCTCCCATTGGTGCCGAAAGTTAGACATCTTCTTCGTTTGGGGCACCAAAAAAGTGGGTTGTTTTCCAGAAGGGGCGGTGTTTAGCCTCCTATTCAGATGGCTAAATATGCATTTACATGCATAACTGGAGACACCCTAGTTTGAAGCATTTGGCCTTCGTCTTTCCAATGCCTCAGTGTCTTCATCTGTAAAATGGGAATATTATTTCTCCCTGTGGCCACTGAGACTTTGAGTATGAATTGATTAAATCTGGTTAAAGGCTTCGAGGTCTCTTTGACGGAAGATGTTATGGAAGTTCAGAGCATTTCCGTGATATCCTTTGACACTCTCTGCAAAGCTAAAGAAATAATGATCGTACTTCCTCTCTACCTATGCTTTGAAAGGGCAAGTGAAGAGACCGACAGTGGACTAATGAGAAAGGGTCATTAGGGCATCTTTACAAGTGCTGAGCATTTTGGGAGATCTGAAATTGAGGATGGAAATAAAACCACACTGGCCCCATGGGAATGTATTAAACTATTATTTGCATTCTGTCTGAACACTGATTGAAATTAGTGATCTTTCTCATTGTCCGGCTTCCAGCACATGAGCTATTGTGTCCTTCCCTGGAATAATTGGTGATCGGGTTTGTTCAGAGCTTCAGCATTGCTGGGGGGAGCTAGACCAAAGAGATACATCCTATTTCCGTTACAAAGCGTTTAGCAGAAGTGGAAGATTTCTGCCCCAGTGCACAGGCATGTACTGGGGTGCCGAGCTAATTGCGCCAGGTTTGTTCACTTTCTATCCATCAGACGACTTTAGTGTCAGGATTTGCCAGGAGGGAAAAATCAGTATGCCAGCTACGTCAGCGGTGGTCTAGGTGTTGGTACCTCTATCGATTTCATAAAGAGGAACTCAAACCAAACTGGAATCCTATTGTGCTTCCAAACGCTCTGTGGGTCTTCGAGCGATGGGGGTTGGTTTAACTCCTTTTATGGTGGAATCAGTGGCAAAATTGGGGGCTGTGTTTACAGAAGGAACAATGTGATATCATAGCCCCCTTTGAAATAATATCTGGTTTTCCCACCCTGGACTGACTATGCAGTCTGGCTTGAGACATCTTGTTTGGCTGCCTCGCGGTGGACCACACCCCTCGGACTCTTTCACTGTGATTTTGGGGGTGCATTATCGAAATAGAAGCATTAGGAAGAGCTGACTCGGGACATACTGTGGAGCCAATCAGACTCCCTCGTGAACTGGGAGAGGGTCTGTCGCGGCTCTTCAGGGGAGCAGGGCTGTTCACTTTGGTAGTGGGAGAAGTGCATGGCTCCTGCAGCAGATGTGCAGAGATGTGAATACTGATCACAGCGTCCTGCCCCCCTCGCTTCAAGGCCCGAACCATGAAACAAGCCCGTTTGCTACAGCCGGTAGCGGAGAGAACGTCCATCTAGCCAGTGCCTGGGGTTCCTAATGTTTTCTCTTCAAAGGTAGTGTGGTGGGGTGGGTACGCCTGGTCCCCTCAGAGGAAGGGCGTTAGGCCTCTAAGGCCTCTCAAAGGGTATGTCTATGCTAGCTCGTTAGTTCGAGCGAGGTAGGCAAACGAGGGCAACCGGAGTGGCAAATGAAGCCTTCATTTGCATGTTCCCGGGCACCGCCATTTTAAAATCCCCCTTAGTCCGAACTAACTGCCCGCGGATACACGCGGCAGTTAAATGTTAATTTGAACTAACTCCTTAGTTCGAATTAACTGTTACTCCTCATTCCACGAGAATACGCACGGGGTGAAGCACTCTTTGGGGATCAGTCCCCAGGGCTCAGGGCCACTAACAATACCCCGTCCCATTAAGGCACTCCGGCCTAGAGGCCACAGTCAGTAAAAATACCCTTGCTCTTGAAGAGCAGTGAGGCCTACTGGCCAGAGTCAGTAACCACTCTCTTCCCGCAGGGAAGTGAGGCCTAGCGGCCAGAGTCAGTACCCACTCCCTTCCCGCAGGGCAGTGTGGCCTAGCAGCCAGAGTCAGTAACCACTCCCTTCCCGCAGGGCAGTGAGGCCTAGCGGCCAGAGTCAGTAACGACTCCCTTCCCGCAGGGAAGTGTGGCCTAGCGGCCAGAGTCAGTAACCACTCCCTTCCTGCAGGGCAGTGAGGCCTAGCAGCCAGAGTCAGTAACGACTCCCTTCCCGCAGGGCAGTGTGGCCTAGCGGCCAGAGTCAGTAACCACTCCCTTCCCGCAGGGCAGTGTGGCCTAGCGGCCAGAGTCAGTAACCACTCCCTTCCCGCAGGGCAGTGAGGCCTAGCGGCCAGAGTCAGTAACGACTCCCTTCCCGCAGGGCAGTGTGGCCTAGCGGCCAGAGTCAGTAACGACTCCCTTCCCGCAGGGCAGTGTGGCCTAGCGGCCAGAGTCAGTAATGACTCCCTTCCCGCAGGGCAGTGAGGCCTAGCGGCCAGAGTCAGTAACGACTCCCTTCCCGCAGGGCAGTGAGGCCTAGCGGCCAGAGTCAGTAACCACTCCCTTCCCGCAGGGCAGTGAGGCCTAGCGGGCAGAGTCAGTAACCACTCCCTTCCCGCAGGGCAGTGAGGCCTAGCGGCCAGAGTCAGAAACGACTCCCTTCCCGCAGGGCAGTGTGGCCTAGCGGCCACAGTCACTAATCACAGCTGTAGCGCTCCTCTCTTGGGGGTTAATGGGAATCGGGTAGGGAGACCGAGGCCCACCCTCTCCACTGGGTCCCAGGGCCCTGCCAGTGGCAGGGTGGCCACCAGTACCTCAGCGGGGAACCCGCCTGAAACACGCCGAGCTCGTTGGCAGCGAACTCCCCATCCTGGGCTACGTCCTGCCAGACTCACCACAGCCGCCTTCATCCCCACTTCCCTCCGGACTGGGGGCTTCTCCGGCTGTTCCCCGCTGACTGGCCTCGGCGGTTCGGTCCGCCTGCTGCTCCACCGGCCTTGATAGTGGGCCTCCAGGGGGAGCATGCCCTGCAGGGCCGTGGGGGTAGGTCTCTTTCCCCCAGGTAGCCCTGGCCAATCCTGGCAGGTCCAGGGCAGGCTCGGTACACTGAGGAGGATGAAGAGGGAGAGGGGGAGAAAGGGGGCAGGGTAACATTGCCAGGGCCACCCATCCTCATGCTTCATGGCGCACGCTGAGCAGTGATCACCAGGGTCAGGAGGCCTTTTCTCCATGGCCATTAATGTAGCACAGTTAGGTGCATGGTGAGGAGTGCGCATCTTCCCCCGGAGTACCTGGCATTGGCTGCTGTGAGAGACAGGCGAGCAGCCGCCATGGGGCGTTGGTTTGCTCTGACAGGGTGAATCCTGACTTCACCAGGAAGGGGTGGGGGAGAGGAAGGGGACACAGAAAAGCACCAAACAGGGGGAAAGCATTTGAAATGCCTCCCCAGAGAGAAGGAGGAGAAAGCTGACGGAAGCAGCCCCTTTTTGCCGGTCACGAATGGGCAGCGTCGCCCCCAGCTCATCTGCTGCATCTTGTGGGATCTGCCTGACTCTCGCTACCTCACGCGGAGAAAGAAAACACCTGGCACGGGAGTCGCCCGGGGGCGACAGAGCTTGGGGGTGGCCGGATGGAGCCATGTGACCTGGACAGGAGCCCAGTCGCTACAGTTTGGATCTGGTTTGCGATCCCGTCGCTCACAAACATCTTTGCGTCCCAGGGCTTAGCTGGGGAGGTAGCTGTCTGTTTTCGACACGAGGCGCTGAGGAGGGCCCGGGGTGCTGTGTGGGGGTGAGGGTATCATTCTGAGGGGACCCTACAAACCTCAGTCCTGGTCCTCCTTTGACACCCACCTCGGCACACACTGGAATCTGGAGCGCTCCCCAGGTAGAGGCGTTTGCCTGTGTGATTCTCAGTGCAGCATGAGGAGCAGGAGATGTAGACACACTCTCACCTCAGAGGGCTCCAGGTCTCCTCTCTTTCCCCTCCTCCCCCTGGAATAAAATGGCTGGTTCAGGAACAAGAATGTGCAGCCTCAGACACCCAATGCCCCTTCCCCACCTTTGCAGAACCGTCTATTTCCTTTTTGTCTCTTCCTTGCAGGTCTACGGACTATGGCACGACCTATGAAAAGCTGAACGACAAAGTGGGGCTGAAGACGGTGCTAAGCTACCTGTATGTCAATCCTGCTAACAAGAGGAAGGTAAGGAAACACTATTGATTTGGTAGCCATAGAAACACAATTACCATGCTGGCTTCTTTCATCAAAGAATTCTGATCCTAAAGCAAAATCCAGAAGTAAATCATGAAGAATTAAGGGACATGAATCTGATCTAATTGACACTGGGGGTAACTCCATGACATTCAGTGGAATTGCTCTTGGTTTAGACAGGAGTCATGCGGATCTGAGCCAAGCCCTTAATCTCCCGCAGAAATCTAGCCTGTTGTTAGAGAAGTGAGTTAAATTTCCTTGTTTCTGACTCCTCTGCTTCTAAATAAGCTGAATTCGCACAAACCTTTGTGAGACTTTGGCCTCTGCCGATTTCAACCGCTACCTCTTCTTGCCTTATTATCAGCCTCTTTGTTATTGGAAACACTTGGTAAAAGAGATCTCCCCCTCGCATTCGACGCTGCTTCCTTTTACGCATCCTTCATTTAGCAGGGGAGCGAGAGGAAAAGATGTGACTGACACCGGTAGCTGGTTACATCATGTAAGAGGGCTGGTACACGTATGTGTGTGTGGAGAGGAGGGCTGGGATTCATGCCTTGAGTGGGGTTCGTAGGAGAGCAGGATATCACAGCGTTCAAGCCCTCTGCCCAGACTGCCCACACGCTGCAATTAGAACTGCCGCTGACTCACCGAACGCAGCCCTCGCAAGACTGCTGAATGCTCTTATATCTGAAGTCCTCATTTGGTCGGTTCCAGGAACTAGCTGAGCGCTGGCACTTTTGGCTGCCCCTGGAAGTCAGAAGGAGATTGCTCTAGCTGAATGCTTGTCTCACTACAGGCTTGGAGACAATTACATTAGATCATTTTCAAACTGCCTATCTCATGTCTCTGTCTCAATAGCTTCCCAGAGTTGTATTTTGCTATTATTCTCATTACCATTGTTTTTCCATCACTGGTCAGGCCATGGAGGTTTCGGGACGGATGTTTATTTCTCTGCCTGGAATCCTTATGGCAGGCGCATTTCTATAGCAATCAAACAGAACGACAATCCCAATATGTATAGGCAGCTTTTTTTTTTTCAATGCAGAGGCGGAAAGCTCATGAAAATCATCTTCACCCGGTCAATGTTTTGAGTGAAATGGGACCACATTGTTCATGTTTTTCTCGGAGGGGTCACCGTGTTAGTCTGGCACTTTAAAAATAACAAGTAGTCCTGTAGCACCTTAGGGTGTGTCTAGACTACAGCGTTTTGTCAACAAAAGTGGACTTTTGTCGACAAAACTAAACCTGCATCTACACTACCGCTGAGTTCTGTCGACATAACGTTGACAGAACTCAGCAGTTTTGTCAACGCTGGTAAACCTCATTTTACGAGGAATAACGCCTTTTGTTGACAGAGTTCTGTTGACAGAAGGCATTATTGCATCTAAACTGTCCTTTGCGTCTACACTGCCATGTCGACAAAGCAGCTTATTTTGTCGACAGAACTGAATGTAGTCTAGACGCTCTTTGTCGACAGAAGCTTTGTCGACAGTATCTGTCGACAAAACTTCTGTCGACAAAAGCCTGTAGTCTAGACGTACCCTTAGAGACTAACAAAAATATAGAGTCTCACGAGCTTTCATGGGCAAAACCCACTTCCTCAGATGACTGTGCTCATCTGAGAAAGTGGGTATTGCCCACGAAAGCTCTTGACACCATGTATATATTGTTGTTAGTTTCTAAGGATACGTCTACACAGCAACATTACTTTGAAATAATTAGCGTTATTTTGAAATAACTTAGTCCGCATCTACACAGCAGGCAGTTATTTTGAAATAATGTCAAAATACTGCCAAACTGCCAGACATCTTACTCCCCTCCTGTAACCCTCATTGTACGAGGAGTAGGGGAAGTCGGAGGAAGAGTGCTCTGTTTCGAAATAAGTGCCGTGTAGATGCTCCCAATTTCAAAATAAGCTATTTTGAAATAAGCTATGCAATTGACGAAGCTCAATTTACGGAGCTTATTTCGAGTTAAGCCCTGCTGTGTAGACACACCCTAAAGTGCTATAGGACTACTCGTTGTTTGTACAGATTTTGTCACTGCTTGACTCCACAAAGTCCCATCTGTTGTCCTGGAAGGAGTCATTTTCAAGGGTCCAAAGGAAAAATGACAACTGGCTTCCTTACGAGATTTAGAATCCTAGAAATACTTGAACTGGAAGGCACCTCCAGAGATCATTAAGTCCAGTGCCCTGCCCTCATGGCAGGACCAAGCACTGCCTATCTAATCTGCTCTTAAATATCTCCAGTGATGGAGATTCCACAGCCTCTCTAGGCAAGTTATTCCAGTGTTTAACCACCCTGACAGTTAGGAAGTTTCTCCTAATGTCCAACCTAAACCTCCCTTTCTGCAGTTTAAGCCCATTGCTTCTTGTCCTATCCTCAGAGGCCAAGGAGAACAATTTTCCCCCGCTCCTCCCTGTGGCACCTTTTTAAATACCTGAAAACTGTTATCATGTCCTCTCTCAGTCTTCTCTTTTCCAAACTAAACAAGCCCAATTCTTTCAGCCTCCCTCATAGCTCATGTTTTCTAGGCCTTTAATCATTTTTTGTTGCTCATCTCTGGACCTTCTCCAATTTCTCCACATCTTTCTTGAAATGTGGTGCCCAGAACTGGACACAGTACTCCAACTGAGGCCTAATCAGTGCAAAGTAGAGCAGAAGAATGACTTCTTGTGTCTTGCTCTCAACACTCCTGTTAATGCATCCTGGAATCATGTTTGCTTTTTTTGCAACAGTGTCACACTGTTGACTCATATTTAGCGTGTGGTCCACTATGACCCCTAGATCCCTTTCTGCCTTGCTCCTTCCTAGACAGTCGCTTCCCATTCTGTATGTGTGAATTGAAACCCCATAAACAATTGAAACCCCATAAGCATCATATAAGGTTGATTCAAAGCTGTTTGGTGGGCTCTAGTGCATAGGGTTGATATGGAGGCAGGCTGAGGGTATTGGATGAAATTCTCTATCCTGTGTTAGCAGCTCAAAAGAGAGGCTTGCCAGAGGAGGCTGTGAAGGCTAGGACTATAACAGAGTTTAAAGAGAATCTAGATAATTTCATGGAGGTTAGGTCCATAAAAGGCTATTAGCCAGGGGATAGAAATGGTGTCCTTGGCCTCTGTCTGTCAGAGGCTGGAGAGGGATGGCAGGAGACAAATTGCTTGATCATTGTCTTCGGTCCACCCCTCTGGGGCACCTGGCGCTGGCCACTGTTGGCAGACAGGCTACTGGGCTAGATGGACCTTTGGTCTGACCCAGTACAGCCATTCTTATGTTTTTATGTATGATCACACAATGATCTCTTCATGCCTTCAATTCTACGGCTCTCTGATGCAAAGAGGAGTGCTGATACTGGCTCATTCCGTTTCCAGAACCACTTTCCCCACCTAAGTTCTGAAGCAAGGTATCAGGCTGCAAATACAGTTGACTTTGCCTATTAGTAACCACTTATTTCCCAGAAAAAAAAAAGCAGTTTCCAGTGAGCAGACGACTTCCAGTGAGCACAGAGCAATGATATGGGACAGGAGCTGAGCCACCGTGTATTAAGCTGCAGCTTGGTACAGTGTTGAAACATAAAATGGAAAAAAAAAAAGCACAATGAAAACCTGCTGTAAGGAATAGAGCAAGTTTAGACCTCTGTATGCTGTGCTGTATGTCCTTTAGGACAGGATGCAAAGAAGAACAGCCCCTATCCAATTGAAACCGCAAGGAGTGGGTAGTGTCACCCAAGAAAGGACTAAACCAGCGGTTTTCATCCTTTTGTCTCATGTCTTATTTGGGGTCGTGAAGGAATTTTCCTCCAGGGTAGATTGGCAGAAGCCCTGGAGGTTTTTCGCCGTCCTCTGTAGCATGGGGTACAGATCACAGCTGGAGGATTCTCTGCATCTTGGGGGTCTTCAAACTATTTGAAGGCTTCAGTATCTGAGACATAGGTGAGAGTATTATTCTAGGAGGGGCTGGGTGAGATTCTGTGGCCTGCATTGTGCAGGGGGTCAGACTAGATGATCATAATGGTCCCTTCTGACGTTAAAGTCTATGAGTCTAAGAGACCCAGTTGAAGAAAATTGTTGGTGTCCGCAACCCAGCATAATTTGCCTACGGTGTGGGCGCTGGGGTGGGGCTGAGGAGAAGGGCTTCAGCTTTGGGGGCAATTGTGTGACACAGCGTGAAGCGGCACACCATTTTCGGATAGTGTTTATGTATTACAAAGCCCCTCTAGCCATCACGTAGCTGCTTGGGGCCCTGGGATGTGCCGATCTCATAATGCTGTGACATGTCACCTCTCTTAATGCCCCACATGATGGGTCTTGAGACATCCGCCTTCTCGGCTCCTCGCCTTTGCTTAGCTCACCTACAGCCTCCAGAGCCCTACCTTGATCAGCGAGAGATGGTCTCCGTGTTTGGAAGCCATGACACGCAACAGAAGGCCTAGGCTGCACGAGTTCAGAGCCAGCAAACTGATTCGAGGGAGGAGCTTGCTTCTAGCAAACTTGTTGATAGACAGCATGCCTGTGGGCAAGAGCCACTTCCTGTTAACAGCAATCCCATTGTTTGGAATCAGCTGCCAGCAAAACGTTGCGAGTAAGGAAAAGTTGCTCATACTGAGGTTGCCATTAAGCAGAATCTATCCACTGTAGTACGTCATCAGAGTCATCTCATTGGCTAATTGCAGCCTGGGGACACAACACTGCTTCCCAGCGCCTGTTGTAACCCTTCTGGCTTTACAGTTTAGTCCAGCGGTTTTCAAACTAGGGGACACGACCCAGCACTGGGGGGTGGAATGTCGGGCGCTGGGTCTTGGAGCTGCAGGGGGATCAGGTGAGCAGTGGGGATGCTAAGGCAGCTCCCTGCCTGTCCCAGCACCGCAAACTGCACTGTGCCCCAGAAGTGGGCAGCAACAGGTCTGGCTCCTGGGGAGGTGTGCGTGGGGGGGAAACGCACAGGGCTTCATGCACTGCCCCTGCCCTGAGCACTAGCTCTGCACTCCCATTGGCTGGGAAGCTGCTGGCGGCTGCTTGTGGGGGCAGCATGGTCTGCGGTATCAGGAGAGGCAGGAAGCTGCCTTAGCCCCCCTACTGCACCGCTGAGTGGGAGCCACTTGAGATAATCCCCTCCTGCCCCAGCCCTGCCCCATCCCCACAGCCAGAGCCTCCTCCTGCACCCCAAAGCTCTCAGCCTCAGCTTCATCCCGGAGCCCACCCTCTAGTCAATTTATATTGGGTTGCGGGCACCAACAATTTCCTTCAGCAGGGTCACGAGAAAAAAAAAAGTTTGAAAACCTTCTTAGGTGAACCCATCCGCTCCTTGCTGTTTCAATTGGATAGGGGTTCCCTCTTCTTTGCGTCCTGTCCGACACTGTAGTCAGTGTTGCTGCACACCGTCACACATCGGCCTTGTGTCGACCCCAGATTGGCTCCCTATGGGTGGAAGGTAAAATGATTCCTACGTACCAACTGGTCGAGTGCTTGGAGACTCTCATTCGCGCTGTTCGATTGCCTTGGGTTTGTCTTTCGCCAGGATGAGACTCGCCCTCCCCTTTGCCTTGTTTAAGGACGAGAGTGTGATGAATACGTATTCCAGAGCAGACCCAAGTACTCAGATTGCAAACTGCTCTGGGCAGAGAGCATTTTTATTTGTTGTTAAACGTTCCTATGATACCCAGCACAACTGGGGACTTGCCTCTGACGGGGGGCTGCTGTGCGCGACCGCAAGATGCGTAATAAATCACCATAATGAAGTGCTAGATAAATAAATCACACACCTGTGGAGAAGGGTATTGTATTTCATCTCTGAAAACACAGCCGTAACCATTTGAGCTATAGGCAATGACTTCCCATGTGCATTAGAAGTAAATCTCATGGCCTCTTTGTTTGCTAGACACTGGAGGGTCACGTGAACGCTCTTTTTCTCTCTCCGTTCCCAGACGAAATGGTTTTACAGTGTGCCCGAGTTGCTTCCTGAGTTTGAACCTGCCCACTTCCCGGTCCGACTGAGATGCTTACCGTTTCTGTGGACCATTGATTAGTTTGCACACTGTTGCTGAAGCTGTTGGCTCATTAGTGCTTAGGCGATTAACAGTTACATAGAGGAGGAGAAAAGTGCTACCTATATCCAGCCCTAATTGATTTACTAGGGAGAAGGATAATTACTTCTCAGCTGCCCTGTAGAACTGCAGTGGGAATTACCTGTCACATTCCTTTGAAGCCTAAAAAGATTTGTGTTGCGCTGCTAACTAGGAATTACGCATTCAGCTAAATGCCCGTGAGATAAACACCACAATATTAGCCGAATTGGCAATGTATCTCGGGGCTCAACCAAAGTACAAGGCAAGAAGATTGGATTCCCTGGTTTTGGGAGTCTTATGGCAAGTCATTGAACTCATCTGCATTATCCCATTGTGTCTGGAGCGGCAATGAGACCCGTTCCCTTTGTCACCATGGAATTCCAGGTGGCTGTGATGCACAGCCATGGACAGCTGTGAAGTGCTCTCTAACGACATCTTTCTCGCATAATTATCATTTCCAGTCATGATGGGGAGCCAAAGTGCCTATTGCTGTGAGATTTTCACCCCCTGTTAAGAGGCTGTAATCAGCAGAACACGTTCTAGGACACATCCCTCACTTCTGTGCATACACCCACCCCGCTATTTGCATGAGAGCTTGCAACAGGGGGGCGTCTGGCTCTGTGTCAATTACCTACCTCCAGGTTGCAACGCACCTCATGACTCTGATCAATTTCAGAGAGAGAATTATCCCACAGACGCCTTTGCTGCAGATGAATATGATTCAAAGGCAAAACAGGGTGAGAAAACAAAGGTTTTCTTTCCTCTCGGAGGGCACTGACCCCTTGGATTTTCTGTTCCCTGGACCCATCCTTAGAGAGATGGCAAAAGGCTGCAATATTCTCTGTGGATATTCTCTCTCTTGGGCAGCAGGACTGCCAGTTCTGCATTGATCTGTGTGTGTGTGTGTGTGTGTGTGTGTGTTGGATTCTGGGCTGTAGTTACACATTATTATAGGATGATGCTGCAGTGTGGGAACAGGGGTGGCAGTTGTTTAGTCTGTCTGATGCAGTGCACAGGGGGAAAAAGTTGCCATCTGTGTTACAGACCTTGACACTGTCGCATCTGAGCCAGGGACGTCGGGCCCGACCTTTCACTGGAGTAAACTGGAGAAGCTCTATTGACTTGAGGGGGGTCCTGCCACTTTACAAAGGCTGCTCTTTGATGTGCATGTGTGCGTGGGGCAGAATCAAAGGCTGGGAGGCAGGAGAGTTTGTGGTTGGGAAGTAGAAATGGAAGGACAGGTGTGTGGCGGGGGCAGCAGGAGGAATTGGTCTGTGCGGGGACAGAATTGTTGTGGAGTGTAGAATTCAATGATCTGTTTCCAAATAAAAATTCTACTTGGGGTTTGTTTTTTTGTTTGTTCCCACACATTTTTGCCTGCTGGCCGGGGCTTTCTGTGTGTAGGGATCAACAGCTAGGGCTAGAGAAGGTTGAAAGGCTAAGTATGAAGAAGCAATTATGTGCATGCAAGAACATGCACTAGAAAGGAGGTGAGGGGCTGAAATCCAATGGTTATGTGGTCAGAGCCAGTCTCAGGGACGGGTGAGCCGGGGCTGCCATTTTCAAGGGGCCGCAGACAGAGCCAGTCTTAGGAGCAGGCCTGACCTCCCAAATCCTCCCCCCAGGTTCCCTGGTTACTCCCTTACTCCCCCTCCTTTTTTTTTTTTGCTCGACAAATTTTACCTGGTGTTTATTTTTTCTTGACAAATTTTTGTCTGGTATTTTTTTAAAATCATCTGGCTACCGTATGGGCAAGCTGGATGGTCTCCTGAGGCTGCCAATTGGTTAGGACCAGCACTGTATATGGTATAAAGGAGGGATGGAATGTAAGGAACACTGCAACATTTTTCTTGGGGTGCAGCTAGAGAATTCCTAGGAGCTGTGTGGAAATATAACCCCAATTGCTTGTGGGGTGACCGTTCCGCTCTTGGCTTTTGCCCCTCTCTGTGCAGCATTATGGGAGATGTAGTCTGTCCTGAAAACCCCCCACACAGAGGAGTGAGCCTAAGGGACCCGAACTACAACTCCCATGAGGCACCCAGGCACTGTTTTGAATCAAAATATTCTGGGTTTTCAAGTGTTCCATTTCTTTCAACAAAATAAAAACATTTTCCCTGTAACGTGGACTGATCTTGTGAGAAATTTCCTTTCACTAAAAACCCAGATTGCTATTGAAAAGGCCGAGAGGAAGAACTTTCCACCAGCTCTGACCCATGGGATTTCAGTAGAGATAGGTTAGAGGGAGAAATGGAAAAAAAAAACCCCAAACCAATGATAGCAAATAGTCAGATCAGAAGTGAATAAACCTGAGGTCCTGATTACTCAGGTCTATTTCATATTCCACTGTATCCTACTAAAAGTGGGGGTGATAATTACGCTGTTCTGGCTGAATTCCATTTATGCAACACCTTGAATGATCCTTACAATAGGACACCGTTTTCTTCTCCAGCTCTTGTCCTGAGGGCTCAGGCTACATCTAGACTGCAGGCTTCTTTCAGAAGTAGCTTTTCCAGGAGAGATCTTCCGGAAAACTTCTTTTGAAAGAGAGCATCCACACAGCAAAAAGCACCCGGGAAAAAAAATCTGCTTTTTTGAAAGATTGCGTTCACACTGATTGGACGCTATCTCACATTTAAGTTGTGATTACTGTGGATGGAGTGGTCACCAGGGCACCTGTGCTTTTTCCTGGAGGCCTCTTCTTTCGAAAAATCACTCTCTTACGTGTCCACACATGCCTTTTTCTGGAAAAACTATAGTGTAGACATACCCTCAAGTGGCACCTAGTAGGAGGACAGACACTCTGCACCCAAGGAAATTTTACCAGGTGACATTTACTCAGCTGTGATGTTCAAAATGATGGTTATCCTAAAGTGATCCTTTTAACAGAATTCCAGCTTGAGAGGTATTATTGATACTAAGCCTGTCTAGCAAAGTAACATGATTTAAAAAAAAAAAAAACCCACACAACAACAAGAGCAACCTAACGGACGAAGGAAATAGAAACACCTGGGATTAAAACAACACTGGCACCCAGTCTAAAACATAGATAGAATTCCCGAACCATGCTGAAGGTCTTAGGAAAGTTTTTTAGCCTAATTCTTTGGTGGCCGTCAAGACGAGGTGGATGAACTTTCCATAGCACTGGGGCAGTCGAGGAAAAGATAACATCTCTCCTGCCCTACAAATTTTTGGGTCTCACAGCCCCATCCTGTCAGACCCCAAAACACTTGCTTGTATTTAGGAAGACAGAAGCCCAGAAAGTTGCCACTGACTAAATGTAGGTTATTTTTTTAACCCACTACTGAAATGCAGCCATCTTGGATGGACTAAGATATTTTTTAAACAGCTAGCACGCAGCAACATTGAGCACAGCGCTTTAGAGTAATCGATGAAGCAGAATACTGTTACCATATGTGATGAAAACTTCGGAAATTTTTTTAGGGAGGTGGAGAAGATAGGTACCCCCCTGGGATTTGTCCACAGTGCTAACAATTCTCTTCTGTTAGCAGGGGAAGGAGACCTTAAAGGATGGAGCTGAACTTCAGTTTTATGGCTCCTTCCTTTCTTACATCGGAAACTCTTTGGCACAGACACCGTCTTTCTCTTTGGGCATGTTTCAGCCCCTATCCCAGCAGGGAGTTCGGATCACTGACTGGAGCATCTAGGTCTGACTGCAATACGAATAATGCAGAACAACCCCCCACATCTGAACCCCGCACTATCTCCAGGGGGAATTCCATGGGCTGCCCCGTCCCAGCTACGGTTCCAAATGCCCACTCTGCACTCGCTGACCTGGCCCGAAATTTGCTGCCATCCCTTGCCAGCACACCCATTAGTCATTTACGATCTGTTCGCTTTTCTGACATTTGCTTCCCGTGCCGTCGGTGGGGAGCTGAGCTCTGCAGCACCCAAAAGCCCTTTGGCAGCTGGAAGCTTTCTTTGACCCCTTTTTTTTTCCTGATTACATTGACACTGTGATAAACCGTGTGGGCCAGGAACGGACACAGGCTGATCTGGAAGAGAACGTATTTATAACAGAAAGGCAATGGGGAAGTGAGAGCCACGGGGAAGGAATAATAGAACCATTTCTTTCCCTGTCTTTTATTTCTAATCTTTTTTCCTTTGGCCCGATGAAATACATTTACCGAATGGCCCATGGCTGTGCAGCCACTCTGAAAGGGAGGTTACATTACTGGGGATCCAAATTGAGTTGTCATCCTCCTTCTGTGCACCCCTCTTCTGCGCCCATCACTCTCCCTGGGACGTTCCTTTGTGCTGCAGTGCTCTGAAAACAAGTGTGTCTCTGGTAAGAGCCTCGGGGCCATTGTTGTAGCATGGCAATTGCAGCTTTAATGTGGTCAGCTGAGGGCAGCCCCTTCCTCTATCCTGATAATAATGGCTCTAGAAGCCCTGCCAGAGACCAGAGCCCCCTTGTACATTATCGGCAAGGACCCTGCTGCCGTGCACGAGGAGTTCCCTACTGCACATTGCTCAGACAGGCACGGTGCAGAGGTCCGTATGGCCTGTGCGTGCACGCCAGGCCGGAGCAGGGTCGCTTTACACCCCGGCTTGCCACACATTAAATCTTGGTTTGGACAAGCCCCGACATTGGGAGAAAGAAAGTGATGTTACCCTCCCTTTACAGGTGGGCAAGTGAGGCGTAATGAAGGGACAGGCCCTAGGCCACATAAGGAGGCTGTGGTAGAGCTGGGGACAACACTCAGATGTGTTGAGTCTTAACCACCGGAGTAGCCTTCTTTCTTCAAGCATTGCTCTTTTCGGGTCCAACCCGGCAAACACTTCAGCGCATGATTCACTTGAGTCACACCGGCTACGGCGACACGTAAACTAACAGGCGTGAGATAGGTCGATGGCATTTTTACCTGTGTCCACTGGAGATTGACTATGTCCCTCAGGGGAGTAGGTTTTTCACAGCCCTGAGTGATGTAGCTGGGTTGGCCTAATGTTTTAGTCTTGACCTGGCTTTCTAGGCTCGAGGAACAGACCCTGAGCTTGTAAAATAGTAGCTGGAGCAGGAGCCTGGAGGGAATCCAGGCCTCCTGACATCTCTTCCCAGCCTCTTGCTTCGTGAGCGAGGGCAAGTCATTTTTCAGCCCAGATCCCCACTGGGATTGAGGGACTGAAATCAAGGGAAATTGGGGACCCCAGTCTCCTTCAAGATTTGAGCCACCATCTCTCTCTGCCTTCGTTTGACTTTCTGGATGCGAGATACAGCTTCTTTGCCTGACCAGAGTTTGGGGTAGCCTGCATTCTTTGCTGTTGGTTCAAGGCCCTCAGATGGAAGCTGCTGTGTAAAGCCAAAGCAGTACAGTTACTAGAACTCTTTCTTAAACCATGGACTTCTTTATAGTACCCCTTAAATCACTTTGTTTTTGTTATTATGTTATATTAACAAATGCTTTAATCTTTTTTTTTTGGTAAATTAGGCCTTGGAGATTAAATTCATTACTAGTTGTAATACGCTTTTGAGATTCTTGGATGGAAGGCGTACACAACTGATAAATAAGTAATAGCAATATTTTAGAAGTGGTAAGCATTGTTTATCATTATTGAAATAACATCTGCTTTTCTGTTGCTTCATCAGTTCTATTTTATTCCATCCCAGTGCTTTCTTGGGACCTCCTTAATTCCTGGTCTCTGGCCTCATTTCTCTCTCGGAAGTAGATTTTAATTTTGCGCCATTTAATCCCCCATAAAGCACTGAGAGCTGTGACAGTGGATTCGTACAATAGAGAGGTTCTCCTTTGTGCATCCGTTATCCTATATACCTGGACTAGGCATTGTTCACACAGATCCCTGTGCAGGTTTGGTACTCCCAAGTTAGTGTGGTAACTTAACCCCGAATTTCCATCCTCCCCAAACCGGTCATTGTAACCCCAGAGCTGCGAGAGATGCCAGAGTGGGGTATTACTTGGCATACGTTAATCACCAAATTATCATAGCATCTTTCTCGGAAGAAAAACAATATTCAAAGTCAGTCACTTCCTTTTGTTTTTATTTTTAATCCTATTTAACAACATTTTAACACCCGCGAGTTCCGGGGTGAGAAAAGCCCCGTTCGTAAGTGCGGATCCGACATAAGTCGGATCCGCGTTAACTCGGGGACTGCCTGTATATGTATGTAGAGAGAAGTGTGTTTTTGCATGTACATAACACAAAATTCCATTGCAAGAACATTTATGGATGCAAAGTGAAGTCCTTGGTAATTAGGAATACCCAGAATCACGGTTGTTGGCACACCCTTAATTCAGCCTGCTTGTGCATATGCATTGTGATCATCTTATATTACATGAGCACATGGTATTTTTCCGTAGGACCCCTACCTGATTCAGTGCACAAGATAAGAGTGATCATTGAAAGAGCAGCTATTCAGTATTTTTTCCTTATCCTCTTTGTTCAATATTCTGACCCTGACCTCATTTACTGAATACTAGGCAAGAACTAAGAAATACCATATGGCATCAGACCATAAGTCCGCCTAGCCCAGTATCCTGTCCTCCAGCAGTGGCCAATGCCAGGTGTTTTAACAGGAAGGAACAGAAAAGGTGATCAAGCCCATTCCCAACTTCTGCCAATCAGAGGCTAGGTGCTCCATCCCTACCCATCCTGGCCAATAATTATTGATGGGTCCTAGGCTCCATGAATTTAACTAGTTCTTTTTTGAACTCTGTTATAGTCTTGTCCTTCACAACATCTGGAAAAGAATTCTGCAAGTTGACTGCATGCTGTGAAGAAATACTTCCTCTTGTTTGTTTGAAACCTGCTGCTTATTAATCTTACTGTGTGACCCCTAGTTCTCGTGTTATGTGATGAAGTAAATAACACTTTCTTATTCACTTTCTCTATACCAGTCATGATTTTATAGACCCATATCCCCTGTTAGTCGTCTCTTTTCCGAGATGTAAAGTCTCAGTCTTTTTAATCTCTCTATACAGAAGCTGTTCCCTACTCCTAATCATTTTATTGACTGAATACTCACACAGTATTCAAAATGTGAGTGTATCATGGATTTATATAGAGGCATTATGATATTTTCTGCCTTATCTATCCCTTTCCTAATGGTTTTTAACACAGTCAGCATTTTGACTGCTGCTGCACATTGGGAGGATGTTTTCAGAGAACTTTCCACAAACGTCTCCAAGATCTTTTTTGAGTGGTAACAGCTAATGTAAATTCCAACATTTTATATGTATAGTTGGTATTATGTTTTCCAATGTGCATTACTTTGTATTTATCAACAGTGAATTTCATCTGACATTTTTTTTGCCAAGTTTTGCGAGATCCCTTTATAGCTCTTCACAGTTTGCTTCAGTTCTCACTATCTTGAGTAATTTTATATCGTGCACATTTTTGCCACTTTGCTGTTTACCCCTTTTTTTTCAAATCGTTTATGAAAATATTGAACAGTTCTGGGTTCCGTAAAGATAACTAAGAGACACCACTATTTAGTTGTCTCCTGTCTAAAAACTGACCATTTATTCCTTTCTTTGATTACTACGCCATGAGAGGGCCTTTCTTCTTATTGGATGACTGCTTTCTTTGCTTAAGAGTCCTTGGTGAGGGACTTTGTCAAGGGATTTCTCAGTGTCTAAGTACATTATATCCAATTGATCACCCTGGTCCATGTGTTTGTTGAAATCTCTCAAAGAATTACAGTACAGTAGACTTCCAATAATATGGAACCTTTGGGACCTAGGTGGTGCTGGATTATCGGATATGCTGGACTATCAGGAGGTACTATCAGATGGATATAAGATACTATAAGATATATATACAGTACAGGAGGTACTCCTGTGTTTTTAAACACTTTTTATTGTAGCACAAGCACTGTCCAGTGTTGCACAATGCCAGTGGCAGACTGACTCAGTTCCATCTGGTTTCGCTCGGTTCAGCTGCTCCCGCTGCTGCCTTGTGACTTCTTTTTTGCCGAAGCTCACTCACTAGTCTCTTACCATTTTGATGCTGGACTATCAGGAGTGCTGTACAATGGGATGCCGGACTATTGGAGTTTTACTGTAGATTGGTGAGGCATGATTTCGCTTTACAAAAAAAGAAAGAGAGTTCCCCAGCAAATCGTGTTCATCTTCATGTCTGACAATTCTGTTCTTTGGGATAGTCTACTCCAATGTACGTGGCACTGAAGTTATGTTTCCTGGCTTGTAATTGCCAGGATCACCTCTAAAGCCTTTTCTAAAAATTGGCATCAGCAAATTAGTTTTTCTCTAGTCATTTGGTACAGAAGCTGATTTAAATGATGGGTTTCATACCACAATTAGTAGTTGTGCAATTTCACATTTGAGTTCCTTCAGTACTCTTGGGGGAATATCATCTGCTCTTGGTAATTTATTACTGTTTCATTTATCATTTTGTTCCAAAACCTCCTATAATTACACATCAGTCTGGGGCAGTTCCTCAGATTTGACACCTAAAATGTGTGTCTCAGGTTTGGGAATCTCCCTCATATCCTCTGTTGTGAAGACTGAAGCATAGAATTAAGTTAGTTTCTCCGCAATAGACTTATCTTCCTTGTGTGCTCCTCTAGAATCTTGATCATCATATCTTCCTAGGCACTCCTGTGACATTTACTATTTTACTATAGTTGAGATGTCTAGGACCTGATTTAGATTTTTGGACTACTTAGCATTTTATGACACATTGTGTTCAAAGCAAAGCTCTCACTGAGTTGCAGCTGTGCACGCTTGAGTCCTGAAGGCATAACTTTGAATAAGAAAAAGAGGAACACAAAATTAATGACCATCTCTGAAAAATCTGGTATAAGTGACTTGCCCTGAATCATATGGGAGTGCTGTGGCAAAGCCAGGGGTATAATCCAGTCTCTCAGGGTAGCATTCAAATACAGCTGGTCTCCGAGTTACGAACACATCGACTTACGACCATTCGTATTTACGACCAGCTTCCTATACAGCCGGTATCTGAGTTACGAATGAAATCCACACCTATGAACAGCACGGCCGTACGTAAGTGAATGTAATCTGATTTACAAACAGATAGGGTTACGACCAAGTGCTTGGTATGGAACTCGTTCGTAAATCGGGGACCGGCTGTATATTCATCAGGAGACCACCCTTTCTTTTCCTACCATTTTCTGCCTCAGTCATTGTGTGCTTTCAAACTTCTGCCACAAGTGAGGAAAGGGGTCCTACAGGCAACCACGTTTACTACATAGTTCTGACTATGAAGTGTACAAAATTGATAAGGGAAGCTAAATACAGGAGGGGAAGATCCATGGCTGGAAGCACTAAGGACAATGAGGAGTTTAAGTAGATGAGAAGCAAAATAAATTCTATAGTCCCATTACTAGATGGAGATGTAAAACTTTTTAACAACGATGCAGAAAAGGCAGAAATGTTCAGTGAGTATTTCTGCTCTACATTTGGAAAGGAGTAGGCTGATGAGGTTGTATTTAACGAGAATGTTAGAATACTGTCCAGTCTAAAAGTAAACATGGAGAATGTTAAACAACATCTGGTATGTATAAACATTTTAAAATCAGCAGTGCTTAATAACTTACACCCGAGGATCCTAAAAGAGCGGTCAGAAGAGTTTCCTGGTTTACTGATATTCATTTATAATAAATCTGGGAATACTGGGGCATTTGAGAAGATTGGAAGAGCCCTTATGTTGTGCCAATATTGAAAAAGGACAAGTGGGATGACAGTTAACTATAGGCCAGTTATCCTGACATAAATCCCAGGGAAAATAATGGGAACACTGACATGGTTTTGATTGCTAATGAATAAAGAATAGGGATACAATCAATGCCAGTCAACATGGTTTTATGGAAAATAGGTCTTGTCAAACAAATCTGATTGCTTTTGTGGGTGAGATTACAAGTTAGTTAATAAATGGATGGTAATAATCTAAAAAGTCGATGTGTCATACTTAGACTGTTGTAAACTGCTTGTCTTATGTTGCAAAACATTCTGATTAAAAAAAATAGCACTATGCATAGTATCAATTAAGTACACATTAAATAGCTAACTGGGAAACTGACAGATCTCAAAAAGTAGTCACCAGTGGGAAATCATCATTGGATAGGAACGTTTCTAGGGGTTCTGGAGGGACTGATACAAGGCCCAATGCTGATCAATATTTTTATCAATGATCTAGAGGGAAATATAAAATCATTGCTGATTCAAGTTTGTAGATGATGCCAAGATTGGTGGAGTGTAAATAATAATGAGGACAGGGCCGTCATACAGAGCAATGTGGATGCCTTGGGCTACGTCTACACTGTAGCGCTATTTTGGGATACCGGAGGTATCCCAAAATGCTTATTCCGTGTCTTTTGAGCATGCCGTTGTCGATATAAAGTGGAAGGTTCGGGAATGTGGTCAGCCCCGGGGAGGTGCAGAAACAGGCAACCTTGTACTGAATATCTTTTAACTTTTATTAAAATGCTTTTAACTATAACTTCTATTTAACAGTTTTTTACAGGCGTGGGCACCAAATAACTATTAACAGGAACAGTAAACAAACTGCAGTGCAATAGAGAAAGATGCCCTGAGGTTTTTCCAAGTCCCAGTAATTATCAATAACAACCCAGGGATTTTTAACAGTTATATTTACATTAATTTCACTCATAAGGTCTAACATCTATCTAAACCCCTAACAGTACTATTTAACAAACTTCTAACTGACTTACTTCTAACACTATTATTTAACAAGCCTCTAACTAACTTTACACAGCAATACTCACACTTATCAGACATACAAGGGACAACAGAGACAACAGCATGTTCATTATTCGTTACGCTCTGCGGAAGATTCAGTTGATTCGGTGAGCGAGAGGGGGCCCTCGGGTGATCAGCCCTCAGAACCTGGCTTGTGTTCTGCCTTCCAAATTTTTGGGAACCCTCAAGTGGATGCAGGAGGGGTAGCTGCTTTATAGAGAGAGCAAGAGCTTTCCCGCGCTTCGCTGTGATAGACTTAATAGATTCTGTCTGCCTAGTGACAGGACTAAGAGGGAAGGGGAGAGGGTGAGAAAGTTCTTCTTCACATAGCATATAGTCAACCTGTGGAACTCCTTGCCAGAGGAGGCTGTGAAGGCTAGGACTATAACAGAGTATAAAGAGAACCTAGATCATTTCATGGAGGTTAGGTCCATAAAAGGCTATTAGCCAGGGGATAAAATGGTGTCCCTGGCCTCTGTTTGTCAGAGGCTGGAGAGAGATGGCAGGAGACAAATCGCTTGATCATTGTCTTCGGTCCACCCTCTCTGGGGCACCTGGTGTTGGCCACTGTTGGCAGACAGGATACTGGGATAGAAGGACCTTTGGTCTGACCCAGTATGGCTGTTCTTATGTTCTTATGAGATGGCTCTTGGCTTGCACGAACTTTGCATGACCCTTACCTGCCTGGTTTTTTACTCCTGCTTCTTACTGATCTTAAGTCACGTAGTGCAGGATTTTTGGTTTGAGGGAAGGTAATCTTGGGCTAGGAAGGCTATGTGCACAAGGCCTGGCCAGGAAAGAGCCTGCTTTTACAGCCGTTATTTCAAAATACAACAGGCTTGCTCTTCCGATGTGCCTATAAACCTCATTCCATGACTTATTTCAAAATAAGTGCTATGTAGACAGTGCTAAATTTTGAAGTAAGCTATTTCGAAATTGACTCAAAATAAACTACCCAATTTGCAGGGTAGACGCACCGTTGGTGAGCAGATCCCATGCAAATACATCTAGGAGCAAGGAATGTTCTTAATTGTAGCTTTTTCTAACTCCTGAGACGGGCTTGACTTTTCAACCTTAATGTTCTTTCAACAGGGTTTTTTTGTGTTTGTGTGTGTGTTTAACGTACAGGCAGTCCCCGGGTTACGTACAAGATAGGGACTGTAGGTTTGTTCTTAAGTTGAATTTGTATGTAAGTCGGAACTGGTACATATTGTAGGGGAAACTCTAGCCAAACATTTCTCCAGAGCTCAGTTTTATTCTCCCACACCTCACTTCCCTCAGTCCTTTATTCTCAAGCTGATGTGTCTGCTGAGAAAAGCCGCTCCGCGTCTCCCTGGTCTGCTGGGGGGGGGGGGGGGGTGCAGCTAGTGTGGGGTTGCCTCACCCCGTTTGTAAGTAGGGATCCGATGTAAGTCGGATCCATGTAACCCGGGGACTGCCTGTACTATAAAGGGTAACCGTTAGTTTTTAATTTGGAATCTGTGTGTAATACATGTATGTGTTAGCTCCTGGTCTACAGTGTAGCTTTCTGTCTCCCTCTGGTGGCTGGGCCATGTGGTAGTTTACGAGTCTGCTCCAGTCTTGGCCAATGGTCCTTTAGCTCAGAAAGCAGAGAGTGATGCTTTTAGAGGGAAGGTCCCATGTTTCTGTCCTTGCTAGTGATGACTTCCACAGGGATGCCATGTGGAGATTGGAGCTGGGTAGACCTCTGAAATTCAGAATGAGTGTTCCTGGCCTAATGGTTTCCAGTATGAGGCTCTGTCTCCCTCTTCTTATTGAGCCAGGCCTGGAAGCACCCAAATCTGTTCAAGGCAGTTACATCTCATCTTTTTTTGTTAGATCTAGAGATCTCTGCTATATATTTACAATAAATATTCATAAATACCAGAGACCAGCTGTAGCCTTCTGGTTCAGATCCTGATCCAAACATCATCTCAACATTTATTTGGATCTGGACTTTTTGTTCAGGGCCATTATGCAATGATATAATTTAAGAAGAATCAGTTGGCTAATGACTTGGGTCCTAACCTTATGCAGATTAGTGGGCATGAGTAGTTCCATTAAACCAATGACACTTCTCGCCCATGGAGTTCCATTATTATTTATACCACCAATGGCACTCAGAACCCGGGTGTGCTGTACAAACACAAAGCGAGAGACATTCCCTGTCCCAAGGAGCTGACAGTCCAAATAGGAAAAATAGTCCCAGGGTGCGGAGAAAGCGGCATAAAGAGATGAAGTAACTTTCCCGCACAACAGGGCAGAAGCAAGAATAGAACCTGTATCTTCTGAGTCCTAAAACCACACTGTCCTCTCTACCTGTTCCTGTCTTTCTGTGTCTTCCCTTTGGTTCCTCTTGAAAGAGGACATTGAATAGAGAGCCAACCTCTAAAATAGCTATTAAAATGTATATATTCCTGTCATGGTCATGATGGATGGCCAGCAACCTGGGAGACTAAGGGGTTAACTGTACCTTGCCAGGTAGCAGTCCACCAATAGAAATGCAGACAGGGATTTCAGACTGAGACAAAGGCATTTTGGGGTTTTTCCCTACTTTATCTCTGAGCCTGTTTTGCTCTAGGTACTGAGGGAGACAGAAGACGTGTCTCTGTCCAAGAAAAAGACTCTTCATAATGTGTAAGTAGGGTAAAGTTAGATAAATCCATTAGGTTTTATTGTTTTCTGTTGTGGGACTTGGGATCTGATGTCTGTGCTATTCCTCTCTTTTGTAACTAAGTTTTGGCCCATGGGAGTCCCCATGAGAATATTAATTGGTGACTTTTCCCATCTAGTCACTATGTATTGTTTTGATAATAAAAGTTCTTTCTTTTTTATTAACCTGGTATTGGTTCAGTTCTGTGTCCTGAAAAATCTGCCTGTGGGATCTGCATGCCTCTGTCTAGGGGACAGCTACCGCAGACTGCAGTTGGTATTTTCTCTTTTCTTTTTCAAGCTCTTTGGGGAAAAGCGCTGGGGGTGCCCTTGGGTTGGTTTCAAGTGTCCATCCCTGTTTGTGAGTTCAAAAGCACTTGATGGTGGCAGTGGATTTTGTATCCCCAAAATCTAGGTTTTTAGGATGGGGCGGGGGGAGTTTTATACCAAAACCTGGAGAGAGACGTTTTTGAGGTTGCTTTTGCAGACCCCCGCTTCTGCATACATCGTGCCAGAGTGGGGAATCAGCCTTGCAATGCCTATAATAAATGGCACAGGCCAACTCAGACACGTTTATGCTCCCTCTGTGTGAGCTTGCACACTGCAGGGCTAGAGGTTTGCTCCCTCCTTTGGGTTTAACACATAAGTCTTGCCTCTTCCACTGAGTTTTCTTTCTGTGCAAAAAAATGCCAAAGGAAATCAAAATCAAAATAATCCCGTAAAGATCAAACCCAGGGGAAGGCGGGTAACTAGCCGCTTCCCTGGGAAGTGCTAGGTGTTGGCAGAGTTGCAGGTGACTCTGAAATGTGCCAGAAGCTCTTGTAAAAGAATCGCACATTTAGCAGTGAAAATGAGAAATACCCGGGGAGCACTTTGAAGGGCGTGAATGGTGCATGGGGGTGGATTTTGCCCCGCATGTATAAAGACCTGGTGTAGGGCCCAATCCTGCCACCACTTACACATCCGAGTAACGACACTTCACTGGGACGACTCTTGATAGCCAACCACAAGAGGGCCACCCCTCGGCTGGAAAGGCAGAGGGATAGTTCTTGCTCTTCTGCTCGAGTTAGCTAATTATACGGCACTGGAGCACTTCATCGTCACTCGTGGTGTTTCATCCTCTCGATGCGCCTGCGAGGCAGGCAATTATTGTAAGTAAATTGTTGGCTCACTGCTGAGCACTGTGTTACCTGCCAGTCAAAGGCACCAGAATCTCCCCCAGCTCTGGCCAGGGAAGAACAGCTAGAGATTAGAGGGGCGTCTGGCTCAGAGCCGGGTGTGGAGAAAAGGTTGGGCAGCTCAGCAGCTGGGACTGAAGGCCGAGAGCTGGGCAGGGAAGCAGACTGGGGCCAGCTGGAGCTGCGGCAGGTGGAGATTTGGGCACGGCCAACCTCCAGACGGGCCACGAGGGCAGATCTGAACAAGCAAGTCACAAGGCTTACACTCTGACCTCAGAACTCCCATCTGCAGCCATGGTAGCCACTGTGCCAGAGGAGACTGCCCTGCGTATTCCCGGCAGCCCTGGCCAGACCTCCTGTCTCGTGTCTCGGACTCTGACAGGATGTCCACACTGCAATAAAAACCTAAATCTCGGAGCCCAGGTCAGTTAACGTTGGTCTGGTGTATGTCCTGGTCTTTCGCCCGTCTCTTGGGATACCCCATTGTACTAGACCTGAAGGATTCCCATTGGTGCTGTGAGGTAGATCTGTGGCCACCCCTGCACCAAAACTGGGCCTTCAGGTTACCCCAGGCCTGTCTCTGTCCATCATTCCCTGCAGCTAGTCCAGCCACGCCTGACACCATCACCTAGGGTTGCCAGATGGTTGAAACAAAAATACTGCCCCTCCCTCAGAAAAACCAAAGGACTCCAAGGACTCCAGCATTAAAACAGCATGTCCCCTTTAAGAGTGAGTGCAAGGATAGGAACAGCGGAGATGTTGAGCACTAAGACCCAGGGGAAGCATTGCTTCCCCTAGGTCTGTTGGCCGGCAGCCATTTTGTGCCGGCAGCCTTGGGGAACCAGGTAAGCATGGGGGCTGGTGTCGGGCGGTTGGAGATGTTAGGGGCCAGGGGAGGGCTCGGGGGCGGAAGGGGAGGACGGGTGCTGAGTGTCTGTAGGGTTGCCAGGTGCCCTGCATTTTCGCCTCCTGGCCGAGGGAAAAAATCAGAAAATACCGGACTTTCCGGGTGAATACCGGACACCTGGCAACCCTACCGTCACCCTTTCCCTCCGGCAAAGCTCTTCAGCACGTATCTGTAGTGATGCAAGCAGCCTTTTCCAAACAGAGGAGTCAAAGGGAATGCAGCATTGAGAAGTCCTCAGGGTAGCACAGCGAAGCAAAGGTTCGGACCATTCACTGTGGCCAAAGCCAGGACTTCTCCAACCCGTCTGCCCTAGAGTCCGTCTTGGCTCTCTCTTTCTCTGTCCCTTTGCCTCCGAGTCCCATGGGAGAGCCCTGGTATGTTTGGGAATCCCGTTCCTAACGCAACCGCCAACATCTTTTCATTGGGGTTGTTCCTGCTGTTGTAACCCAAACACCTTCTAAGGGTGGTGCACTGTCCCATCTAGCAGCACCTAGACTACTTACAGAGAGAACGAGGTTGCTCTACAGCAGTGTTTCTCAACCAGTGGTATGAGTACCCTTAGGGGTAATTCAGAGAAGTCTATGGGGTATATCAACACAACGGAAATGGAGAAAACTGAATTTTTGTTTTAAGTTTTACAGTGCTTTATTATTTGTGTATTTTTTACTCCCAAAAATGTCATCGCCCGCCTGGCTACAATTAGGATGGTTAAATAAACGTGTTGCAATAGTAGAAAAAAAATTGTGTGTCTGAAAACTGTAGGTACTGGGGGTATGTCAAGGCTTTTCCCCCACTCTGGCATGATAAATGCAGAAGTGGGAGCCCGCAAAAGTACCGCAAAACCTTATCTTTCCAAGCTTTGGTATAAAACTCCCCCCGCTCCATATCTTAAAAACCTAGATTTTGATAATAAAAATCCGCTGCCACCACCCAAGTAATGATAAAGAAACCAGAGAGAGATTACCTGGGAAATCTCAGCCCTAAAGTAAAAAACAGGACACACAAAGTTAACCAATGCCAGGTTAATAAAAAAGAAAGAGAAAGAACATTTATTATCACTACAAGATTCCTGTTCCACACAGAATGACTAGATGGAAAAGTCACCAATTAATATACTCATGGGGGATTCCATCATGGGCCAAATCTTATCTGTAAAAGAGAGAAAACCCCATTTTTAAATGCACAGACATCAGATTCCCATTCCCAAACCATAAAACAATAAAACCTAATGGATTTATCTAAACTTTACCCTACTTACAGGTAGTGAAGAGTTTTTTCTTAGAGACAGACATGATGTCTGTCCCCCTCAGTAGCTGGAGAGAAACTGTTCAGGGACAAAGGAGGGAAGATCCCAAAAATTCCTTTGTCCCAGTTTGAAATTCCTACCTACATTTCTATTGGCTGCTTGCTATCTGGTTAGGTAAGAGACATAGTTAACCCCTTAATCCCCAGGCTGCTGACTAACCCTCATGGTTATGAGAGGGTACTTATCTTTTTTTTTTTTTTTTAAAGAAAGGGGTACTTTATAAAAAAAGGTTGAGAAACACTGCTCTACAGCCTTAGCTGAGAGCCAGCTGGTTTTTAACTCAGGAGGGAGAGGTTCATGCACTAAGCTCCTAAGGTCCCCTGTTTGTTCCGCCTGTTGGCGTTCCACTTTGAGTAAGGGGTTGGACTAGATGACATCCTGAGGGCTCTTCCAATCCTACTCTTCTATGATTCTCTGATCTTCCATCCTTGTGGTGTCCATACATTCAACTGCCACTGTAGCTAGTTGGAAAGACAAGGTACACAAGGTTAACATTTTACTGGACCAGCATCTGTTAATGAGACAGGCAAGCTATCAAGCCCCATGGATCTTTTCCCCTTTTCTGCAGGTAGGTGCTCTCCTTCATTCACTGGGGTTCCCATTGCCCCTGTTGGGTTTTCCATGCAAAGGTGTTGATTGCAGCCTGGCTTCAGCTTTTAACGGTGCATTAATACCTCCCCAGATGGGTACCTGTCCCATCATGCCTCCTGCTCTGTTCACTTGAGCTGCTCTGGCTCTAGTGAACAAAGTCCGACAGGGGAGAGGCATATTGTTCATAAAACTCTTGCAGAAAATTCTCACAGTGGTTGCATGAGCCAGGAGGGCAGCAACTTGAGGCTGGACCAGAGCTGTCTTGATTGAGACTGAAGGGTTTTCCTGGTTACACTGACAAAGCCAAAATGCCGGTAAATATCAATATGGCCGTGTTTTATTGACCAGTCTGTCGGTGGGGTCTACCGCAGTGGCACATTCTTTGCACAGGGCAGGTTTAGATTTCCTCTCCCTGCCTCCTTTCTGTCCCTGCCCCCTTGAAACGCAGCTTTCTCCTTTACTGCTTCAGCTCGAATAATATATTCATTTATGAAGTATGAAAAATGAGGTAGTTTTGAATTAACCAGAAAGTGAGCGGTGCTTTGCAGTCAGCAGAATAATCAATCAATAATAATGAGTCAGCAGGTTCTGTTATTAAAAAAGAAGAAAAAAATAGTAGATGGGGTAGAAACCAGCTTTGGGAACAGGGATTTGAGTCCTTGGAGAATGTGAGTGCCCTAGATTTGTGGAGATTGAAATTAATACACTAAGGCACAATTAGGTTTCTTTAAAAAAAACCCAGCCCCAAACCATCTTTCTGTTTATGTCTTTTGCAGAATCAATGCGATAAATCAAATATACTCAGTACCCGTCTTCTGACAGGCTTCCTGTGTGACCCGAGCAATTTGCTTATTCCCGGTGCCTCGGTTCCCCCTCTTTAAAATGGAGGCAGAGTGTTGAGTGTTTCTTACCATTTGTATGAACAGAGTCTAGCGCAGTGCATCCCAGATCTCAGCAGGTTTCTCTACAAGCACCATTAATAGCTACGGCAATATTAATAAAGAGGTAGTGTGTCTGAAAGAGCTGTTACGGGGCAATTTATGCACACTTTACAAGCTATTCCCTTTCCACCCCACCTGCACACCTGCCATCTTTTAAAAATGCAGCTGCAGTAGTTTGACATCAGCATGGCTATTATCAGCACTTTTACGTTTAAAAGTGTTTCCTCCCAGCATGTACTGGGTCTCCAAGAACACCAGAGAGGAATGTGTTGGGTCTTGGCTCTTTTTGCTTTTGTTCCAAAATCCTGCTTTGGATCTCAGAAAAGAAACTTTCCAGGACTTAGAAATCTACTTGGTTCCTTTCTGTGCTTGTCAGGGCTGTATTGGCACCATCCGTCTTGAAATGCCCCACTCCTCTGTACCCAAACAGGCATTACTGCATCCTCCTGGAGGATAAAGGTTATCTTTCAAGTAATGGGTGGGTACAGCCAGGAGAAACGTGGCTCTGATATTTTCTGATGGAACTGTCACATGACACTTTATTGCTGGGTTTCATGCCCTTCCGTCTGGGAAAGATCGGTGTTGCCATTGGTGCTGGGTTTCATGGCCCTGCCATGGTTCCCTTTATGACAAAGAGTATCTAGCCATGTTGTCTCCTGCTCTTCACAGCCTGGCAGCAGTCATCCAAAGGGATGCTGACAAACAGCAGAAGCAGGGCACCCAACCTGACCGCGGCTGGTGTGGTGAGAGGTTGGATGGAAACACTGAGGGAATGAGAGGAGGTGAAGAATTGGGGTTTGGGGAGGGGGTTGAAAGGTGCAGCTAACTCAATAGTATCTGTAAAAACTAGAGCGGATTGATGAATAGATGTAAATTAATAAAAATCAAACTCCTATAATTATAAAAATGGTAATGTGTTGGTGAAAATTGGTTAAAAGCTCAGAATGTGGAACACTGAGGTTACGTCTACACTGGCATGATTTTTCCGGAAATGCTTTTAATGGAAAAGTTTTCCGTTAAAAGCATTTTCGGAAAAGCACGTCTAGATTGGCAGGATGCTTTTCTGCAAAAACACTTTTTGTGGAAAAGCGTCCGTGGCCAATCTAGACGCGGTTTTCCACAAAAAAGCCCCGATCGCCATTTTCGCAATCAGGGCTTTTTTGTGGAAAACAGTACTGTGCTGTCTACACTGGCCCATTTGTGCAAAAGTCTTTTGGATAAGACTTTTGCCCGAACGGGAGCAGCACAGTATTTCCGCAAGAACACTGACGATCTTACATGAGATCGTCAGTGTTCTTGCAGAAATTCAAGCGGCCAGTGTAGACAGCTGGCAAGTTTTTCCGCAAAATCATATGATTTTGCGGAAAAACTTGCCAGTCTAGACACAGCCTGAGAGTACATCAGAACATGGCCGAACTGGCCTAAATGTTTCACATGAAAAAGATGGGGTTTTTTGGCTTAAAAATGTATTCCCCTCCTCCCCCCCCCCCGAAATAAAATGTGAAAAATTAGGACATTATTTAAATCTTTAATTGTAAAATTTTCTGCCAAGTTTTTTAACAGAGATTTGTCTACATTATTTTTAAAATTTTTCCTTTTGTGAAAATCCAGTTTCTGTAAGAAAATTTGCTTTTCAATAAATAAAAGTTAGGAAACATTCATTAAAATTTGACTAGAAATTATCACCCAATAGTTTACCCAAAAAATGGAATGTAGGTCCAGGGGAAACACTGAATAATCTAATCCATTTTTGAAAATGTGCATGGAATAATTTTGCAGCTAGCTGTATGCCATAGTCCCTACTCCAGTGTTGAAGAATAAGCACAAAGACACCACAACTGAGGCTAATGGAGGAAAGGGAACATTATCAACATCTACAATGGTGTCATGGACTCTTTTTGTGACTTTGGTCAACTCCCTTAACTTCCTTTCTGTATCTCTGATTAACCTATCTGTGAAATAATTGGGTTTCATATTTACCTCAGTAGGACATTATGGAGCTTGTGTGGCTTGGACAACATTTTGTCAAAATGCTCTGAAAACCTTGATTGGATTAAAAAGATTTTTCCACTGCCTAACCAGAATAGAAATGCTTCTACATTTCTGAAATAAATAACATTCTCCTACAGTGTTTGCAACCTAAACATGACAACATCCTGTTAATTCTTGAGAGGACGGTGTCTAACAGCTTGTCTCCACTGCCCCAGGGATCAATGCTGCAGTGATTGGTCCACCGGCCGTCAATTTATCACGTCTAGTCAGACTCGATAAGTCGATGTCAGAGTGCTCTTCTGTTGATGCTGGTATTCCACCAGAATGAGAAGAGTAATCAGTGTCAACAGAAGAGCAGCCTCCGCCGACCTTACCGCACGCAAGATGCGGCAGTAAGTCTTCATCTACGCTCTTTGGGTGTGTCTAGACTACAGGGTTTTGTCGACAAAATTGGACTTTTGTTGACAAAACTGTACCTGCATCCACACTGCCTTTGAGTTATGTCAACATAACGACGACAAAACTCAGCAGTTTGGTCGACGTATGTAAACCTCATTCTACGAGGAATAATGCCTTTTGTTGACAGAGTTCTGTCGATAGAAGGCATTATTGCATCTACACTGCCCTTTGCATCCACACTGTTATGTCGACAAAGTGGCTTGCTTTGTCGACAGAACTGGATGTAGTCTAGACACTCTTTATCGACAGTATCTGTCGGCAAAACTTCTGTCGACAAAACCCTGTAGTCTAGACGTATCCTCTGTGTAGCTGAAGTCATAGACATTAGATCAATGGTGGGGTTAGTGTAGACAAGGCCTAAGGCACTATCCTAGGACATGGAAGATCTGTGTTTGACCCTCTGCTCCACCACAGACTTGCTGTGTGGCCATGAGCATGTCACATCGGCCCAGATCCACAATGGTTCTTAGATGCTTACCTTCCATTGACTGCTGCCGGAGTTATGCACCCAAGTGCCTTTGAGGATGTGGACCTTGTCCACTCTGTACCTCAGTTCCTTCTCTGTGCTATAGGGATAATTGCACTTCCCTCCTGCACAGCGATGACAGTGTGAGGATAAATACACCAAAGACCGTGAGGCACTCCGGTAACAGATGCCGTGTGAGCGTCTCATGCTGTGTCTATCGAGCAGGTGCGGGGGTGTTTCCCAGCATGGGTAGACACAAATGCTCTAACGCTGTTCAAGCCAGTGTGCTAGCGCAGTCTGACCTGGTGGCTCAGGCTCATTCACCAAAGTTCACACCCAGATGAGGAGGTGGGATTGCCACTCTATAACCGATTAGCCTGAGCAGGACCAGTGTGTGTCTCTTCCCGTCCTGGGAGACGTACCGTAAGAGAGAGTCTCTGGTTCTAATCATCTGTGCCTGCAGATGACACTGACCCTTGAAGAAAATGTAAAAAGGAAATACACTGTGAAGAGCAAGGAGGTATTTACAGATTTATTCAGCCTTCATAGTCTCTGGGGTGACCCGTAATGCAATTTTTATTTTCTTAAACTACATCAATTTAATGACTGTGAAACGTTACACAGTCCTCAAAATGAAATACACGGCTGCAATATGGGTCTTGTCTTACAGACACACTCAGGACTAGTTTTATTCACACAGGTAGCTTTGGCTTGAATGGAGCAACTGACCTGGGTCAAGTTATTCATGCATGTAAGCGGTTGCAAGATCCAGGTCTATAACCTCAAAAGTTTTGTTCTATAAATGGTACTTTCGATTTCCTTTCCCTTCCATGCATTTTAGCGTACACTGCTTTACTTACCTCATCATACTATTATCTGAGATCTTCCCTGCTTAAGCTACTGTAAGAATAATTACACTTGTGTTCTATGGAGAATAGCATAAATACATATTGATTCATATCATGTATATGTTATAGCTACAAATGCTACTCCTTCCCTTATGCCCACAGCTTGGAGAGAATGCTACTGTTAGCGGAGGCTGGGGATTATGCATTCTGCAAAACCGGATTTGGGATTTTACATCAATTAAGGTTTCGGCACCTAAAAGCACAAAGAGTGACAAAAGAACCCCACTGGTCTAGACTGGGCAAAGCACCGTCCTCCAAATCAAGGCAAAACATTGATTAGAAACTTTACAAATCTCTTGTTCTGGCTAGTGCAGTGATACGCAAACACGCCTGGTTCTTTAAGTATCACTCGCTTGCTGAAGTGCAACCCTATTCCCTGACGTTAGCCATTCCTGGGTATTTCATTGCCAAGATCAGGCAAGCCTGGTCATCCCCAGGGCTTTCAGAGGAGACATGTTCAATGACATGCAACATCTTAACTAAATGAGTAGGTTGGATAAGAGTGGTTGGAAAGCATTCAACCTCTGATCCTGGATCAGGGAGACTTGCAACCTGAAAATCACTTTAGGAAATGTAATTGTACATCTTTATAGAGCACTTTTAGTATACCAATAATCAGGGGAGCCGACAGTCACACCAGGCCCCTGGATAAGATGGGGGGGGGGGGTCGTCTCTCTTGGAAGGGGCAGAGCCTCAGGAAGAAGGGATGGGGCCAAGGACAGTCCAGAACTGCCTGGATCGTGACACCTCCATGTGCAGCCTGGAGCGGCCACCCTTGCTCCTGTAGCAATTTCAAGGGCATGGTCAGGGATGGGCAATAATTTTTGCTGGGGCCACTCCAAGATTTTGGTAAGTGGCCAAGGGCTGCACTTTCCCATGGAGAGGTTGTGGGATCTGGGATGGAGGCCAGGTGCAGAAGGGAGCTTGGGGTAGCGGAATGGGGTGCTGGAGAGAGGAGAGTGTAGGGTCTGAGAGAAAGTTTGGGGGAAGCACGGGGGCTGTGACCTGGGGAAGGGGATTGGGGTGCAGCATCAGGGAAGGGGCTATGGGTGTAGGAGAAGATTCTGGCCTGGGGGGTGGGGTATAGGAGGGAGTGCAGGATCTGGGAGGAAGTTGGGACCTGGGACAAAGGGGAGGAGGGTGCAGAGAGTGAAGGTGGTGACCTGGGGTAGGGGCTTGGGGTTCAGGGACCAGATATGGATGCAGGAGAGGATTCTTGCCTGGGGGAGGGGAGTAGAGAAAGTGCAGGGACTGGGAGGGAGTAGGGACCCAGGAGGAGGTGGGGTGCCAGAGGCAGGCTCTGGCTAGGATGCGCTTACCTAGACCACTCCTGGCCAGCAGCCCCAGACCGCTCAAAATGACTGGCTGTTCCATATGGCTCTCTGTGCTGCAGGGGGGAGGGGAGGCTTCACATACTGCACCTGCCCCCAGCACAGTCTCTCAGCTCCCATTGGCCACTTTCTGGCCAATAGGAGGTGAGAGATTGTGCTAGGGCTGGGGCTAGCACGTGAAGCCTCCCTCTCCACCATCTGGTGTGTGGAGCAGAGCACCACAGGAAGCGGCCAGCCTCTTTGAGCAGTGTGGAGCTGCTCTGAGCTGCGGTGGGAGGGCGAAGCGGTCGTGGGTGTGGCAGGCCATATGCAGCCTATGGGCTGTACCTTGTCCATCCGTGGACTTGGGGCTCTGTCTGCCGCTGCCGCCAAAGCAGTGACCAGAGCCTGGGGCTCCTTTGAATCACTGGGCCCCAGGGCAACTGCCCTGTCCGTGCCAGCTGGCCTGCTGCTAGTTCAATGCTACGTGATTGGATTCTAAAGGGAAAAGCAAAAAGAAGAAAGGTCTAGCGTAGACCTTAGTTGTCTAGATCTCCAGCTCTCACCGGCTGTCTTCACGGCTGCTTCCAACTGATTTAGAAGGGGGTCTCCTAGCAGAAATGATGGGGTGGACACGCTCATTTCTTTGCAAAGGCTGGCCTGGGTTGGAGACCACAAGCCTCCAGGTCTGCCCCAAACTTGAAGGCAATCTTTTCTTTTTGCTTTTCGTTTTCTCCTTTCTTCCTAGTTCAGCAAAGACTGGAAGGGCGGAGCTGCCAGAATTCAGGCCGTGTGGGTGGTATTTGCAGGCCACTTTTAGGGCGCACTATCATCGAGACTCTTTAGTGAGGCTTCTGGACACAAACAGACCTTGTGGTTCTCTCTGGCTCTTACATCAAAACACAGCGGCTGCGTCTAGATTGGCATGATTTTCTGGAAATGCTTTTTACGGAAAAGTTTTCTGTTAAAAGCATTTTCAGAACAGAGCGTCTAGATTGGCACGGACACTTTTCCGCAAAAGCACGTTTTGTGGAAAAGCGTCCGTGTCAATTTAGACACGCTTTTCCGCAAAAAAGCCCCGATCGCCATTTTCGCAATCGGGCTTTTTTGCGGGAAACAAATCTGAGATGTCTACACTGGCCCTTTTGCGCAAAAGCTTTGTACAAAAGGGACTTTTGCCTGAATGGGAGCAGCATAGTATTTCTGCAAGAAGCACTGATTTCTTACAGTAGGAAGTCAGTGCTTTTGCGGAAATTCAAGCGGCCAGTGTAGACAGCTGGCAAGGTTTTCCAGAAAAGCGGCTGATTTTTCGGAAAAACTGGCCGGTCTAGACACAGTCACCCTGACGTTACCATTTCGAAGCACCCCAGAACAAGATGGCCACTCATCGTGGAAGAAAGAAAAGATCAAGTGCCGGTCTGTCGTGTGCCAGGAACACGTTGAGGAAATTCCTGTTCATTTTCAGGCAGCGGGATGGGTCACTTCAATTAATATAAAACAAGACCAATGATATTGGGTAGGATCTGTCATGTGACTAGCAGTAAAAATGTTCCACAGGCAAGCACACACCCAGTGTCAATCAGTCGCTCTCTGCCAGGTCAGAGACATGCTTCTTGGATGACTTCCATCCCCACCGGCACCTGAAATCTAACAAGCAAATGCTTGCTGTGCCTTGTAATTAAACATGAAAAGTACACATGTCCAGTGCCAGGAAGACAAAAGGAAGTAGGGAAACGTGTCATTCAAACCGGCCTAGCAATAAAACAACACCAGTGGTTTCTGGTTGACAGCGCATCTAGCTTGACTCTTTCCCCCAAATGTTTATATTCGGCAAATGAGATCTAATGGTTTTGGGAGGAGGGATGCCGTGTCAACACTTTCCCCTCGAATCCCATTACATCACCGAGGAAAGGTCACTCCAGGCTAGTCCCACAATATTGGAGGCCTACGCATTGTCCAAATTATTTTCTCTGTACAAATCCATGATACGTCTGCATCTTGAATACTGCATGCAGATGTGGTCACCTCATCTCAAAAAAATATCTTAACATTAGAAAACATTCAGAAAGGGGCAACAAAAATGATCAGGGGTTTGGAACTGGTCCTGTATGAAGAAAGATTAAAAAGACTGGGAATTTTCAGCTTAAAAAGAGGAGACTAAAGGGGGATATGATAGAGGTCTATACAATCATGACTTGTGTGGAAAAAATGAATAAGGAAAAGTTATTTACTTGTTCCCATAACATAAGAACTAGAGGTCACCAAATGAGGTCAATAGGTAGCAGGCTTAAAGCAAACAAAAGAACGTATTTCTTCATGCAGTGCACAGTTAACCTGTGGAACTCCTTGCCAGAGGATATTGTGAAGGTCAGGATTTTAACAGAATTCAAAAAAAGCTGGATAAATTCATGGAGGTTAGGTCCATCAGTGGCTATTAGCCAGGATGGGTAGGAATTGTGTCCCTAGCCTCTGTTTGTAAGAGGCTGGAAATGGGTGACAGGAGAGAGATCACTTGACGATTGACTTTTCTGTTCATTCCCTCTGGGGCACCTGACAGTGGTTACTGTCAGAAGACAGGAAACTGGGCTAGATGGACCTTTGGTTTGTCCTAGTCTGGTGGTCTTATGGTCTTATGAATGTGGAACAGCAAGGATTGCTCTCACTACACCCTTCAGGTTACAACTGCTTACCCAAGCCAGGAAAAGGAGAGAGAGAGAGAGTGTATGTGTGTGTGTGTATGTGTACGAACAGGCTCCCTTTTGCCATGAGTGTAGGTGGAGAGCTGTGCGTTTTGCCCACAGCCCCTCACTGGATCCGCTGATTGTGAAGGACTTCAAGCTTAGTCTGTGGGGTGGGACCCAGTGGGGTAGACAGCTACCCTGATACTCTTGAGGTACAGCATGGAGGCCCAGCGCTCCCCAGAACCTGGAGAGTTTGCTGGGGTGCCTGAATGGGGAGGAGGTTCTGGAGAGAGTTTCATCCGGAGTCCCAAATGGGTTTTGAGCAGCCTGCTTGGTTGTTTCTTCACAGTTCGTATAGTGCACCTTGGAAACTGGTTACACCGTGTTCCATTGCTCAAGTGTGTACGTGTGTCTGTGTCACTTTTCTTATTCACCAGTAAACCAGTGGCAAAAGTCACCTTTACCACTTAAAGATTGCTGGGATTTTATGGGATTGTAGTGGAGTGAGTGCCAAGGTATAAAAAGCCTTACGGTTGAGATACTTTTATAACACATGCTCCATAAACCCTTATAAAGTGAGCGCAGTGCACTTCATCCTTCCAGCGTTACGGATCTGAAAGTTAGTGATCTGATGCTAGCCTCGTTAATTAAATCTGTTATTAATAGTAATTGTCCAGCAATAAGAAGGGAAGTTACAAGAAGCGAGACTAGCACTGGTCCAGAATCATTAGCTCTAAGGAAACCTCAGCAGATCTGTACCAGGAGATTATTGTCCACAAGTTGCTGGGAAGTCCCTGTCTCAACTTCAAGCCCAAGAAAGCAGGGTGGGAGCCCAAATTGGGACTATCTCCTGTGAAAGAAAATAGCATCACAAATTTCAATAATGCTCCATCTAGGACAGGAGCGGGCAAGATACGGCCCTCGGGCTGGGTCCAGCCCCCAAGCCTTTTAATCCAGCCCGCAGCCCATCCTTGCGGCTTGGAGTAGCTGCACACTGCTCAAAGAGGCTGGCTGCTCCCTGTGGCTCTCTGTGCCACTCACAGGAGTGGGAGAGGGAGGCTCCCATAAACTGGCCAATGGGAGCTAAGAGAATGTGCTGGGGGTGGAGACAGTGTATGAAGCCTCCCCCCCCCCTGCAGCTTGCTGACTGGGAGCTGCTTAGGTAATCACCTCCTGTCCAGAGAATGCCTCTGGCACCCCACCCCCTCCTGCACCCCAACACCCTCCCAGACCTTGCACCCTCTCCTACACCCTCCCAGGCCACGATCCTCTCCTGCACCCATACCCTCTCCAGGACCCTGCACCCCAATCCCCTGCCTCAGATCACCACCCAAACCCTCTGCGCCCTATCACCACTGCTGCAGCTCCCAACTCCCTCCCAGACCCTGCACCCTCTCCTGAACCCCTCCCCGGGCCAGAATCCTTTCCTGCTCCAATGCCCCCTCCCAGACCTTGCACCCCAATTGCCTGCTCCAGGTCACAACCCCCTCTTTGATCCAAGCTCCCTCTCAGATCCCTACAGCCCCTGCTGCACCCAGTCTTCTACCCTGAGATCCCTTCTGCACCCAGGTCCCGCACCCCTTCCAAAGAAAAGTGTGGCCTTTGACCACTTACCACAATTTTGAAGTGCCCCCCGTTAAAAATTATTGCCCGCCCTTGAGTTAGGAACATGGGACTGGGACGGGCTTCTTGGATCACTGATCCTCTAAAGGTCACACCGTCGTACAATCCCATTCGTAAATGTATCAGGCTCCATCTTCCAGCTGCTTAGGTTGTTTGCCTCCTCTGTTCCTGTTGGGAGGCTGCTACAGAACCTCAGAGAAACCTAATTTCCAGCCTAAATGTATTCACAGCCCATTTATATCCATCTGTCCTGGTGCCAACATAGGCCATTAGTGTTAGCTCTTCTCCCTCCCTGGTGTTTACCCCTCCGACTTGCAAAATCCCCACTCTATTACCTCTAGATTACGGCTTGGAATCCGGCCCAGGTTAGTTGCGGTTAGGACAGCTTTCACATTGTAACAGCTTCTGTTTGGTGGCCTATGTCGAATGAGTTTGAGCCTTTCTCAGCCATGCACTCCCCAGCACACCGGTGTGTACATCACAGAACACATCGCTAAGGTTATTATCCTCCAGGAAGAGGCAAAGAGTGAATGGACATAGAAACTGAATTTTCCAAAATACCTTCTCACCTCCAGAGATGCTTTTCCTGGCCAGAATCGGGACCAGTTTTCCCTGTAAGCTGTGCACTTAGACGGCCACCTAGGAGAAATTCAGGCTGCTCAGCTGATTAGCAGAGTGCCCACACCCACCTACATCCCACGGCACATATTTCTCCTGGTGGTGCACATCTGCCCATGCATTGGTGCACATAACAAAATTTATTCCACGCATGGATGGAAAACAATGGGGACACGCTGCTAGGGCTATAGACAAAGCTTGTACCTGACCTGGGATGCAGCTCTTTTCACAACCCCCATGCAGGTCTTCTTTGGAAAGTGATCTTGTAACAATTGTGCTTTCTTACTTGGCAGATCTGTGTATTCAGAGTCAGATCTGTTGATTTTAGGGATTAAAGTATGCACTAGCTACTCTATTCTTTGTTACTCCTGCAGGAGTCCCTTCTTGGACATCTTTAAGAGCTGGTCTCAATACAGAAACAGTGTCAGCTTTAAGTAAAGGTGTGCTTTTAAATGGTGGACTCTCTCCGTTCAGTCTAAAATGCTGGTTTCTATTGATGTAGCTTGTGTTGGGAAATGTATGGACATATTTAAACCAATATACGTGTGCCCACCTGGGGCTTTCTTCTGGCTTAGTGAAAATGACTACAATTGTTTTTTTAAATAGAACAGAATCAAAATTTTTGTACAGATGCCATCTTCAGGACAATGTTCCAAAGACAGTGGGGTGGCTTTGATATAAAGGGGCATGCTTTGGCTTGTGGGGAAAAGAAGGGAAGAAATGGTTGGAAAACAAACATTCCAATAGAACAACCATCATTAGAAATGTTTTGGTTGGAAAATTATTGGTTTTCCTGCAGGAGGTTTTGAAATGATCCGAACAGACCTTTTTTGGTTTGAATCAAGGTTTTGAAAGAGAAAAATATTTTGTTTCACGTTAACCTAAAATTTTGTTCCATTCTGCTTTGCTTCAATTTCTATAAATGTAAATGATCTTTCCTGTTGTAACTAATCTTTGGTTTGACGTAATGTTTTAACACTAAAACATGCTTTGATCTCGGTTTTTGGTTTTGGTTTTTAAACCAAGACACTATCTCAGAACTGGATTGAAAGGCAAAATGAACCAATACTTTCAATGGGAATGGACACTTCCCCATGTTCACTTTAGATAAAACAGTTTCCAACGGGAAAACTGTCTGCATGAAAAATTGCTGCAAACTCTAAAAAGAGCCCAGCTTGACTTCTAGCTTGAAGGTCTAGTAGGTAGAAAACCATCTTTTCACTTGCAAGAGAGGCACATCTGATATAGAAATGTCAGAAGCAATAAACAGCGTGCCATTTTTATAGTCACGTCTCAAGACAAACCTCATTTTTAATCACAGAGCAATGCAAGGCACTGTTAGCAAAGCAGTCATTGACACTGGCTTCTTTGTTAGCTCGGCAGGTATGGATGGGTGGTTGGTTTGGGTTTTTGCTTTTGTTTCAACAACTCTTTATGTTGGGAAATAAAAGTGAGGCGGAAGATTCTGAAATAGACACAGTTCATGAAAAGCATATTACAGGCGAATGGGAAAATGAAAGGCTGTAAATAATAGTGTAGTGCTGTGTATTTATTTCCGAGAACAAAAGACATTTATTTTGAACTTGTCGTCTTTATTCATTTATTAGGATGCGTCCTGCGAATGTAACTCAATGGTGCCATTGCGGAAGATATTGCACCTATAAAACTTCTCGGTGCCTATTTGAAGAGATGTGGTCTGGTAATTTACAATCAAAATTTATGTTGGGTTGGAAAATAAAATAAAATAAAAGGGTTTCGCAAAACCTGATATTAATAAAAAATGTCTTTTATGGCAGGTTGTTTCCATTTTAGTCAAAAGGCATTTTAATCAAAGACTCCAATGTGCATCAAGCAGACCTGATCGCCTTCCACTGGGGAAGGACAGTCAAATGAGGAGACGCTGTTAAAGTTTTCAGTGTGAATGCTCTGCTGCGAGATTAGTGACATAGATAATAGGTTTCCAGAGAGACACGGAACTCGATGGATGGGCACAGTAGGTGAGAGGGAGCCAGAGTTTCATGCTTTCATATGCTGATGGGTCACTCCCGCACCATGGAAGGTGGTGAGAGCAAAAGGAAGTATGGTGGAGTATTAGTGAGACCCGTACTAATGCCATATGAGACTTTCTCCCTCGATTCTGGATGGGACTTGGAAGGAGGTTTGTGAGTCTCCCACTGCAGTGAGGGGTTTAGCTAAACCAATCTGATAGCTTTCTTTGATAGGATAACAAGTCTTGTGGATAAGGGAGAAGCAGTGGATGTGGTATACCTAGACTTTAGTAAGGCATTTGACATGGTCTCGCATGACCTTCTTATCAATAAACTATGCAAATACAACTTAGATGGGGCTACTCTAAGGTGGGTGCATAATTGGCTGGCTAACCATTCTCAGAGAGTAGTTATTAATGGTTTACAATCATTCTGGAAAGGCATAACTAGTGGGGATCAACAGGGGTCTGTGTGGGGACCAGTTCTGTTCAATATCTTTATGAAAAATTTAGATGATGGCATAGAGAGAACACTTAAGTTTGCAGATGATACAAAGGTGGGGGGGTTGAAATTGCTTTGGAGAATAGGGTCATAATTCAAAATGATCTGGACAAATTGGGGAAATGGTCTGAGGTAAATAGGATTAAGTTTAATAAGGACAAATTAAAGATACTCCACTTAGGAAGGAACAATCAGTTTCACACATACAGAATGGGAAGCGACTGTCTAGGAAGGAGTCCTGCAGAAAGGGATCTAGGGGTCATAGTGGACCACAAGTTGAATATGAGTCAACAGTGTGACACTGTTGCAAAAAAAGCAAACATGATTCTGGGCTGCATGAACAGGAGTGTTGTGAGCAAGACACGAGAAGTCATTCTTCCGCTCTACTCTGCGCTGGTTAGGTCTCAGTTGGAGTATTGTGTCTCGTTCTGGGCACCACATTTCAAGAAAGATGTGGAGAAATTGGAGAGGGTCCAGAGAAGAACAATACAAATGATTAAAGGCCTAGAAAACATGACCTGTGAGGGAAGATTGAAATAAATGGGCTTGTTTAGTTTGGAAAAAAGACTGAGAGGGGACATGATAGCAGGTTTCAGGTATCTAAAAGGGTGTCTCAGGGAGGAGGGGTGAAATTGTTCTCCTAGGCCTCTGAGGATAGAACAAGGAGCAATGGGCTTAAACTGCAGCAAGGGAGGTTTAGGTTGGACATTAGGAAAAAGTTCCTACCTGTCCGGGTGGTTAAACACTGGAATAAATTGCCTAGAGAGGTTGTGGAATCTCCATCATGGAGAATATTCAAGAGCAGGTTAGATAGATCATCCCTGATAGATGTCTAGACCATGTCTGGTCCTCCCATGAGGGCAGGGGACTAGATTTGATGATCTCTTGATGTCCCTTCCAGGTCTAGTGTTCTATTATTCTATAAAGCATTAGAAGCGTGTGCTATATTACATAGCTGGAGTTGACATATCTTACATCTGCACCTTCCACACAGCAGGAAGCCAACGGGAGCGTATGCTCCTGTTGGCTTCCCTCACTCCTTGTGAGGAGCTGGAGAACCGGCACCTGTGGGGGTGCCCAGTGAGTTCGATTTATACTACGCCCACTAAATTGAACCCCGGAAGATCAACCGGACAGTGTCAATCTTCTGCGTAGTGTAGACAGGGCCTCAGTTCCGTGGGTTCGTGTCCTGCCATGGGGTAGTGTTACCGGAGCATTATCAGTGACATTCAATAGTTCAGTGACCCTGGTGTCATGATGCGACTACCCCCCACTTCCACACCCTTTGTGGCTCCATGAGTGAGATCCCTGGGCACACCCTTTGAAAAGATGCAGCAGCCCATTGACCATGGAGATATTTGGCTCTGCTCTGTCCTTCATGTCAGGTGGGGGGCTCAAGCCAGAGGTTAATTTGAATATAGCACCTGAGTTAGGCTTTTGTTGCCGACCTGAGGATTTAGCCCTACGACTCCCGTAAACGTCCGTGCAGCTAACTCTCCTGATAGGCTCTGAGAACCTCCTCCCGTCGGCGCGAGCCTGGCTTCGCCCTGGGAGGGGATTCTGCAGTCCTGGAGGAGTCTCCCTGTTTGCGGTTCCTGTTCTGAAAGCTCATCCGGTGTGGATGCCAAGATGCTCAGAACTCAGGAATCCCCCTCAGCCCCGCAGGTCCAGCTTTGGCTGGCTTTGTTCACGAGCTCTCCAAGCTTGTCAACAAGCATTGCCATCCAAAAAGAACCAGGCCGTTAGGACTTGACTGGCTTCCAGAGCAGTTGGAGTGGTATGCGGGTGGAATTCACACTGGGCCAGGACGGGATCCTACGCATCATCAGAAGCCCGGCTTCACCCTTGAGTGGGACTCCTGCACCGGAGGGTGGTGAATTTCACCCATGTAGGATCTGGCTGATGGGGCGCATAAGCGAATCACAACACTCTGGGTTGATTGCATTTGCCTTTCTGCTGCCATCCCTAAGTTCATTCAGGTTTCTGTTTAGACCGTGTCTTTGCTGCTCGGTGGCTGGCAAGCTTTGGAGCGGCAGCATTGGGAGGACTGCCACGTCGTTGCCGTTTTCGGCTCAAGTACGTTTTCAAGGACTTCCCCTCCGTGGTAATCGACTCCTCCCGTCCAGTCCCATTTCAAAGCTACAGAAGGCACCAAACTATCCACCCCAGACTGCAGCAAGGTGAAATGCAATTTCCTCTTTAATAAAGGCTGCCATTTAATCTAATATGATAGAAAATGATTAGATCTTAAAAACCTATAAATTACATTTGACAACTCACTGGTGCGCCTTTGCAGTTCCTTACAGCAATTATAGATGGCAACACCGGGGGGCTGGCGGAGGAGCTCGTTCTGGCTGGAGTTTGTTTATTGGCTCTTAATGAAAAGCGATTAATCTAAATCGCTAGTGGGGTGGCTCCTTCGTCCGGGCCCCGTCATGAGAAGTGGCAGTTTTGCCCTTTGACAAATGCGCTGCTATTTTCCCCCAAACAAAAGTGTGTTGCGTTTTTGGTTCTGCAGTGGAAAAACAGGGATAAAATAAACCATGCAATCCCCCCTCCCTTGTTTCCTTCTTATCAGCCCCTCTTCTCCCTCCCTTCCTCTGTTTTAAAACCGGCTCCAGCTGCAGACACAAAGAACGTCCTTTTCTTCGCTACCTCTCTCACACTTCCTATTGCTTCTGAGCGGCTTTGTTTGTGGCCAATGTTGCGTGGAATGATGGATCATCGTGGCCATGCCCTGAGTAACAATATTGATACTTCTGTGCGACCCGCACGCACCCCTTTTGATAGAAAGGAGGGCATGGAGAGGGTGGGGGGAAAGAAGAAAGGAAAGAGCAACCTATGTAATGGAGCCAGCTGTCAGCTGTCTCTCTTGCTGCTCTTATTTTTCTCCTCTTTCTCACTAAGCTTACCCGTTAAGTTTCCACATTTTGGCAGCTTTGCTATATACCCCAGTGGCCCTGCGGCAAGGCATGGGGTGCTAATAACATTGATTTGTGCCCCCTCTGATGCAAGCAACCCCTCTCTCCTCCACTGCTGATTATTAAGTGCTAGGGTAAAGCTGGCAGACGTCTACAGGCAGAATTGAACCTGGCACTTCTGGGGCTTAGCATATGAGTCTCTACCGCCTGAGGTAAAAGCCAGCTGCTTTTAGCTAAGGCTGTGGAAAAGACCCATTGGTCTCTGTATAAGGCTATGTCTACACTGCAGTGTTATTTCAGAATAACTAACGTTATTGCAAAACAACACAGTGTGCATCTACACGACAAGCCTTTCTTTCGAAATAATGGCAAACTGGAGGACTTCTTACTCCGTTTCATGGGGACACATACGTCAAAGAACAGTCGTTACTGCACGAAGTGAGTCACTTCCGTTTCACGAGGTGTAAGGGAAGTTGAAGGAACACTCTTCCTTCAACTTCCTGCTGTGTAGATAGAGCCAAAAGCCGAATTAAGCTATTTCGACTTAAGCTACGCACGTGACATAGCTGAAGTTGTGTAGCTTAATTTGATTTTAGTCCTGCTGTGTAGACATACCCTAAGTGGTCTCCGTGCCACAAGATGAGACAATACACCACACCCAGAAAGGGTGCACTTTTTACTGGCCGTGTGCTTGGTAATGTTCAAATGGAGATAGTCTTTGGCCCTAATTGCTTGGATGTTCTGGGTAGGAAGGTTGCCCTGGGAAACTAAGAAAATGAGAAGATGATTTGGGGAGACTTCAGATGGGACTTGTATGTATGGCAGTGGTGTTCTGGACTCTCATCCAACCAAAGTGAAGACTATAAGGCCTAGTCGACCCTCGACAGCGTAGGTTGGCTTAGGGCATGTAACTCCAGCTATGCAAAGTGCGTAGCTGGAGTCGGCTTTCCTGAAGCCGAGTTGTGGCAGCATCCACACAGAGGGAGGCTAATGGGAACCCACACTCCCATCAGCTTCCCCTACTTGCAGAATGAGGAGCATGGGATGCTGGCAGGGGCTGCTCTCAGTGTTCGATTTAGGGGTCTTTACTAGACCCGCTAAATCAAAAACTGGAGGATCAATCTCCAGAGCATCAATCTTCTCATAAGCATAGGGGTGCCTTCAGAGTCTTTGACTGGTGTAGAAATTGGCTTCGGGAAGGATTGGCTAGGGAGGGCTTTTGGCGTGTGACACAGTGGGGTAGTGGATATGGATGTGCCTCCCTCTAGTACCTCAACCCGTAACTGCTATCTCCTTCTTACCCATCCTGAATATGTCTGCTTGAGCAGTAAGAGACGATGGGTTTGATACTGAAGGCCAAAGGTTTAAACCTTCCCACTGATGGTAGAGCATTTGCTCTTAGGTAGACATGGATTGTGACTTTGTGCTAGGCCATTTTGCACCCCAGAAATTGTCCTTTGTTGTAAGATGACCTGGTGTGCACGAAAACGTAGGAACGTGTGAGATGGTGCCAGCTTTAAGATAGCGTTTGATTTACACCCAGAGACAGTCTCAAAGGGTATGTCTACACTGCCACCTAGTTCGAACTAGGGTGGCTAATGTAGGCATTCGAAGTTGCAAATGAAGCCTGGGATTTAAATATCCCAGGCTTCATTTGCATCTTGCCAGGCACCGCCATTTTTAAATCCCCCTTAGTGCGGACTCCGTGCCCGTGGCTACACGCGGCATGGAGTAGGTAGTTCGAATTAAGCTCTCTTATTCGAACTACTGTTACTCCTCATGGAACAAGGCTGTCTGGTCCCCTTCCCTGAATGTGTGGAAATAGGCCTGTTTGGTTTTCTTTGTTGTGGCGTGGAGCTTGCTCAGTGAACCCGGAGTAGAAATATCATTCCCGCAATGTCCCATCACTGGGGTAGGGAAAAGAGGGCGCGAGGAATCCCCCGGCCACCAATAATCCTTCCTTGTTTTCCCAGTGGTCAGCTGCTTCCTACCCCCTGCTGGAACTGACCGAGTGGAGCCAGGCCTGGAGCCGAGGTTGCATTGCTTGTGGGTGCACAGAACTCTTTTCCTTGCTCTTTGGGCAACTCCCACCGTGGGCAGCAGGTATGCTAGGCATGGGCAGGCATTGCCTTCCCAAACAGCCAGTCCTGCCCCGCCCACACTCTGGCCCATGTAGGCATACTGGGGTGAAGTGTTGTTCCCCCAAACCTTTGCCCTCCCCGTGCTTGGTGCGGGGGTGGCTCACTGCCTCACCTTCCCATAGTGTGTGTGTGTGGGGGGGGGGGGGGGAAGGGAGGCACTGTGGCTCCTGTGAAGGGTGGAGCCTCAGCAGAAGGTGTAGGGCTTTGGGCTTGCCTGCTGCAGCCTTACCTTCACCCACCGCCCATCACCCCCACATCTTCTGGGGGCGGTGCACTGTTCCATCCAGTGACATGGAGACCAAATGAGTCTGCTCTACAGCCTGAGCTGAGAGCCAGCTGGCTTTTAGCTCAAGCTGTCGAGCAGGGGCGGGGAACCTTTTCTGGGCCAAGGGCTGCTGACCCCCAGAAAAATCAGCCACGGGCCGCAGACAACGGAGATCAAAAAACAAACCAACCCCCCCCCACTGATGTGGCCCCCAACTAAGAAGGAGAAAAACATGGTCTGTGGGAAGCCCAGCCTAGTAGATTTTATGTGCTCCAGTCCTGTGGTGGTAGGAGGCCTGGGACACCAGCGCAGGCTCCCCAATGTGGGGTGAGGACCCTGAGCCTCGGGGCCCAGATCCAGGCAAACTGGGGGCCACATCTGGTTCCTGGGCCTTAGGTTCCTCCCCCCAGCTGTCGAGGCTCATTCACAAAGTTCCGTGGGCCCAGGTTTGATTCTGCACATCAGCATTTGTCACGGCTTTTTCCCTACTCTGGCACGATAAATGCAGAAGTGGGGGCCCGCAAAAGTACCCCAAAACCTTATCTCTCCAGGCTTTGGTATAAGACTTCCCCCCAAAATCTTAAAAATCTAGATTTTGGGGATAAAAATTCACTACCACCACCCAAGTAATGATAAGGAAACCAGAGACCACTTGGGAAATCTCAGCGCCTAAAGTAAAACCAGGACACAAAAATTAACCAATATCAGGTTCATAAAAAGAAAAGAGACAGAACTTTTATTATCATCACAATATTCCTGTTACACACATAATGACTAGATGGAAATGTCACCAATTAATACACTTATGGGGGGAGGGGGTGGATCCCAAAATGGGCCAAGAGCTTAGTTGCAAAAAAGAGAAAAACCCATTTTTAAATGCACAGACATCAGATTCCCATTCCCAAACCATAAAACAATAAAACTGATTATCTAAACTTTACCCTACTTACAGATAGTGAAGAGTCTTTTCTTGGAGGAAGACATAGTGTCTGTCCCCCTCAGTAGCTGGAGAGAAACTAACTAGGGACAAAGGAGGGAAAAACCAAACATTCTTTTGTCCCAGTTTGAAATTCCTACCTACATTCCTATTGCCCGACTCTTCCTGGCTTAGGTATAGTTAACCTCTTAGTCCCCAGGCTGCTGGCTAGCCTGCATGATCATGACAGCATTCCATTTGCATTCTGCTTTCCCGCTCGAAACCCATTGATATCAGCGAAAGGTCCTCCCTGGCTTAACTGGCACTTGGAGGGTTATGCTACAGCAAATTCCTGTGTGTGATCCTCTCCTCTGCTGCTTTGCCCCTTCTTGTTACGCCATTACCTGGCAGTGCTGCTGGGTGGGCAATCACAGCAGTGCCAAGTGCGCAATGGCACCTGGATTTTGAACCCGCTTCTGCAGCCCTGACTCCCGTGCATGGCTCCACTGATCTCACCGTGACATGCAAGGAAGGGCAAGAGGATCGGGGCCCTGGTGTAAAACCTACCCGGATACTATCAAGGTGCCCTGAGCTCTTTATCTAGAGTGCTCAAGACACAACGTTGCTTGTGAACTTTCCGTATATGGCTTTGTTAGCTTGGTAACCTTTTGTGCCGTTATTGTGGAAAATCTCTTGATTCCCCAAGTCCTCTGCCTTTAAATGTAAGGTCCACCTGGAGTAGCTTGCTATGTGGCAATCTTAGTACTCGCTTACCATTCTGCAGAGGCAAGCAAATGCTACAAATGCAGACTCCAAATGTCTCTCTTACGCAGGCATTATCCTGTGGATGCAAATAGATGTAGCTGGGGACAGCGGGCTCTGCCGCTGAAGCTATAAGTGGTGGCAAATGCTTTTTAAAAAATGGGAAATAAAGGCAAACCCTTTCGTGTCTGGCAGAAATGAGGCATGTGTTTTAATTTGATTAGAAAGGGGAAATAAATCCAAGATCAAGAGTCTGATCTTTTCCTTGTTGGTGGTCTCAAGTTCTTGGCTTCCCTTGTCGATGCATTGATGTATTCTCTTAAGCAGTTTCCCATGAGGGCAAGAAGATCATACCAGATACCCTACTGTTGCCAGCAAAGCTCCCGTAGGTAAGCATTGCTTTATGATTTTCTACCAAAAGAACCATGCCATGAGTGGGCCCACAGCAGCTCAGGATGGTGGGGTTCTGACTTTGGTGAGTGACTTCTTGTTTCCCCTTCAACCTAGAGGATGATCGATTGGTAGTTTGAAACACTGCCTTGAGAATGGAAACGTGCAAATGAAAAAGCATGTAATTGTTTCAAAAGGACAACCAACCTTCCCCGCAAAAGGCCTTTCTTCTGCTAATAAAAATTGGTTAATTTAATCTGAATGAATTAAAGCAACTAATTTAATTTGAATCGTCTTCCTTGATTGCTCCCTTCTTGCATCTCGCTGAGCTCTGTGCAATGAAAGCGGGATGCTACTCAGTTTCACTTCAGATTTCTTGTCAGTTTCACTCCACCTTTCCGCGGGGCTTCTTGCAGATCTCAGACTAAAGCCTTGCCGAGTGTCGTGCTTGATTGAGGCCTATTACAGATAGTTGCCATTTTTTTCTAATTGAACTTGTATGATTCAATAAGATCTGGTGAGGTGTTCATCTATGCTCCAGAATTGTCTTGTGTTGTTTAACTCTATAAAACTTTCAGGGGCAATGCTTATATGGAGACTAATAAAAAAAGTTCTTCTTCACACAGCGTATAGTCAACTTGTGGAACTCCTTGCCAGAGGAGGCTGTGAAGGCTAAGACTATAACAGAGTTTAAAGAGAAGCTAGATAAATGGTGTCCGTGGCCTCTGTTTGTCAGAGGCTGGAGAGGGATGGCACGAGACAAATCGCTTGATTATTGTCTTCGGTCCACCCTCTCTGGGGCACCTGGTGCTGGCCACTGTCGGCAGACAGGCCACTGGGCTAGATGGACCTTTGGTCTGACCCAATGGTCAGAATATCTGTAGTGTAGATGCTCCACTTCTGCTATTTCAAAATAACCCCTCCCCACGGCCATTCTTATGTTCTTATGAGACACTCAACTGAACAAAAGTCACAGAGGGATAGCCATGTTAGTCTGTAACTTCAAAAATGAGTAGTCCTGTAACACTTGAGAGATTAACAAATATCAATAGATAGATAGATAGATAGATAGATAATCACGAGCTTTTGTAGGCAAAACCCACTTCCTCAGATGGCACTCAGCTCATCTGATGAAGTGGGTTTTGCCCATGAAAGCTCATGATTATCTGTCTGTCTGTCTGTCTGTCTTTGTTAGTCTCTAAAGGGTGCGTCTACACTGCACTGTTATTTCGAGATAACAATGCGAGCATCTACACAGCCATTCCCGTTATTTTGAAACTAGCCAATTAGCCTGTCATAAAACGGGATTTTCAGGTCTTCTCTCCTGAGCTCTTTCGCTCTGTCTCTCTCTCTCTCCTCCTACTGCCTCTCCCCCCTCTCTCTCAGCACTCCTCCGCCTCCTGCCTCTCTCTCCATCTCTTTTGTTCTCTTCTCCTCCTCCTCCTGCCTCTCTCTCCCCTCTGTCTCTCCCCGCCCCCCCTTCCCCTTCCCCATTCCCCCAGCCGTGGCGTTTGGCTGAGTGCTGCCTCCTCAGCTGGGCTGCCGCAAGGGAGGGAGGTGGAGCAGTGACGTACACGTCTGGGGCCAGGGCCGGGGGGCATACATCACTGCCCCACCCTCTTCCCCTCTCTCCGTGGCGGCTCGGCTGAGTGTTGCGTGCTCAGCCGGGCTGCCGTGGGGAAGGAGGGGTGGGGCAGTGACATACATGGCCAGGGGGCGGGGCTGTCTACAACATCGACACCCCCCCCCCGTGGTGGTCCGGATGAGGGGCGCATCACTCAGCGCCACGGCGGGAGGAGGAAGGGGGCCCCTCCCTAGGGCCATTCTAAGTTATTCCTCCCCAGTGCCTCCTGGGCCTCTAAATCGAGGTAGCATGTCCACATTAGGGAAGCCTGCCTCAGACTAATTTTGAGGCTTCCCCACAGTGTAGACGTGCTATTTTGAAATAAGCTATTTTGGAATCACTATTCCGGAATAGCTTATTTCAAAATAACCTTGCACTGTAGACCTACCCTAAGGTGCTACAGGACTACTGGTTGTTTGTCCAGAACAAAGTTTTATTGAATCTCATGTCCAGCTAAAAGGTGGGTCCTACATTTGATTTTAAATGGAAAAGCAAGTCGTGTTCATTTGAATCAGCTAGCATATCAATAGCCTGCTGTGCTGTAGCTGTAGTGTGGCCCCGCCGTTTGCTTTTGTTTCCTTGTATTGGCATTTGCTTTCAGGTGATTTGTTTTTTCTCAGGATGTTAATAAGATGGCAAGCTGAGTTAAAGTTTTCCGAATGGGTTGCTTGGTGACTTTGATGTAGGGAATAGTAAGACATAATATAGAAGAAAGACATTTTATGATATTGGTTTTATTTTCTAATTAAAATCAGAGGCATGAATTATCTTCCTACTTGCACAAATGGAACAATTCCGATTTCCCTGCAGTGGGGAAAAACAGCTTCATTAAATGTGGTATGAATTGTCCCTGCTGTATGGAAGGTAAGGATGATGCACACCCAAACTCGTGCCTAAATTCAGACTGGGAAGCTGACACAGACTGTCAGGCTGGGAAATCTCCCCTTTCCAATGGCTGGGAAATCTCCCCTTTCCAATGGCTGGGAAATCTCTCCTTTCCAATGGCTGAAACCTTCCCCTTCTAGCTTAGCAAGGTAGCAAGATATGGATGCGACCTTTAACACAAATGTTGGACCTTAGAGCCTGTATATGTGGAGAGAGAATTTCCTACTGGGGGAGAAAATGGAGGGTACGTCGCTGGCAGGTGGAAACAAACATATTTGAAGCTCCTCAGAGTTTTAGGCTATTTGAAGTATTCCTGATAGAGAGATGGATAGGTGGGCAAAAGAGCAGGTGAAGTGGTCTAAAGTCCATGATAAACTTCAGAACTCCTGTGCACTTTATATGTATGTCCCATAATTCTGTGATTTATTCTGTTTCTGTGTATGTGTGTGTGTGTGTGTGTGTGTGTGTGTGTGTGTGTGAGTGAGAGAAAGAGAGAGAGAGAGAGAGAGAGAGAGAGACCTAAGATGATATGGTGTAATGGTTTTCTTAACTGTAGTTTGAAATGATTGGAGTACTCCTAGGTGGTAAAGACACATGTAAGCCACCCGCACAGATAATCTCTAGTATGTGCCGGAATATCTTTCTTAGCCCCCCCCCTCTCTATTAGATATTCTGTATATGTTACAGCAACGACAGCGGGTCTAAACATTTTCATTGGGAAAAAAAAATCAATAAAAATTGGCTTTTAGATCAGAACCAAAATATGTATTTTGGTCAAAATTTGCTGTTTATTTTAAACAAGCTCTCTAGGGACTCTCCAGAGCTGTTTGCTGTCTAAAGCTGCTAATTACCATAGTTTAGTGAATATAACCCACGCCCGTGTATATTGGAGCAGGTTCTGATGCTGTTTGATGTAAGGCGGTGCTGCCAGTTCATTCTGGTATCAGTGTGTTTCAGGTGACATGGAGCCTGACTTCCCCATTAACCCTCTTCATTTCCTTCTGTCTCTCCCTCCATTGTCCTTTATAGATTATGCTCCTGAGTGACCCGGAGATTGAGAGCAGCATATTGATCAGCTACGATGAAGGGGCCACCTATCAAAAATACCGACTGAACTTCTACATCCAGAGCCTGCTGTTCCACCCCAAGCAGGAGGACTGGATTCTGGCCTACAGTCTCGACCAAAAGGTGACCAAGCCGCATCATGCTGAAGGAATGATTTCCCAGAGTCCGGTGAAAGAGACTCTGTCAGGACAACCGGGTGTTTAGAAAGTGACAATGTGGCACCATGAAACTCACGAGATCTGTGCTCTAGGTTGTTTCTGAGGCAGATCTGCTGACTTCAGTGCCACAGCTCAGTTGTTGCTGCTGTAACCTGTCCGAGCCAAAGTGTCACGCAGGGGCGGACTGGCCCCGCGGGATACCGGGAATTTCCCGGTGAGATGTCGTCCGGTGGGCAGTGTGTCCGTACACCGTTGCCCCTCACTCCGAGCGGCTTCGCGTCCGTGCTGTGCGCGGCATGCAGAGCCTGACCCGCTGCCTGCGCCGTTTGCCGGACATGGCGCAGGGGGTGGGGCTTGAGAGGCACGCAGGGATAACGTCACGGGGAGGGCCGTTCTCAACCCATTTCCCGGGCCTATTTTGATTGCCAGTACACTCCTGGGCTGTGTCTAGACTGGCATGATTTTGTGGAAATACTTCTAACAGAAAAGTTTTTCCGTTAAAAGTATTTCTGCAAAAGCACGTCTAGATTGGCACGGATGCTTTTGCGCAAAGAGTGCTATTGCGCAAAAGCATCCGTGGCCAGTCTAGACGCGATTTTGCGCAAGAAAACCCTGATTACCATTTTAGCCATCGGGGCTTTTTTGCGTAAAACATTTCTTCCCTGTCTTCACTGGCCCTCTTGAGCAAGTATTCTTGCACAAGAGGGCTTTTTCCCGAGTGGGAGCATGAAAATATTTGTGCAAGAAGCACTGATTTTGTACATTACAAAGTCAGTGCTCTTGCGCAAATTCAAGCGGCCAGTGTAGACAGCTGGCAAGTTTTTACGCAAAAGCAATTGCTTTTGCGCAAAATCTTGCCATTCTAGACGCACCCCTGGTGTCACAGGGTTAAAGCTAAATTCGTGCTCTCCTTGGGCCTCCTCAAATGACTCACTTGCTAAGTGACAGCCAGTTACTCCTGTACTAACCCACCAAAGGCAGTGGTGTTGCTTGTTAGCATTTTGCCTGCGGCAGCTTAATTCATGGTATTGATCATTGATAAAAAAAAATCCTCGAGCCAGATTTGACATGATGTGCTTAAGCTCTAATTACCTGTTTAGGAGCCTAAATGGATCCTAAGCTCTCTTGGCCCTGGTCTACACTAGGGAGTTATTTCACTAAATATGAGTTAGCAGTGTGATACTGCTGCAAAGAAAGCAAACATGATTCTGGGATGCATGAACAGGTGTGTTGTGAGCAAGACATGAGAAGTCATTCTTCCGCTCTACTCTGTGCTGGTTAGGCCTCAGTTGGAGTATTGTGGGAGTATTGTGTCCAGTTCTGGGCACCACATTTCAAGAAAGATGTGGAGAAATTGGAGAGGGTCCAGAGAAGAGCAACAAGAATGATTAAAGTTCTAGAAAACAGACTTATGAAGGAAGACTGAAAGAATTGGGCTTGTTTAGTTTGGAAAAGAGAAGATTGAGAGGGGACATGATAGCGGTTTTCAGGTATCTAAAAGGGTGTCACAATGAGGAGGGAGAAAAATTGTTCTTCCTGGCCTCTGAGGATAGAACAAGAAGCAATGGGCTTAAACTGCAGCAAGGGAGGTTTAGGTTGGACATTAGGAAAAAGTTCCTAACTGTCAGGATGGTTAAACACTGGAATAAGTTGGGAGGTTGTGGTTGGACATTAGGAAAAAGTTCCTAACTGTCAGGATGGTTAAACACTGGAATAAGTTGGGAGGTTGTGGAATCTCTGTCTCTGAAGATATTTAAGAGTAGGTTAGATAAATGTCTATCAGAGATGGTCTAGACAGTATCAGGTCCTGCCACGAGGGAAGGGGGCTGGACTCGACCTCTCTAGTTCCCTTCCAGTCCTAGTATTCTATGATTCTATGATTTCAAAATACCCCCCCCCTTATTTCAAAATAATACACGGAATGTCCACAGTACCAAGCCCGTTATTTTGAAAGAACGGGCTGGCTATTTCAAAATCTGTAGTCTTCAAAATCTGTATTCTTGCTTTCTCTGGGGAATAATGCCTACTGAAATCGTTATTTTGAAATATTTATTTTGAAATAGCGGCAGTATGGATGCTCCATTGCTGCTATTTCAAAATAACTACTCCCTAGAGTAATTCGAAGTAATTGCTCCCCGTGCTTCCGGGAACTCTAAGTCGAGGTAGCATATCCACATTAATGGAGCCTGTCTTGGACTCATTTTGAGGCTCCTCCGTACTGTGGACACACTATTTTGATTTTGTTATTTCAGGCGTTATTATTTCAAATTTAATTATTTCACAATAATTGCCTAGTGTAGACATGCCCTTGAAAAGCTGGGATTTGGAGTTTGCAAAGGCTGTTTACTACTCAGGTGTATTTAGATTCCTTGATCTCCGTGCCATGGAGCAATACAACCTAGATACCGGGCCCAAGCTACTTTGCTTCACTCCTTTTCAAATACCAAGGCATCCGCTCTTTCTAGTGTCTTCCTCCCAGTCAGCATTTCCTGGTACAGGCAGTCCCCGGGTTACATGGATCCGACTTACATCGGATCCCTACTTACAAACGGGGTGAGGCAACCCCGCACTAGCTGCTTCCCCCCAGCAGACCAGGGAGATGCGAAGCTAGCGCCCCCCCCCCCAGCAGACCAGGGAGACGCGAAGCTAGCGCCCCCGTCCAGTAGACCAAGGAGACGCGGAGCAGCTTTTCTCAGCAGACACCTCAGCTTGAGAATAAAGGACTGAGGGAAGTGAGGTGTGGGAGAATACAACTGAGCTCTGGAGAAATGTTTGGCTAGAGTTTCCCCTCCAATATGTACCAGTTCCGACTTACATACAGATTCAACTTAAGAACAAACCTACAGTCCCTATCTTGTACGTAACCCGGGGACTGCCTGTAGTTATTTTGTATACACTTTATTAAGTCCAATACTCTCTCTTGCAGCAACTTCAAACAGTAACTAGAACACAACCTTTATATCCCCTTGTTAGCAGAATGCTCTGGTAGTCACCAGGTGTATGTTGTTACTCCTCTTACGAGCCTGAGTGACATTTGCAGACTCAAAGCCATTGTCAATAGACTTCTTTTAGAGTACCAGGGGGTTCCTGAAAGGAGGACTTAGCCAAATGTCAAATATTTTTTGTGAGCTCAGATGTTCAATGTACCCAGAAATGTTGAAGTTGGATTGAAAGACCAATATAGTTGTTTGATGTCACTGAATGGTTTGATGTGGCTTTTAAGCTGGAAGTAAAGGTTTTATAAACTGCGGTTTGGTTTGCACAAAGACAGCCCTGGAAGAAAGAGACAGCTGATGAGGTGTATGGGATGGGATAAGCGGACTGTAATGTGTCAGAAACCTCAAGTCTGCACCTTGGTTCACGCAGGGGGGCCTGGTCTTCTCTTTCATGTCGGCCATGTCTACGCTAGGAAACAATTTTGAAATTCGTAATTCAACTTAACTCCCGATTTAACAAATTCGAACTAGCGTGTCCACGCTACCGGGAAGCCTTGAAATGAGTCCAAGGCAGGCTCCGTTAATGTGGATGCTCTATCTCAACGTAGAGCTCCAGGGAGCACTGGGGAGTAATTAGTTCAAATTACACTAGGGAGTCGTTATTTCAAAATAGCGCCACTGGTGTGTCCACACAACGGCTTTTTCAAAAGAACTATTTTGGAACTAGCGTTACTCCTGATGAAAAGCAGGAGTACGGATTTCAAAATAAGTCGTGTGGATGCTCCACTTATATGTTCATTCTTGGGGTCGGGGTTTATTTCAAAATAAAGTCCTAGTGTAGACCCGAACTAAGATCCTTTTGTGCTGCACTAGCAGAGTAGAGAAGCTTCTAAGTAGGTAGAAAGGGCCCCCTAGAATACACTGTCTTCGTGGGGCTTTCTCAGCTAGTGTGTAATGTACAGAACCCTTGGGGTTGCTCTAACTTACCCCATGGGCTCAGCAGATCCTGGGACAGCCCTAGAAAATAATTAGTGCAAAAGGGGCTAAAAGCCATGTTAACTCCACCCATCTGCTACTTTGCCCCAAATTCAGGAGTAGAATAATTGATGTTCAGGCTCTGTGTATAGGCAAGATATGGACCCATGCTCCTCGGGGGTTGTTTTCTTTGGCGAAAGCACTAGAAATTATAGCACTGAGGGATTTTCCCAATCCCAAAGCAGATCTTTGGAGGAGGCACTATTCCCTGGAGCTCTTTCTTGTTTACAATTTGGTATAAACTCACCCGGCGATGGAGAGTTCTCCGCTCTGCTAGGCCTTGTACAGGAACCTTTCCAAGAAGGCTGCTAATGGCCAGAATGAAATTTTTAGCTGCTATGGGCTCCCATCTCACCACGGCCAATGAAAATTGACTTGCACAGAGCAAAAGGTACGGGAAGTTTGAGGCGTATGATGCAAGAGTCAGCCGAGCAGCGGATGCCTGCTGACAAATTGGCCCAACAAACCGGCACTAACTTGCTTTAAGGACAAATGAAAGTAGATTGGATTAGAGATGGGTCCAAGGTGCAAACTTCATAGGCCAGATTCTTCCAAGCCCACAGAGGGGCATGTACTTTGTTCCTCTTTGAACTAGTTTGCTCCCCTGCATCCTAGGCTACAGTTAACTCAAGCTGGTATTGCTCAATAAGAGTTTTCGTCTGGGGAATGGTAGCTTTGAATTGCAGCTAGGACTCCAGAGGAGTGTGCATGGCAGATCCCAGGGGTGGACTGGCCCGGCGGGATACCGGGAATTTCCCGGTGGGCTGTCGTATCCACCCGTGACGGGCCGCCGGTGCTCTGCACTCTGAGTGGCTCTGCGTCTGCACTGTATGCAGCGCACGGAGCCTGACCCGCCGCTTGTGCTGGGTGCCGGACGTGATGCAGGGAAAGGAGGCGGGTCTTGAGGGGCACACTGGGGTGACGTCATGGGGAGGGCTGTTCCCAGGCCTATTTTGATTGACAGTCTGCTCCTGGCAGATTCCCTGGCTTTGCCTTCTTCCCGGCCCACAATACTGGACATTTTGGCCAGGACTGCCTCTTATAGGCTCAACTGGGAGTCAGGGAGGTGGGACCATAGCTAACCACACCCATTACATTAGCCTGCACTGTGGGCCGGGCACTCATTGGAGAGAGTGCATGTTGCAAACACCTCGTGTGCTAAGAAGCTCCACGCGGTTTTTGCCTTCCCCAAGGCCTCCAGGTTTATCCCTTTATCTCTTACAGGGGCCTTTTGTTTTAAAAGTATCATGGCTGGGAGTCCGGCACTAGCATCCTCTTGCTAATATTCACCAACTCAACGATTTACCTGGTGCTGCTGCTTGGGTCCTTAACTCAAATAGGTTTTGTTTTTCTTCATTTAAATCATTGCTCTGGATTGGGGCTGGGGAGGAGGGGTTCTATGCAAGCTGCCCCTGGGGGGAGGACAACCCCAGCCTCCTCTCACCACAGCAGCTTGGGGCCAAGTAAGACATGTCTGCTGCAGCTCCAGCTCCCCCAAATGGGAGACAGACAGACAGACACACAGACACACAAACAGACAAACTCTCTGAACTATATAGCAGACAGTGATCCCTTTTTCCAGCCCTTCCTCCTTCTGGCCCAATGGGGTTATATCTGTCCTGGTCCTCGTCTCTGGCCCCTTCCTGCCCCCTGTGGTCATTCTTCAGTATAACCATCCCTCCTCCAGAACCCCTCCCTTTCCACTGTATGAGAAATAGTCAAATTCCAAGCACATCACATTATCCTGGTGCAACCAAGCTCTAACCTGGTTTTAAGTTATGATAAGAGGAAGGTGCCTACCTAATGTGGTAGTCCTAGTTCTTACCATTTAGGAGGAGTTCTTGAACAAATGGACTCCCAGATGGACAGCCAGCCAGAAAGAGGCAGACACACATTTCTAAAATTGATAGTACTAGACAGATAGCTCATATGACAAGGAGGCCATTGATAGAACGCGGTGGCATGTTGCATATGCTGGAGGGCACCTGCTCTCTCAGTTTGAGTCCTTCGTTTTCATCCCTCTCACTAGGCTGTCAAAGTGTGTTTGACCTTTCCAGACTGATTTGCAGTGACTGCCTACCATGGCAGATTAAAGGTGCATTAGATATTCATCGGAAAACAAACCAAATAAATGCAGCCTGACTCCTGCAAAGGGGAAATTTAATCCAACAGCTTCAAATGGCGCGCATGTAAATGAGGCTGCAGATTCAATTTTAAAATCCATTCCGATTAATATTTTATTTTATTAATTGTATTTCAGTTTAGCAGAAGAAAAACAAGCTGCTGGAGACTGGCTCTGAGAACCCTGAAAATTATTTTGTGACAGCCCCCCAAATGTAGTGCCGTCACCTAAGCCTTCCACCAAACAGCAGTTCCCATTAGCCCATGGGACAGTCTGTGCCTCCATTTCCCTCCAAGGAAGGACCAGATGAAACAGGCCTCGGGACTCAGGTCTCCGAAGGGATTTGACTTCAATGGGAGTTAGGCACCTGTTGATTAATTGTATACTCAATTGACTGACTACAATTTGGCTTGAGAGGGAAGAAAGCTAATAACCTCTGTCAGTCAGCTTTATGGCCCAAAGCTAATATTAAAGCCGGGCAGGAGAAAGGTTCAATATGACGCCAGTCACCAGGTAGCCATCATGTGAAGCATTGGTATGTTCACCTTATGGAAAAGGTGTGTTCCCAAAGCCAACTTTTATACCAGATATAGAGCACATCAGTTGACACTGGAGTCAGTCTAGTAGCTCTTTATCTTGCTTGTCTGGTACCTTGGTGTATCTCTGAACACGTGTATTTCAGGTATCAACGGGCATGTAGGGCCTAGGAGTGCACCGGGGTAGAACATTCATCTCTCTTGTCCTTTTCCTTTGTGACTTCCCAGTGGTAGCCTGGGAAGGTAACTCCCTTCCTGCTGCTCTGGTAAAACACTCATGAGCCCTGATCTCAACCATTTTCTTAACCACTTCAGCCAAAGCTCACTTCAGCTGGTACAAGCTGTTATGGGATACTTTCATAGAATCATAGAATACTAGGACTGGAAGGGACCTCGAGAGGTCATCAAGTCCAGTCCCCTGCCCTCATGGCAGGACCAAATACTGTCTAGACCATCCCTGATAGACATTTATCTAACCTACTCTTAAATATCTCCAGAGATGGGGATTCCATAACCTCCCTGGCCAATTTATTCCAGTATTTGACCACCCTGACAGTTAGGAACTTTTTCCTAATGTCCAATCTAAACCTCCCTTGCTGCAGTTTAAGCCCATTGCTTCTTGTTCTATCCTCAGAGGCCAAGATGAACAAGTTTTCTCCCTCCTCCTTATGACACCCTTTTAGATACCTGAAAACTGCTATCATGTCCCCCCTCTATCTTCTCTTTTCTAAACTAAACAAACCTAATTCCTTCAGCCTTCCCTCATAGGTCATGTTCTCTAGACCTTTAATCATTCTCGTTCTCTGGACCCTCTCCAATTTCTCCACATCTTTCTTGAAATGCGGTGCCCAGAACTGGACACAATACTCCAACTGAGGCCTAACCAGCACAGAGTAGAGCGGAAGAATGACTTTTCGTGTCTTGCTCACAACACACCTGTTAATGCATCCCAGAATCATGTTTGCTTTCTTTGCAACAGCATCACACTGCTGACTCATATTCATCTTGTGGTCCACTATAACCCCTAGATCCCTTTCTGCCGTACTCCTTCCCAGACAGTCGTTTCTCATTCTGTATGTATGAAACTGATTGTTCCTTCCTAAGTGGAGCACTTTGCATTTGTCTTTATTAAACTTCATCCTATTTACCTCAGACCATTTCTCCAATTTGTCCAGGTCATTTTGAATTATGACCCTATCCTCCAGATTAGTCACAACCCCTCCCAGCTTGGTATCATCTGCAAACTTACTCAGCGTACTTTCTATACCTATATCTAAATTGTTAATGTAGATATTGAACAGAGCCGGTCCCAAAACAGACCCCTGCGGAGCCCCACTTGTTATGCCTTTCCAGCAGGATTACAATCCATTAATAACTACTCTCTGAGTACGGTTATCCAGCCAGTTATGCACCCACCTTATAGTAGCCCCATCTAAGTTGTATTTATCTTGTTTATTGATAAGAATATCATGCGAGACCGTATCAAACGCCTTACTAAAATCTAAGTATACCACATCCACCGCTTCTCCCTTATCCACAAGACTCGTTATCCTATTAAAGAAAGTTATCAAATTGGTTTGACATGATTTGTTCTTTACAAATCCATGCTGGCTGTTCCCTGTCACCTTGTCACTTTCAAAGTGTTTACAGATGATTTCCTTAATTACTTGTTCCATTATCTTCCCTGGCACAGAACTTAAACTAACTGGTCTGTAGTTTCCTGGGTTGTTCTTATTTCCCTTTTTATAGATGGGCACTAGATTTGCCCTTTTCCAGTCCTCTGGACTCTCTCCTGTCTCCCATGATTTTCCAAAGATGATAGCTAGAGGCTCAGATACCTCCTCTATCAGCTCCTTGAGTATTCCAGGATGCATTTCATCAGGCCCTCGTGACTTGCAGGCATCTAACTTTTCTAGGTGATTTTTGACTTGTTCTTTTTTTATTTTACCTTCTAAAACTACCCCCTTCCCACTAGCATTCACTATGATAGGCATTCCTACAGACTTCTCGGTGAAGACCGAAACAAAGAAGTCATTGAGCATCTCTGCCATTTCCAAGTTTCCTATTACTGTTTCTCCCTGCTCACTGACCAGTGGGCCTACCCTCTCCTTGGTCTTCCTCTTGCTTCTAATGTATTTATAAAAAATCTTGTTTCTCTTTATTCCCGTAGCTAGTTTGAGCTCATTCTGTGCCTTTGTCTTTCTGATCTTGCCCCTGCATTCCTGTGCTGATTGCCTATATTCATCCTTTGAAATTTGTCCTACTTTCCATTTTCTATATTACTCCTTTTTTATTTTTAGATCATGCAAGATCTCGTGGCTAAGCCAATGTGGTCTTTTGCCGTATTTTCTATCTTTCCAACACATGGGAATAGCTTGCTTTTGGGCCCTTAACAATGTCCCTCTGAAAAACTTTTCATGAGCGGACATCATTATGGGGAGCGTATATTCATTTCAGATAACAAACTTCCCAACATGTACAGTAATACTGTGCCTAGCATACACGCATCGGCTCACACACCTAAATACAGCTGAGGAGCTGGGCCTGTGGCCCCAGCAGCTTGGGGGCTAGCTGATCCCTTCTAGCCCCAAGTACAGGCCAGTGGAGGGAAGTTCCAACCCACAAGGAGCCCCGGGAAGTAAGTGTGTCTTTAAGAGGTACAGTTCCTTTCTGCCCGTCCTCTCCCACCACTTGCTCCCAAGGGACTGCAGTCTGCCACTGGCCCTTAGATATGTGCAACTGATTTACTCTCTGCTGACTAATGCATTACGTAGCACTCAGTCCAGCTGTAATGCCGACAGGTGGAACCGAACGTGGGACCTCTAGAGCTTAGTGCATGAGCCAAAAGCCAGCTGGCTCTCAGCTAAGGCTGTAGAGCAAAGTCATTTGCCCTCTCTCTGTAAGTGGTTTAAGTACAACTACAAAGGACAGTGAACCACCCCAGTAGGTGTGTGGGTTACACAGGCACGTACAGTTATGATTTATTGTTTATTAATTCTTTGTTCTATTGTGGCACCGGCGTGCAAGGTGCTGTACAAGTACAGGATAAAAAAACACTCCGGTGCCAAGGAACTTAGGGTGTGTCTATACTACATGGCTCCGTCGACAGAGCCATGTAAATTAGTTTATTTGGCATAGTCAAAGAAGCGGGGATTTAAATAATTCCCGTTTCATTATAATAAACATGGCCGCCACGCTGTGCCGACGATCAGCTGATCCGACGCAGCGCGGCAGTCTAGACACGGGTCTGTCGGCTGGGGAAGCCTTTGACGACTGATCCTGTAAACCACATTTCACGAGGCATAAGGGAGCAGTCGTCAAAGGCTTCCCCAGCCGACAGATCCGCGGCTAGATTGCTGTGCTGTGTCGGATCAGCTGATCGTCGGCACAGCGCGTCGGCCAAGTTTACTTTAATGAAGCGGGGATTATTTAAATCCCTTCTTTGACTATGCCAAATAAACTCATTTACATGGTTCCGTCAATGGAGCCATGTAGTCTAGACACACCCTTACAGTGCATGAGTACATCTGCATGGAAGCTAGAAGGTCACTCCCAGCATGGGGAAACTGACATATGCAAGCTTTGATGGAGCAGAGCACTGGAAATAGCAGTGTAGCTACCGCAGCGTGGGCTATCCAGCTGCGTGCTTGCTTAGGGATTCAGATGGAATAGGATGCTGGCAACTAGCCTCGGCTGCTTTTGGCTGCCTCGCTTAATCAAAATTACACCTCCAGCTGTAGGTGTAGATAGACCTTAAACAGGCCACCCTGTGTTGGAAGGGCGGGACCCAGCAAGCTTGCAACCCCAGTCTCTCCCCATTGTCTCTGTAGGGAAGCAGGGAGAGACATTTCAAATCATGCTTAGAAAAAGAAACCTGAAACGTAGCAGGTCCTTAGATAACCTGGTGACAAACTGAAGAGGAAAACCTGGAGGGCGAAGCAGATGATAGATAGTCGGGAAGGTTCAATAACAGCCCATCTCAGATTCACCTGCCGCATCGTTATTAACGTGAGAGGATTCTATAAATAAATAGCTCCGGAATCAAGGGCTGCTGCTTCCCTAAGCCTTCATCTTCCTCCTGCAGCAAAACAACCAAGCGGGTATTTTAATGTCATCACGTCTGAGCGGCTCAAGATAACGCACTGTTGTGCCATCAGGATGCACCTGGCAGTCAACAGCAAACTCAGTGAGGAGGTCCCCATCCCCTCAGCACGGTAGGGAGCTATGATCTGCAAGGCGAACGCAGCGTGTGTCAGGATCTTCAAAACCTCCAGGGATGAGATTCCATCATGTTCCCTAGGGAACCCATCCCAGTGCTTCTGGTGGACCCAGACACTCGCAGTCCCCAGGAACAATGGGGAGAGGATGTGGCTCCTTGTTCTCACTTACGTTACCCAGAGATCTCCCTGGTCTTCCACTTTCCTCATAATCTCAATAAGGCTGGACCCAGGACTCTTGGGAGCTTGTCCCACAACCTAGTGGTTGTCACCTATGCCAGGGGTTAGAGATCCCCATGCCAGGGTGCTCTCTCTGCACTGGACGCTTCCCTGACCCTCTGGCCGTTGCATGCAGTTCACAGCAAAAAAATTTATTACACTGCAAACCCAGGAGTCGGGCAGCCAGCAGGGGAGCCCTGACCTCTCCTGGTCCGGCAAACTCCCTGGTCCAAGGCACCTCAGGTCCCAAATGCATCTGACGAAGCGGGTCTTTGCCCACGAAAGCTTATGCTCCAACACTTCAGTTAGTCTATAAGGTGCCACAGGACTCCTCGCCGCTTTTGCAGATTCAGACGAACACGGCGACCCCTCTGATACTCAGGTCCCAAGGGTGCCAGATCAGGGAGGTCCAACCTGTACTCTTTTGACAGCACCATGGCCTGTGACAACAATGTATGTCCTTTACTGCATATGCTACTAGATCCTGTGGGGCTTAGCCCATGGAGCTAATAAAGGAGACAAACCGAAGAGATTACTTGTGGAAAAAGAAACCCCAGGGATCCAGAATACTTAAAGGCAACTGACTGAAGCTTCTTCTTCAATACAGTAATCAAGAGAGGATTTGATATCACCTAACTTCATTTACAAATCATGACTATTCATCAGTCCCTTTAAGTGAAAGGACGACCAAAACATATATCATGTTTGTTCAGTTCATTGAAAAGGAGACAATTTATCATGAGATGTTCTCCCCCCTGTCTTTAAACTAAAGCCATATGCAAATAGAGGGAAATCAAGACCCGACATTAATTTTGTGGCATGATGAATATTTTTATAATCCTAATTAGCACCAGTCATTTAGTCTAGCAATTTCCCCCAATCTAGCCAATTTGAAATTAAAATAGACGCCTTGATTACAAAACTCATTAAGAAAGAAGCACCCTTCTCACTATCCAGTTCATTTCGAATGCACAAACTGAATGAAGTGGGGAGCACTTGTGCTGTCAATTGCCATAAGTGAAGTGAGTCTTAATTGTTAACATTGTGGATCATTTGTCTAGCCGCGTGTTTCATTGCCGTTTAGTATATCATTCGTTATGCGTCTCAAAAGCAACTTTCAAATAGTTTAATTAAGCGGAGTCGGTGCACGGGTAATTTTTATAAAGTCGAATGTCACCATTGTTTGCATTTGAAGTACCAAGGGATATTAACGTTGGGAAGAAGAATGATGAATCTGCATTGATCATTCTGATTATGATGAGGGTAGCAGTATGAATAGGAGATGAGCGATTACATTATGCAGTCAAGTGCCCCAATGCATTTTGTCCTAGTGTCAGTTAGGTGGGTTGCTATTTTGTGCTTGCAAACCAAAGTGATTGACGGTGAAACTTGAATGACATACAATGCACTTTTCTTTCCGATGGCTTTTCATTTATTACAGGAAACTTTGATGAACAGGTCAACTTCTGTAGAGGACAGTGTTATGGTGGTGGGTGAATTACAAGTATAATGAAAAGGGGAGAAGGAATGAGGTCCACCAGTGTACCCAGATGTTTAGAACTATGGAAAGCACATCCATTGGGTGGTGATTCTAATATGATCAGTGGAACAGAGATGGCACAAAAGTCCCCAGGTTTCTGGCACAATGTCCTGCAGGAATAACCATCCCCAACTCTGGTGAACAGTTCAAATGCTAAAGAGTCTCAGAAGGGTCATCATGTTAGTCTGTAACTTTAAAAACAAGTAGTCCTGTGGCACCTTAGGGTACATCTATGCTGCACCATGGCTCAAAATAAGATACACAGTTTGAGCTATGCAAATTGCGTAGCTTATTTCAATCTTATTTCAAAATAGCTTATTTTGTAATTTGACACTGTCTACACAATGCCAAATTTCAAAATAACCCGCCATTCCAAAAAGTCCCTTCCTCCTCGTGGAATGAGGTTCACAGGGACATCAGAATAGCGAGCCCGAAACAATGGGCTTGCAGTTAAGATGTGGGACAACTATTTCGGAATACACTGGTATCCCGAAATAGCATTGCAGTGCAGACGTAGCTTTAGAGATTAACAAAAATATATATAGTATCATGAGCTTTCATGGGGACAGCCCACTTCTTCGGATGAGTTGGAGAGGAATAACAGAAACCTAGGAATTTATAAAAGAAAAAGAAAGGGGAAAAAGTACCTATCAGTTGTAGGACCGGTGCTAATGAGACTAATTAAGTGGACTGGAAGCATCCCGTACTTAGCTTTTGATGTAAAAATGAGGTGTTAGATGCAGGGGAGACTGGCTTTATAATGTGGCATCCAGTTAGGGTGTGCCAGCATTTGAACACTGTTTCCCTGGGCTTGAATAAAGACATTAAGGGTGTGTCTAAACTACATGGCTCCATCGATGGAGCCGTGTAGATTAGGCTGATCGGCAAAGGGAAATGAAGCTGTGATTTAAATAATCGTGGCTTCATTTACATTTAAATGGCTGCCGTGCTGAGCCGACAAACAGCTGATCAGCTGTTTGTCGGCTCAGCGCGCTAGTCTGGATGCTCCAACGCCGACCTGAAAACCTTTATCGACCTCCCCGTTATGCCTCGTAGGATGAGGTTTACCGGTGAGGTCGATAAAGGGCTTTCATGTCAGCAGGGGAGCGTCCAGACTAGCTTGCTGAGCCAACAAACAAGCTGTTTGTCAGCTCAGCGTGGCAGCCATTTACATTTAAATGAAGCCATGATTATTTAAATCGTGGCTTCATTTCCCTTTGCCAAACAAACAAATCTACATGGCTCCATCGAAGGAGCCATGTAGTTTAGACATACCCTTAATGTCTTTATTCAAGTCCAGGGAAACAGTGTTCAAATGCTGATTGGGATTAAATATCACCAGGGTTAAACGTCTCATCCTAGTGGTGTTTTCCATCTACTCGAATGCTGTGGTGGTTCCTTGAATACTGGTAAGCAGGATTCTAATGAGGTAGAAGAACATTTGTAATCCTCAGAAGAGTCCCCTGAGCAGACGGGTCAGTTTCCAGGTTACAAACTGAATCCCAGATGTTTTCTCCTGTTCCCCTTGTTTTATTTTCTTTCCCATTGTCTGGCTCATTGGAGTCCAGGATTTGTGTTGAGTCTTGCTTGGCCCCATTGGTCGTGGTCTCTGACACCCACCAGGCAATGTTACAGCTACGTTCACCTTCACCACAGTTTGGCTGCTGACCCTGCTCTGTAGTGCCTCCTGGTGCGGACCACAGGGTATTTCGGAGGCTTTTGCCTGTTGCTGCAGGTGTTCAGTGGATGTGGTGGTAGGGTCTGTTGACTGATGAGCACTGGTCCTACTGGAACAAAGAGCAACAGGATTAATCCCGGAAATTTACCAGCCGCTACCGGGCAGAAGCAGGAGGAAGGGAGAGTGTCACAGTAATTGTGTAATGAAAAATCGTATCTTAATTGTCATAGAAACTCGTCTTCAAATAGCCCTGCCTATAAACTGCCCTTGATTCAGCTAAACAGTTAACGGCCGGCTTCTTTTGAAACCCACGCTGACGTGCCCTACTGAATCAGGCTCTGAAATAGATCCAGTCATGAGCTTCAAGGTGCAAAGTGATCAAATATGGACAAGAACCACAACACAGAACCTCGGCTCCCATCTCCTTCCTCTCCTCTCCAGGTCCAGCACTGCTTGGCCCATCTCCTGCAAATGCTCACGAGAGGAAAGCATGCGCATAACGGCTTTGGGGATTGGGGCTTTAGAGGGTTCCATGGGAGGCTTTTTTTGGATACTTTTTTTTCCTGACTCATCAGGCAGTAGGCGGAGCCAGAGGAGAGGGACCTGCTGACATCTGGAAGCTCTCGCGCCGGACTTTAATTCCAGTGGGTATGTTGTGATCTGCCCCCTCCCAAATGATAACGGCTGGGGTTAATTAACGATGGCACAGCCCTTTGTGACTATGAAAACCCTGCCGTGTAGGACCGCTGCATGTTTATTCTGATGCTGCATGGCAGTGGACCGGCTCTGCACAGCACTGCTAAAAGCCCATCAAAGATGACTGAATGAAAGGCCGGTGGCTTTGATATAGGGCTTTCTTGAAGGCAGACAGTCATCTGAAAGAGATGAAGGAGAAAAAATGCTGGGCGCACACACTCGCATTAAACCCCAGGCCGTTTTCCAGCTGTGTAGCTTTTGGGTTAATCAAACACCTTAAATATTATCAGATGCTAGCAGGAACGACTTGCACACCTGAAACACACTTGGGCACCCAAGATCCAGCAGAGCAAAAATACTTCTTAAGAGAATGCGTTTTCCAGGGTTCAGACAAAGCCTCTTCAGCAATACGAGTGGCAAAGATCTCCCCGTGTAGGCGGCCTGCACAAAGCCACTTCTATAACTCATCCACATCTGAAGCACTTCACAGGCGGTTGCAGCAATCCTGCAATTGTTTCTATTTGGACCACTTCCTTGTGTCCATGTGGAGGCAAACGGAATTTAGTGAAGCCAGTACTGTAGCCTCTAGAGACCCAGTTGTGGCAGGAGCCATGCAAATGCTAGGCAATACAAATGGAGGCCTGAGTAATGAACGACACAAATACACAACGGCAAATGGGTGTCTAGGAAGGCGTACTGCAGGAAAGGATCTGGGGTTATAAAAGATCACAACTAAAATGAGCCCATCAACAGTATAATACTGTTGCAAGTAATGTGACCATCATTCTAGTCTGTATTAGTAAGAGAGTTTTACGCAAGACATGGAAAGCAATTCTTCCATTCTACTCAGCATTGTTCCAGCCTCAACTGGAGTATCGGGTTCAGTTCTGGGCACCAAACTTTGGGAACAAAGTGGACAAGTTGGAGAAAATCCAGAGTAGTGCACCAAAAGAGACTGAAGATGTGGAAAACATAACCCATAAGGAAACATGAAAAAAAGGGTTTGTTTAGTGAAGAGAAGACTGGGAGGGAGCATTGTAACAGTCTCTAAAGTACACAAAAGCATGTTATAATGAGGAGAGTGATAAATTGTTCTCCTTATCCACTGACACCAGGACAAGAAGCAGTGGGCTCATAAACAAAGGGTTTGTTTAGTCTGCAGAAGAGAAGAGGGAGGGGGGATTTGATAGCAGCCTTCAACTTCCTGAAGGGAGGTTCCAAAGAGGATGGAGAGAGGCTGTTCTCAGTGGTGACAGATGGTAGAACAAGGAGCAGTGGTCTCAAGTTGCAGTGGGAGAGGTCTAGGTTGGATATTAGGAAAAAGCTATTTCACTAGGAGGGTGGGGAAGCACTGGGAGGGGTTCCCTAGGGAGGGGGTGGAATCTCCATCCCTAGAGGTTTTTAAGTCTCAGCTTGACAAAGCCCTGGCTGGGTTGATTTAGTTGGGGTTGGTCCTGCCTTGGGCAGGGGGCTTGACTTGATGACTCCTGACGTCCTTTCCAGCTCTAGGATTCTATGATATTGCATCAAGGACAGGTTAGGTTAGACATTAGGAAAAACTTCCTGTCAGGGCAGTTAAGCATTGGAACAAATAACCTAGGGGATTTTGGACTCTGTCACTGGAAGTTTTTACAGCAGGTTAGACAGGCAGTTTAGACAAAAGGTTGAAACCTTTGGTGGGGACAACGTTAAGAAAAATCGCTAAGACTTTCCTTTGAGCTCTCTGCAAACTCTCAGAGTTTTTACAGCAAAGGGAGGGGTGATGGAGGGGCCTGATTCTCCACTGCTCTGTACGTTGTGCAGTCCTTGTCTGATGTGCACAGTGAGCACATAGAATCCTAGAGCTGGAAGAGACCTCAGGAGGACATCAAGTCCAGCCCCCTGCCCAAGGCAGGACCAATCCCAACTCAATCAACCCAGCCAGGGCTTTGTCAAGCCAAGACTTAAACACCACTAGGGATGGAGACAGTATGTCACCGTCCTGAACTAGGGTGACTACCTTTTCCAAATGCGAAAACAAGACACGTCTAGGAACCCCATCCCCTCTGCTCCTCCTCTTCCCCCTGAGGCCCCGCCCCTTGTCCAGGAAGGAAGCCAGACTTGGGCAGTAGAAAAAGCCACCCCAGGAACTCAGGATGCTGGGGTGTGCTCTGGAGTCCCCCATTTGATGTGAGTGGGAACCAAGGTACCAAGAGCAAAGCCTGCCCTTTGTCCGCACCTCCAAGGGCGTGCCACCCCGGACAAGGGGAAAATCTGGACTTGGGGGCTCCTCACTCTGGCCCAGGCATCCCACAGCATCCTAGACTCCCAGGGCAGCTATTATGGCTGTCCGGCTCTGGCTCCTGGCCCGGACAGTGGTGGGGTCTGAAGGGCATCAGGCAGAACGGGGGACAGGACCTCCCCACCCACCACTAGGAAGAGGTTGGCAGCATCCTAGAGCCACAGACAGGCCTGGCCTGGTGTTGCAGGCAATCTGGGGCAAATGCTGTCCCAGAATCATGAACACGGGACCGGGGCCTTGCCACATACCTTTCAGGACTATCCTGCCCCAGTGGGTGGTCATGCTGTCCTGACCTAGCGGTGTTTGACCTGTGCTTGGCACAGCCATCGATGACAACACTGGGTGGCACATTGTAGCAATTGGTCTCCTTTAGTAACCGTGCACCCAGCAGGTCTCCCTTCTCCTGCCTGAAGGTGTCATCAGATGCTCGGCCGCGTGTGAGTATGTGTGTGTGTGTGTGTGTGTGTGTTCTTTCTGTGTGCGCTGGCCAGAGAGCCCATATACAGGGTCTGATCAAACTGCCCAATGGGACCGCAAGACTTGGGTGAGTCGTGAAGGCACCCGGCCAGGTGTATTGCCGATGAAGCTTGGTGCTAATGCCCTGACTTGGTGGTTACAGGTACACTAATGCAGGCATGCTCATGACCATGGAGGCAACTCAGTCAGTGATGGGACTTCCCTCTGTCTCCTCTGCCAACCGAAGGGTTAAAGTGAGGCCGTGGGACATTTATTGGCTGAGATCCACAATCTGGGACAGACAACACACATTTCACCTTGTGTTTCATGACACGTTTGTTACTTCCCCTCGCACTTCTCGCCTGATGTTTCAGACAGAACGCTCCTATCCCACACTTGTGTCGAACCATTGTTTCATAGACTAGGTTGGGGTGTTCTTGCACTTCCATATTTAGTGTGTTAGCAATGCTGGCAACAACGGTGCCAACTCCCTGTGCAAGCCCCTGGCTTCCCAGCAAGCATCTGCCTTTGGCAGCGATCTGACTGCTACTCACAGCAAAACTTTTGCTGCCTTTGGTTCCGGCCTCAGGCCTAGCAGGAGACCCAGGATTCTCTTTCCACTGCAGGTGGAACCACAACAGTGGCACAAATTTTTCTATGGAAGATCAGGACTCTGGCTCTGGGTACATTCAGCTCTTAGAATCTTTCATTTTCAATCATTTTAATCATCCGTCTTTATATTCCCTCTGAACTGGCATTGGCACCGGACTAGATTTGTAGCTCAGCGATGGGTGTAAGTCTGTGAGAGTTGCACCCGCAGGGTCCATCTAGACAGCGGCGCTATTTTGGGATACTTCCGGTCTCCTGAAATAGCTATTCTGCGTCTTTTGAACAAGCCCGTTATTTCGAAATATCTTTCAAAATAACCGGCGTGCTATTCCAACATCCCTGTAAACCTCGTTCCATGAGGAGTAAAGCACATTTTGGAATAGTGGTTTATTTTGAAATCTGGCACCGTGTAGACAGCGCCAAATTTCGAAATAAGCTCTTTCGAAATTAACTCGACATAAGCTCTGCAATTTGCGTAGCTCAATTCTGTAGCTTGTTTCGAGATAAGGGTGCAGTGTAGATGCACCCATGTATCCAAAAGCAGAATTTGGCAAGCCTTAAAACACTGATCACTCGAAAATTGGCCCTAATACGCCCTTTTAAATATAACAGACTAGATCTGTAATGGCAGCATGATCAGAGTTACTTATTCCTTCTGTCTGTGCTGCCTTCTTTTAACACCTACATGCTATCACAGCAACATGTGCACTGATTAACTTCAGCTAGCTAAGGTTACATTATATCCGGTTGGGTGACACAGTCTGTAATAGTCTTTACCAAAGACAGCATGTAGGATTTGGGGTTAGAGATTGGATTCAATGGATAGACCAGTTTCAATTTAGACACCCCAGTCCCGCACACAGCATGTATGCCTGGAGGGATGCAGTACGCTCTTCGATAGGAACCGCATTTTTCTTGCGTGATCTGCATGTTCAGAATTTACTTTGCGGGGGCGACAGCCCGGTGTTTGGTCTTGTGGAACTGCTGATGGACAAATCCAACTTGACAGTGTAAATGGTGCAGCGAGGCAGCCCAAGGGGATCCTTGAAACAAGCTAGCTTCTCAGCTGGTGATTTTTCAGGCAATGATGCCTCTGTGCAGTGACAGTTCCTGCTCCAGCTGTCAACCTAGATTGTTCTGATCGTGTCTGGCATTTGCAGAGTTACACTGCTCATTTGGGTTCCTCGTGTGAACATCGCTGACGTGGCTCTTGGTAAAGCAGGGTGGGGTGGCGGTGTCAATAGCAGAGTTGGTGTCTGGCAGCTGGAATGGTTATAAAAATGTTTGCCATGGATGAGACTAGAACACCAGGAAGAGACCTCAGGAGGTGTCAAGGGGTGCGGTCGTGGTCGGGCGCCCCGACCTCACTGTTGCTCTGTGCTCCGCGGATTACCGCCTGATCCGGTTCCTCCCGGGCGGAGTGGGGGGTCCGGGCCCACCCTCTCTCTGGACCCCGACCCAGGGCCCTAACACTAAGAGTGGGACTCTCAGTGGTAGCAGGGGGGTTACAAACCCCAAACACGCCTGCTCCCGGGGTTCACGGCCCGCCCTGGGTCCGTTCCACTCCGCCGCCGGCTATCAGCCGGAATACTTACCCTCCACTCCCACCGTGCCTCCACCTTCTGTGTCCCTCCCCCGTTCGTGCTCCCTTTGGCCTCCTCCTTGCCCGTGCCGCCCGTACTCCTCCGGGTTCGGACCCCTTCCGCCGGGTGCCCTGACGCCCTTTATGCCGCCGTCATCTCCCTCTCCCCCGCACTTCCGGGTTCCTCCCCCCATGCCCGGCATCGCGCCTGTAACGTCACCAGCGCACCCGGGAGCCTGGTGATCACATGCTATCTCCTCACCGCTCAGACGCCCCAGGGCCGAGCGGCCCGTCTCACCTGCTCCCTCGCCGCTGGGCGCTTCCTGCGATGCCGGCGAGTGGTAGGGTTGCTCCACCCCATCACAGGAGGTCATCAAGTCCAGCCCTCTGCTCCAGGCAGGACCAATCCCAACTAAATCATCCCAGCCAAGGCTTTGTCAAGCTGAGACTTAAACACCGCTAGGGATGGAAATTCCACCACCTCCTTAGGGAACCCAACCCAGTGCTTCACCATCCTCCCAGTGAAATAGCTTTTTCCTAATATCCAACCTAGACCTCCCCCACTGCAACTTGAGACCATTGCTCCTTGTTCTACCATCTGTCACTACTGAGAACAGCCTCTCTCCATCCTCTTTGGAACCTCCCTTCAGGGAGTTGAAGGCTGCTATCAAATCCCCCCTCACTCTTCGCTTCTGCAGACTAAACAAACCCTTTGTTTATGAGCCCACTGCTTCTTGTCCTGGTGTCAGTAGATAAGGAGAACAATTTATCACTCTCCTCATTATAACATGCTTTTGTGTACTTTAGAGACTGTTATAATGCTCCCTCCCAGTCTTCTCTTCACTAAACAAACCCTTTTTTTCATGTTTCCTTATGGGTTATGTTTTCCATCCTCTTCAATGGCCGGGGCTTTGGAAGTGGAATCTTCATGAACCTTCTCTGAGCTGCAAATCCATCCGAAAGGTCAAGTCTAGCCTGGCTTTGCGGGTGTAGACAGAACGTTTCCATAAGTGTCTCTCATCAGTGTGCTCATTGGCAAGAAATCCAGCAAAGAGGCGACCTGGTTGAGTTCACTGACCGAATTCCCTGTGAGGATGCTAAACGAGGATGGTAATAAGCAGCTTTGGAGAACCTCTCTTCCCGTTTGTACAACCCCTGCAGGACACCAGAGTCTCCTGGGACAAAGGGAGACTTTGCTCAAAAGAAGCCACTTTGCTTTGGTGCTTGGACCTGTCCAGAGAATCCAGATGTTTTAGGGGAGGAGGGGTCTTTTCCCGCTTCTCTGATCTTATAGGACGGGGCATGGCAGGGCTAAGACAAAGGCCATGGGCTAAAGGAATGAATTTTAGAAGGTGGCGAGATGGCTATTGTGTGGAGATCACTGCAGCGGAGTTGACATCCCCTTTGCATCAATTCACAGGAGGCCAAATAATTAGCCAGGGTCTTATTTTTTTAGTGTCGTCACTATGCACAAAGGAAGTTATTTCATTGGTACAAACTGCCCTTTGGCAAATCCACCTGGTCTATCTTGGCCAGCACGAGATTCCCATTAACTGCATTGGATACACCTGGATCAGGAGCTTAAAAACGTATTCAGATCCTGGCCACTGCCACAGATGCTCTCTGCTATTCTGAGTGTGTATTGGGGCCACCAAAGCTCAGGAAGAATTCCTTCCCATACAAGAGGAGTGTGGGGACAGCAGACAAGTTCACACACTCCACCCTCACCCTATCTGCCCCCTGTGTCGGAGATATTTTGGAGTGGGATCAAGGGGCATGTTACGAGCAGGAGGGGTTTTGGCCTAAGTGCTCATGGTTATGCCCCATAAACAGCTGCTGCAATATGTTAGTGTGTGACCTAGTGGTAGGAGCAGGAGTCTTGCCTAGTGGTTAGAGCTTGAAGCGCACAGAAGAGCAGAGCCAGAGCTGGAGATGGGATCAGGAGATAAGCAAGGTGTCTTTGGCAGGAGTTAAGAATCAGGAGTTCAGAGGCAAGGGTAGGTGCAGAGCAGGCAAAGGGTGGAGTAATGAAGAGACAGGAAGCAGGTTTGGCACAGTGGTGTGGCTGTTGCTACAGGGCTGAAATGGTGAAATGCTGGCCCTTCTGTCCAGCGAGAGAGCACAGTCACTTTGGTCTTGTTTCCACTACCGGGTGGATGGATAGCTGCAGCAATTGATCCACCAGTGGCTGATTTAGTTGGTCTAGTGAAGGGATCGATTTAGGTGGTCTATTGGAGACCTGCTAATTCAACCACAGATGACGTGGACATCAACTCCAGTACTCCACCAGAATGGGATGAGTAAGGGGACTTGATGGGAATTTCCTCCGTGAACTCAGCGTGGTATGAATCCCTTGTGGGTTATGCTGGCTGAGAGCAGCTCTATGATCTTTAAGGCATCTCCACCCTGGAAAATGTGGATTGGAAATGTCGAATGAGTGCACTTCTGCTGGCCCTGGTCACAACGCCTTGCAGGTCAGTTTCCATGATGTTTTGCTCTCATAGGAGGCTCCATGGCAGAGGGGCTTTGAGTCACCATACTACTCCCCTGACAGTTACATTTCCCATTCCCCATAGGCTGCTTCATGCCAGGTGAGTACAGAGGCTCCCCTACCGATGAGCCCTCCAGCGGAGTGCAAAATGGTGTGATATCCCCAAGTAATACTGCTGTGGCTTCACCTTCCACTCTTGTGAATGCATGAACATAATAGGTAGCAGGTTTAAAACAAACAAAAGGAAGTATTTCTTCACACAATGCATAGTTAACCTGTGGAACTCCTTGCCAGAGGATGTTGTGAAGACCAGGACATTAACAGGGTTCAAAAACCTGCCGTGCACTAATATATGATGCTCCATCTGTCCCTGTGGACCGAGCTGCCAAGCCCTAGAACTCCCTGGAGTACTTTAATTGGCCTGCTTTGAAATGGGAGTAAGCCAATGTGCACTAGGGTAATGTAGTGCATGGTACCTGAGTCCACATAGACAATCTGATGTTGTGAAGGTCAGGACTTTAACAGGAGGTTAGGTCCATGGAGGTCCATGGTGGTCAGGACTCCATGGAGGTTAGGTCCATCAATGGCCATTAGCTAGGATGGGCAGGGACGGTGTCCCTAGACTCTTTTTGTTAGAAGCTGGGAATGGGTGACAGGGGTATGATCACTTGATGATTGCCTGTTCTGTTCATTTCCTCTGGGGCATCGGGCATTGGCCACTGTCGGCAGAGAGGACACTGGCCTAGAGGGAACTTTGGTCTGACCCAGTCTGGACAATTTTATGTTCTTATGTACACCCTGGTTTGCTCCACCTTAAGCTCCACAATGGTGACCAATGCACCCAGACGCTCCCACTTGAATTAAAGTGCACTTACCTGGGAAATCAGACACTTCCCTATATAGTCTCCGTTTCTTTCCTGTCTTGGTTAAACATTCGGATGTTTCAGCAGCAGAGATCAGGGGAAGGCAACAGAGGTGGGCGAGGAGGCAGACCCCCTCCCCCCAGAAATATTAGGGCCTTTCTGCATGGCGTGGAGAGAGTGAAGCTTTTTGGCAAGCTGAGGAACAGCATGGCCCCATCCAGCCTGCCGAGTGGCTGGAATTGACTAACTTAGCCCCTCCTCACTGCTGAGAGTTTGTACTGGGAAGAGCTGGCTGCAGGGAGAAGCGCTAGCAGCCTTCAAAGTCAATTCAGTCCAGTGCCTCTCGTTTCACATGCTGGTTCTGCAGAAAGGAAAATAGCAGCATTTGCTGCAGCAGACGGTAGCATGGCCTGGCCCTTTGCTACGTGAAATTGGATGTGTTGTCCCAGCTTGGGCCTGGAAAAGGAGGTGAAGTTTTGCTAATAATTGCTTTGACTCCCCTTTCTCCTGGAGCTCAGGTCTGGAAAGCATTATGTATTGCTACCTCACTCTAGGGTCTGGATCCCGGATGCTTTGGGCGTTGCCTCTCACTGCTCGTTCTCGATCCATCCCTGAAGTTCTGCCTCCTGCTACATCACTCATTCCCTCTTCTAGATTCTGGTTGTCAGGAGCTCTCAGCTGGTTTGACACTTCCCACTCTGTTCTGGATCCAGGAGGCTCCGTGTGGTGCTGCCGGCAGCTGGAATTCCTCCATGTTCCTGAGCTTTGCTCATGTCAGCCTTGAAAATCATCTGGCTTTATCTTTTCCTGTTCTTTGCTGGCCTTGCCTGGCCGCTATCATCAGAAAATGTGCGAGGTTCTTCTCACACATTCAATGAACCTGGAAACTCGTTCTTGCCTTACTTTGCTGCCATCATCAGGAAATGTATGAGAGAAATATCTGACTTTTTTTCACTTTTTGCTCTGTAGACCTTGTCATGATCCTACTATGAATATCCAGCATCCAGCAGTCTCCAGATGCTGGAGAAGGTAAAGGGTTTGGTACTTTCTGTAAAATGGAGTATGAGATGGGATGCGCATATCCATCTCTGTGAAGTGGAGCACTGCTATTATCCCGTTTATCGATGAGGAACCAAGCCACGAGAGAGGCCAAGTGAGTTGCTCAAGATCACATGGAAAAACCTCCTACTAAAGCAAGGACTTGAACCTGGCTCTCTTGAGATCCGTGCTAATGCCCTAATCCTGAAACTACATAGGAACTATGAGAAAAGGATTTCTTGGGATCTGGAATTGATGGCAAGTTAGCAGTCAAGTCTGTGGCTGAGGAACTGCAGAAAACAGAAACGCCAGTTGGCTTTTAGCTCAAGCAGTTGAGGTGCTTATACTAAGCTCCAGAGGTCTCAGGTTCAAATCCGTCCGGTGGTGGTTACACCACTTCCTGAGAAACGATCTTTCTCCTTGGCAGGGGATGGGATAGACATTATGCTATAACCGCATGGTAGAAATCAAAGGGTGCGTCTACACTGCACCCTTAGCTCGAAATAAGATACACAATTTGTGTCATGCAAATTACATATCTTATTTCGATTCTTTTTCAAAATAGGCTATTTAGAAATTTGGTGCATCCACACAGCACCAAATTTTGAAATAACACACTGTTTCGAGACATGCCTTATCCCTAATGCAACGAGGTTTACAGGGTGCCGAAATAACGCATCCGCAATATTTCGCCATAGTGGACACATTCAAAAGATGTGGGGTAGCTATTTCGGGATACCTTTGGTATCCCGAAATAGCCTTGCAGTGTAGACGTACCCTAAAGGATGGAAAAAGAAACCCAGTTAGTTCATTACATCCATCCACCTACTAGAGGACAGTTATTTCCTGCACTATATTCTGCTGTGTTTTACCCAGTTCTAAACATCTTGACAAATGGAGACTTTAATAGAGTTTTTCTATGCTGTTTTATTATGAAAAAAAAAATCACACTGCTTTTGCCGTGGCTAGAACATGGAGTTTCCATCTACCAATGCGGAGAATAGATTTTTAAGACTACAAAATGCTTCTGTTGCAGCATGCAGCAGCTACCTCTACCTTCTGTAAAAGCTCTTCTGTCGTCTATTGAGCCATTTTCACTACAATTTGAATGTATCATGCAATGCTCCTGCTCCCACTCCTCCCGGACACAAAAGTGTTTGTGGGGTTTTGGTCTTTTTTTTTGTTTAATCCTCATTAAAGCTGGGTTGGTCTAGGCCCTCCAGGGACGTTCCTGACAGCGTGTTAGTGGACAGCCTCAGTCCCTCTACTTTCTTAATTTCATCCTTTTAGCTATTAACACAGAAACAGGGTGAAACTTTTGCACATTTGCAAGGCGAGGCAAGGGAAATGTTGACCTAGATTCTTCATCAGAATTTGAAACGTTGGCTGAAAACCAAAGCAATCACCCCAAACCCCTCAATTTTGTTTCCCTCCCCCACTCCAGTTCTGGCTAAAGGGAATTAGTTTGTTTTTGCTATATTTCACTTTGCCCCCCACCCCCACGGTTGATGCAGCTATTAGGGGGAAGGGATTACAGTGGAAAACAAGTATGTTCACGTCCCTCGTTTCCCTAGAATTTCAGTGTTTGTATGTTTAAATGAGACATTAGGCTATCAAGAGGTGGAATGCCACCCTGCTAACAGCCACTGAATTATTATGTAGACTTGTCTCAGAGGGATAGCCTGTAACTTTAAAAACAAGTGGCGGCTTAGAGACTAACAAACAGATATAGATAGATATAGATATATACAAACCCCATTTCCTCTGCTCATCTGTTTTCCATTGCTGTCTCACATCCTAATTTGTAGGAAGATTAAGTGTAGTTATATTAATTCAGATGGAATGTATGCGCTACAGGTGTTAACATAATCTTGCCACAGTCCAGCATTAAACACACATAAGCAAGGTTTGGGATCTGGTATACAGAGTTCTTAAAATGCTGAGCACCATGGTGAACGCACGATAAAAGTCATATCAAAGGTTAGGAAAGTATTGATTGAAACACACTCAAGGAAAAGAGTCAAAGCGAGATAAAGAACATTGAGACTGATATTGATTGTGCAAAACAAGTGCAATCAAAACCTATCAAAGTCCCTTTTTGGATACAGTGAATATTATATTATAACCGTTTCATTGACTAATAGAAGTTGTTATGGGTTTCACAGAGGTAGTCGTGTGAGTCTGTTTCAGCAAAAATAACAAGGAGTCCAGTGGCACTTTAAAGATTAACAATTTATGAGGATATTAGAGCATAAGATTTTGTGAGCTACAGCTCAGTTCCTCAGATGAGAAAGAAAGAAAGAAAGAAAGAAAGAAAGAAAGAAAGAAAGAAAGAAAGAAAGAAAGAAAGAAAGAAAGAAATGGCAGTGTGACATCAGTGTTAAATAAATCAAAATGGATGTGATTTATCTCCAACAGTGATGAGAAGGTGAGAGTACCTGAATGGGAAATTCCCTTTTGTAATGTGAGAACCACCTTGGTTCAGGGTGTCAAATTTGCATATGAGTTCCAGCTCAGCAGTTTCTCTTTCCAGTCTCTTTTTGATGTTTTTCTGTCTGAGAATGGCAATTTGCAAAACCGAAACTATGTCCAGGAAGATTGAAGTGCTTCCCCGCTGGCTTTTGGATGTTGCTGTTCTTAATGTCTGATGTGTGTCCATTTATTCTTTTGTATAGAGTCTGGTTTGTTCACTGTGCATGGCAGAGGGGCATTGTTGGCACGTGATGAAGTATATTACATTAGTAGATGTGCACGTGAATGAGCCTGTAATGGTATACCTGATGCAGTAGGTCCTGGGGTGATGTCACAAAGGTTAGATTCTGGTGTTCAGTTCTGAATTGGGAATGACAAATCAGACAGAGAAGAGAAGATAGTAAAGAGGAGGGAAATTCAGGCTCTGCTGAATCGCTTGGGATACAGGGTGCCTGGTTAGTCCCAGATAGATCCTTTGTGCATTTGAGTCAGCTCTGGTCCCTGGCTCACCTCACTGATCCAGAGACATCGTCTAGTTGGTCTGGTCAGGGTTGCTCTCCTTTACTGGTTCTTCTGAGGCTAGCCAAAGCTAGATGGGCCTGGTGCTGGGTCGTACAGTTTATTTCAGGACCAGGTGGAGAGCTGAGAGAGAACTGAGGAAAATCAGCGAAGCAGAAAGAAGCAAGCGAGAGAGAGGAACACTGAGCAGGGTTTCTCAGTTATTGTGTTGGGTCCCTGGGATGGTTAAGTGGAGAATCAAGGTCTGGTGTCATAGCAAGAATCCCTCTCTTGCACTCACAGTGCAGGTAAACTTTTTCTTTGATTTTCAAAACCTCTTTTTAAGGGCCCCAAAAAGCAATGGGTGCAATAATCCATCCTCTTGTTATTTTGTCTGTTAATTAGCCTAATTTCTAACATATCCATGTTGGTTCCCTTGCTCTCTGATCCTTTATTCCTCTTGTTTCCTGGTCATAATCTTAACAAGACGAGTACCATCAAATGCTTTCTGCTAAAATTAATGACCGTATATACTTGATTTTTGGGGGTAAAAAGTGACGCAGTAATGAGGAGGGGTTGGCTTATGAACAGATCGTTGTGGCTTCCCAAGGGGTTTTTAACTTGGCGGAGTCAGCAACCTTCAGTTCCCAGCCCAACGGGCAAGCTGCTGGTGCACCGGGACGTTTTATAAACTAGGGTGTCTGCAGGCACGGAGCCCTTCAACTCCCATTGTTCACTGTTTCCAGCCAATGGGAGCTGTGGGAAGCGGCGCGGGCCAAGAGATGTGCTGGCTGCCACTTTTCACCGCTCCCGTTGGCCAGAAACGGCAAATCACAGACACTGGGAGCTGCAAGCCCCCATGCCTGCAGACACTTCAGGTAAACAAAACATCCTGACGTGCCAGCGGTTTATGCGGATGAGCTGGAATTGGAGGTTTGCAAGCTGCTGCTATAGAGTGGGCTTATGAACGGGTCATTTCATAGTTTTACAATTTTCTTTTAACTTGGAGGGGTCGGCTTATTCACAAACGGGCTTATGATCGAGTATATCTGGTTATATACGGTAAGGCCCTGGAGGTTTTTCGCCTTCCTCTGTAGCATGGGGCATGGATCACTTGCTGGAGGATTCTCTGCATCTTGGGGTCAAACCATTTGAGGACTTCAATATCTGAGATATAGGTGAGAGGATTATTCTAGGAGTGGGTGGGTGAGATTCTGTGGCCTGCATTGTGATCATAATGGTCCCTTCTGACCTTAAAGTCTACGAGTCTGTGAGTCTGAGTCTTTTTGTTTCTCCCCATATCTCGTCTTAAACAATTTTATATAACAAGCCATTGTGACAAGTCATGACCCTTTACCCGCTTTGTCACCAGTTGGACTAACAACTAACATAGGTCATCTAGGCCTCTTTTATTAAAACGTGGTCCAAAATGTGTGACACCATCTCAGGATCACGATACCAATGGTAACCCAATGTGGCATAATTGCTTTGACAGAGGAGAGTCCAAAATGTGGTGTCCCTCGTGCTACCCCAAACCAAAAATGAAGCTGGAGAACTCATCTTCAAGGGACACAGAGAATCGTCATTTGCACTAGGGATGATGCCAGTAGCATAAGGTTCAAAAACAGTATCATCAAATCCAGACAGTGCCAGTCTTTCCTCTTCTATCTTTATCCCCAGGTTCCATTGCTCTCTGCCTTTAGTGCCGATGTTGTAAATTGTAATTGTAAAATCTACTCCTTCTAGAAGGAACCTACTGGACTGATGTGAACTCAGCTTTCTGCAGTCAGCTAATCATATTTACATCCAGTGGGAAGCCTAATTATGTGTATAATACATAAATTATTACTTTAAGTGCACATACTCCTGCTGTTCTTGCTTGCTTTAGTCGAGATTGGGCTTCTCCAGATCTGATTGTGCTCCAAGGTTGGCAGGTGGTCAGAATACTTCTGAATGGAGTCTTTCCAGATGTTTGTACCGGCCACTTTATCACCTGGTTTCCTGGTATGGTAAGGACATCTGAGTATATTTGGAACTGTGCTTTTCCCTATGTGTTTAAAGTTTTGGACTCTGATTTCTCCCTTGTGTTTGGGCAAAACTGCCAACATAACCATAGCTATCTTTATTCCAGCATCCTATGTCACGAATATAATGCTGCAAACTCCATTCCTATCCCCTCTCTGCATGGCATTTCCAAGGCACTGCGGACTTATCCAAGTGACTGTTAATGTACCACAAATACTTACCTAGGTAGAATTGTTACAGGATGTGTAAATTGACACTGGTTGAGAAGGCAGCCGGCTGAGGGGACACATTGTCTGACACAGAACGTTTGACATGTGTAACCCGGAAGCATGAAAACACTGATAAGAGAGAGTCAAGTCTGCTCTCCAGCCTTAGCTGAGAGCCAATTGGCTTTTAGCTCTTTCTGTACAGGCACATGGCGTTAGCCTCCGAGGTCCCAGGATCTGCTGACAACCTGGCTACCTCGGCATTACAAGTAAGGGCTCCTCTGGGATGAATGGCTGAGAGGTCTCTTATGCTCGGGATGTGTTTTCTCAGCTGAGGGAAGTATGGCATTCCATCTGCCGATGAGCCGGATCCATCAGTGTTACACATGGAATGCTGGGAACTGTGCCACGCTGGGTTGCTGTGCTGTTTATGACCTGCAACACCAGACAGCAGGGGCCGGTGTGACATGTGCAGGGTCGGAACTTCTGCGTGTGAAGTGTTGCCCTGCGATGCGTGACTAGACTGTGAGTTGAGAGGCATTTTTTTTAACATTCAACTCCCATGTTAGGCCCCTGAAGGAAAGCGTTTGTGTTTTCCAAAGTATACTCAGTGCCCTTCAGCTCCTGTTGTTTTCCAAAGGATCTTCTGAGTGCTCTGGAAAAGGTGCCCCAGTGTTGGCTGTTTGGTGCTGAGTAGGTTTGTATGTAAAATCTGGGCCTTAGATCACATGATTGGGATTCCAGATTCCTGCCTTCAGTTTCCGGGTTGACACTGTGGGTATTGGTCAAGTCACTGAGTCTCTCTGAGCCCTTGGGTCAGGTGAGTCAACTCCAGTATGTAAAACTGGGCGAATGATACTGCCCTGCCTCACGATGATCCCAGTTCAGAGAACTGGTTAGACAAGTGCTCAAGTCCATCCTGCTCAACCAAGCATTTGAAATTCATCTCGGGCTTAAGTGCTTTTTTGGATGGAGTTGATAGGAGGTGGGTGCTTGAATAGCTTTGAGCATCTGTCATGCTTTGAGTTTTAATCTTTGATGGAGAAATGACCCGAGCTCTGTGGAGGAAAGGAAAGGTGTGAGTGCCAACTATCAGAAGTTGTTAAAAGGATGTGGGAGAATTCATATAGGTTTCATGTGCACCAGACAGACCTGATTCTCTTTCCTCACCCTGTACACAACCTCAGGGCAAATTAATGGCTATTGTAAGCTATTATAGCTGACTCATAATTTATCATCCCTTCTAAAGTGCTTCTGTGATCTCCCAAAGCAAGGGGAACAGAAGAGAAAGGCCTGCCTGGTTTTTTTAATGCTTGCGAACACCTTTATTTTGTTGTGTTTTATTCAGTAATTCAACATTAACCTTTATTTTTGCATCAATAAATAATGGCACACAAGCTGTGAGGCAGCAAAGTGGGCTAAAGAGACCTTAAAGTGACTGGCTGTGTCTCTTCCACTACTAGACAATGCCTAGTCTCAACGCTTCACACTTGGTTAACATTCATGACGGACCCTAAACCTACAGAGATAAATAAATAAACCCCAGATCCCCAAATGAGTGGCATCCTTCTTTACTCTGATCAGAACCTGCCTAAAGGCTACACATGCAATTGAATTCCTCTACCATCCGTCAAGTGGAGGTCTGATTCAAAGGAAGAAAATAATACCCAGAGGCTGGTGTCTGGCTCTTGGCTCCATAGACAGAAGGAAGCGCTATGAATGAGTCACTGTACGGCAGAGGAGTCGTTCAAATGAGAGGTGCTTATTGCCTTTTGAGGGGCCCGCCTCCAGGCTGGGGTGGACCTGCAAAAGAAAAGAGGTGCTTGTGGGCAAAAAGGACACAATAGACTCCAAGGAAATCAGTACATTTGCCAAACCTCTGTCCCAAAAGGGTGTGGCATGAGACTCAGCCAGCGAATTAGAACCCCAGCAAGAAGATCCGGCTCGATTACAACGGGTTCAAGAGTTAAACAACAACCTGGCTTTTGGCTCCGTTTGCAACCCTTTTGATACCGATAATCAAGAGATGGGTGGGGTAGCCGAGCATGACCAATCAAATGCCCATCAGCTCAACAGCTGAGTTGAATGCCCCATTGAATTAAACCGGGAAGCTTCACACTAATGCAGACAGAAGTGCGGGACTAGGCTAGACTCGCCATGAGGTCTGTGCTCCAGGGTTGCATGGTCTATTATTGGTAAGAGGATGCCCTCCGAGAAGGTAATTTAACACAAGATTAATGCTGCCTTCACAAGCCTGTGGTGGAATTTTCTGAACATTTCTTTTCATAACCCATTGACTTGTTAAAAAAAAAATTCCTGAGACAGGTTGAACCTCTCTCAGGACCTGACCGGTGCAGAACCAGAGAATTTGCTGAACCACCGGAGGTCAATATTGTCTAGCAGCATTACCAATACTTCCACTGCTTGATGGGCTCTTCAAAGATATGTAGGGGTAAATTAAAGCTACATAGCAGTGCAGAACACTGAGGCTGTGTCTACACTGGCATCCCTTCCGGAAAAGGGATGCTAATGTAGCACGTTGGAATAGGCAAATCCGCGGGGGAAAAGGCTTTATTTTCCGGAGAATAACGTCTAGACTGGCGCTTTTCTCCGGCTTTCCCCCAAGCCGGAAAAAAGCGGCAGCCATGTTAATGCAAATGCTGCGGGGGATATTTAAATCCCCCGCGGATTTGCCTATTCCAACGTGCTACATTAGCATCCCTTTTCTGGAAGGGATGCCAGTGTAGACGTAGCCTGAGAGCCAGAACTGGTGGCTGTAAAAAAAAACGTTATGGGTCCATGGGAAACTTGGCCACACCCATGATAAGTGGACATCTGTCTAACTAATATCATGCCGGAGTATAGATGTTGCCGGATCAGAGAGTGTCACACTAGAGAGGTTCAGTCTGTACTTTAATGTGCGTCTCTTAAGAGTTCTGTTTTGGATTAGACGTTTTTCTTATGGCTTTTTCTGGAGGAGAGTGGTGAAGGGTGACCAGCAAAAGGCTTAGAGATTCAGTTTAGATGAGATTGTGAGAGACCAGATGAGTATCCTGTTTTCCCTCTGTATACACTGAATGAGTTTTTAGGCTAGAAAAGGACCACTGTGACCAGCTAGCCTGACCGTAGGCCAGAGAGTTTCACTCAGTAATTGCAGCCCAATGACATGGGGCTAAACTGAAGTAAATAAGAACATAAGAACGGCCGTACTGGGTCAGACCAAAGGTCCATCTAGCCCAGTAGCCTGTCTGCCGACAGTGGCCAGCACCAGGTGCCCCAGAGGGATGGACCGAAGACAATGATCAAGCAATTTGTCTCCTGCCATCCTTCTCCAGTCTCTGACAAACAGAGGCCAGGGACACCATTTCTATCCCGTGGCTAATAGCCTTTTATGGACCTAACCTCCATGAAATTATCTAGCTTCTCTTTAAACTCTATTATAGTCTTTTACATCCATTCATGATGTAAAGGTTTCCTCAGTGCTGGTACCTACTTGTTCCCATCTTGTTTACTGGTGGCTGAAATTGCTCAAGTACACTTCCCACTGGCAGAAACACTGAGGACCAGATTCTGCCTTTCTTACTCACCGTGAGTAAATCAATGGGGCAATTCCTGGAGTATGCTACTAAGGTGTCAAGGCTGTTCCCCATTCTGGCACTTGGAGAGCAGAGGCTGGAGGCCCACAGAAGACTTTAAAAATAGCTTTCTTCTATAGGCTTCTGCTTAAAAACTCCCCAGGGTCACAGATTCCCTGACCTTGGGTGGTACACTCAGGGGCGGCCTGTGAGCATAGGCAGACTTGGAAGTCACCTAGGGTGCCGCCGGCTCGGGGCGCCTCATGATGACGTCACGGCCATTGATGACTGTGAAGGCAGGGGCGCTGATCGTGCCTTCTGCCTGGGGCGCTAGCTGCCGCAGCTGGCCTCGGGCTGCTGCTCGATACACTGCCACCACCCAAATGCAAAAATCCCTTTTGAGAACCCAGGAAGACACACTAGAGAACCTCTTCCTGTGGGATACCCCAAGCTCTTTTACCCTCCTTCAGGACCGAGCTTGAAAACATAGTGTAATTTCTAATAGCAGCCATCTCAGTCTCAGCCATGTGCACACAGACTCTCCTGCTTTGTAGGACACCGGAATCAGATCACAGCCTTAAAAAAGGTGATTTTATTAAAGCAAAAAAGACATACTTGGTAAAGCATACTTTGTTGCCACGTGTTAGAGCAACTAAGAAAACAGGTTAAAACACAGAAGATTGCTTTCCTGGAATTCAGCTTCAGTTACATGATACCAAAGGGGGAGAGAGGGGAACGGTAACGGGGAGGGATGTGTACAAACCAGAAATAAAAAAAGATAACCCGATCACGTCTAACTACACAGTCCCTATCTACGCACAATCTTGGGGTATGTCTACACTACCCCGCTAGTTCGAACTAGGGTAATGTATGCATACCACACTTGCTAATGAAGCCCGGGATTTGAATTTCCCGGGCTTCATTAGCATAAGCGGGGAGCCGCCATTTTTAAATCCCCGCTGCTTCGAACCCCGTGTAGCGCGGCTACACGGGGCTCGAACCAGGTAGTTCGGACTAGGGTCCTATTCCGAACTACCGGTACTCCTCGTGAAACGAGGTGTACCGGTAGTTCGGAATAGGCACCCTAGTCCGAACTACCTAGTTCGAGCCCCGTGTAGCCGCGCTACACGGGGTTCGAAGCAGCGGGGATTTAAAAATGGCGGCTCCCCGCTTATGCTAATGAAGCCCGGGAAATTCAAATCCCGGGCTTCATTAGCAAGTGCGGTATGCATACATTACCCTCCTAGTTCGAACTAGCGGGGTAGTGTAGACATACCCTTGTACCCACATTCTGCCCTTTGTAGACATGAATACTGCTTCTGGACATTCCATGTCCGGCTTCCAAGATTCATTCCATCTTTCCCCTGATTTTCTCCCCCCAAGCCACAGAAAGAACTGCAGCAGGCACATCACTGCTTTCAGTTCAAATCTCACACATTCTTGCCATTGGCTCCCTGCCAACCCCCTCCCTGCCATCACACAAGGGAATACCTGAAATGGGCCTGAACCCTGTACAAACTGACTTGTTGAGGAAATATTAGCATGCAGTCCATCTACCTGTCACCTGGGGCACCAGAACATAGTGGTCAAGGGGGCCGTGGGCTTCCCACATTTTACCAGCCACAAGGTTGAGTGATAGGGGATGAAGGGGCAGAGAGGAGTTAGGGGGTGCAAGGTTTGGGGGGAGGGTGAAAAGGCAGCATGTGAGGAAGGCCTCGAGGGAATGGACAGTTTGAGGGCAGAAGCTTGTGGAGAAGGAGCAGAGTGTGGGTGGGACCTGGCGGGAAGGGTTAATGAAAAGGCTCAGCTTTTCCTGGAGTATGCTACTAAGGTGTCAAGGCTGTTCCCGTATGTACCAGCTCCTACCTGCCCTCCCCGGTGCTTCTGCCTCTGAGAGAGGCATAGGAGGGGAGGGGAAGAGGCAGTTTTGAGGGAGCCAGCACGCATAGGGCAACAAAAGGAGAGGAGCCCGTGTAGTCATCATTAGGATTAACTATCAGTTAATTGTGTAAAAGACTAACTGGTGTGCAGGCAGGCGCATCAGGGAAAAAGTAACACAGGGGCAGAGCCCAATTCAGACGCTAATATCCCACCCCGCTCTTTTAGGAATCTTCTGCCACTCCTGCATATTTATCTTCTCAATCATACATAACACTACATATCAGCAATTCCAACCTCTGCATCATTGAGATGCAATTCCTTCCACTGCAAACCTGGACCTGCCTGCAGTCCACAAACTCCATTACACAAAAACAGAAGTCAAACACACAGTCTTGCCTCCAACCATATAATTTTCCCATTAAAGAGCTACAATTTTGTGATTACCAACATGTAGTTTATCTCTGTAACATCTCCCTCTTCCGCCTGTCAGACAGTTCACTAATACTTCTCATCTGTGCATGCATTCTCTATAATCAAAGTTCATCTTTATTGTGTGCTAGTCAAACAGAATGTATTATTTTCTCTCTGTTCAAAACAGTCTGCTATTTTGTTCTTGTCGCCTCTACACTAAAGCTAGTAGATATTTCGTAAAATCAGAGGTATTTGCTACAAACCTGATTATTTTAAAGCTGGAGTAAAGCTTGCCTGTAAGTTTTGTAATGTACGTTTTTTGTTATGTAAGTTTTAAGTAATTGGATGGTGGGTAGTTGTAGACTGGTATAAAAAGGGAATAAATGGTGATGGTGGGTAGGATATTTATAAAATTAGCCTACATCTGACATTTAATCTAGATGGAAACTCTGGATTTATTACAATCCAGCCATCTATTAGCTAGAGGGAACCAAAGAAATATTCCACTGCAAGTTGAAATTTAAAAGGTAGCCATTTTTAGCTGCTTCTAGTAGCTAAGCTACTGAATAAATTGACTTCTAGCTTGTCTGAAGATGTTGGCCTTGCCCTGAGAGTTGTAAATTAGGAGCTACTACACATTGTATTTCCCACCGAAGGAAAGGATTCAATTCCTATTGTAAATGGCACTTACACGGTGACTTATTGTTGCTTCCTAGGCCTCTATCGTACCATTATCTAATCTAAACTATTTTAATCTAATTTAATTATAGGAATTGATATGTAATCAATTGCCATAGCATCCCAGACTGTATAAAAAGCATATTGCTCCTTATAAAAATAAATGGAATTGATGCCTTCCTAACCTGACCCTTATGAGTAAAGAAAATCCAACTAGAAATCTTTAAAGTATAGGAGTTTTGGGGTGTGATTTCAGATGCTTTCTGTAGACTGGAAACACAATGGAAACTGCCTGGATATTGATTAGATATTGCACCACAAGTGAGTGTGTTGACAGAGGTATGTAAAGAGGGTGTTGGTAGGATCTAAGGGGAAGAAAGTTAACAGTGGTTTTGAACCTCAAGTTAAAATTTGAGAGGAGGATATAGTCTCTACCAATGTGGTTAATAGACTCATACAGATTAAGAGACCACAGTTAATCATCTGCTCTAGTTCTCTGCACTGAAGCAGGACTAAGTATTAGCTAGGCCATCCCTGGCTAACCTGTTTTTAGAAACCTCCACAAAGTACAGCTGTCCCAGGTAATTTGTTCCAGTGCTTACCTACCCTTACAGTCAGGACATTTTACCCTAACTTACATCTCTGCTCCTGCAATTTAAGCCCATTGCTTCTTGTCCTGTCCTCAGCAGTTAAGGGGAACAATTTATCACACGCCTCTTTATAACAATCTTTTGTGCACTTGAAGACTGTTATCATGTCTCTCATCGGTGGTCTTTTCTCCAGACTACACAAACACATTTTTGTTTTTTTGTTTTTCAATTCTTTCCTGGTAGATCAGGTTTTCTAAACTGCCAATCATTTCTGAGGCTCGCTAATTTGTCCACTTTCCTGAAGTGTGGTGCCCAGAACAGGACACAGTACTTACTGGTGCTCTGTAGACTGGAAGAATCATTTTGTGTCTTGCTGTGGAAGAATCATTTTGTGTCTTGCTTACAACACTACTCTCAGTACATCCCCGGAATAATGTCCTCTTTTGTTTGCAAGTGTTTTGTTTGCAATATTGTTGACTCATATTTAATTTGTGATCCATTGTAAACCCCAGATCCTTTTCCACAGCACTCCCTATTTAATGATGTAGCCCTGCCATGTCTGCCGATGGGGGAAGGCAGGAGGGATGACAAAGGATGCTGTTGCCCTAGGGCCCAGTGATTCAAAGGGGGCTTTGGCTGTCACTGCCTCTACAGAACCTGTGACAGTGGGCGGAGGTTGGGGCCCCTTTAAATCGCCGCTGGAATGCTGCTCTGTGCAACTCGGAGTACTGGGGGAAGTGCCACAGTCCGAGCCGTGCTGAGGGCTGGCTTCCTGCCCCTGCCCCTTCTGCCTGAGGCACCGTCCCCATACACATCCCTTTCCCTGAGCTCTGCTCTGTTAATCTAGCTCCCCTGCGACCTCCAGGAGCTCAGAAAAGATTTAAATTCCTATCAGGGCAATGATCACGCTCCTTTTCCTTCTATTTATACTCTTGTTCATTGTCTTTTGGTCTTTCAGCTGTACAGCTCTATGGATTTTGGAAGACGCTGGCAGCTAATGCATGAGCGAATCACACCGAACAGGTTTTACTGGTGAGTGGTCCCCTCAATCGCCTTTTGTGTTGTGCAGCTTGTGTGTGTGTGTAACATCCGGAATAAGGCCCTGAGGGTCCCAGGATCTGGAATGATTACAGTACTGCCAAACCCAAGTGTTCAGAATTTATTAGGGTGGTCCCCAACATCCTGAGATTGACTTAGGAGTTTCTTTAAAAAGGTTTGGAGTTTTTAATGTCCTCTGATGCCTTTGCACAGTGGAAGGGACGTGTTCTCAAGCCTTTCAAGCCGCAACTTTGAGGGTTAGAAATGTAAAGAAAATAAGAGTGCTGGGAGTCTCACATACTCCCTTGACTCCAGGAGCTGGTGCTTTAAGAACAACATACCAAATCTAGTGAAACTTGTGATTACTGCTGTTGTTGATTCTTTCCATTACGTTGTGGCCCAGGAGACTGGGGCAGGGGCTTTTAAACAGAATCAGTGTGCTATTTAACGAGCATGCTAGGGTTTTTTTGTTTTTGTTTTACATGTTAAAATGTATTTTTATCATCAGATACCTGGGGAAAAAGGGTTCGCCTCCTTCACAAAGAGAAAGTTGTGGTACTGAGTCTCACAGTCCAGGTTGGTTGACTGGCTCCCACGGCTCATGCTGCAGGATTAAAAATATCAGTGAAGACGTGTTGGAGCTTGGACTCTGAGGCTACGTCTACACTACAGGATTTTAACACCGGAAACCCCTTGCGCCAAAACAGCTCAACTAGATTATGCAAATGAAGCGCGACAAAATGCTAATCAGTGCTTCATGTGCATACTGTCTACGGCAAGCCAGCAGTGTAGATAAAGCCTCAGTGCTGTGGGTTTTCTTTGCAGTGTAGACAAACCCAAAGTGGCTCAGGAGCTGATGCTGAGGGGGAAACAATTTTAAAAGCTCTTATGTGAGCTAGTAGCTGAAGTCCCCATTTCTAAGGAGAGTTATGTGCTTCAGAACCTGAGTCTCGTTGAGAACCAATGGGATTTCAGCTGCTCGTGTGCCAAAGGGGGAGATTTTCCGAGGTATTTAGCTATCCAGAGATGGAGATAGGTGTCTGTTGGGAATTTCAAAAGAAGCTAGGTGGTTTAGGTGCTGAACTCCCAGTGGGATTAGCTGGGTAGGGTTTTAAAGGGCTTTAGGTGCTTGAAGCTGTAGATGTGCATTGAGGTGCTTTTGAAAAGCCCACTGAGGATGTATCAGTGTTTTAGATGCCTAAATACTATCTGGCCTTATGTCACTTTTGAAAATGAAAATTTGGCTCCTAAATCACATAGGCCTGCTTGAAAAATGCCCTTTTTTCTCAAAGTTACTTGTCTTGTTTTGGTGGTAGATTGGGTTCCCTAAATGTTGTTTTCTCCTCTAACTCCCCCGAGTCAAGCATTTTTGTCAATGGACAATTAAGCTGATGGCCGTTTTTTGGAACTGATCTGGGGAAAAGACAGGGCCCAGGATCAAAGGAAGAAGCCCTTTTGATTTAATGTAATTATTCCTGGTTGAAAACATTTCCTTGGCTCCATTGATTTATCTTTCCTTCACCCTACCTCAGTTTACCTTCCCAGAAGTCTCTATCTTAGCCACTCCATCTCCTCCACTCCTGCTCTGTTCTGTTGATGTTTATGTGACCTACCAGCCAGTGTATGCAGTACAGTCCTGAGAATGTGACTCTTACAGCTCCCAAGTGTACAGGGTAATTTTTAAATTTAAAATCAAGGGGCTTAGGCTTTTAGCTCTGGGCTTACTGGTTCACTCCCTATTGTTGGTCTAGAGAGTAGATACCTCTTGGTTACAGTCAGTGAGGAAAATATTTCAATAACAAAAGGTGGTTGAGAACAATTATTTTTCTCTGGAAAATATTTCAGAAAATGAAAAAAATATTTTTGCTAAAATTTTTCACGAAAGAGTCTACTTTTTTGTTGGAACACCAAACATTGAACTTAATCAGCAAAAAGGCAAAACATCTTTGGGTTTTTGTTTCTTTGTTTTTGCAAACAAAAGTCAAAGTTTTCTGTGGGAATAAAATATCTCCCATGAAGATTTTCATTTTTGTGAAAAACCCATTTTTTGTCCAAAAACAGTGGAGAGGGATAATTTTTGATCTACCCTATCAGTAACACGTTGGTTAGATTTTGCTTTTTATTTTTTTAGTCATTCAGTTTGAAAGCCTGCCAAATGGAAACAACTTTGAACTTTGAAAAACATTTCACTAAAAAAAAATCTTAATTTTTAACCATCTTTAAAAATACCGTCTGTAATAGGGTCTACTGGCCTTTTACAGCATGGTCTTGTTCATCTCAGAAGAAGGGGATTGTGGGACTTGTAGTCCAGAAGGATCATGGGAGTTGGAGACTGACAAAAAATGCTGGGGTGGGGAGCGTTTTTATATATTCTCCCTTCCTTTGGTGCAGACAATGTAAGAGGGAACAAGGTTTGCTTTTTGCTTGGTTCTATGTTGGAGGAAGTTGTGGGATGTCCCTCATCAAAGGAGAACCCATAACAGAAGTTAAATCAGTGCTGTACTATGTGTATAATTAAAGAGGACTAAGAACATCGACTACCCTAGTTAGTGGCAGCACTATATACAAAGGTGACAACCTTACTGGAGCAATAAAAGGGACCTAACTCAAACACATGAGCAGGATGGAGTTGCCATTTCAGATGTCGCCTCTTTTTTGAGGGAGGCAGAGGTTCATTGGTTCCTGGAAAATGTGTCAAGAAAGCTTTATTCCACATAGAGGCAGCAGAATCCCAAAGATGATAAACTTTCCAAGAGAACAAATTAGGTTGTTCGCACTATGAGCAAGATTTGAACCACCTTATCGTAATACCAGGGTCAGGGATTTTGAAACCTGCAGTTCTTTTTTATTATGCTGCAAGCTGTGATTGTTGTTCAGCGCCTGTAAGCTGTGTGTGGGAAAGAGCGAAAAAATAAAAGGCGCACACTGAAACTTTGGGAGCTCGCAGATTTTTTTTATTACTACATGGAGTGTGTCGAACGAATATATAGGATCTTTTACATTTCAGAGCGACATAAGCTGCTGCTCTTTGGGTTCCACCATTATGTAAAAAGCTAAGTCATCAGACTATGTTACTGAAACGTTCAGGAGGCATGAAGTAAGAGCAACAAAGGGCTTGTCTCCACCATAGGTTGGATCAACGCTGCAGCGATCGACCCACCAGCAGTCGATTTATCACTTCTGTTTAGACATGACATAGCAACCTCCAAGCACTCTTCCATCGACTTCAGTAGTCCACCAGGACTAGAAGAGTATGCGGAGTTGACAGGAGAGCATCAGCTGCTGATCTTACTGCATGGAAGACACCGCGGTCAGTCGGTCTAAATACGTCAACATCAGCTGCACTATTCACGTAGCTGAAGTTGCGTATCTTAGATCAACGCGGGGGGAGGGGCGTAGTGTAGACTAGGCCAAAGAGTTGCCTTTGTTGGTCTTTAGAGGCAGTTGCAAATGTGGGTGCCTCCAAATTAGGGGGCTGGAGCGCATGACCTATGAGAAGAGGCTGAGGGATTTGGGTTTGTTTAGTCTGCAGAAGAGAAAAGTGAGGGGGGATTTGATAGCAGCTTTCAGTTTCCTGAAAGGAGGTTTCAAAGAGGATGGAGAGAGGCTGTTCTCAGTAGTGACAGATGGCAGAACAAGGAGCAATGGTCTCAAGTTACAGTGGGAGCAGTCTAATTTGGATATTAGGAAAAACTATTTCCCTAGGAGGGTAGGGAAGCACTGGGCTGGGTTCCCTAGGGAGGAGGTGGAATCTCCATCCTTAGAGGTTTGTAAGTCTCAGCTTGACAAAGCCCTGGCTGGGTTGATTTAATTGGGGGTTGGTCCTGCCTTGGGCAGGGGGCTGGACTCGATGGCCTCCTGAGGCCTCTTCCAGCTCTAGGATTCTATGATTCTCAATCGGTTATTAACTGGTTTGAACAGGCCCCTTACGGCAGAGGGAAAAATCTCCACCTGACGTGAGGGCCGTTGAAGTCCTCCGAAGCAGCTTTGTCAAAATACCACTTGCCGTGTTAGCAGCTCTTACTGCTGCCCCAAGCCACCGCTCATTTGCAATGCTATAACCATCTGCTGTTCTACCGACACAGCCAGGTTTCATCTTTCTTCCCTTTACTGTGTGATGTCCTCCCAAATAATTACCCCATCCAGGGCCCGGCGGTTTCCATAGTGATAGATTTTAAGGCCAGACGGGACTATTTTGATGATCTGAATTGGCTTGCAGCATAAGGCAAGCCATAGAACATCACAAGCCCATGGGTTGGGGGCTGAGCTCAGGTCTGGGCTATTGAGCGTTCTACAGGAGTAGATTATGATGCTCTTTCTTTATGTAGTAGCAATTTCTCAAACATGTGGTCTCTTTGAATTGAAGTAGAATGCCATGGGAAAGAAGGTGGCTCTCAGCATGTGGCTCTCCAAATGTGGCCGCCCTATGTCGTCATGGCTTTAAAGTCATTAGGATCTCAGGATACTACAGGGCTAAATATGGGAGCTGGTACCAATGGGAAGCGATTTTCCCATATTCCATTGTGACCCTATCCCCAGAGCAGCCCAAGGTAATTGCCTTTCAATCTGCCTCATTTTTAGGCAATGAGAGAATATCTGAGTTCAGTTTTCATGGCTCCTCCTGAGCCCCAGCTAAATTGAATTCCTGGTAACTAAGGGTATGTCTATACTGCATCCCTCTGTCGGCATAGGGATGCAGATTAGGCAGGTCGACATTGAAAATGAGGCAGGGATTTAAATATCTCATGCCTAATTTGCATAAAAATGGCCACCACGTTCTGCCGACTCAGCACTTTGTCAGCAAAACGCGGCAGTCTAGAGGGGGATCTGTCGAGAAGGAAAGCCTTTTTCGACAGATCCTGTAAACCTCCTTGCAGGAGGGATAAGGGATCTGTCGAAAAAGGCTTTCTATCTCAACAGATCCCCCTCTAGACTGCTGCTTTTTGCAGACAAAGTGCTGAGTTGGCAAAACTCAGCGGCTATTTCTATGCAAATTAGGCACGGGATATTTAAATCCCTGCCTCATTTGCAATGTCAACCTGCCTAATCTGCATCCCTATGCCGACAGAGGGATGCAGTATAGACATACCCTAAGGCACCTGCCATTACTGGTGGAGTTATACAAGAAAACAATCCCACATGTTTTGTATTCTGCAAAATATGAGGAAAATAGTTTCTTCTGTAAAACATGTGGTTGATACAGTACTAAGTAATCCCACCCCTTTTCAGCTCAGCATTTGAAGTCAATGGGACTTAAATCTATGCTTAAAATTGACTACTTAATTGGGGCTAAAAGATGGAGAGGCCAGATTGTCCCATGGTTGTCCAATAATTTAGGACTTGAGAGATCTGGCTTCAGGGCTACACATGGCCACAGCCTTCCCATGTGACTCCGGGCAAACCACTTAGCCACTCTGTGCCTCAGTTTCCCATTTGCACAGTGGGGTCACAAGCATTGCCTTGACTCTCTGGGGGTTTGTGTTATAAAAATACATTAAAGGTTGTGTGGACATAGTGGAACATTAGAGAGACTTAAATCAATGGTAAAAGGGTTAATAGAAGTGTGGGTAATAAATTCGTTCATCACATTAGTGCTTAAGTCTCAAAGGGTGCACCTGCACTGCACTCGTAGGTCGAAATCGCAACGATCTAATTTGAGCGACGATCTAATTACAAGCATGCCGGATTACAAGGATTACAAGGACGCCGATCGAGGATTACAAGGACGCTGGAATATTGCACCCGTTATTTTGAAATCTATTTTAAAATAACGGGCACATTTAAAGACATGTAATTGCTATTTCAGGATACTTTTGGTATCCCAAAATAGTGCTGCTGTCTAGATATAGCCTAAAATAGGGACTTCCTTAAGGCAATCTGCATTTACTGTCTGGTCAGCTGAACCGCTGTACATATTGGTTTCCCATCCACCCATCTCTGGAGGGCCTGCACACAGCAATACATTCTGGCTGTGTCTATACTGGCCACATATTCTGGAAAATCAGTCGCTTTTCTGGAATAACTTGCCAGCTGTCTACACTGGCCCTTTGAATTTCCGGAAAAGCACTGACGATCTACTGTAAAATTGTCAGTGTTTTTCCGGAAAAACTGTGCTGCTCCCATTCAGGCAAAAGTCCTTTTCCGGAAAACTGTTCCGGAAAAGGGCCAGTGTAGACTGCACCGTAGTGTTTTCCACAAAAAAGCCCCGATCGCGAAAATGACTATTGGGGCTTTTTTGCGGAAAAGCGCGTCTACATTGGCACGGACGCTTTTCCAGAAAAAGTGCTTTTCCGGAAAAGCATCCTGCCAATGTAAACGCACTTTTTCCAGAAATACTTATAACGGAAAAGTGTTCCGTTTTAAGTATTTCCGGAAAAGGGTGCCAGTGTAGACGTAGCCTCTCTGTGTGGAAGGCACAGGTGCTACTTCTGACAGATTTTCTCAGTATTGCCCCAGAATTTGCTTCATGGACTCATTTGATTCTGCCACTATCCACCTTAGGGAAGAGCGAGGAATAGGCTGTAAATGGAGATCTCCCCCATAAGCCCTTTAACCTGTCATATTTAGTCCTTTGCCAGCCTCCCTCTGTTCTGTGATGTTAAGAGATGCCATCAGTTTGGGGAAAAACTGTCAAAGAACAGTCAGGAAAGGCTCCGGAGGGGACTGGGTTTAGCCTGTGCAGCATTTCCGATGGACACAGGGAGATTTAAATCACTGAGAAGGTCAGTCCCTGGAATGAGCCCAGTCTGTAAAGGACACTGAAGTATACACTAATTATGAAGGAGCTGAATGGAAAATGCCAGCAGGGAAGTAGAGGGGACGGTCGGGGAGAGGAGGAAAATAGGACGGGCTTCTCTCTTCGAAGAGCAACGTTTCGGCTCTCGTTTTTGCTTTTTTTTGTAACCAGCAGTAGGGGAAACGATCTTGAATTTATAACAAATAGTGCTAAATGTGCCAGCTGCTTTGCTCATTCCATCACCCTCCGATTTTACTTTCTCTTCTCTCTGTGGCACTGAAACAAAGCTCTCACCACCTTGGAGTTTTGTGTTTGGCACTCGCATGCCCTTCCCCGCGGTCATTTTAAACTCCACAGCCTCTGCCACTTGGGCTAACGGAAAATCCCTGGTCATTGTAGGGTCTGTGACACACAGTTGAGCCGTTCTGATCCCATCCAGCAGAGGACAATAGTGCACAAAGACACAGGCCAGCTCATTGTGGTGTGAACATGGCCTTTAGGATGAGAAAACGTGAACTGTGGTGGGCCAGAGACCGTGCCAAGGTACCTGAGACTAGGGATTCATGGATGTTAGAGACAAATACCCAAGAGTTTGGAGGCTTGTGTTACAGGCTCATGAAAACTGGCTTTCTTGTGAGATTTTCAGTCCTTGTTTTGCTTGCAGTTAGACAGAAACTGTGGTAGGGGCAGGCAGACCTTCTCACTATATTCCTCCATCAGGAAGGTGCTAGCTAATGGTACATCTACATTGCAACACTATTTCGAAATAACTAGCGCTATTCCAAAATAATTTAGTCCGTGTCTCCACAGCAGGCAGTTATTTTGAAATAGTGTCAAAATACTGTCAAGCTGGAGGACTTCTTACTCCGACTCCTGTAACCCTCATTGTATGAGGAGTAAGGGAAATCAGAGGAAGAGCGCTCTACTTTGAAATAAGTGCTGTGGAGACGCTCCCTATTTCCAAATAAGCTATTTCAAAGTAAGCTACGCAACTGATGTAGCTCAATTTGCGTAGCTTATTTTGAGTTAAGTCCTGAAGTGTAGCTACACCGTACATTGTATGAAAGAGGAAGATATTTTGGGTGAGGAGGGGAAAATTACCCGGATGCTTCTGAAAGCTAAGATCTGGGATTGGATCTAGAAATAGGCAAATGTTGGTGATTATTTCTCTCTATAATGGCCAATAGGGCATGGGAATGCCCCAGCTCCAATGACGACTGCCCTGGGACTTTGCCCTATTGGACATAAGTAAAGTAAGGTGAGCTTTATATAGCATATCTCATACGTTAGCCAGCCAGCCACCAACTGATCTTTTAATGATTGTGTGTCTCTTGATCGCTAACTACCAGATGGTATCATTATATGGTGCTGGGAAAACATCACTTGAGTTTTTACAGCCAATTCTAGCGTTAAGAAAACATAGTTTTATAAATGTCAATTGACTATTAAATACTCCCGCATTAGAAATGTCGGAGTTAAAATAATTTTGTCCTTGTGCTGCACAATAAAAGGAATAATTGCATCCCTGCCTTTATGTGTAGTACGGCTGCGTTTCCATCACAGGACACGGGCTATCGTAAACCTGAGGTGCTGGGTTCAAGCCACCAGAGTGCTAATGTGGATTTTTTAGCTTCAGTTGTCCATAGTGTTGGTGAAGGTGAGTCTGGGTTTGGGGAGTTATTTTTATTCTACTGGCATGTATTGCAAGGTTTCCTTAACAGCATTTGGGATGGACAAGGCATACTTAATCCTGCTTCAGTGGGGAGGGGAGGGGGGGGGGTGGATTAGACAACCTCTTGAGGTCCCTTCTAGTCCTGTATTTCTACATTCCTGTGATTCCTTCTAAGGACACAGGAATGAATTAAACTTCACAGAGCTACTCTGATAATAAAACCTATCTTTAGAATTATCTGCTCCATCTTAAAGGTGGAGAAACTGAAACACTCAGAGGCTGTCCTTCAGAGCTTATTTGACTTGGTGTTGCAAGTACTTAGTGTCTGCGAGAATCTGTTCCTAACAGAGTTGCCCCAAAAAAGGAGTAAGCCAGTGGCAGAGTTGGGAATCAAACTGACTCCTAATTCTTTTGCTCTGCCGTGATGATGCCTAGTTTCTAGTGTCTGCCGTATACAGTAGAGACAGTATAGCCCAGGACTACTCAACTACCCCCATGGGTGGGAGCCAAAACCAACCAACCAAACAAACAAAACAGACACTATAATGGTCTTCTGTTGATATGTGGTTTAATAGTTAAATTCCTGGTCTGTCATTGCTCATTAAAAGTACTGTCGTATGGGTGGAAATCAGGTAAATATTGCATTTTATTAATATCAGCAGAACTGACTTAAATGGGGCCTGTGTGTTGTGTAGTCTTGCCTTAATCTTTGTATTCATGCCTGTCAGTGTAAAAGAAGCTATTTGCATATATTTGCATATATATTTGCGTGTATATGCAACCACACTTAAGCTGCGGCCCTCAGCATGTGGTGTGAGTATCATTGTGGCCCCTGGGGCTTCCAAAGTTGAGTAGCCCTGGCATAGCCAATAGTTTTGTATTTTTGTGATCCAAAATTTACGATGGTACCTGACAAATTGGGAGTAACCTCAGAGGAAGATTTATTTCCATTTTTCCTTCTGGCCAAACACATTTTTTCAGGCTTGATGTTCTCCCCTATGCCCCAACTTGGAAAGTTTGTTCCTGTTGAAGCGTGACCGGATTACAAACATGGACATTACAGAGGCCAACATGGTGCCCGGAAATGATGGACATTTTCGTTTTTGTGGTGGGAGATGTGCCCTCATTAATACTCCACCATATAGCCACAGAGGGGCAGAGAGAGACTTTCTAGGAAAGCGTGGTATGTGGCAGAAGCCCATAGCGGATCTTCCACTAGTCTCTGTTGGCCTAGCTCCATCAATGTAGCCCATGTCCATTTCTACCAACTGAAGAGCTGCCCTTGTTGACAGAGAGTCTAGGGGTCTGCCCTGCTGTGATGATAAATCAGCCCTTGAGGTAGAGCTGGGAGATAACCCAGGAGAGCCTGGCACTTCTCTGAAAAGGAAACAAACATCTCTTTTTGTGTCTGAGAAACCATCCAGGAGGCTCCTAGGCAGAGACTCCTGGAAATGAATATCATCATGTTGTCAGTTTCAGTTAAGTTTATGTCAGTGCTACATTTCCCATTTTGCAAATACTTCCCAGGGTTTTGTAACCAATTTGGCCCAGGGAAGAATCTTGGCAGGAACAATTTCATCTGGGAAGTCTGCAAAAACAACAATAACAACAACAAAAACAAGCTCCCTCCCCCGCCCCCCATACCCCAAAACCAGCCTGACCAACCCACAACAACCGTAGCTCGATAATACATCAAAGTTGTTTGCAGTTTATGTAGGCAACAAAAGCAAAGGGGTTTGCTGGTTTCTGGGGCATTTTTGTCCTTTCGGATCAATAAATAAGTGTCAAAAGGGACCTAAGAACAAAAGGAATTTGGTACGTGGGCTAGTCGCTACCAGTTGATGCACTGAAAAAGCACTTAATGGTTTTTGTTGTGTGTGTGTGTGTAGTTTTAAAATGTTCTTTTAACTGCAGCACGCTCGATCTCTGGGATAAATATTATGTGTTTTCAATTACATTTAGAACCTTTTTCACCTGTCTCTTGCATTGCACACTCTTGGAAATATCCTAGGATTTTTGTTTTCAAGGTGTTTTAGGAGAGAAAGTAGAATAGCTACAAGAAACAAGCGTGAGTGTTAGGGGAAACACATGTAAATATCACATTAAAGAAAGGAACAGAGGGATGGCTATGTGATATTGACCCTGCGGTCCATTTCCTTTGATAGCTTGTCTCCAAGAATGGCCAGTACCAGCTGCCTCAGGGGAAGATTGCAAGAAAACCTGAGTGGGCAATTTTAGAATCAAAGACATTTTCTTCCACAATTCCCCTCTATCTCTTGAAGCAGAAGCATTTATCTCCCTTCCAATCTTCTATTAAATCTATACCCATGTAGCTCTTGATGCTCTTATCTGTATAGATCTAGAAGATGTACCCGGCATTGCTTGGGTCCTTAACTCTAAGTTTTGTTTATCTTAATTTAGATCATTGCTCTGGGGTGGGGCTGGGGATGTGGGATGAGTAGGCATCCGTCCTGGGGAGAGAAGACAACCCCCGCTCTCTCTCTCCTCACAGCAGCTTGGGGCCAGGTGAGAAGTGCCTGTGAACAGGCTAGGGGCGGGGCTAGGGAACAGACAGACCCACAAGCTCTCTGAAATGTGTATAGATAGTTGTTTCTTTCTCTACCCCTTCCCTTGCTGGCCCAATGGGGTTGTAGTTATCCTGGTCCCCATCTCTGGTCCATTGCTGCCCCCTGTGGTCATTCTACGGTATAACCCCCTCCTACCACACTCCTTCCTTTCCCTTTTATGAGGAAAGGATCCAGGCACGTCCCATTGTCCCGGCACAACCAACCCCCGACCTTGTTTCAAGTTCTGACAAGAGGAAGTTGCCGACCGAATATGGTGGACCTAGCTCTGACCATTGAGGAGGAGTTCTTGAACATACAGACTCACAGACAGAAAAAGTTTCTAAAACATATAGTAGATCTAATCCTTTTATAATTCACCTGGCCTCGTGGCGGCTGTATACTCCAGGCCTGATTTCCACAGACAGATAGTTTGCAGGGTGGTGGGTGGGGAGGTGGAAATATTTCCTTCTATTGGTTTTAAAAGTTACTCCTGTTGGAACTCTGCAAAGAGAACTATGTTTTTAAATGCAATACTTGCAGAATAGCAGCGGGAATAACAGGAGCTGACGTCCATTGAATGTCCCAAATTGTGCCCTGACTAGGAATTGCAGCTCCCCCAAATATATTACCTGCTGTTAAGTGCCTCCACGCTCCAAGGACCAGGTTCTGCTTTCATTCACCCCAGCAGTAACCTCGAGGAACTCTGCTCACCCACAGAGGAGCCTCTATCTATCGAGGCCCATGTGTCAGAAAAACGAGCACCACATAAGACCATCCTGTGGGAAGACCCTCCGGAGGAGCTCTTCAAGAGATGCTCCTTGGGAGAGATTTCCACAAGGGACTCCTCACCAGGAACAGGCTTCCCCAACCCTGATGACCCACTGGGATCAGGGCAGGGCCAGGGAGTTCCGTGAGAGTGCTCTACGCCTCTGCAGCACCTCTGTGCTCAGACAAGGCAGGCCCAGTACACCCATGGGTGGGGACGCTCCTGTCGCTGCCCCCAGGAGGTGGCATTTCACTGCCCTACAGGGAAACTTTCTGCTCTGAGCCATGCAGGAGCAGGGGGAGGCTCATGTACATTCCCTCCTCCCTGCTGAGGTGGATTCTTTTCCCTGGATAGCTCTGAAGACCACAGAGTGTGGGGTCAACGTTGGCATGGAAGCAGCTTCAATAGCAGAGACAGTGATTTTGCTAAGAACATAAGACCGGCCACACTGGCTCAGACCAAAGGTCCATCCAGCCCAGTATCCTGTTGGCCAACAGTGGCCAATGCCAGGTGCCCCAGAGGGAGGGAACACAACAGGGAATCATCTAGTGATCTCTCCCCTGTCGCCTACTCCCAGCTTTTGACAAGCAGAGGCAAGGGACACCATTCCTACCCATCCCATGAAATTATTTAGCTCTTTTTTGAACCCGGTTAGGGTGCTTCTACACAAGTTCTTATGTTCTTAGCCTTGCAAATTGCATACAGCTGGTCCCTGAGTTGCGAATGGTCGACTTACAACCATTCGCAGTTACGACCAAAGCTGTCGTAAATGGCAGACCCCGAGTTACAAACGTGATTCACGCTTACAAACAGCGCGGTTGCCTGTAACTCAATGGCGTCCGACTTATGAATGAACCGAGTTACGACCAACTGCTTGGTCCGTAACCGGTTTGTAAGTCGGGAAGAGGCTGTATCTTATTTTGATCTTATTTCAAAATAGCTTATTTTGTCATTTGGTGCTGTCTACACAGCACCAAATTTCAAAATAAAGTGCAATCCCAACACATCCCTTAATCCTCGTGCAAAGAAGTTTACAGGGACATTGGAATAGTGAGCCTGTTGTATTTCGAAATAATGGACTTGCTCTTCAGGTGCGGAATAGCTATTTCGGGATACCAGAGTCAGTGTAGACATAGCCTTAAAGTCCTGGCCTTCACGATATCATCTGGTAAGGAATTCCATAGGTTGACTGTGCACTCTGTGAAGCAAAACTTCCTTTTGTTTGTTTAGACCTGCTACCTATTAATTTCATTTGGTGACCCCTAGTTCTTATGTTGCAGAACAAGTAAATAAATTCACTTTCTCCATACCTGTCATTATTTTATAGACATCTATCATATCTCCCCTTAGTCTCCACTTTTCTAAGCTGAAAAGTCCCAGACTTTTTAATCTCTCTTCATATAGCACCCGTTCCAAACTCCTAATCATTTTTGTTGCCCTTTTTTCAACCTTTTCCAATGCTAAGGTATATTTTTTGAGATAAGACATCCGTATGCAGTATTCAAGATGTGGGCATAACATGAATTTATATAGTGGCAATAAGATATTCTCTGTCTGATTCTCTATCCCCTTTTTAATGATCCCTAACATTCTGTTTGCTTTTTCGTTTGCCACTGCACACCGAGTGGATGTTTTCAGAGAACCATCCACAATGACTCTAGCTCTTGAATGGTAATAGCTAAATTAGTCCCCATCATTTTGTATGTGTAGTTGGCATTATGTTTTCCAATGTGCATTACTTTGCATTTATCAACATTAAAATTCATTTGCCGTTTTGTTGCCCAATCACTTAGTTTGGTGAGATCCTTTTAATGCTCCTCACAGTTTGCTTTGGTCTTAACTACCTTGAGCAGTTTAGTATCATCTGCACGTTTTGCCACCTCACTGCTTCCTCCTTTCTCAAGACCATTTATAAATAGGTTGGCTGAGATCGGTCCCAGGACAGACCCCGGCAGGACACCACTAGATACCTGTCTGCACTCTGAAAACTGGCCATTTATTCCTACTCTCCACATCAGATCCCGCTGGTCCCACGAGAGCCTAAAGCATGATCAATGTGTTTGCTGGGCTGAAGACCTGCCCCTTGTTCCCAGCAGGGAGAATTGCATCCAGCCACCCTCAGTTCCCTTCACATGAAGTGCTCCTCCTCGCTGGATGGCAGGCAGGATGTCCGTGGTGCTCCAGGACAGCCTGTGAAATGGGCCCATTTCCTACTGGGCCATCATCACCGTTTGCCCACCTCTTATTTTCCCTAGCAGGCAAGCCTGAGCTCCCTGCCCATCCACAGTGATCCTGGGGCAGAGCTGATCCAGTATTGGCAGGAAACACATGGGGATCCTGCTACCGGCTGTGCTGTGCCTAGTCAGGAGCCCGCAGAACACTTGGACCTGGCAATCTTTTTCCAGCTCTGTACACAATGTCTATACACAATGCCCGTCTGTACACAGCTCTGTACACGGACAGTGCCCGTCTATACACAACGCCCGTCTGTACACAGCTCTGTACACGGACAGTGCCCGTCTATACACAATGCCCGTCTGTACACAGCTCTGTACACGGACAGTGCCTGTCTATATACAATGCCCATCTGTACACAGCTCTGTACACGGACAGTGCCCGTCTATACACAATGCCCGTCTGTACACAGCTCTGTACACGGACAGTGCCCGTCTATACACAGCTCTGTACACGGACAGTGCCCGTCTATACACAGTGCCCGTCTGTACACAGCTCTGTACCCGGACAGTGCCCGTCTATACACAGTGCCCGTCTGTACACAGCTCTGTACACGGACAGTGCCCGTCTATACACAATGCCCGTCTGTACACAGCTCTGTACACGGACAGTGCCCGTCTATACACAATGCCCATCTATACACAGCTCTGTACACGGACAGTGCCCGTCTATACACAATGCCCATCTATACACATCTCTGTACACAGATAATGCCCGTCTATACACAGTACCCATCTATACACAGCTCTGTACACAGATAATGCCCGTCTATACACAATGCCCATCTATACACAGCTCTGTACACAGACAATGCCCATCTATACACAGCTCTGTACACAGATGATGCCCGTCTATACACAGTGCCTGTCTATACACAATGCCCATCTGTACACAGCTCTGTACACCCAGAATATTTGCTTCAGTTTGTAAACAAATTCCTTCCTCAGTGTTCTGGGGATTGTGTTCCTTGCAGAAGTTCTGCTCCGGTAGCTTTGTTACACATATTTCACACTGGTGCAAATGACTACACAAGAAGCAAGTAATGGAGAATCAGCCAGTAGGTAAATACTCCCAGAAGTGATTTTAGGCTGAAATCTGAACCTCAGTCATAACCACAAGCCACAGCTTTTGCTGTGGCATTTCCAGTTCGACTACAACTAGCAAGTCGCCAGGATACCATGAGAGATTTTTCCCATGTGAGATTTCTAGACCAAGACTTTTCAGAAAGATTCTCATTAGCTTTTCCGAACTGACTGAAACTTCTGGACCACTGAACGTTTTCCCATCACTAAGTTAGGCAGCAGCTCTTCTGTTGAACAGACTGAGTTGGACCCATGCTGTGTAGTGAACCGTCTCTTATCAGAGCCACACAGACAAGATGTTTCCCAACTCATTTAGATGCAATCCGTTTGTATCACACAGTAATGGCCACAAAAGATAAGGAGACCCTCTTTATGAATTCTGCCTGTTGGAAATCAACAAACCCTCTAAAATGATGATTCGTCAGGAGTGAATTCATTCTCAGAAAGAGAAGCAATTGAAACTCCCATCTTTTAGTTCCCTGGGTATTCCCCAGAGCCTCCTCCATAGAATGGGTTTAGTTTAATCTTTCCATCGTTAAGTGTAGCCTGCATGAAAACTCCATGAGAACTTACGATGAGGAAGGAGTATCCTATTTGCTACACCGCAGGTTCCTTTAAGTAATGTAGGTTAGATGAGTTTCCGTCAATTATTCCCCTTAGCAGGTTGTTATTTAGAACAAGGTGGGGAAGCCAGTGGCTTCTGCGCTTGTGCCTACAGGGTTGTACAGCAGTAATTGGATTAGCAGATGGTGGCTCATCAGAGCTATTTAATTATGCCATCGAAGCTGGAGTATGGGCAGGAGATAATGAGCCATGGGTGTATAGGCGCTAGGCAGACATGTGCCCTGTATGACTTGGAGAAGCCGGAGGCGTGTAACAGAGTTGAAGGGGATCTGTAGCTTGGAACCAAAGACCTACTTCTGACAAGGTTCCTGGCCTAGGCTCGGAAGCAGCTTGGATCAGCTGAAGTCAAGGCACTAAGCTCCCCAACTCCTAGCCTGCAGGGGGTGCTGGGCTGGGGCAGGAGATTGGTGTGCAGGGCCAGGGGGTGCTCATCGCAGCTGCCAGGTCCCTGCGATCTCCACGTGCAAGGAGGCTCATGTCCACAGGCACCGCCCCTGCAGCTGCCATTGGTTGGGATTCCCGACCAATGGGAGCCATGGTGCTGCCATTTGTGGCCTCGGGGACCCAGCAGCCTCTTCCAGGACTCACACAGAGCCAGACAGGCTGGTCTGCTCTGGAGTTCCCAGCTGGCCCCCACACAACCTGAGCCGGTGCCTTTTTCACTGCTTCCTTTGCACGGCAGCTATGTACACAGGTACACTGATGCCTTGAGTCACTCCTCCATCATTATCGACCTCAGGACATGCCCCCGGGTGGCTGTGTGTATTGCTACCCCATGGCCATCTCCGATTGGTGGGGCTTCATCTCCTGGCTTGAGCGATCCACCTTCTTGCTGTAGGATGCATGCCACTCTACAACTCTGTCCAGTAACGTGTGCTCTAACCCATCTCTGCTGCATTGGTCAGCTGGTTTTAGGAAGAGGCCCTGCCTTGGTGATTCCCTCTTCATTGTCAGAACACTTTTTGGTGGTTTGCCTTTCCTCTTAGGGCTGTCAGGGCAAAAGAACGTCTCCCACATCACGTGTCAGAAACTGTTACTGGAGCATGATTTGGGGCAAAGAGACACACTAATGCAGTTACACTTTCTGCCCTGTCTTGGAGCAGAGCAGTTTCACTTGGGTGTTGGTTAAATGAGGAAATAGTCGATTGTTCTCTTCCGGTTCGTGGCTGTAGCCCAGAGAAACAGCCAGCAGAAGACACGTGTCACAAACCTGGCTCCGCATCGCCTCTGCATAAATTGACGCGCGAATTAATTTCCAGCTAGTTAGACATTGTCCCAGGGTGATTCTTTGTGATATTTTGCATCAGGGAATGTGGCAAGCCAGCTTTCCTTAATTAATACAATGTGCAATGCTTCACCCATAAGCATATGGACTCCTCTCACAGCATAGCCTATACATTACAGCTGTGCCGAGTGGCAAGTTGGCAACCCCTCTTTGGACAATTTAAGCTGTATTTTTTATTCCTATGCCACTGCACTAATGTTTTAAATGATGTTCCCACTCCAAAGCTTTTCAGAGACACCCAGCTCTGTCTTGGCTTCTGTTAGCAGCTGGATCGTTGAGCTTTAGTGCATCAGCCGTGTCTTATTGGCAATCAGAAAATGTTCCTGCACTCGAAGGGAATGAAACATGCATGCAAGGGAGCTTCTTTGGATGGCTGTATTCTAAAGTGCCGGGTGTCAGAAGGGGATGCGTTGTGCCAAGCCACAAACTCTTTTGGATTTAAAGTGCTTTCCAAATAGTCCTTTGCATAGAGAGAAACTAGAAGCGGAGTTGAATCTCTGAGGGTATGTCTACACTACCCTCCTAATTCGAACTAGGAGGGTAATGTAGGCATACCGCACTTGCAAATGAAACCCGGGATTTGAATTTCCCGGGCTTCATTTGCATGAAGCCGGCCGGCACCATTTTTAAATGCTGGCAGTTCAAACCCCGTGCCGCGCGGCTACACGCGGCACGGAGTAGCTAGTTCGGATTAGGCTTCCTAATCCGAACTAGCTGTACTCCTCATTCCACGAGTACAGCTAGTTCGGATTAGGAAGCCTAATCCGAACTAGCTACTCCGTGCCGCGTGTAGCCGCGCGGCACGGGGTTCGAACTGCTGGCATTTAAAAATGGCGCTGGCCGGCTTCATGCAAATGAAGCCCGGGAAATTCAAATCCCGGGCTTCATTTGCAAGTGCGGTATGCCTACATTACCCTCCTAGTTCGAATTAGGAGGATAGTGTAGACATACCCTGAGTGTACAATGAGGACAGATGGAATGATGGTTATATACGAAGCACACTCAACACTGGTGGCATTGTTCTAAACAAAGTTTCTGTAGAACCAGGTAGTAAATGCTACCTCTATTCCACTGCTACAGGCCTTTCCAATGGGAATCGCCTAGAGCTTTACAAAGATTAACTCACTGGGCCTCATGGCAGTACACTGAGCATTATGTTCCTTTTCGTGATGTAGCAGCTGAGTCACAGAGAGGTGGCCTGCAATCCCTCAATAAACCCATGCTATACATCCAAACAAACCTGGGTTTGAGTTCTGCTGTTGACTGCCAGGAAAAGTTGGTTGAAAATGATAGTTTCTTAAAAAAAAAAATGTCTGTTAGTTGACATTTTCAATGGAAATGTCTAGTTTTTTCTATCCAACAAAGCCAGTGTTTATTTTTTTAACCAATGTTTTGTTTCATTTTTATTTGCAGCAATCGAAAACCCCTTAGTTTATGAGCTAGTTTTTTCTCCCCAAAGGGGGTGGGCAAGCAAGAAAGAAAGACTGAAAACCAATCATTTTCATTTTTTTCTCAAAAAGTCAACTGAAACCGATCTTTTGATAGATTGAAACTTTAGAAGGAAACAACAATTCCCTGCAAAAATTTCTCCTTTCCTTTCTTGAGCCTGAGCCTGGCTGTCAACAGCACAATTAAACATCCCCTTAGCTCGAGCCCAGACCAGCCATGGGTTTTTAATTGCAGTGTAGATATTCCCTCTGAGGCTTCCTCGTTCTGGTGGATGAATCCATCTGGGTTGGCTTTTAAATGACCTCCGTCCAACCTCTCTCTCAACAGCTAGGAGCAACAGACCAAACGGGAGTGAAAATACAAATGATCTTGTCCATAAAGTAAGCATCAGTTCTCTGAATTCACACAGGAAGCAGATCTGTCCAAGAACATGCCATGGTCCCTCAGCAGTATAGCTCGTTGAAAAAAAAAATCAACATTTTTGACTAAAAAAGTCACATTTCTCTTAAAAACTTTGTTCAAAATTGCTCATTTTCTGGCAAATTATCCATCTGGTCAGAAAACTTTCCTTTTGTAGGGTTTTTTTGAAGGAAAAAAGTAACAATTTTTTCACAGAAATCTTTATCTACCTTATCTATCTGTGATCCATGGTGCATTTATCGGTCCTGGTAGTATCAGAGACTCAGACCCTCAAATATATTTAAGTTTCTAACTCCCCATGAAGGCGGTTGGAATTAGGTGCCTTGCCGAATCTGAAGTGCACGTCTTCCATGCAAAATTTAAGTGCAATAGCAAAGCCCCTAGGGAAGTGTTTACAGGTGGTCCCCGACTTGTGACGCGATCGGTTCCTGGGGAAGTGTTGCAAGTTGAAGGCGTCATAACTTAAACCCGCATTTATGATAGGTGCCGTGAGCCGTCATAATTTCAGGCCAAGGACGTAAGTCGGGGGCTTTCGGCCCCTTCTGAACTTACAAAAATGGTCGTAAGTGTGTGGGGTCGCAACTCAGGCCATCGTAAGACGGGGGTTTCTTGTATTAGCACTCCTCATGGCTTTAAAATGCTCATGAGTTTCCAGTTCTTACTGCTCCCCTGCAATCATCTCAGTCAGTCATGCCCTGCATGGATACAACATTTATATTCATATCTGCATCCATCTTCACAAAAATGGGTCATACCAGATGCAGGTACCTATGGATATACAGCAGATATCTGCAAATTTACAGGATTCTAGATACAAAATTTGTGTCCGCATCCATAGCTGCAAAAATGACTGCAGATATCCGCATCCACATCGGCAGAAATGGATACCTGCGGATATAAAGTGGATATCCATGCGCTTGCAGGGCTCCATCACTTAATACCACAGCTGGGAAATTATGAGGCTGTCTCAAACAGTGAATGATGGGTCAGGTGCTGATTTTGGCTCAGTGGATTTTCTCCAATTTGCCATCTGCAGTCCTGGTGCTTTAAAATTCTTCCTGTGCTGGACAAAGGAAATTTTCCCCCTCTTTTATTTTAAAAGAACTCAGTGAGATTCATCGGAATCCACCCCGCAGGTCAAGCAATATCAATGCAATGTAGGGCAGGAGGCATTTCCAAGACTGCAGTCTCTCTTGATGAGTGCAAATGGGATTTGAGCAGCAGGAGCAGATAAATGACTCTGAATATTTCATGCGGGTTCTCAGTTCTTTGGTGAGAAAGAATTAGGAAACTGAAGGAAAATACATCCGCAGATTTTGTTTGGTAATGGGACTCCCTCTTAGATTCCTTCAAATCATCCACAGACCTAGAAATTGATGTGTAGTTTCTGTGAAGTATGGTGCCCTTTTCATTAATGCTGGTGGGGAGGAGAAAAGAAAAACCCTAAAGATTCCCCAGGAGCTTTAAATGAGCAGGCTTGTGGAGGCTCTATTCAGAAGTAAAAACAAACAAAAAAAAATCAGCTGAGTGTAGACGCCTGGCAACTTCCAGCCTTACCTTGCACATTTCCCATCCTAGTGATTGCCCCTGCAGACGTCCAGAAGTGTCGAGTCGTAGAAATTAGAGCTTGAAGAAAACTATAAATCCAGTCCCTGGGGACGAATGCAAGATCGTTCCTTGCAGCATGTTCCCCTCTGCTTTTTTCAAACCTGATTTGAAATGCTCCAATTAATGGGGCTTCTGCCACATCCTTTGGGAGGCACTGCCACAGTCTAACACCATTAAGAAAATGTCTCCCGTTATTCAGCCCCAGAGGGTACTGGCCTATTTTCTGTAGGCTAGATCCGGTTATAGAGATGACTGAAGTTAATAGCAGTAAAACAGACAGAGGTTCCCATTTACCATGGTCTTACCACGTATGAAAGTTATTTGCACCCACACAAAACATACTGCGAAATCAAAATGGTGGCACTATATGGCCACTGTGCAGATGTGTAAATGGCAACACAACGTGCTAGGTGGGGTGGGGAAAGAGGCCCTGGGTTCACTAGGGTTGGCTGTGCAGTTCCGCAACAGGCCTACAGTAAGAGCTGTATAGTCTAACATATCAGGAAGTCTTTGAATGAGCGAGCTGAGTTCTATTACACTTCACCCACGTCTTGGCTCTGTCCACATGTGGTTCTGTATTTTGGTCAGATTAGACACACACGCTGTCCATGCTCTTCCTGTCTGTAAACACCTCAGTGTTTATTCACTTCTGGGTCAGGCTGCTGTTTAACTTTCAGCAGAATAATAGGCAACATCCATTAATTTGATTGGGATTGCCTAAAAGATATGGACGTGTTTCTCCCTTATCCCCTGCACAGTATCTTTCTTTCTTTCTTTCTTTCTTTCTTTCTTTCTTTCTTTCTTTCTTTCTTTCTTTCTTTCTTTCTTTCTTTCTTTCTTTCTTTCTTTCTTTCTTTCTTTCTTTCTTTCTTTCTGCCTGCCTGCCTGCCTGCCTGCCTGCCTGCCTGCCTGCCTGTAAGTTTGTGCATTTTCCTGTCCATGAGTCCGTTCAACTGTGAGTCCATTTCATAGAATCATAGGGTCGGAAGAGACTTCAGGAGGTCGTCAAGTCCCAGAACTCAGAAGGTTTGCTCAAGAACTCCTCCTAAACACTCAGAGCCAGGGTCACCAATTTTGGTTTGCAGCTTCCTCTTATCCCCTGAAAAGCAAAGTCCGGTTCTTGTGCCTTGAAAACAGGAAGGGCCTGGAATCTGTTTGTATTCCATAGCACAGAAAGGAAGGGGCTGAGAGCAGCAACAGCTATGCTCTGCATTGACCATTGGGGGCAGCGGGTGCAGGGGACAGTTATACAGCAGTGTGAACCCAGGGTGGGGGGAAGAAAGTAGTCACTCCAGGAAGAGAGTGGCCAGCTGAGGCCAGAGCTCTCCGTATTACTGGCCACCATCCACAGGTAAGTGGTCCCCTGCCTCCAAGCCCTCCCTCCCAGCTCTTGGCATCAGAGCTGGATGGGGAGGCAACCACCCAGTGCCCCCCAGGAGCTGCCACCACACCCCCTGCCCTGATTCCTGCACCCCACCCATGATCCCCCCCACACTCAACCACCTACCCTGACTCCTGCACCTCCACCAGCCAATGCTGGGTACGTCTTCTAGTTTCACTATAAATGTATGAAAAACTTAAAAAACAACGAATAGTCTGCTAGCACTTTAAAGACTAACAAAACATGTAGGTGGTGTCATGAGCTTTCGTGGGCATGGCCCACTTCAGATGACCGGTCATATGAAGAAGTGGGCTGTGCCCATGAAAGCTCATGATACCATCTACGTGTTTAGTTAGTGTTTAAAGTGCTATCAGACGATTAGTTGTTTTTTAAGTTTTTTCTGTTAGGGTGTGTCTAAACTACATGGCTCCATCGATGGAGCCATGTAGATTAGGCTGATCGGCAAAGGGAAATGAAGCCGCAATTTAAATAATCGCGGCTTCATTTAAATTTACATGGCTGCCGCACTGAGCCGACAAACAGCTGATCAGCTGTTTGTCGGCTCAGCGCGCTAGTCTGGACGCTCTTGCGCTGACCTGAAAGCCCTTTATCGACCTCCCCGTTATGCCTCGTAGGATGAGGTTTACCGGGGAGATTGATAAAGGGCTTTCATGTCGACAGGGGAGCATCCAGACTATCGCGCTGAGCCGACAAACAGCTGATCAGCTGTTTGTCGGCTCAGCGCGGCAGCCATGTAAATTTAAATGAAGCTGCGATTATTTAAATCGCGGCTTCATTTCCCTTTGCCGAACAAACAAATCTACATGGCTCCGTCGACGGAGCCATGTAATTTAGACGTACCCCCACAGACTAACTCAGCGACCCCTCTGAAGCTTATAAATGTATGTTCCTCTTTTTCTGTCTAATCCTCATCTCCTGAAAAACATCCTTCTGAGCAGTCCACATCCATTACACCTGTCTCTTTCTAGGACCAGTGATGAGTCCCTGCGTTCTGGCATCTCAGCCGACAATGGCCAGGTGTCTGAGGCTGCATCTTCTTCAGATCTCATCCCTCCTTTTGTGCTTTAGTTCTTTCTGTGATAGAGCTGTGCACAGCTCTCACCTGGCACCTGGTTCCTAACCAGATGGCCCCTGAGGTTTACTGGCCTGGCCCCCCGTTCCAAGCGTTCATGGCCTGGTTTATGGAACTGAGGCAAACCGAGGTGAAGTTTTGACTCCTGATAAGTTTCAGCTGAGTGTGAAATCCAGGTGAAACCTAAAGGCAGAGCGGACTCACAGAGATTGCATCCTGGGGAAGTATTCACACAAACCCCTGCACAGCGAAAGTGGAGAGAGATTTGTGCTGCGTTGAGTTAGTTCTTTCCTTATGGATTCAGAAACAGAAAGGCCGTTGTTTCAATTTTTTCCCCTCCTTCCCTCCATTTGTCTGCTTGACCTATCGTTTAGCTGCCTCTGTTACTTCTTTCCCAAATCTGACCGGAGAAGACATTCTCTGATGAGACCCTTTCCAGCTAACTAGCAAGCAAAATAAATACGATGGGAAGTTGACCTTAAAGAATTTCGCCTTGAGCTTCTAAACACAAAGTTTGTCCAGCCAGTGACAAATCCCTTAGCATGTCTGAGTCCTGTAGATCACCTGCACACAAAGACCTCTGGTGTCATTTTGTGACCTAACGTTTCTGCAGATCAAACACTTTGAAAGGTTTGGGTTCAGAATGTGGTGGTGTGCTCACCTGAACTGCTTGTGTACCTCCTGACTACCTAACACTGTTCCATGAGTTGTAACTCTAGGAGGCCAATGAGGAACTGGATTTTCCACATGCTTTGTTCTCTTACTAGCAGGGGCTGTCATGTTCTGGATTCCTGAAGTTAGTAGCTATGACTGTGGCTGCTGTGTCTCCAAATCTTGTTAGCATGGCTAGTGCTTTAGTAGCTGCTCTGTAGCACTGGAAATTGAGGAGTCTTAGAATCTGATCTTGTTTTAGCAGGTTTAAAACTAATAAAAGAAAGTTCGTCTTCACACAGTGCATAGTCGACCTATGGAACTCCTTGCCAGAGGAGGCTGTGAAGAATAGGACTATAACAGAGTTTTAAAACGATTTCGATAAATTCATGGAGGTTAGGTCCCAGCCAGGGGATAAGGAATGGTGTCCCTGGCCTCTGTTTGTCAGGCTGGAGATGGATGGCAGGAGACAAATCACTTCATCATTGTCTTTGGTCCACCCCCTCTGGGGCACTTGGCACTGGCCACTGTCAGCAGACAGGATACTGGGCTAAATGGACCTTTGGTCTGGGCTAGATGACTCATTGTACCACAGTAGGGAGGAATCACTTAACCCTCATGTGCCTCACATCTGTGAAATGGACTTACTGATACATGCCACACTGATCGCTTCGATGGCATTTTGCTTGATGGGCATGTGGATTTTTAAATAGATCCCGGCCAAGAAGCCAAGCTCTTCTGCTCAGGCACATCGGAGATCCTCTACTTCTTCGTTCTGTAAGTCACACGTCGGACTCCTTTCCCGTTCTGCTCTGAGCCACGTGGTACGACCTCTGAGCACGGCTCCTTTGGAAGATTCTCGGGAGCAACAGTCAAGAGAAAAGTGTGAAACTAGGAGATTGAACTGCTGGGGCCCACCCTCCCTTCCTGTCCCTTCAGGTCCTGGTTGAAATGTTAGCAAACCGCCTCGTAAATGCGCAACCAAGCACAAGTGCTCTGCCCTCTGGATACAGCGAGGGAGATGGCTCCGGGTCCTATCAGTCCTTCAGCCGTCAAGAACACTTAATTCAATACCCAAAGGAAACTGCAGGGGAGCGAAGACTCTGGAAAGCCAAGAGCTGTCAAGGTTGAAAAGAAAATAAAGCAACCACCATGTCCTTTCTCCTGGGATTTTCAGTCAGTTTAAGTTATTAATTGGCTAATAATCCGGATCCAGCTGCCATACTAGCTGCGGGCTCCCCGTTCAGCAGCCATCAGGAATGTGACCTTCGCTGTCACTGCTGGCTACAGCCTCTTTCCCCAGCTCTTTCTCAGATGAGTGGCGATAAATGAGCAACACAGGGTAGGACGAGATGCCCTGATGGAAGTGCCCTTCTCTGGCCATAGGGCACACATGGTTCTTAACCCGAGAAGACACAAGACGCGGAGCAGAGCAGTGAAGGAGGTGGAGACGCTTGCCAGGAATGCAAAGGTGGGATATGATATAATTCTTCCACGTCAAGCTCAGGCTGCTGGGTTTCATTGGAGGGCACACCAGGTTGCGTGGAATTACATAGGTGGAAGGTAGGCCCCGCGATACAGAAGATTGTCTCGGTTCCTGTTCTCCAGCCCAAATATGAGAGTGAGAGAGAAATGAAATGGATAACGGGGGGAAAGAACAGGTGCCTGTGGATGCTGTTGATGTTGGACTTCTTTCATTGCAGCAAAGGTGGTTTGGGTTGGACATTAGAAAAAAATTCCTGTCAGGGTGGTGAAGCACTGGAATCAATTGCCTAGGGGGTTGCAGAATCTCCATCACTGGAGATTTTTAAGAGCAGGTTAGACAGATACCTGTCAGGGATGGTCCAGATGAAACAGTCCTGCCATGAGTGCAGGAGACTGGACTAGATAGCCTCTTGAGATCCCTTCCAGTCTTGGTTACAGACCTGTGGCAGTAAGTCCTCTCCGTCAAAAAGACCAGCGCATGGGAAGGGAGTGGGAAAGCCCACATGTTTGCCAAACAAGGAAAATGTTGTGATGAAGTAGGGAGGGAGGTGTGAGTGTAGGAGTGAGGAGGAATCCCCTGCCCCCTATTGGATGGAATTAGAATGGCTTGATGGTGTGTCATAGGTACTATATTGCTCTCAGAGAATGGGGATTCCCCTCTCAGCTGGAGCCAGGAGTTGCATAGCAGGAAGATGTGGTTTCTATCCCTGCTGTGTCTATGGAATTCTGAATGTCCATGATGTACAAGTGACAACAGCCAAGCTCAAGAGTCCATGCGTCACAGATTTGTTACATGGTTGGCTTAAAGCTTTTTCAAACAATGAACGGAGATCGTTTTGTGGAAATACCTGTGTACTCATGAATGGGCAGCATTTTAGAGCTGGAACAGCTGTCTTGCCATTGTGAACATGCATAGGGAAAACAGCGAAATGATATTCGCTTTGTAAACTTTTGCTGCCATCAGCAGTTTTGAGGCAAGAGGAGGACCCGGGTGTGGGTGGGCAGAGAAGGATAAGGTATGTCTGGCTTTCCCATGGGAGCGCCACTTTCCTATTCAGTTCCCGTTAGCTTTCTCACAGACACAATATGGGAGGTAGTCTCACAATTTCAGGGTTGCGTGACATCGCTTTGTGAGCCTTTGCGCTTGCAGCATGGCATTAAAGGAATGGATGCGTAATTAGGAGCGACTGTACCTACAGTTCTTTTCTGTTGTTATGAATAGAACGATCAGAGATGTCAAAACTAATTAAGGGAACAACCGGATCATGTACAATAGCAGATCCAGGGGAGACTGACATGTTTCAGAAGACTTGTTCTTCTCCGGGACTAGTGTAATGTGTGTTCTAAATTCACTTGTGAAGCTCCCCAGCTGTAAAGCAGATGTAATCCGTGTTATGGTTTAAGAATCATTAGATTGCACCAATTTGGGTTTTATTTTTTTTTAAATACATAACATTCTCGTGCAGCTACAGAAATTATTCCCATGTTTTCTATATAGAGATTAGAGAGGGAGGACGAGCCGGCCCTTTAAAGAGGTGAGGCTTAGGAGCACATGGGTCTGACTGAGCCCACCTCCCCAGGTGAAGAGAATGAGTCATGTGGTGGAAGTCGGAGACTCAAAAGGAGGCTGTTGAGAGTAAGGAGGGGGCAGCTAGAGTTCTCTCGGGGATTGTCTCAGCGGAGCAGGAGGGCTGTGCGAATAGACAGACTCTTCTTAGTGCCCAGGCTGAGGGCCAGGGGAGGGAGGCAGCCAGCAAAGAAAACTGAAGCGTGGGGAGGAGGCCATCGGGAAGTGGGAAAGTAACAGCTTTCCAGACCTCCCAGGAAGATGGCTGGGGGGAGTGACCTGCCAGGAGGAGGAAGCTGTGGGTGCAAAACCTGATGAAGGATTGTGAGCATGAAGGAAGAACTCTAATCAAGGGGAAACTGAGGCAGGGTCGGATCTCCTACGTGCTGCTACCATCACTAATACCTGGGATAAAGGTGCGATGCAGAGTGAATCTTTATTTCCTGGCCTTTGTGGCATGCCATAGGAGAGGGTTACAGAAGCTGCAGGGGATGATTACAGAAAGGGCTGCATTCACTGATTCCTGCTACAATAGCTCTTGACTTCCATGCTCCAGATAACACTGAAGATATTATTGCAAACCTAGGTGAAATTACTGTTTGAATGACCTATCGCACAATTGTCAGCTTTTAGGGTCAGATCTGTAGCTGCTCTAAGTTAGCGGAGCTTCACAGAAGTACATGGAGATGCACGAGTTTTACAGTAGCAGAAGGTCAGTCCTTTCATTGTCTAGAACAGTGGTCTCCAACCTTTTCACATCCAAGATCACTTTTTATGTCTCAGAAGGTCTACCGCCCCGCCCCTTCTTTGAAGCCCCGCCCCTTCTTTGAAGCCCCGCCCTCTCTATTCTCCTGTCCATCACTTGCTATCCCCAGCCCTTATACGCTCTGTTAAACAGTTTATTTTTAAATTATGCAATATATAAAATTAAAATCACATGTTTATAGTTATGAAATAAATGCTCTGTTTTTAATTCATGCTATTTAAATGTCAAATGAAGCATTTACAATTATACATTTTGTTCTCTGCTATTTTGTGAATCTAAAATCAAGTATTGATAATTATATATTTTTTCTTCCAATAACAATGTCTCCGTGTGACACCTGTGACTGAACAGTATCTGCCAGTGTCTTGAAGTCTGGGTTGTAGTCTGAGATTGCTAGTTGTATACAGTCCATCAGATGGGCATCTGTGACCCTGCGCTCAGCCTGGGAAGCTTGCTCCAGCACAGCTGGTGCTAGACGCAGCCTCCCTGGGCTGAGCGCAGGGCAGCCGGGCTGGAGGGAAGAGAAGTGGCTGCCTGGACAGATAGCCATGGCGCTTAGCCAGGGTGCACCAAGCTCCATGTGGGCAGGCGCAGAGGAGAAGCTGCCGATCAGCTGGAGCGCAGGGCAGCCTCTTTCAGCTGAAAGCCACAGTCAGCTGTCTGGGGTGTTTCAGCCCTCCCGACCTCCCAGCTCCCACCATTCCTCGCAGCTACTCACCTGTGCTGTTGCTCGGTGAGTAGCTGCTCCTCAAATGAGGAAATCTAATGTAAATGTACTGCGCAGGCGCGCACTTCAGAGAGGGCTCAAGAGCTACACTTAGAGCCCCTGAGATCTACCGGTAGATCACGATCTACTGGTTGGTGACCACGGGTCTAGAAGGTGTTCGAGTCTGCTTGCCACCTAAATCAAAACTGCATTTCACGCAACCTCCCTCCACCCGTAAACATCTACAATGCAAGAACATCAAGGTAGCTGTGTGGCGCAATTGGTGGTCAGGAAATGACAACGTTTAGCTCGCCTAACGAAAAAGGCACAGAAAAGTTTTGAAAGTTCTTCGCTCAATATTTGACAAAATGGGTCTAACCCTCCACCAATTTTTGCAAAAAAGTCACCCACGTATTTTTTAGTTAAAATTTCAGACCTTCACCCCGCTAATTCTAGCGTAACCTTGCAGCTATGTATGTCACAATTTGATACACTGCTTCATTATATGACCAGACTGGGCTAGAATCTGACAGATACACTTAGTACCTTACTTCTTAAATAATCCTACTGAAATTAACTCCACTTGAGAAAACAATATAAGGAGTGTGATGAAAATAACTCTCATACTATTTTCTCTCTCTCTCTCTCTTGCTACGTCTACACTGCACCACTCTTGCGCAAAAGCCTATGCAAATGCAGTGCGGATTAGCATATTGCTGTACTTCATTTGCATAATCAAAGAGGGGCTGTTTTTCCACAAGAGGCTTTTGTGCAAAAAGGAGCCGTGTCGATGTGATGGACCAGGCTGGGTCTGGGCTCCCCTGAGGGTGTCCGCTCAGGATGAATTGCTCAAACTCGGGCTCCTTACAACCCTGGATTGGAGGCCCTTCCAGGCCACAAACCAGTCCCCACAGAGCACTCCAGCTGCCTGCTGGCCAGCCAGAAGCCTCATGAGCAAAACCCCTCTGACACCCCAGCTCTCTCCATGCCCCAAACAGCCCCGGGCCTGCCCACAGGTGAGGGATTTTAGAACCCAATCTCACCTACCCCAAATGGGTTCATCCGGTTCCAAGAAACCAGCCACAGGTCCCGATCAATTTACACTCTGGATCTTACCCACAAGACCACGCTGAGCCAGTCCTTTAGAATCTAAAATCTAAAGGTTTATTATTAAAAGAAAGAAAAGCATGAGAGTGAGGTTGTTAAAGTATCATACATTACATGCCTCGAATCTCTCAGTTCTCGATGCAGGCTTGCAGCAGAGGTGTTCTAACTGCTGGCTTAAAAGTCCTTGGTGTACGTCCTATGTCAGTTTCCAGTATTGACACAGAATACATATTCATAATTCCACACACAGATACTATACAGCTGTGTCTAGACTGGCCAGTTTTTCCGGAAAATCAGCCGCTTTTCCGGAAAAACTTGCCAGCTGTCTACACTGTCCCCTTGAATTTCCGCAAAAGCACTGACTTCCTACTGTAAGAAATCAGTGCTTTTTGTGGAAATACTATTCTGCTGCCATTCAGGCAAAAGTCCCTTTTGCGCAAAGTTTTTGCGCAAAAGGGCCAGTGTAGACAGCTCAGATTTGTTTTCTGCAAAAAAGCCCCGATCGCGAAAATGGCGATTGGGGCTTTTTTGTGGAAAAGCGCGTCTAGATTGGCATGGACGCTTTTCCGCAAAAAGTGCTTTTGTGGAAAAGCGTCCATGCTAATCTAGACGCTCTGTTCCGCAAATGCTTTTAACGGAAAACTTTTCCATTAAAAGCATTTCCTGAAAATCATGCCAGTCTAGACGCAGCCTACAAGTATAGGGATAGCATATACAGAACCAGTATAAGCTTTTGTTCGACACCTCACATGGCCCCCTTTGTATACATTTTTGGGCAAATACCCGTCCCCCATGGGTGCAGCAGTGATCTGGCTGCTCCCCTTAAAATCCAGTAACGTGACAGTAGACGGCTCCTTTTTGCACAAAACCCCCCTTGTGCAAGAGCTGTTCTTCCTGAAAAAATGAGGAAGAACTGCTCTTGCACAAGAGGGAGGTTTGGCATAAAAAGGTGCTGTCTGCACAGCTCCTTTTTGCCCAAAAGCCTCTTGCGCAAAAATGGCCCCTAATTAATTACGCAAATGAAGTGTGGCAATATGCTAATCTGCACTTCATTTGCATAGGCTTTTGCGCAAGAGTGGTGCAGTGCAGACATAGCCCTCTGACCCCCCCTTGATATACATATTTCAAGTATCTAAAAGGGTGTTACATGGAGAAGGAGAAAAATTGTTCTCCTGGGTTTCTGATGATAGGAAAATGCAGGACAATGTAGCACTTTAAAGACTAACAAGATGGTTTATTAGATGATGAGCATTCGTGGGCCAGACCCACTTCCTCAGATCAAATAGTGGAAGAAAATTGTCCCAACCATATATACCAAAGGATACAATTAAAAAAATGAACACATATGAAAAGGACAAATCACATTTCAGAACAGGAGGGGGATGCGGGGGGGGGGGGGAAGGAAGGAAGGTAAGTGTCTGTGAATTGATGATATTAGAGGTGGGGAGAGTGGGATGTTTGTGAGCTAATGGTATTAGAGGTGATAACTGGGGAAGCTATCTTGGTAGTTTGAGTGTTTGTTCATTCCTTCTCGGAGAGTGTCGAATTTTAACATGATGATAGGACAAGAAGCAATGGGCTTAAATTGCAACAAGGGAGGTTTAGGTTGGACATTAGGAAAAACTTTCTGTCAGTTTGGTTAAATACTGGAATAAATTGCCTAGGGAGGTTGTGGAATCAACATCACTGGAGATATTTAAGAGCAGGTTGGACAGACACCTGTCAGGGATGGGCTAGATGGTGCTTGGTCCTGCCATCTAGTGTTCTATGATTCTATAAATACATAGTTTGTCTCAAGCCCACATATTCTCAATGGGGCTCAGATTGACACGGCTGCTTTTGTTTACAAACAATGATAATTGTAGCCATTGCATCTCCATATTAGGTCATCCCATAATTGCTTCTTTGCTTGCAACACTGATCAGCATGCAACTAACTTAGGGATATAAGAGTTTGTTGCATAACTTGCTGTAAGAGAGCCAGCTCAAAGACTACTTTTTGTGGGCTCCACAAAAATATTCCACTGCAGCACTATTTTGTTTGCCTGATTTTGGAACACTTTTTGCTGTTGATGCCCCAGGGATGAGAACTGTCTGGGAAGGAATCTGTTATTTACATCTACGATATCAAACTCAGCAGCTGCCAAATTAAAAAGGGGACAATGACAAAAAATCTGTTTGCAGCCGTACCCCTTGGTTAACGCGTGAGAAGCTGTGCCATAAATCGCACGGTCATGTATGGATTTTTTTCTTTCCCACCGGCCATGGCTAGGACTGAATGTTCATTGCCAAGCAATTCTTATTGGCCATCATCATCATCATAATAATACTTTTGTTCCAGACTTGACTCTGTCCCTGCCTGGAGGAAAGCTAGATTTGTAATCAGCCTTGCAAAACATTTCCAGGGGAGAAAACAACAGCACACAAACATATCTTGACCTAGTGTGTTCGGGCTTTAATGGAATGGGAGTCGGGGGCAGGCAACACTGCAGAATTTTGATGCTGGTTTGTTACAATGGTGGTATGTATCCCAGCTATGATTTGGAGGGTAAAGAATAATATCTAGCTCTTTTTTCATGGTGCTTTTCGTCAGTAGCTCTCAAAACACTTTATAAAGTCCAGTAATCCCTGTGGGGTAGGAACAGTCTTTCTGCTCCATGCTTGTATGGCACCTGTGAGAATGTGGCCCTGTCATAATCATCATCCCCATTATACAGATGGGTAAACTGAGGGCTTGTCTACACAGAGGCAGCTAGGAAAAGTAATCCGAATGAACTAAAAATGTCAATGTGAGGTGGATTAGTTAATCCCCAAAGTGAATTACACCCAACCAAATTCAGGCCACTTTCATTCAAATGAGGATGTTCCTACCAGGGTTGAACTAATTCACCTCACAGCCACGCCGTGTGTGTGTGTGTGTGTGTGTATGTGAATCCTTCCCGTTACCGACTGGCCTGTTGGAGTGCATTGTGTGTGCTCCTCTGTGCCCAGCCTACTGAGAACATGCGTCTATTACGACCCCCTCTAACAGTGGAAAATGATGCTTTTAACTCTGACCAGTTCCATCCCGGGTGTCAGTCGTTCCTTTAGCACTGACAGACTCTGAGGTATGTGTCATGGCTACAGAGATAGCTGTGGGCGCTTATGGCAAACAAGTCAAATGCCTGCAGTATCCATGGCATCCTGTAGCAGCACTGGCATGTATCCCACAACATCACAAAGCCACGAGGCAGCCACAACAGTCTCTTGGTGCATGTGGTTGAACCTGGAGAATGTTTCTCTTTCCCAATGGCTTAGAAGAGACACTCTTAGGCTGAAGCTCCCCTCTGTAAGGTAAACCTTTGTTTAGTTTGGAAAAAAGAAGATTAAGGGGGGACATGATAGCGGTTCTCAAATATCTAAAAGGGTGTCACAAGGAGGAAGGAGAAAATTTGTTCCTCTTGGCTTCTGAGGACAGGACAAGGAGTAATGGGCTTAAAGTGCAGCAGGGGAGGTTTAGATTGGACATTAGGAAAAAATTCCTAACTGTCAGGGTGGTCAAATATTGGAATAAATTGCCAAGGGAGGTAGTGGAATCTCCCTCTCTGGAAATATTTAAGAACAGGTTAGATAGACATCTGTCAGGGATGGTGTAGACGGAGCTTGGTCCTGCCTTGAGGGCGGGGGGCTGGACTCGATGACCTCTTGAGGTCCCTTCCAGTCCTACTATTCTATGATTCTACGATTCATCCAAAGAGTCTGAGGTCCGTGAGAGCCTGCCTGTTGATTTCAATGGGGTTCAGATCAGATGTAGGCCAAGCCCTCGATGTACAATTGAGGTCTGTCTTTCTAAGTCCCACCACAGCAATTGAGATCCGCTTTGTGGCGCCTTGTATGCCTGCACTCCAGAGACTGTGAGGACTGTAGAAGGCCTATGAGCAGGGGATGAGGAGGTCCCTGTGCCAGCTACAGAAATTGAGCTGCGCGTTTGTCACACCGACAGGCGGAACCGAATTGGGGACCGCTGGAGTTTCATGCAGGAGCCTCTGGCTCTCTGCTACGGCTGTAGAGAAACTCATCTCTCTCTCTGTACGTGATCTCAGTGCCACTACATGGGCCAGTAAACCACACCCAGTAGCTGTGTGGGTTCCACCTTAGTCATTGTAAAGAACCATGATACCTTCAGAAGGGTAAACCTCAATGATTCGCTTAAAAGGTACAAGATAATATAGCAGAATACCTCCCTCCCCCCGTTGTCAGAGAGCAGGCCCTGGGCTGGCTGTGTGGCAGTGCTCAGTCAGTGCAAACTTGCTCGAAACTTATTTTATCTGGCCGATCTCCTTTGCATGGGGAGATCTTCAGATTGTTAAGACCCCATGGTGGTCCCAAAGTGCGGGCCCCTGCCAGGGTAGCTGATGAAGAAGGGAAGGTCTGAGGACAATTAATGGATAATCTGATCCTGTATTCTATGGAATAAAGATCTGCAAGGACGAGCCAAGGGGTCCATCCCTTACTGCAGCCAGGCCCCGTGAGCCTGGCATGCAGGAGCGACCCGAGCCAGGCTGCAGCAGCTGGCACCCCAGGCGGAACGCGCGATCAGTGCCCTCGCCTGCTCGGCCGTCAATGGGGTGAGGTAATCATCGGGCACCCTGGGCACCCGGTGACATTATCATCGGGCGCCGTTGAAGGCGGCGCCTTGGCAACAGCCGAGTTGGCCTATAGTCATGGTCTGCCCCTGCTGGTATGTAGCCTACTGCCAACTGGAAGGGTGCAGCTAAGGCTGGCAGGAAGAAATTGGGGTTTTAATAAGAATTTGCGCACAATTTCCTGGTAATGCTGGCAACAACACAGCGTTTGCGGTGTCAGCCTCTCCTGTAAGTGGCTTACTAGGTTCTCCAACCTCTGCCCCGCTGGGCAGTGACAGGGAGTCACGGGGGTAGACGTCTGTTAGGGTTGGCCCGCATTTTGTTGACTCCATGGCATCTTGGACCATTCCTGTTCATTTGTGCCAGTGTTTCTTAAACTTTTTAAGACCAAGGAACACCAAACAATAAATTGTTTTATGAGGAACAAGGATTTTTGTTGAGGGAAAAAAAAAAAAAAGGTCAGGGGGAAAGTTATTGGGGGGGGGGGGAGAAGGTTGCCCGCCCCTTTAAGGGCAGCCATTTTGAACTCTGTTCTCCACGACACACCTCCGAGTGCCTCGCGGCACACCGGTGTGCCCCGGAACACAGTTTAATAAACACTGATTTACGCACTGTAGTTCCACCACCCGCAATAGGGCTGGAGGCAAGGCTTGCAGGCTGAGAGGCAGCCGATTGGAGTGGGCGGGCGCCCGGGTCCCATCTGCCTTTAAGAATCTTGGAATCAGAGATGGGTCCAGCCACCACCATCAGGCTGCAACGCCTACCAAGCCAGGGTGCTCAGCTCTGCACCCCGGCTGGGGCCCATCCTTGTGGGAAGCGTAGGGTTTGATATGATGGATCACACTGACAGTCCATGCAGACCGGTGCCCCGGGCTCCAGAAGTAACCAGCCACCTCCTGCTTCAGAGGAAGGCCCGGAAACCTTATGGCTCCTAACCAATGGCAAGTGCTTTGCTCTGCCCACTGTGGTGACCAGCGCATGCTCAGAAACATGAGAGATGATTATCCTCAGCTTAGAGTGTAAGGGGCTGTCTACGTTGGAGCTGGCTGCTCTCATTTCCAGCTCAAGGAAAATTAACTACAGGTTGGACCTCCCTGGTCTGGCACCCTTGGGATCTGACTGGTCCTGGATGAGGGATTTTGCTGGACCGGGGGAGGGATTTCTGGCCTCCCTGCTGTCGCCCCTCCTCTTCTGCCTCCCCGCCAGGCTTCTCGGCTCCCCTGGGCAGCCCAACTGGGTTGTGCACCAGGCTTCCCACCCTCCGCTCCCCCTGCAGCCAGTTGAACTGTGCACTAGCTCCTGCCCTTCTCCCCTCTCTGTAGCCCAGCTGGGCCACACGCCCTCCCCCTTGCATTGTACCAGGCTCCTGGCTGCCTCCCTGCAGCGTGCTGAGTCTCTCTGACGCTGGAATATCTCTGGTCCTGCCGGATCACAGATGTTGCCAGACCAGAGAGTTCCGGTTTATAGAGGTGCAACGGGCAGTGTGCTAAAACCAGACATGTAGCCACCCTGGTGCAAGGGATTGGTGGGGCTAGCCACTGGAGCACATGCCCTGAAGCCCGATGGGCTCATATTGGGGGCAGCTAGTCCTCTCATCCCTTGTGCGGTCGCCGATACACTTTGTGCTTTGCCTCAATCTGCGCTAGTGCCCTCGTTTCTCCTCAGCTGGGAAATGCGCCCTCCGGCTGCTGTGCACACAGACCGACGTGGAGTCACTGCAGCTCGTTGCTGATGTGGAGTCTTCATAGGTTAAATCCACTTGTGCTCCAGGGAGGCTTGTTAAAATGGGGAGACAAAGGGGGGGGGGCACAGCAGCTGCCTTGGCATTCCCAGCTCCCTCCCTGTGCGGTCAGGGTGTTTCATCTCACCAGCTGCCTTCTCTTTCCGTCTCTTCCCCAGGTCTGTCACCGGTTTGGACAAGGAGTCGGACCTTGTGCACATGGAGGCCCGGACAGCTGACGGACGTGAGTGCCTGAGCCCACTGCTGGTCAAAGCAGCCCTGAGCCAGGCGGGGAGCGGGAACTGCATTTCACTCGGCTTGCGTTGAGTCCTTAGATTGAGTCTGATTTTCAACAGTCTTACCATAGTCTTTGGGGGGACTCAGTCGTGCGGTGCTCATTCCTGCAGAGAGGGGGCAGAAGGAAGGGCCAAGAACAAGACCCAGGGGGAGGAGGTAGAACTCCTTCAGCTCCCTGCTCAGCTCAGCAATGACTGTGTCAATAGCAGGTGTGTCAATTGCATGAATCCCATCAGGGACAACGCAGCCGCATCCTGCTGTGTGGCTCCTTTGCGTCTGCAGAGTGGTGCAAAGCAGCTGGAATGTGCCAGTGAATTTGGCTGATAACGGTTCACAACATGTTGCAAATTGATTGTAATCCTCCTTGGTTTTTAGAACTGGATCCACATATAAATTCGTAAAGGTTTCCCTCTCCCCGCCCCTGACACACACACAGAGCAGATCTTTCCAATTTGTGTGATATATGGCAGCGGGACCTTCCTTCCCAACTTCAGCAAGCACAGAACTGGCACTGATTTAAATGGGAAAAAATAAACATCTCCCTCTGTCATTGAAAAGCAGACACCTATTTTTGGAGTGGAATAAATTTGTGAGTAATTAATTTGCTAACCGGGTGGATAGGATGTATTGCAAACAAGTAAATTTACATCTCCATGGCATTTTTCTCACCTAACCATCTCCCAGATGTTTTACAAATCATACCCAGGAATTATGGTGCTGCGATGCAACTGCCTCTGGGGTGTAGCATGGCAGCGGCTTAACAGCTGAGTGCAACATTAGGCAACAGTGAAATGTTGTGTCCCTTTGGAAATACAGGGGGAATTAGAAAGGCAGATTGCATGGAAAGGAGTGTATTACCTCTTTTAGCGATAGCCAGGAGTTCACAAGCAAAACAGCATGGGTGTAATCAGAGAGGCTCCGTGTTGTGCCCCCAGGTTGGCCTCTTTAGACCAGAGCAGGAAGCTGGACAGGCAACGAGAAGCTGCAGTGAGCTAACTCTGGCTCCAGAGATTAGCCTGCTCCACCTTAGGGACTTAGTGCGTTTTAAATTCGGGAGCCCTGAGCCAGTGTCCTGAGTGAGGACTTTGTGGATTCTGGTTACAGTTGCTCCTTTCCAGACACCTTGCTACAGGGGACAGAGTTTTTCTTTGATTGCTTTTGGCTTCCTCTAGTCCAGATCCTTTTACAGCCAACGTACTGGTCCCCCAGCTGGGGAAAGTCCCTGCAGAGAGCTCTGGCTGCAAAGGGACATGTGGGGATCACCCCCCCTTTCACAGCAGTTACTGTGGGGTGGTGGATGGGGAAGGATCCCACTGGTTTGGGCAGGGCTATTTTGCGGAGCGAGGGTTCCGTTTTGTTGCATTCAGACCCTGTTCCATCTGAACGTTCTGCACTCGGGGCCTCGTGCTGCCAGTGCTGTAGGTCTGCGGGATGTCCTTCCGGCTGCACTTGGAAAGCCTCACCCTGCCCTTCAGCAGGGAAATTGGCACCAGCGCCTTCGGAATAAATAACGAGGCACTAAAAGCGCCATATCAACAAGCCAGTAAAACGGGGCAGCCTGTGGGCGAGGCAGCCAGCTTGCCACTTTTGTGTATTTTCTCCTGCGTGCATCCAGGGAATTGTGTGTGTGTGTGTGGGTGGGGGGGGGCGATCACATTGCTGATGGAGCAGGAGTCAAACTCACTCTCAGCAGACTCAGACAGCTAGTTGGACCCCTCGGGTCGGGGAAGCAGGCGCCCTGGTGTCCCTTTGGCTCCGGAGACAGCGTCTTCCTCCAGCTTTTGCTCGCTTGCGTTATTTGTAATGTACCCATTCAGCATTTTTCAGCTTGAATGCTCTCCGGTGAGACAGACTTGAACAAGAGGAGCCAGCCAAACAGGGCCATGGCACACAGCCGCCCCCCCAAGGCGGCAGGCGTTATCAGGAGATAATGGGTTATGATGGGAGCTCGTCTCGTGGGTCCCAAAACTGCTTCTCCTCCCCCCAGCCCCAGTGGAGCTTGTTACAGTGGCGACCGTGTGGCTGGAAGTGCGCTTTTCAATTGCCCCCGACATCCCAGCAATTGCACTGCAGGGAAACAATGGATTCCCATCCAGGCTACACGGCAGAGCCTCTGTCGGCGTGAGCTGGCTTAGCTCTGCTTATCCTGCAGTGTCTGGGTGAAATTCTCTGTCCTGCTGTAGGCAGAAGGCAGCTTAGGTGATCCCTTCTGGGACACCGACCTGATGCCTGAGCTACAGCCGAGTGAGTGAAAATACAGCTGTGTCCTAGCCCAGCCGCACCCTGGTTCAATGTGTTGCATGGACAGCAATGGTTCCAGGAAGATCTCCTGCATTCTAGACATGGAAATGAGTCAAGGGACGTCTCCTGAGGGTGGCGTTCTGAGGAAGATGAGCGATCTAGGGTCTGTCGGGGGCTTTGCCACTGATCTGCTGCCTTTCTTGTCTATGTCAAGGATCAGACCTGCGAGACGGGGGCTGTCTGTCACAAGGTTCAGTCTGATCTGCTTGGGGGGGAAAGGTGAATATCCTTCTGGGTGTTTTAACCCAAGAGGGACCACCGGGCCACACATGCCGGCAGGTCTGCTCCATCTGCCTCGAAGAGGATGCAGTCTTCTTTCCTTAGTATCTGGCCAATTCTTCTGTCTCCTGGGGAAGCTGTACCCTTGAGCTCTGCAGGCCCTGCTCTTCCCTCACAAGTCTCAGAGCGTGTGTCTAGACTGCATCCCTGTGTCTAGACTGCATCCCTCTGTCGACAGAGAGATGTAGATTAGGCACGTTGAAATTACTAATGAAGCCGTGATTTAAATATCCCTCGCCTCATTAGCATAAGCATGGATGCCACTTTTTTCAACATGGAGTTTTTTTCAGAAAAAAACCAGCAGTCTAGATGTGGATCTGTCGAAAATAAAGTCTTTTTCAACAGATCCTGTAAATCTCATTTTTGAGTCATACAGGATCTGTCGAAAAAGGCTAATTAGTACCTGCCTCTCCCCTTAGTGCAGTGCATGTCGTCAGTCCGCCTCCTGCCCGAATGAGGCTGCTTTGTAGTCTTCCCAGTCAGTTTTCCCCCTCAAAATCTAGTAATTTATCCTTTCATTTCCTTCTGGGCCATGGGATAGAATATCTGCTCTATGAAGGGAGAGGAGATTGGGCTAATTGCTGCATCCAAGGACTGCCAGGCTCGAAGATTTGTTTTGTTTCGTGCACGTCATTGCACTAAACATAACGAAATAAGAAACAAAACGGAACATGGGCAGAGGAGCAAAACATCCGGCCTTCGTGGGCATGTGGAGCAGGGGCCTTTCTTTGTCTCCATGTCATTACAAGTGCCACATGCTTGAAATGAGACAGTGAGGCAGAACGCCGGTTGCCATGTCAACACGTGGGGTTCATTTGCAAGGGCTTCTGGGTTGTGATTCCCTGGCAGCAAATTGCCCACTGGGTGTGGGGATAAGAATATCCAACCGACTGTGTGGGTGAAGGCACCGTGGCCAAGAGCTTCTAAAAATACCTCCCTGTACGCAATCCCATTGCTCTTCCTGCGCTCGCTGCGGGTGTTGCCATCTGTGGGTGACATCACACCATATGGACCTTAGAAGGTTGTTTTTATCCAGCCTTTGCTGGGGGGTGCACTGCACACCAGCCCTAATAGGGTTATTGAGGGGCTGACAGGCCAATTAGTTTACCCAGCCGCAACTCCCAGAGAGAGGGCCAGGCAAATTAAGGGTGACGTGCCGGTGGGGAAGGCGTGGGTCAACACTATGAAGCGGGGAGGCTGAAAGCAGGAAGGGAGCTGCTGGGGAAGGAGGCACCAGTGGTTCCCTGAGGTGAGGGAGGTTGTCAAGGAGAAGGGGGAAGAAGCCCAGTGAGATAAGCCCTGAGACTGCCCCATGGAGGAAGGAGTCTAGCAAGAGCCGAGGTGGGGGTGCATTGTGGGTGAAGGCCAACTGCGGACGGGCTGAGACAATGCTATAAAGCCAGGCAGCTGGAAAGGGGGCTGCAGTCGCTCCCTGGGATGAAGGAGATCATTGGGGAGACAAAGGCTGTCTGGGGGGAGAATAAGTCCTAATTCCTGCCCGGGAGCAAGGAGTCTAGCAGAGGCTCAGAGCGGATGCAGTGGCCATTGGGAGGAGACAGGATTAACCCAGAAACAGGCACATTACCGAAAGGGAGACCAGCACAGAGTGAGCAGAGAGCAGAACAGGGCCCCAATGGGGCTAGCGCTCCTTCCCCAGACCTAGACGTGAGGAAGCACCTCGGGGTGACTGCACATTGCTGGAGCGGAAATGAACCACTCCGTGCTTTATTACTGTGACTCTCCAGGGCAGGGACTGGCAGGAGAGCGGCACTTTCTGGTTCCCTGCAGTTATCATGGGCTCTGTCTAGAACTAGCAGTGTCTTTTCCATTGCATTTAAGGTCCATTTCATTTCCCGGGGGTTCCTTTCCTTTGGCAGTACAGTGGTGTTATGGCCACCTTTGGGCACGACTATGGGAACACAGGGAGCTGAATTTCATAGACACATTAAAGGGGTCCCAAGAATCTTCCATCAAAACTCTGAGCAAACCCTTTTGTGAACCAAATGCATGGCATCTTCTTCACCTTGCTCCTCGGATACCTGTACAGGTGGGACCTTCCTGGTCCAGCACCCTCGGGACCTGACTGGTCCCGGATGAGGGATTTTTCCGGACCAGGGGAAGTGATTTCAGGGCCCCCCCGATGCCTCTCTCCCCACTTTCTGGCACTCTCTGCAGCCCAGCTGAAACACGCACCAGCTCCTGGTCTTTCCCCATCCCAGTTGAACCGTGCGCCGGCTCCTGATCCTCTTCCACAGCCCAGGTGAGCCATGTGCCCTCCCAAGCAGCCTAGCTGAGCCATAGGACAGCTCCTGGGCCCCCCACACCCTGCAGTGAGCCAGGACTCTCTGGTCCTGGAACATCCATGTTCATGCTGGACCATGGATGTTTCTGGATCAGAAAATCCTGAATTTTAGAAGTGCAACCTGTATTTTAGAATCATAGAATTTTAGGGATGGAAGAGACCTCAGAAGGTCATCGAGTCCAACCCTCTGCCCAAATCAGGACCAATCCCAACTAAATCATCCCAGCCAGGGCTTTGTCAAGCCAGGACTTAAAAACCTCTAGGGATGGAGATTCCACCACTTCCCTCGGGAACCCATCCCAGTGCTTCACCACTCTGCTAGCATAATAGGTTTTCCTAATATCCAACCTAGATCTCCCCACTGTAACTTGAGGCCATTGCTCCTTGTTCTGCCATACGTCACTACTAAGAACAGTCTCTCTCCTCCTTCTTTGGAACATCCCTTCAGTCTCAAATCATTCCTCACTCTTCTCTTCTGCAGACTAAATAAGCCCAAGTCCCTCAGCCTCTCCTTGTAGGCCATGTGCTCCAGCCCCCTAATCATTTTGGTTTCCTTCCATTTTAAATGCCCCTGTTGTAGAGACTTCTACAAGGACTTGGAACTCATGGCTGCAGAAAAGTTCTTTAGAAGAAATGCACCATCATTGCAGGTGGCCTCCTGGTGCTGTTTTCATAGGGTATGTCTAGACTACGTGCCTCTGCCAATGGAGGCGTGTAAAATAGGCTACCTGACATAGTCAATGAAGCGGGGATTTAAATATCTCCGGCGTCATTAAAATAAAAATGGCCGCCGCGCTGTGCTGGATCAGCCGATCGTCGGCACAGAGTGCGAGTCAAAACATGGATCGGTAGACAAGGGAAGCCTTTGTCAACCGCTCCTGTAAACCTCATTTCATGAGACATAAGGGAGCGGTCAACAAAGACTTCCCTTGTTAACCGATCCGTGTGTTGACTCGCGTGCCGTGCTGACGATCAGCTGAGCTGGCACAGCGCGGCGGCCATTTTTATTTTAATGACGCCGGGGATATTTAAATCCCCGCTTCATTGACTATGTCGGGTAGCCTATTTTACACGCCTCCGTCAGCAGAGGCATGTAGTCTAGACATAACCCATATTGTCCTTCAAGTGGGGTTATTGTGAAGCAGTTTAAAGGCCAGCATCCCCTGTTTGGTCGTTGGTAGGTGAGGCTTGCTGGCCACAGGGATGCTGGGATAATTTTTATTGTGGGAGTGAGGATAATGGAAACCAGGTATTTGTTGTTTGTTATTACTACTTCAAGCCAGAGTACGTGGCTGGACATCCCACACTTCCACTCCAGCACCACCGGCTGGCTACGTGGCAGTCAAGTTTACTTACATGGCTGGTTCAATCTTTGCTTTGTAGAACCCTCAGGGCTGCTTTGAGTGTTATGATGCTCTGTGCCATCAAATTTTATCCTGTCTGATGTGTGCCCATGTTCACACACCGCACATAACACAGCCTTTCTAGGGCACTTTCTAGCCATGGCTCTCCAAATGTACTGCAGAATTCAGCCTCCTGGCTCTCCCTCCTTGGCTCCTCTTTAATACATTGAGAAATGGAGGCAGAAAAAGGTGGCGTGAGTTACGCAAAGTGAACACAGGGGAGAGAAGCACGGCCAGACGGGGTCAGACCCATGGTTCATCTAGCCCAGTGTCCTGTCTGCCCACAGTGGCCAGTGCCAGATGATTCACAATTCGAAATGCTCCATCTCCGGGAGTCCAAGCCCAGCTTCTAGCAGGTGGATGTTTAGGGACACTGGGGGCATTAGGTGGCATCCCTGGCCATCTGACTAATGTTCAGCTGCTGAGGGACCTATTCTCCACATAGGCTTGGGAAGTAGAAGAGATTGTGTGGGAGAGGAGGCGGGGCAACACTGGCTGCCCCAGGGATGGAGCTGGTTTCTGCACAAGGAAGGAAAAGGGACATCCTGGAGTGGGGAGGGAGGTTCCGGAGTGGCCATGGGGATAGGGCATCTGCTTGGGGAGCATAGCGTGGTAGGCTCAACCCCCACCTCAGCTTTCCCATACCCAGGGGCCAGCCCTGCCCCGATCCCCAGCAGCCCCTTCAGCATCCTGCTGGCCTGGTCACCCTCAGCCCTCCTTGGGGTCCAGCTGCCCATGCCTCTGGGGTCCTTGCAGGCTCTGTAGTCAGCCACCCATGGGGTCTAGGCCACCAACCCTGGAGGCCACACTACCATTGCAGGTCCTGCTGCCAGCCTGGGGCTCCACATCCACCTCCCCCCCCCCCCAAGCCATGGCTGGCTTGACAATTGTCCCAGACTAGACAGTCAGGATGCCATTAGCAACAATGACATCTGGTCTGTCCAGTCCAGCCCAGAAGAGTTGGCAACTCTAGGTGTGACCATGGTGAGGGGTGCAAAAAAGTTTGGGGGCTGCACCTTCTCATCCCCCCTAAAAATAGTTCCAGCACCTCTGATTTTCCATGAACCTATCTAGTTATTTTCTGAACCTACCCTTTTGGCCTTCACAACATCCCATTGCAACAGCTGACTGTGTGTTGAATGAGAAAAACCTTCCTTTGTGTGTGTTTTATATCTGCTGCCTGTTCATTTCATTGTGTGACTGCTGGTTCTTGCGGTTGAGGGAAGGGGCAATAACACTTCCCTATCTACTTTTCACCACATTATTTGGGATGTTGTAACCCTTTCCTCCCCCCACCTCCCTTAACTCTCTCTCTTCAGTTGAACAGGCTCTGCCTTTTTAATCTACCCTCGCATGGAAGTTGCTCTATACGCCAGTCACATTTGTTTGGTCTTCTTGGTACCATTGTATCAGAGTCTTGAAGAAAACCCAGGTGTCCCAGACTTCCTCTCGAGACCATCCTTCCTCTCCACTCCCTGCTTCCACAGACAAAGAATCCCATTATGTCCCAGCGCGATCTCTTCGTTTAGAAATAATAAACCCAACCCCTAATGGCACAACGACCTAGCGATGGCTAAACTCCACGGCTAGTATCCTGAGGCGGCCATTTTGTTTCTATTACCTGTTGAGTTCCACTTCTCCTCCGGTCAAAATAGTAATGGCTTGGCCCCACTCACTTTGCAGGGCAGTCCCAAATTACAGGCGGCACAAGCGTGAGGGAGCCATGTTGCTGCCTTGATGCTCTGAAAGGCGTCATTGGTCTGTGCTGATTGCTGGCCAGTCCCATTCCCAGCAGCAGCACCAAGGAAAGATTAGTGAGTTTATTTTTTTTCCTGGTGCACTCTAGGGATCTGGAGGCCTCGCTCAACAAGGCTCACTCATGTTCGGCTGTCTTGAGTTAGATCGTGGAATGTGAATAGAGCTTCCGGGCCCAAGATGGAAACCTTTCTTGTTTGACCTCATGTTCCTTTCTTTTCCCTTCCCCTTCCCAAGACGAGCAAGCTGGTAGATAGGAACCTTGGGGTGAGAGCAGAGCTTCCAAGGGAGCAGAGTAATGGTTTGTGTGGCCTGGAAGGTTCCCTACAGCATTAACCATCCCTTCCTTTCTTCTTTTCCATTTCCGTCGCACTGGCTGGCCTGTGCTGGCATACTCATGGTGAGGGGCCACCGGCTTTGTTCTCTGAGCGTCCCTGGGATGAAAAGTTGGCTTTCCTTTTGAAGCCTTGCTGTCGAGGGAGGGACCGTGGCCTCCTGCCCCATATTTCCTGCTCTTCTGCTTGACCTGCTGTGCAGCATTGGGCCTCAGTCTCCTCATATCGCTCTGATGTAATCCAGGGGCCTGCGTCACGTGGGCCTTGGAAGGCTTCTGGTCTGTGACTTGTTCTGAGGCAATGGAAAGTAGGCAGAGCACAGCTGATGAGGTCACAGCATTGCCCTCTCTTAATTGGTATGACCCAGTGCCACTCGCATCAAGCTTGACTCTTGTCCATATCGCCTCCCCCTCCCCTAAAAAAAAGGGCCTGCTTGTTCATCTAACTCCTGATATGGGCCCTTTCTGGTAATATCTGATTTTGCTGAGCCTTATTCATGTCCTTGTCCTGCTACCAGGCCTTCCTCCAAGCAGCCCCCAAGTCATGGAATGATGTTCCGGTCATAGTGTGGGGGCCCCACCACCACCTCATAGGGCGACTCCAAACAGATCCCACGTCGGGCAAATTGGGATAACTCTATTGACTTGGATAGAGCTACGCTGGTTGCTCTGGGAAGGACACAGAGGTGAAAGTGGGTGTGTGTGGAAGGAGGAGGAATTTCGATTTGAGACCTTTATCTAAAGAAACTCCTTTCTTTGCAGCTATTCTTATGGCTTCTAGACCAGTGGTTCCCAACCTTTTTTATACTGAGGACTGGCAAACTCATTCAAAAACCACTGGTGGACCAGCACTGAAATATTTACATATTCATTATGGCAATTAATGTATTTGCATAGTTGCATATGCATTAGGGTAATTTTAGCCCATGATCTACCAGGCAAATCAAAGGAGGGGGAGGACATGATGGTTAACAAAAACCACGATGGTTTGAAAAACTGCTGCGCACACATTTAACACAACTAATAAAATAGTTGCTAATGTAACCCACACCCCTAGTGCAGTCCCCATGCAGTGGAACCTAGACCACAGCAACAGTTAAGACCAAGAGACCTCTACAGCATAGCATGGGAGTCAGCAGGTTTTTAGCTCAGAGAGTAGAGGCTCCTGTACTTAGTTCCAGAGGTTCTAGGTTCAAATCCGCCTGGTGGTGGTTACACTAATACTTGTTAAAAAACATTCTCCGTTCCAAACCTTTCACCTCAATTGTGCCAGATAGTACTCATGCATTCTTCACATTCATATTTTCCTATGAACAATGCATAATAATAATGTGTCTACCTGCTGGCTGGGCGTAGCTGGAGGCCAGGGGGAGGCTCCAGGAGCGGGGAAGGAGGAGTAGGGGGTCACAGGAGTAGCCGGTCTGCATACGGTGCTTGGCCCCCCCAGCGGGGCTGTGTAGTGATTTCCAGAGCTGGAATTGGGGCTACAGTGAGGCTACCCAGTAGGAACAGCCTCACTGTGGTCCCGGCTCCGGCCGCAGCACACCCAGCGACCAGCCGCCCCGTTCCTCCTGTGACTGCATGCAGAAGTGCGCAGGAAGGAAATTCCCTGGGAAACCCAGGGGGTGGGTCTAAATAAAAGCTGGGGGCGTGGCCTGGTAATGTGTGGCAGCGGCCTGTCAGACAGGGGTTTGCGACCCGCCGCTGGTCGACGGACCGGCAGTTGGGAACCTCTGGTCTGGACCGTAAACTCTCTGGGGTAGGGAGCGTCTCAAAAGTTCTGTACTGCTGTCCAGCATCCAGTGACTCACCAGCACTTCGTAAATAATCATACTTACATTCGTTATTTGTGGGCAGCCACCCAGTGGAGTTACTGAACAGATCTCCTTGGATTCAGCAGTGCCAGTTAGACACCCCCTAGCTGCTCCCAGACATCCAAGTAGCACCACTGGACAAAATGCTTTGTCTCTCACCAGAAAGGTTTGCAGCTTCTTGTTTTGTCCTGATAGTTGCCTGTGCTCTTGTCTTCTTGGCATGAGACCCCTGCCGTCAATGCACAGGGGTCTGTGTCTAAAACTAGGTGGTGCTTCATGCCAAGAGCGTGTCATGAGATCTGTGTGAGCAGTCCTCTCACTCGCGGAGGCAGCTGTAAGCCTTGTTGTTACCACACTGATGGTCAATGGATGGATGGCTTTTCCTCTTCTTGGAGGATACCTCAACCGCTGGGGTCGGCCAAGAGGCTTGACCTAATGGCTTCCTGAGTTGAACAGAAGGTGGCAGCACATTTCATATGAGAGGCTAGACCCTAGAACTTGATTTCCGTCCTCGGCCATCACAGGCCAGATGGGCTGACTTTCGGGGTTCGCTGCAAGGCCTATCTACCTCCCCACGGCTTGGATGCTTTGGGTAGAAGTGAGTTTGAAGAGGATTATGTCATAGACAGGAGTAGAACAGGCTGGGTGGAAACACGCATAAGGGCTCAATTCGTGTTTTGATGTGTTTACAAGAAGTATACAGGGCCTAGACTTGCCTAGAAGAGGGTGCAGTGCTTTACATAGGGGATGGAATCCTTTTCCGATCTAATCAGATGCTCATCGTATATCCTGAAGCATGAGAATGGTAAACCCATTTCACTACAGAATCCAGGATAATGAAGCCCAGGCTGACACTTCCATTCCGCGCCCTTCTTTGGAGCGGCTCATGCAGTTTTGGGGCAATGAACTCCTGGGGAGGAATTTCTCACGTGAGCCTATTCTCCCATTACAGATGCCCACTATATCACCTGTCGGATCCAGGAGTGCTCGGAGACTACCAGAAGTGGACCGTTTTTGCGCTCCATCGACACCAACTCCCTTGTTGTCCAGGATGAATATGTCTTCATTCAGGTACTCTGACACACTATCTGAGGAGGAAGGGGGAGCGGGGCTGCAGATCCTGTGCTATGTAGCATGTTTTCTTCCACCCAGCGGGAGGAAAGATAGTTTTGAGGGAAGGCCCAGGACTGGAAGTCAGAAGGCCTGGGAAGATCCTGGAGAGCCAGCCACAGGTTTACTGCATGGCCTTCGGTAAGTCGAGTGACCTCGCTGTGTGTCAGTTTCCTCTTCTGCTATGAGGATTCTTACCTACCTCGCAGGGCAGATTGTACTTCCTCAGAAGGGAGGCACTGTGGAAGTGCCGACTGTTGTTACGGGAGTCTTGCAAAATGCCGCAGAGCGCCTGTTGGCAAATCGGGACCTTGACAGAGAGAGCAGAGAGGCACTGGTTGAATGAGGAACCATTTTGGCAAATGGAAGAGTTGATGAAAGCTTGACAGTCAAACAAGGAGGCAGAATGCTAATGAGCCAGACAGGAAACCAGTTTGGAAAGCAAAGTTATTAGGGGAAGAGAGGAAGATATAAGGTAGAATCAAAGTGAAAGGAGGTTGGGGGAAGTGGGCAATGGAGGACCACTATGAGATAAAGAGCGGGGAGACTGTCTGAGAAGGCAAGAGCCTGGAGGGAATGGCCCAACCTCCCCCCAGCTTGTTCCTTTGGGGACAAATCAAGGGGTGTGCAAGAGAACGGCCCCCACCTGAGAGAGCAGTTTCAGAGGAAGCAACCTCCAGGCAGAGGGGCCAGGATCAGGTTTTGTGACTAGGAGGAGTGAGAGATGAAGACATCGAGGATGGCGGTGACCTGAGAGTCACCACGTTCAATGCTGGAAGGGATCACCAGGTCATTGGGTGGATCTCCTGCACAGGCTACCATCCCCCTACACAGCCAGTCGGCAGATAGGGTACTGGGCTAGATGGACTTTGGTTTGACCCAGTTTGGCCGTTCTTCTGTTCATATCCATGCCACCTACCAGAATTAGACCATAGCTCCACAGCCTTCAGGGGACTCATTTATTATATGCTGCAAGCACAGGTGTGGGAAGCGGGGCTGAGGAGGGTGCTGCAGCACCCCCAGGTTTTGTGCCACCCAGGGTCCCAGTCACAGGGCTTCACATCCAGGCCCAGGCCCCGTTCCACTGCCAGCCTCAGTGCTTAGTGGCTGGCCTCACCACCAGGCCCCGCCTCTGGGGTCTCACCCAGCCACCAGGCCCAGGGTCCTGGCTGCCGGTCCCAGCTCTATGTGGCAGTGAGAGGCACAGACAGAAGGAAGGGCCAGTGCAGTTCATCACCCCCACCCCAAAAATGGTTCCAGCGTTACTGGCCGCAAGCAGAGACCAGCCCGCACTGAGGTGCAGCAATGCGTGGGGGCACAGGGAAACGATGCACTGAGATGTACCCACATGATCTGAGCAAGTCGAGGCAGAGAGGAACTTGTTTCAGAGGGAAGAACGGGCGGGGATGGGAGGAGGATAAACCAGACATGGTCCTTAGAGAGCTCTCTCTTCTTGCAGAGCTGTTTGCCTTTTTTTTTTCTGTAGTCACACAAAAATTACACAAAATTGCCTCTGCTGTTGTAAATTAGCTTTTTTCAAGTGATTGCTTGACTGGAGAGACCACTAACTCAATGCCAGGGGTAAGGTAGAGCTCCTTTGATGTAATTAGCACTTGTGCCTCTAGAAAACATAATAACGGGCCTTAATAAGCTGTGTCTACAACTGGAGGCACCCCTGCCTATTTTGGTAAACATCTACTGTACACCAGATCTCAGCGAGAGCCTGCATGAAATTGGCTATTTATCTCAGCAGCCTAGAGAGTTCCCCAGCGTTCGTGTCCCTTTATGGCTTCCAGCACATTTGACAAGGGTTTATCATTCCGGAGCTACGAGAACAAGGCCTGAGATACTGAACTATTTGTATGGGTGAGGAGATACCCTCCGTTGCATGAGCATTTGTCTGCCTTAAATTGGCAACCACAGGAAACGGAGCGCTTGGGGCGCAAATTAATAGTCACTAATTACTCCAAGTAAAAAATATTTGGCAACACTTTAAACGAGGCGCCTTAAATGCACTTAACTCTGCATTTCATTTAGCCTTAATTGGCAAATTTTTTTTATATTATTTTGAACGTTAAATAACTTACAAATTACCATCTAAGAACGTGTGGCGCTTGAACAGCTGCATTAGAGATATGTGCACAGGCTCTGAGTCTACGCTTGCTTGAGCCCCAGAGTGAATCAGGTGAAACAGATACAGCTGTCAGTCAGTGCAGACATCCACTTAGAGATCCACCCGTGGATAGCCAGTGTATCTGAGTTCATCGTTACGCTAACGAAGTCTGAGCCTCCGCTGGAGTAAATCTGTGCATCTCGGTGTACCTCAAAGATAATAAGATGTTAGGGTGAATAAAAAACCCAGGCGGCGAATAATAGGGAAAATGTTATCATGAGTGGCTTGCACACCTCTGGAATGCCGCATGCGTTGCTGGACGCTTAAAAAGATATTGCAGAATTGGAAGAGGTGCAGGCAAGGGTGATACGACTAAGTAGAGGTTTGGAAAATGTTAATATGAAGAGAAACTGAAAAGATTGGGATTTTTGAGCATAGCAAGGAGACAAATAGGAGAAGGCACAACAAACAGACGTTATCATCAACTCAGTTAAAGAAAATGAATTAAACAGCAAATGATCATCCATTGACTGAATAGCTATCAGAGGGTACGTCTATACTACAGAGAAGTTAAAAGCTGCCGCTGTCACTCTTCCAGGGGTCGAATGAGAGGGTTTAGGGAAGACTCGCTAATTTGCAATGAGAGTCCTGCTTCCACAACGAGCAAGGGAAGTCGAAGGGAGAGTGTTTCCTTCGACTTCCTGCAACGTGGACAGTGACAAAAGTTGAGTTAAGGTTCTTGGACTCGAGCTATGCAATAGCTGAAGTCTTACCCAATCCCTAGAAAAATCATGGAGGGGATCCTCAAGGAATCCATTTTGAAGCACTTGGAAGAGGGGAAGGTGATGGAGAATAGTCAGCATGGATTCATGAAGGGCAAGTCATGCCTGACCAATCTGATTAGCTTCTTTGATGAGGTAACTGGCTCTTTGGATATGGGGAAGTCAGTGGATGTGATATACCTTGACTTTAGCAAGGCTTTTGATGCTGTCTCCCACAATATTCTTGCAGGCAAGTTAAAGGGATGTGGATTGGATAAATGGACAGTAATATGGATAGAAAGCTGGCTGGAAGGTTGGGCCCAGCGGGTAGTGATCAATGGCTCGATGTCAGGATGATGGTCGGTTTCTAGCGGAGTGCCCCAAGGTTCGGTTCTAGGACTGGTTTTGTTCAACATCTTTCTTAATGACCTGGATGAGGGGATGTATTGCACCTTCAGTAAGTTTGTGGATGACACTAAGCTAGGGGAGAGGTAGATACGCTGGAGGGCAAGGATAGAGTCCAGAGTGACTTAGACAAATTGGAGGATTAGGCCACAAGAAATCTGATGAGGTTCAACAAGGACAAGTGTAGAGTCCTGCACTTGGGAAAAAAGAATCCCAAGCATTGTTACAGGCTGGGGACCAACTGGCTAAGTAGCAGTTCTGTAGCAAAGGACCTGGGGATTACAGTGGATGAGAAGCTGGATATGAGTCAACAGTGTGCCCTTGTAGCCAAGAAGGCTAATGGCATAGGTTACATTAAGAGGAGCATTGCCAGTTGATCCAGAGATGTGATTATTCCTCTTTACTCGGCTCTGGTGAGGCCACATCTGGAGTATTGTGTCCATTTCTGGGTCCCCAATTACAGGAAGGAAGTGGATGCATTGGAGAGGGTCCAGCAGAGGGCAACCAAAATGATTAGGGGGCTGGAGCATATGACCTACAAGGAGAGGCTGAGGGAGTTGGGTCTGTTTAGTCTGCAGAAGAGAAGAGGGAGGGGGGATTTGATAGCAGCCTTCAACTTCCTGAAGGGAGGTTTCAAAGAGGATGGAGAGAGGCTGTTCTCAGTAGTGACAGATGGCAGAACAATGAGCAATGGTCTCAAGTTGCGGTGGGAGAGGTCCAGGTTGGATAGTAGAAAAAACTCTTTCCTTGGGAGGGTGGTGAAGCTCTGGTATGGGTTCCCTAGGGAAGTAGTGGAGTCTCCATCCTTAGAGGTGTTTAAGTCTCGGCATGACAAAGCCCTGGCTGGGTTGATTGAGTTGGGATTGGTCCTGCTTTGGGCAGGGGGCTGGACTTTATGGCCTTCTAAGGTCTCTTCCAGCTCTATTGTTCTATGGTTCTATGAAGTTGTGTACCTTAATTCGACCTTATCGCACAGTGTAGACATGCACAGATTGAGCTATGTGATTTTAAGGTGCCTAGAGGAGTCATCTGAGCTTGGACATCTACTGAACATTCGAGAGAGTTTGTCTGTTTGTTTGTCCAAGAACTCCTCCTAAACTATAAGAGCTGGGATCACCAAATCTGGTATGCGGCTCCCCCTTCGCATGTCTTAAAGCAAGGTCAGGGGTTTGGTTGTGCCAAGAAAATGGGATGTGCCTGGAATGGGATTGCATCTCATAAAACCATACAAAGGTGCAATCACCAGGGAGGTGAAAGGGGCTGGCTTGGGTGCCTCTCCCCCCCCCCCCCTCCCCGAGCTTCTCAGATCCCTGGTGCCCTTTAGGGAGGGTGTATGTGGGGGGCGGTGAAGCTTCCTCTTCCCCCGATGTGTATGGGGACATTGCTGGTTGCTCCCCTTTGTGAGGGAGCGAGGGGAAAGTGCAGTTGGCTGCATTCCTCACTCTGGCTGGGCAGCACAGAGGACAGATGAGTCTAGACCTGCCCAAGCCGGGGGACATGCATCCCTCCATCATCTGTGCCCTCTGGAACTGCAGCAGCCATGGACAGGTACTTCTCACCTGGCCCCAAGCTGCTGTGGTGAGCGAAAGGGGGTAGTCCTCTCATAGAATCATAGGGTTGGAAGAGACCTCAGGAGTCATCCAGTCCAGCCTTCTGCCAATAGCAGGACCAATCCCAACTCAATCATCCCAGCCAGGGCTTTGTCAAGCCGGGAACCTTTGTCAAGCCGAGTTCTACCACCTCCCTAGGGAACCCATTCCAGTGCTTCACCATCCACCTAGGGAAATCGTTTTTCCTCATGTCCAACCTAGACCTCCTTCCGGGCAGCCTGAAAACTGAACCCTCATCCCCAGCCCCACCTCAGGGCAAAGATTCAAATGAAGCCTGGACGTCTTCATTTTATTTTCCAAAAATATCAAAAATGAATTGAGTTAAAGACCTGAGCAATGCCGGGAAAAGCTTCTAAGAAGTTATATACTCGTGGTACAATCCTGCCCTCAGGTACACCTCTGGGATTTCATTTAAATGAATGGGTTTACTCTGCCATAGCCGACGGCAGAACTGGATCCTTACTGAATAGCTGCTCACATCTAAAAAATATCCTTTGCCAAACCAAAGCCATTTGCAAAAACTCCTCAAATAGACATTAACATTATTTTAACAGGCTGGAGAATATTCAAGGGAGTCTGTGAGGCATCAGCTACAGCATCGCCATTCAAATCAGTGTCATTTCCCCCTGCTGCAGCGTCATCAAGTACAGAATGTCAATTGTTTTCTTTACTGTCCACCCTGTCTTTGGTTACTTGTGGCCAGGATGGTTTCATTGTCTGAACCCAGCCTGGAAGATGACCTACAACTTCCTGTCAGATTGGATTGCTGACAATTACTGGAGCTGCTGTTGTAGCCTCCTATGTAAAGCCACATTGCAAAATCTTTTGGCCAGGGATGGTCTTTCTGTTATCTGAGCGCACGGTGCCTCGCACGATGGCACCCTGGGCCCAGTTTCAGATCTTTGGGGACTTCCACATGGCAGCAGAGCTGGAAATGTGTTTCATTTTTGGGATAACATTTGGAAGGAAACTAGTACAGGAGGCCCCTGCTTTACGATGGCCCAATTTACAACCCCCACACTTACAACCTTTTCCGTAAGTGAGAAAGGGGCTGAAATCCCCCTACTTACGTCCTCGACCTTGAATTTACAACGGCGTATGATGCGTGTTGTAAATGCGGGCTTGAGTTACAATGCCCCCGACTTGCGATGCTATCCCCAGAACCGTTTGCGTCACAAGTTGGGGGCAGCCTATATTCATTTTGGGTACATTTTTCACACAGTTTTTCAAGGGGGAGAAAAACCAAAGTTTCCAACTTTCGAGAAACTGAAAAATGTTTCCTTTTTTTCAGTAAAGCTCCAAAATGCTTTAAAATGTAGATTCTTCTCATGCCAATTTCCAGTTGGCTGCAGAGGCATTTTTGGTCAAAACCCCCCACCTCAATGAAAATTACATAGCAGTAATCATAATAATAATCGTTAATAAGTAAACAACTCTGGCATGTGTGCCATAATGGTCCCGTTTTTCTTGACGATGTTCTGCTAGCATATCAGATGTTCTGCTAGTTTAGTTCATCGCCTAGTTCATAGCCCTTGCTCATACATCTATCAATATCTGCAGGGGGCTGAAAGAGGTGGTGCTGAGAACTTTGGACCAGAACAACGCCCTTCTCTTTGAACCAACTGTAAATCATGTGTTGTGAAGGACAGAGGGCAGAGGAGGCATTTGGCATGACAGTTGGGTTGTCTTAGGGCGGTAGGGCATGTTGTGGGTTAGACAGCCCCTGACGCCATGCGGGCTAATATGATCTGTAATCAAGCGTCGATGGGGTTTTACAGGGCAGCAGAGAGAGGAGATAGGTGGGTGTTTTTCTGGTTTAGAAACTAGAGATGAGCTCATACCACATCCCCAGACCCAACCACTTCTGAACTTTGTGAAATCCTGATTTGAACTTCATGGCTGGTGGCTAAGAACATAAGAACATAACATAAGAACGGCCGTACTGGGTCAGACCAAAGGTCCTTCTAGCCCAGTATCCTGTCTGCCGACAGTGGCCAGCACCAGGTGCCCCAGAGAGGGTGGACCGAAGACAATGATCAAGCGATTTGTCTCCTGCCATCTCTCTCCAGCCTCTGACAAACAGAGGCCAAGGACACCATTTTATCCCCTGGCTATAATAGCCTTTTATGGACCTAACCTCCATGAAATGATCTAGCTTCTCTTTAAACTCTATTATAGTCCTAGCCTTCACAGCCTCTTCTGGCAAGGAGTTCCACAGGTTGACTACACGCTGTGTGAAGAAGAACTTTCTTTCATTAGTTTTAAACCTGCTACCCATTAATTTCATTTGGTGTCCTCTAGTTCTTCTATTTAGGGAACTAATAAATAACTTTTCTTTATCGGCCCTCTCCACACCATTCTCTGGCTATTCTCTCCAGTGGACCAAACCACCCTTTGGAGCTAAACATCCTCCACTGAATGAGGGAGTGAACCTCCTCCCTCAATCCTGAGTCAGAAGGGATTGCTGTTTACCTCAGGATCTGCTTCATTTCCACTTCAAATTGGAAGCTCCCTGCATCATTAACCAAAGGGACAAATGACGGGGAGTGATAAATAATCATTATCCAGCCTTTTTAAAGGCCATCAGCTTCCTTTCCTCCTTCAGCCCACGTGGTATATTTAAGTAGCTGCTCAGAACCCGGCTGCATGGAATTCAAACGAGAGCTGTGTGGCTAGCCCTGAAGTACACGCAGACGGCAAGTTAATGGTTGTTACTATCACTTTGCCATTTCGCCTCATATATGGGGCTCTTCTATTGGATTCCATTCGTTACTCCGTTTCCCTGGCCCCTTTAAAACTGGGCTTTTCTCTCTTGGCTCCATTTCCCCCCAAATCCAGTGATTCTGGGATCGGTGGCTGGTCTGGGCACCTCTGTTCCCTTCAATCGATCGCTGTTGCTGTGACGGCCGCGTGATTTGGGACCTGCTGCTGTATTGCCTGCTCTTGTTGCTGACGGTGACGATAGAAGAGTTAGAGATGTTGGCTGCGTCCAGACTCAGGGTTTTTTTTTTAAAAAAGTAGCTTTTTTTCGAAAAAACTTCACCTGCATCTAGACTGCAGCTGCGTTCTTTCGAAATTAAATTGAAAGAACGCGGCTTTTCTTTCGACCACGATAAACCTCATTTCACGAGGAAGAACGCCTTTTTTCGAAAGTGCTCTTTCGAAAAAAGGCGTTCTTGAATGCCAACAGGGCTTTTTAGAAAGAGAGCATCCAGACTCACTCGCTGCTTTCTTTCGAAAAAGCGGCTTGCTTTTTCGAAAGTACTGCTTGCAGTCTAGACGCTCTTTTTTGAAAGAGGCTTTTTCGAAAGATACTTTCGAAAAAGCCTCTTTCAAAAGAGGCTTGCAGTCTAGACATAGCCGTTAGGGCCAAAGGGGCAATTTGCCTCTCACTAGCATTCTTCCTGATGAAGGCTGTGTTAGCATTTGTGAGCAGGGAGCCTGGATGTACAGTGGTGTGAGAGCAAACTGCTTGTCAACGGATGAGATGATGACTGGATGGCTTCTAGATGCCTGGATGCTGTGCAGAATATGTGAACTTTAGAGAAAAATTATCCTTCCCTGTGTGCATCACCAGTCACTTGTCCAGAAGGATGGTGGTGTGGGTAATGACCTACGGTTTAAGAGGCCTGGTTCAAGTCTCTGCTCTGCCATGTAAGAACGACCAGTCTGGGCCAGATCAAAGGTCCATCTAGCTCAGTGGCCTGTCTTCTGACAGTAGCCAAAGCCTGGTGCCCCGGAGAGAATGTCCAGAGCAAGAAACCATCAAGTGATCCCTCCCCCTGTCACTTGGTCCCAGCATCTGACAAAAAGAGGTGAGGGGCACCATCCCTAACTCTACGTCCCATGTGATCTTGGGGAAATCACTGAGGGCACGTCTACACTATAACGTTATTAGGCAATAACAAGGTGAGCGTCCACACAGCAAGCCTGTTATTTCGAAATACCAGGCGTATCTCGGAATAATAAGCCCTCCTTTCATGAGGAATAACACCTATTTTGAAAATGCTACTTTGAAATAGCAGTAGTGTGGACACGGCACTGCTGCTATTTCAAAATAGCTCCTCCCCAGGGCCATTCAAAGTAATTACTCCCCAGCGCTTCCTGGGACTCCACATTGAGGTAGCCCATCCACATTAGTGGAGCCTGTCTTGGATTAATTTTGAGGCTTCCCTGCAGTGTGGACGTGCTATTTTGAAATAGTTATTTTGGGAGTTATTATTCTGAAATAACTTATTTCAAAAGACTCTTGTAGTGTAGACATACCCTTTGTCTTTCTGTGCCTCAGTTCCTCACCTTGGAAGAGTAATAGGACTTCCCTGCCTCACAAAGGTGCTGTAAGGATAAACACATTTGAAAAGGTTGGGAAGTGCTTTGAGATGTGAACTCATTTTGCATGCAACAGGCCTGAGTCTCTTACAATAGTTTTACACAGTTGCAGTTCCGTTGCCGTCAATGCAGCTACTTCCATTGGTATCAGCGAGAGCAGTTAGCCCTAGAAATTCCACAGCTGAAATTCCACTGAATTCTCCCTGACCCCAAATGAATGGAGCTCTTGCACAAAACGGTCTGGATAAGCAATGACTCTTCTAGGTGGATCCGAGGGAAATGTTTGCTCAGAAGAATTGTGGAACAAATCCAGCCTTCGTTTGAGTAAAGAAGCCTCCATAAAATACTTACTTTGGTCACCACATCAAAGCCAACATTTGCACACAATTAATATACAGTGCTGTCTGTGGAATGTCTGATAGCTCCTTTAGCCATAAATACTAATTCTGAATTATGACTAGCACAGAGAATCTAATTAATAGAGATGGTCAAGCGTTATAGCTGACTTTTTTTCTCATTGGAAAAGGGTTTGTTTGGCTAAATGGCAATTTTCCGATTTTGTCCAAAATGCTGGAGTTCCTATTGAAAACCGAAACATTTTTCTTTCTCAGGTGTACAATGAAAACCTAAAAATGGGGACAGTATTTCAATGAAAACAAACAGAATGTCTGTTGAAACTGTTCCATGAGGGAAAAGTGATCATTTGCCAAGTAGGCCTGTAAATTGTACATCTCAGAAATAGATAATAAAAATGACCTCTTAATATCATCCTGTGTTTTTCAAACGCTGACTCTAACTCAGGAAACCACTTCAACAAATGCCTTCATCAGGACCTTAAGTATGTGCTTCAAGTTAAGCATGTGCTTAATAATCTCTGGAATAGGCATGCTTTGTGATAACACTGAATCTAAGCCACTGTTATCGCATCAGTCCCATAATTGGCACAGGCTGCATTTGTTATGTGGCTACTTGATGGTATTCCCATCAAGTCAATGTTAATGTAACAACTTCAGCAAGCAACAACTTCACTTGAAGACAAACAGAAGTAGCCTTCCACCTAAAAGAGAGAGGGCTATTTTTTTAACCATGAAATCACACTGTAATGAAACTAGCTGGGACGGGGAGTTAAACTTTTGATTTCACCAGACTGGATCATTCTCTCTATTTTTGCAGAACTTAAATACACCATGTTCAAAGAAAGATACCTTTTTCCTCCATTTTTTTTAAACTGGAAGAGAAAAGGTCTTCACAAAAATCAATCCACACTATTTATTTTTAACTTCTCCCTCCTTAGCTGGGATTGATTTTTATCTTTGCAATCAATGGCAGAGAGAACGCTTTGGTGGAACAATGGAGTATTCTTTGACTTATAGGGTCTGGTCCCTGAGATTTCTATTGAAGAAATCATTAAAAACTGATTATGAAACTAATAGAATGAAGACGCTTAAATGATGAACATGATTACACCTGTTTTACTGTCTGCCAGAGCTGATCTTCTGCGACCCCCGCTTAAAATGCAAAACAAGCTCCAATGGGAGGGTCAAGAATCCTGAAGATGACAGAGAATTCATCCTATGTGCTAGTTAAAACCCGTCAGTGCCATAAAGAATTAGGAGCAATGTGTAGTTAGATAGGGTATGTCTACACTTGCAGCCTATTTTGGAATAGGGCTGCAAATGTAGGCATTCGGAATTGCAAATCAAGCCCGGAATTTAATTATCCCGCACTTGATTTGCATCTTCCCGGACGGGCACCATTTTTTTTTTGAAATTTACAAGCTCGAAATATCTGCCCGCGTCTACACGCAGCAGTGAAACGGGCGTTCGAAATAAAGCCCTATTTCGAACTACCTGTTATTCCTCCTGCAATGAGGTTTAAGGCTTGATTTGCAATTCCGAATGCCTACATTTGCAGCCCTATTCTGAAATAGGCTGCAAGTGTAGACATACCCCCACTTTCCTGTTTGCTTACATATCACCTTCTTCTATTCCTGGCACTGTATCATCTTTACTATGCCAAATATTACTCAATTTGGAACTCAAAGCTCAACAGCTGTTGGTACAAATTGATTAACTTTCCTCCTGTTTTTTGCCTGTCATTTTGTTTCTGGGGGTGTTTTATTCCATAGTTTCTTTTATTTCTCTTTCCCCCCTCCCTACACCTCCCTTGACACACTGTCTGCAACAACAACTGCCTTTGCAGTGGAATGATGTAAAATACATGGCAGACTGGAAAATATTTCCTCTGAAAATCCTTCAAAAGGAGATCCAATGTGTACAGTTGTGTGCGTTTTAACTCTGTTTCTGTGCAGGGAAATTGCACGGTTTCCAGATGTACTGCTGCCTGGGCTGTTGGTTTGATGCCTTTGGTATAACTCTGCACGCGTTTACTTGGCTCGCTGTCATGAAAAAGTCCCGCGTTTTACTTCTATATACCGCACAGCTGTATCCGAGTGACCACAACTAGATTTTATTCAAAGCAGAGAAGACAGCATCTCTAACGTGACTGTGTGCCTGCTTCAGTTAGCTGGCTGACTGCTGACTTCAAAAGGAGGATGCTCAGAACCTAGACACATGTCTCTATACTCTAATTAGGGTATGTCTACGTTGCATGGCTATTTCGGGATACTGGCAGTACTCTGAAATAGCTGCCCTGCGCCTACACAAGCCACCCGTTATTTTTGAAAATATTTTTTGAAATAACGGGTGCATTATTTCGCCATCCCAGTAAACCTCATTGCACGAGGGATAAGGGATGGCACGAAATAGCGCATTGTTTTGAAATTGGGTGCTGTATAGACACCAAATTTTAAAATAACCTGTTTGAAAATGGATTTGAAATAAGACACGCAATTGGCATAGCGCACATTGCTTATCTTATTTTGATTTTGGAGTGCAGAGTAGACACACCCGGACACATATATAGACGCATACAGACCATGAAAACACAGTTCCATACTAAAGCAGGCAGCAGAGTAATCTGTAGGCTTCATATGGAATGAGTTTACTATGCTGAATTCCCACATACAATCCAGAGAATGCTGTGGCTTCGAGCTGTGGGCTTCTGCCTCCTTGCTATTGTATAATATCATTCCTGGGAAGAGCTGGTGTAACCCACATGCCTCCCTGTGTGTAAAGCTCTGTTGCGTTTTTAATACAGACAGACCCGAGTCATCGGTGGCCAGGCTCAAACCTGGGAACCTCTGGTGCGAAACACCTGAGTCTCTACTGCATGAGCTAAAAAGCCTCTTCGCCCTTAGCTAAGGTGGAACAGAGCACCATGCCCAGGAGGTGTGTGGGCTACACCGGGTCCCGTGATCAAAAAGCCAGGAGCTCTGCTGATGGCAATAGTTCTTGGGAAACAGGTGCCTCGTTCGTGCTCCTTCTAAAATCTTATCCAAAGACTGGCTGACAGAAAGAAGCTGGGAGTTCAGATTTGTGACACAGCTCTTGTCCCCAGTCACCTGAACAGAAGAGAAAGGAAAAAGGGCAGTAAGAAACTACCCCGTTTTTGGCAGGTAAAATAGTGGTTTTATGTTATGTCTAGTGGGCGGAATAGTACCTTAGATCCAGATCCCCAAAGCTATTTCACTGCCTAAGTTGCAGTGAAATCCTAAGTACTGTGGAGAATCTGCTGCTTAGCCCGCTGGCCAGTGCTATTGCAGCGTCTGTGGTAGAGTCTCTGTCGCTCTAGACCTACTGATTGTACAATGAGTTGGTCGCAATTTTTTTTTCTACCATTGCAACAACTTTGTTTAAACAACTTAATTGTAGCCAGGCAGCCGATGAAATTTTGGGGGGTAAAAAGTACAAAACTAAAAAAACGCTGTAAAACTTAAAACAAAAATTCAGTTTTCCCCAAATTTCAGCTGTGTTGACGTACCCCCCAGATGTCTCTCGAGTGCCCCTAAGGGTTACTCATGCCACTGGTAGAGAAACCCTGATCTAGATCATCCCTGATAGATGTCTACCTAACCTTCTTTTAACTATCTCCAATGATGGCGATTCCTCAACCTCCCTAGGCAATTTATTCCAGTGTTTAACCACCTTTACAGTTAGGACATTTTTGCTAATGTCCAATCTAAACCTCCCTTGCTGCCATTTAAGCCCATTGCTTCTAGTCGGGACACTGGTTACAATCCAACTTGTAGCTATGGGCTTCACGTTCTAAAACTCTACTTGTGACCACGAAGAGTGACGGCTACTAAAGACTACAGTTCCCAGCAATACGGCTGTGGAGAACAACATAGAGCATTGCATCCTGGGATCTGTAGTGCAGGAGGGCCACTTCTGGCTGTTTGGCTCATAGTGGAACTTTGCATACTGGGACCTGACTTCCATGCCACTATATTAAAAGCAAAGGCAGTTGCTTTTTTTTCTTCCAGTCCCTGTGCACCTGTCAAATGGCTTGTGTCATTTTTAGTTCAACAAAGTTTCTTCTGCCTTAAGCTTAAAAAAAATAATTCAGATGAAAAACCACATCTTTCAATGTAGCATTAGGGGCAGGAGTCAAGCCTTGTTCATTTCACACCACAGAAAATTCAGAGCTAATTGGGTTCCATGGTGATTATTGCATCATTCGGTTTACATGCGTGAAAGCCTGCTAGTCATCATCCATTTCTGATGCTGGCTGTAGAACTGTCAAGTGAGTCATGATGTGCCATGGGCCAGCATATGTAATTTCTTCTTTCTATGGAAGTTTTCCCCTGTTCTCATGCAGCAACCAAGAGTAAACCAACCCTATGCTAGAAACACAAGTGAGAAAAGATTTGAAGAGGAGAGAAAGCCAGCCCTGGAAAGGGAAAGAGAGAACACAAACCTGGAAGGATTGATGTGTTTAATAGCAAACACATTTCTTTGAAGGAAACTTTTCCACTGGCCAGTATCACAATGAAACCTGTAAAATAGAAATCCAGAAAATCAGATTAATGAGCCAGTCATTAGCAAAGGAGAAGGGAAAAAAGACAAGCCCAGCTAATTCAGTGCTAAGCATGACTGATGAGTGTAGAGCAAATAATTGGGTGACATTCATCAAATGTGAAATAAAAGACTGTTTTGGTGGGAAAAGCTGTTATAATCTCCTGGATTTACAATGCCAGCGAGTTTGTTTCTAGGAAAAGTTCATCAAAATAGATTAAAAGGGGCCTCTCTGAGTCCGTTCCCAGCCACCGCAATTACTAGACTTCATGAATGCAGATCATTTGGGGGACTCTATTAGCATGGGTATAAATCATGCAAAAATTAGGTTCCAGCTGAGATACGCTTTCTATAGCTCTTGTGCTGGAGGAAGTGGGGGCTTTCCATTAACTGGAATGGTAGGGCTGCTACCTAGAGATCACAGCGGGTTCAAGATTTTGCCCAAGTGTAATGTCAGCTACAACATTCAAAAGGAATCTAGCTAATACAGAAGGAACGAAGTTTTGCATCTTGGCAGATACCCTGCTGAGTTGTTATTATTATATTTTGCACATGCTTAACACGGATCTGAAGACCTTAACATGCTCACAAGCAGCAATTGAGCCTCACAACCTCACTGTGAAATACATACATATTCAAAAGCTTCACGGGGTAGCCGAATTAGCCTGTAACTGGAAAAAACTTAAAAAACAATGAATAGTCTAGCAGCAAGACTAAGAAAATATGTAGATGGTATCATGAGCTTTTGTGGATACAACCCACTTCTTCACATGAACGGAGTATTAAAAATCCAGTTCCAAAATAAATAGGGGATAGCGGCTGGGGAGGAGGGGGAGGAGAGAAGGAAGAGGAAAATAGTTAATTAGAGTGTTCATGAGAAAAACAACAAATAGTCCGGTAGCACTTTATAGACTAACGAAACATGTAGATGGTATCATGAGCTTTCGTGGGCACAGCCCACTTCTTCAGATGACCGGAGTTATGAGTTGGGGATATGAAAATTTGAAATAAACAGGAGAGGGGAAGGGGAGAGGGGGGGGAGAAAGATAAAGGGAGGGGGCTGGGAGACAGAGCATCATTAAGTATCTGGAGAATGGGTACTTAGACTCATAGACTCAGACTTTAAGGTCAGAAGGGACCATTATGATCATCTAGTCTGACCCCCTGCACAATGCAGGCCACAGAATCTCACCCACCCACTACTCACCTATATCTCAGATATTGAAGTCCTCAAATGATGGTTTAAAGACCCCAAGATGCAGAGAATCCTCTCGCAAGTGACCCGTGCCCCATGCTACAGAGGAAGGCGAAAAACCTCCAGGGCCTCTGCCAATCTACACTGGAGGAAAATTCCTTCCCGACCCCAAATATGGTGATCAGTTGAACCCTGAGCATGTGGGCAAGACTCACCACCCAGACACCCAGAAAACATAAGCAAATAAAAATCAAAGTCAATAGATAGATTCCTAAAACAGGAAGGATACTATTCAGGGAGCTGTTAGCACCTTCAGTGGTTATTAAGGACGTAGAGTCCCCACCAGCCCATATCACAATTGAGTCCATTAGCATGTGAATTGAATTTGTGGATGAACTGGGATTCCAGGGCTTCTCTGTGTATTTGGCTTGTGGAATTGGCCTGCAACAATATGGTGACTTTGAGATCTATTAATGAGTGCCCGGGCAGCTTAAAGTGTTCTCCAACAGATTTCTCTGTGTTGCCTTTTCGGATATCTGATTTGTGTTCATTAATTCTTTTCCGTAGAGACTGCCCAGTTTGGCCAATATGCATGGCAGTGGGGCATTGCTGGCATTTGATGGCACAGATCACATTAGAGGATGTGCAGTTAAATCCTTATTTCAAAGTCACTTTAATGACTTGCTCATATGGCATCTCAGTCAGTCTACACAGCTGGGAATGGCAGTCCCCCTGTTGTAGGGGGTATCCATTCCCATTTTTCTCTGCACGTCGGCAACTATCTGGTGTAGTAATCCTAGGCTGGACCCTCAGCTGGTGTAACCTGATTTGCTTCCGTGGACCTATGCTGACTCCTGTGATAGAAGGCAACAGCCTGAGGAAGGAAAGGAGGAGAAAGTCTACTGTGGCCTGAAGAATGATGAGCCTTACTGTGCTAGCCTGGCTCTATGTAGCTGGGACAAGAGGATCTGAGAGTATAGGTCACAACTTGGAATGAGAGTTGAGTGCCATCCACCCTGCTTTCTCCAGGATAGTCCTTGCGCTGGGGTGACAGCCAGATGGTAAAGGTGTCCTCCAGAAATAACCCTCACAGTGCTTGCACCATCATCTCACCAGGTAATTATGGCCTGGCAATCTCCTTTGGCCATGTCTGAGTTTATCTTGAATGATCAGTTCTGCTAATGACAGTCCATGTGACCTTGGGGAATTGACAGAGTTTACCACCAGAAGGGACCAGACTGGTAGTGAAGCACTGGGATGGGTTCCCTAGGGAGGTGGTGGAATCTCCATCCCTAGAGGTTTTTAAGTCTTGGCTTGACAAAGCCCTGGCTGGGTTGGTTTAGTTGGGTTTGGTCCTGCCTTGGGCAGGGGGCTGGACTTGATGACCTCCTGACGTCTCTTCCAGCCCTAGGATTCTATGACTGTGGAGCCTGACCTTCTGTATTTCCCAGGTCATTAAAAACCATCCACTCCTCCCCAGACCAACCCTGAGAGACAGAATTAGACCAACGCATTACAGACCCCAGCAGGTTCAACTCACAAATGCTCCAGGCTGAGAATAGTTGACACTGAGGTTCACCAGGGCCCGTGTCACTTTACTGCGCTCTCTCTGTTTACCCTGCCATCTTTTCTGTGTCTTGTCTGTCTAGACTGTGAGTTTTTCAGGGAAGGCCCTATTTCTCACTGTGTGTTTGCACAATGATCACTTTTTTATCTCGGTTGGGGCCACTCGGTACTAGACTATTATTAGTAATACCAACAAACATTTACAAGGGGGGATTCTACTTAGCCAGGTTTCACTGCATTTCCAAACCGTTTCTTCTCTGAAGTCGTCAGTGGAAAAGCCTCATCCTGCAGTGATTGGATAACAAATTCATGATGCATGATGCAAACATGAACCGTGGAGGGACAGCGTCTCTAGGGAATAATGCCACCATGCGTAGAAAATACCATTGCAGAGATTGTAATTGATACTCTAACAATGTGCTGTATAAGCCCATTCTGAAATACCACCGCTAGACATAAAGAAAAATGGTACCTGTGGGAGAAGCTATGTCCTTTCTGTTTGCTTACTGGGAACTTCAAAAGCCTGCAGATTACATTTTGTGTAATAAAAGGAGCGTTGTATATTATATTATCTAAAAAGTGTGCACTCTTGCTAAAGCATCAGAGAATGAAAATCGCCCCAGTCTGAGATGTGGTATTGTCAGCCCTGAACCAGTGCCAAAAAGGTCCTTCACTGGAAGACCGAGTGACTAGTCACAGTATAAAATCCAGTAGCTCACTAAGGATCAGGGATAGGAATAAATTCAACGACCTGGGGAGTAAAGTGGATGAGAAGCAGGATAAGGATCAAGTGTGCCCTTGTAGCCAAGAAGCCTAATGGCATATTGGGGTGCATTCGAAGGACCATTGCTAGCAGACCTAGCGAAGTGATTATTCCCCTTTACTCGGCACTGGTGAGACCACATCTGGAGTACTGTGTCCAGTTCTGGGCCCCCCACTACAGAAAAGATGTGGACGCATTGGAGAAAGTCCAGTAGAGGGCAACAAAAATGATGAGGGGGCTGGAGCACATGACTAATGGGGAGAGGCTGAGGGAATTGGGCTTATTTATTCTGCAGAAGAGAAGAGTGAGGGGGGATTTGAGAGCAGCCTTGGGGTTGGTTCTGCTTTCGGCAGGGGGCTAGATTCAGTGACCTCCCGGGGTCTCCTGCTGTCCTATGATTCTATGATCATTGGGAAGATGAGAATCTCACTCCCTATCAGGATATATAGCATTTATACTTAACCTTTAGAGGCAGTGAGCTTCCTGTCCTTGAGATAACATCCTTCCGCTTACTTTCTTCTCTTCCTCCGCCTTATTGCAAAGGCAATGTGATTTCTGAGAAACTGCTGTTTTCACTAAATAAAGCAGCTGAGGGCTGTGAACCCATTTTTCAGATGGGAAAAGAATTCATGTGTCTCGCTGATGATTGGTCTGACAGTCGAACCCTCGGACTGCATGGCAGCCAAGATCAAGGAGCTGTTTTGCTAGGCACTGCCCAGGCCCACAGGGCATGTCTGCTGTAGGAGGTGCGATTGCTACACAAGTACACGTGCCTGAGTTAACTCGAGTAGTGGGAGCAGTGATGATGGGGCTGAAGGCTGACTGCCTGGATCGGATCTGCCTGCTGAGAACTCCCAGAACATACTTAGCAGCCACCGCTCCTGCTGCTGTGACATCACTGCTATTGTTACTCAAGCTAACTTTGCTCTACCTAGATCAAAGCTCGCTCAGTTAGGTCTCCTTGTGCTGCCATCACGCTTACTGATTGCACATTAGGCAAGTAAGACTTGTCTGCAGTAGGGATGTTAACTATTGGTTAATTGAATAGTCGAGTAACCTCATGAATTCTTATTTGTTAGCTGACTATTTTATAGTCTCTGGGAGTGGGGCTGGCAGCCAGTGTGCTCCGGCTCACTCCTGAGGAGCCCCTGCCACTCCGCGCTGCTGCCTCTGTGTCAGAGGCAGCAGTGTGGGGCGCCAGCCAGGCAGGAGCTGGTCTAAAAGGGGATCTAGTTTAAAAACCAGCTCCCCTCATGGACCATGTGCCTCTCGCCCTGTTCTGCGGCCTCTGATAAAGTGGCAGCAGCACGGGGTTGCCGCAGCCCCTATCCAGGGAGGGCCTGAGCTCCCAGACATGATGTGAGCTGAAACTGAGCCTGGCTGCCTGCCCACCCGGCTCCTAATACACTTTAAATGCAGAGCTGCAATAGGGATAGGTCCCTGTGCCATCACAAGCCAGGACTGTGCTGGGCTGCTGGCCAACCTGCTAAAACATTTACAGGCAGGGCATGGGAGGGAGGGAAATGTATGTCACCTATAGTATTAACCAATAAGCTTTTGCTTATTAGATAATCGGTTAATCGACTACACTATTACATTCCTAGTCTACACTAGAACTTACTGTGGTAGAACTTTCCTTGCTCAGGAGTTTGAATAATTCACTCTCCTAAACAATGTAAATGATACTGACCTTAACGCTAGTGTAGACAGCACTATGTGGGCAGGAGAGCTTTTCCCACCAACATAGCTACCATCTCTCATGGGAGATGGAGTAATTATCTCAATAAGGCCTTGTCTACACTTACTGGGAGATTAACACTGCGGGGATCAATCTCCCCGGGGTCGATTTAGCCGGTCTAGTAAAGGCCGAGTAAATTGACTGCTGTTTGCACTCCCGGGGTGTGTCTAAACTACAGGGTTTGTCGACAAAAGCGGACTTTTGTCGACAAAACTATACCTGTGTCCACACTGCCTTTGAGTTATGTCGACATAACGTCGACAAAACTCAGCAGTTTTGTTGACGTATGTAAACCTCATTCTACGAGGAATAACGCCTTTTGTTGACAGAGTTCTGTCGATAGAAGGCATTATTGTATCTACACTGTCCTTTGTGTCGCTTTGTCGACAGAACTGGCTGCAGTCTAGACGCTCTTTGTCGACTGAAGCTTTGTTGACAGTATCTGTTGACAAAACTTCTGTCAACAAAACTCTGTAGTCTAGACGTACCCCCAATGACTTCCATACTCTACCACATTGAGAAGAGTAAGGGGTCTCCCGTCGACCCCCCCACAGTAATTCGAACTAACATACATCGACTCCAGTTGTGTACCTTAGTTCGACAGTGTCTCTAGGGTAAATCTGGCCGAAGAGCTCTCTCTCTCCTCCTGTACAGTAGTGTTTTCACCAGAAACGCTGCCATGGCACAGCTTCCTTGTGCACTTGCACCACTGTGGTGCTTCTAGTGTAAACATAGCCTTAGAGAGAGGCCATGTCTCAAAAAGCTTCCTGTGCAAATAGAGAAGAGAAGGAGGTAGGATAACCTCCACTTTACTTGGGGAACTGAGGCACAGAGAGAGTAAGCAATATGTCCTAGGTCACCCAGGGAGTCTGTGACAGAGAACTTGGATTATCTCCTTGGTCCCAGTCCTTCACTATCAAACTCTGCCGCCCCTCATCCATGGCTGGCAACACAGCAGTTGCTAGAATGACTTCACAATTGAAGTCTGGGGAAACGAGCTGGAACTTGGAATAATGTGATTTTAATAAATTATATCTCAGGCCGTCTGGTGCTGGAGCTTCCCCAGTAGGCATCTTTGGTCTGAAAGACAAGTGACTGAGTCCTGCCAGGGAGTATCGGTGTGGTGTGTCTTCAAAGGGGCATTCAATATCTGTCTTTTGCATTTTTACAGGTGACGGCGGGCGGCAGAGCGAATTACTATGTGTCGTACAAAAGGGAACCCTTTGCACAGATTAAATTGCCCAAATACTCACTACCAAAGGTAAATGAACCTATTATCTGCATAGCCTTGAGAGGTGCAGCTTCTTAAACAGCGCAGCCGGGGGGTTGTGGTATGTTTATTACCCAGACAAGAACTACAAGGAAATTGGCTTCTACTTAGGTTACTCAAGGTCTGAGGATCGACCCAAAAAAGTGTGCTGGTGTGTTGGCCCCTCATTTACATTGAACTGTGGGACTCTGGGAAACAAAGGAACAGGGTAGGAACATTGTTTTGCCTTTCTGTGACACTTACAAAGACAGGGAAGAATACATTGAAGGGAATTCATCACCTGTACTCAGACAATGATAAAGTGCCAGTTCAAGCCAACTATAACCTGACCTCTCATCTAATACCTCTCCCAGATCTTGCTTTGTTCTTCTAAGGTGGGCATTTTGCCTCCAGCACATGCCTTCTGAAGCTTTGTGTCTTCATGGTCTATAGCTAAGGCCTTGTCTTCACTGCCACGATCGATTTTCCGGAGTCTGATGTAGCGAGTCTAGTTAAGACTCAGTAAATCAAACTTAGAGGGTGCCCCTGCCAGCATCCAATATTCCTGCTTTTGCTAGGAGTAAGGGAAGCTGACTAGTATTTTCTCCCATTGGTGGGCATGGCACCAATTTCAGCTTAAGGTAAGCTATGTATTCTATGTAGCTGGATTTGTGTACTTTAAGCCAACTGGCTGGATCTAGTATATACTCTGCCTAAGAGGTTTAGAAAGTATGACATCATGAGGAACGGTTGAGAGAATTGGGCATTTTTAGTCCTGAAGGGAGAAATCTGAGGGAAATTAGGCTTCTAATATGGAAGAGGTGGTTATAAAGAGGATGGTGACCAGTTGTTTTCCATGTCCACTGAAGGTAGAAGAAGTAAGCAGCTTACTTTGCAGCAAGGGAAATTTAGGTTAGATATTAGGACAAACTTTCTGACTCTAAGGCTATGTCTACACTGCAAGTTTTTGCGGCATGAGTCACGACATCATTAGCATATTTTCTGACTATGAGAGGTCAGGTTATAATTGGCTCGAACTGGATGGATCTTGCGCAAAAGGGTTTTTTTTCGCCCAAAACGGAAGTGGCTATACTGCTTCTTTTAGCGCAAAAACCCCTTGCACCAAAAGAATTGGCAGACAATATGCTAATGATGTTGTGACTCATTCTAATGAGTCCCTCATTAGCATATTTTCTGCCACAAAAACTTGGAATGTAGACAAAGCCTGAGAATATCTAAGGGCTGGGATGGGCTGTCTTGGGAGCTAGTGGAATGCCCATCATTAGAAGTTGTTAAGAACAAGGCTTGACAAAGACCGGTCAGGGATGGTCTTGGTCTACTTGACCCTTCCTCAGCATGGGCTGGTGGGACTAGATGACCCCTGGAGGTCCCTTCCAGCCCTGCCTTTATTTGATTTTTATGACTCTATGATATAAGAGCAGTGGGGAGGGGGAAAGGCCAGAATACCATGAACATCAGCAGTCCCCAGCTGATGTGTTGTCTGTGGGGGAACATAGCCATCTAGTGCAGTTTAGAGCCCCTTAAGCAATATCTACCCTACAAAGTAGGGCTGCGATACCCCAGCTCACACACACACAATTGTGGCAGCTTGTTGAGAGCTAGCGTGAGTGTAAAGCAGACAGGCTCTACGGTAAGAAGGCTAGCAATGGCATGGCTCACCTATGTGACTACAAATGTTCTTGAAAGCACTGGGTACCTGCATGTTGTCATTGCGCTTGCTACCAAGGCTACAGTACTGTGTATGTTTACAGCAGATCCATGTGAGTTCCTGCAAGTTCTGTGTGTGCAAACTGAGGAATCAGCCCTTCACTTTGTAGGGTGGACCATTTTACCAGTGTCTGGCACAGGGCAAGGACTCCCGAAGCACCCTCTACCCCTCTAAAATCAAAACGGTGTCTAAGATCATCTGTCCCTTGGAATGCGCAGGGCACACAAAAGTGCTGCAAGGCAAAGTCACTGCTCACCAGATGCCTACGACTGGAATGCTAAGGCTGCCTGTCGGAGAAGCTGGTGGTTCTTGTACCAGCGCCATTTCTGGATTGCCCTGTCAGCCCTTCCATCGGCATTGACACCGTCCAATTGCAACGAAAAGTGAGAAAGAGGAGAGTAGCCTCCTCAGATGGCAATAGGATTCTTCATTGTGCCATTTGCTGGAAGAGCACTCTCGGTCCTGGTGCAGGAAGCTACCTGCCTCGTCTCAGCAGGGGTGGAGAATTTGCACCATGTCTTCCTCCTCCTGAGTCTGAACAAGCCCATGCCCCACCAATCCAGCTGGGTTCCCTGAAGAGTGCACAGGTTCCCTGGGCCCTGGGCACAAGGCATCCTTAGGGCTTAATCCTTTCCTGCTGATGCTGTAGCCAGGGCTCAGGAAGCAGCTGAGTTATCTTGGGGTACGTCTAGACTACAGGCTTTTGTCGGCAGAAGTTTTGTCGACAGATACTGTCGACAAAGCTTCTGTTGACAAAGAGCATCTAGACTACATCCAGTTCTGTCGACAAAGCAAGCCGCTTTGTCGACATGAGAGTGTAGACACAAAAGACAGAGTAGATGCAATAACGCCTTCTGTCGACAGAACTCTGCCGACAAAAGGCGTTATTCCTCACAGAATGAGGTTTACTGCCTTTGACAAAACTGCCAAGTTCTGTCGATGTTATGTTGACAGAACTTAGCGGCAGTGTAGACGCAGGTATAGTTTTGTCGACAGAAGTCCACTTTTGTCGACAAAACCCTGTAGTCTAGACACACCCTTGGTGCCCACCAGGAGCCTGGAGAGGTTAGCCACCTTTTGACACTGTGTGGGCAGGAAGGGAGAAGCTGCTTCCAGCTATATCGGAGTCAGAGGGGAGGAGAGGTGAGCTCTGCCGGCTCACTCTTCTCCCTTGCCCCCCAATCCTCTCCTGCAGCTGGAAGCTGCTCCCATCCCTTCCCTCCCGCATGGTGCCGAGAGGCTGCTGTTGGCCACCTTCTGGTGTGAACCATTGCAGAAATCTGGAGAGAGGGTACGAGACCCTGCATATGCCCCAGGAATATGCTGTGCTAGGTACAAGGAGAAGCAGGTCTGGCCTGGGAGGCCAGCCAGGCATGGACAGCAAAGAGTGCCACACAGGAAGGTTTGGGTCATCAGTCACCTCCCAGTTGAGACACATATACGGGAGTGTGTGTTTGTGTGTGTGCGTGTGTGATGACTCCTCATTTGAACCCAAATCCTTAACGAGAAGAAGGTAAATAAAAAGAATCCAGCTACGCAGCCTTTCTTTTTAACAGGGCTCCGTCAACTTGCTATTTATTGGAATGTTTGCATGATTGATTGCCTCTGAACTTACTTGTAATTTTACTAGCTGTCCCATATTCAGCAGAGGGAAATATGGTCATTTTTACCATATTTACATTGCTTCACCAGTCCATGGCCAGAGTGAATTTAACATATTTTTAGGGCTTTATAGACCTCTATCATATCCCCCCTTAGTCTCCTCTTTTCTAAGCCAGAAAGTCCCAGCCTTCTTAATCTCTCTTCATATGAGACCCGTTCCAAACCCCTATAATTTTTGTTGCCCTTTTCTGAACCTTTCCCAATGCTGATATATCTTTTTTGAGATGAGGCGACCACATCTGTATGCAGTATTCATGATGTGGGCATACCATGGTTTTATATAGAGGCACTAAGATATGCTTGTGTTTCTGTACCGTACTCGGTGGACAAAAAGACAAGTTCAGACCCCAGCTCTTAAATCTTTCAGGAGTGATAAAATTGACTTTCAAATTCATAAATAGAAAATGAAGCAAGATAGAACTCCTTGAAGCTACTGAGAAGGAGGACTGCAGAAACCCCCTAGCCCACCCGGTGGCCATTGTAAAAAGAAATCCCAGCAAATTCACGTTAGTGGTAATTTATTGGCTTGGCCTAACAGAAAATTGTTTAACGTCTTCTATAACTCATGCTCCTTCTCAACTCTTTCATAAGTCATGGTAATTACTATGTGTCCCAAAGGGCAAAGAAATAGAGAGATCCGCGATAATAGGCCTTTTGTCTTCCACTAATAGGACATGCATATTATTAGCACGGATGAGAATCAGGTGTTTGCAGCTGTGCAGGAATGGAACCAGAACGAAACGTACAACCTTTATATATCCGACACCCGAGGGGTCTACTTCACGCTGGCCTTGGAGAATGTCAAGAGCAGCCGGGGACTGGAGGGCAACATCATCATTGACCTTTATGAGGTATGTAGTCTTGTAGCACCACCCCTTCATAAGACAGGATCCTCCTGCCAGCACTGATGAGTGTCAACCTCTTAAAATCCTTCTGCTGTTTTTTGAGACTATCCCCCAAAATGATCACATGTTCCTTCCTCACAAGATCCTCCCTTTACACCAAAATGGAGCTGGTCCCTGAAGAACTCAACGGTTTATGCTGGACCAGTGCATGTTGGGATAGATGAAATGCATGCTGGGAAAAAGATGTGGGGTGTGTATTTTAGGAGTGTGTTGCTTGTTCAATCACGTTATAGTGCAAATGGGGACAGAAGCAACTTATTCGTGTGAAGTACAAGGTTCATATTTCCAATTCTCTCTCATCAAGCACAGATTTGTCGTCAGGAAAAACAATGTGGTATTTTCGCAAGTACTCAGTCTTGGCCTAGCTTGAGTTCCTTTTGACTTCAGTGGTAGTAGAAAGAGGCCAACTCTGAGCAGTTTGGAAAATCCTGCCCACACTATCCTGAAATCTGATTTCAACTCAGATGGGGAGGAAGAGGCACTTTTTTTGGTCTTTAACCTTATCAAATCACACAATGTGATTCATAGTGGTTATTTCTATTTATTATCTGCCTCCTCAGTGACTGGGATCCTGTTGAGCTCGGTACAGGGTATAAAAACATAACAAATGGATGGTCTCTGCCCACAAAAGCTTGCAATCTGAGTGTGGGTTGAAAGGTAGCTGGTGGATACTGAGAACACAAGACAGCCACATGGAAGTGCGCAGTAGTCAAATTCTTGGTGAGGGAACGTTGATTCTGAGATGCATTAACAGGAGTGTTGTGAGCAAGACACGAGGGCTGTGTCTACACTGGGCCACTTATTCCAGAAAATCAGCCGCTTTTCTGGAATAAGCTGCGAGCTGTCTACACTGGCCCTTGAATTTCCGGAAAAGCAACGATGCTCTACTGTGCAAAATCAGCCGCTATTCCAGAAAAACTATTCTGCTCCCGCTCGGGCATAAGTCCTTATTCCGGAACACTGTTCCGGAAAAGGGCCAGTGTAGACAGCCCAGTAGTCTTTTCCGGAAAAAAGCCCTGATCACGAAAATGACGATCGGAGCTCTTTTCCGGAAAAGCGCGTCTACATTGGCCACAGACGCTTTTCCGGAAAAAGGGCTTTTCCGGAAAAGCAGCCTGCCAATGTAGACGCTTCTTTTCCGGAAAAACTGAAAACGGAATAGTATTCCGTTTTAAGCATTTCCGGAAATTCATGCCAGTGTAGACACAGCCCACAAGTCATTCTTCCGCTCTACTCTGCGCTGATTAGGCCTCAGTTGGAGTATTGTGTCCATTTCTGGGCATCACATTTCAAGAAAGATGTGGAGAAATTGGAGAAAGTCCAGCGAAGAGCAATAAAAATGATTCAAGGTCTAGAAAACATGAGCTATTAGGCAAGAGTGAAGGAATTGGGCTTGTTTAGTTTGGAAAAGAGAAGACTGAGAGGGGACATGAGAGTGGTTTTCAGGTATCTAAAAGGGTGTCACAGGGAAGAGGGGGGGAAATTGTTCTCCTTGGCCTCTGAGGATAGAACAAGGAGAAATGGGCTTAAACTGCAGCAACGGAAGTTTGAGGTTGGACATTAGGAAAAACTTTCTAACTGTCAAGGAGGAAATAAATTTACTAGGGAGGTTGTGGAATCTCCATCACTGGAGATATTGAAGAACAGGTTAGATAGACATCTGTCAGGGATGCTCTAGATGGTGCATGGTCCTGCCGTGAGGGCAGGGGACTGGACTCGAGGTCCCTTGCAGGTCTAGTGTTTTATGATTCTATGTGACAGTAAGATTATAAGGCAGCAGCGTGATGAGGCTGGCCAACATAAGTGGTGGTCTCAGTCAGGCCTGGTGGTGGGGGGACAAATAGAGCAATTTCTCAAGGGCCTAGTGACTCAAAGCTGCAGGCCCTTTAAATTGCCACCGGAGTGCCGCCTGGCACGTTCCACGCAGGTCTGAGGGCTGGAAGGGGAGCACCATACTCACAGAGGTCTGGCTGCTTTGGCCCTGACCCTTCCGCTGGAGACTTCACCCCTTCCAGGAGCAAGGAGTTGGGCCTCCCCCCCACACCTTGCCCAGGGCCCCCAGATGCTATCAGCTCCCTGGTCTCAGCACCTGACCATTGCCAAGTTGCTGGTGGACCTCGCCACAAAGGGTGAATGCCTGGGAGCTCCAATCAGAATCATTCTTCTTGGAACTGTGCAAGACACCCGCGCTAAGGTCGGATCCTTCAGACGCTTGCGTGCCTACTTAACTTTCCTGGCTTGTGTAATCCCTTTGGACTGCCCACAGGAGCCCTGGGGCAGGAAAACACGCTGGAGTTGAGCATTGCAACGTCGATCGGATTTAAGCGTGTTCTTAAACTTAAGGATGTGCTTAAGCACCCTCGTCAGGAGGGATGCTCCCCGGTTTGGAAGCCAGAGACAGGGATAGTCCTAGGTGGCTGAAAGTGACTCAACGCAGGCTCTTAAATTACTAGGATTAAAAAGAATAAAGATCCTCAAGTCATCGGCTGAGGAAGAATCCCTCCAGAGATGAGAGAAAAATCCAGCGAGGAGAGTTTCAAGCAGCAATTTGGTATTGGATTTGATAGGAGAGCGTTTCATTCCCCCGTGGATTTTCCAAACCGGTCTCAATCTTTCATCCGCTGATGTCGGCTGCTCTGCCAGGCAGTCGCTTTTCTCCAATATAAGTCACCCTATGATCTTTTCTCCTGTGAGAGAGAGGTTTCTCCTCCCCATGCACAGGAGAGAGGCTGTGTCTAAGGCATTCACTCCTCTGATTGCGGGGTAAATTGCCTGGCAGAGCACCCTTCACGTTCCTGTTGGTGGACAGTTCCTGGAGAGAAGTTTTTCTAGGTCCCCACCAAACTGCCCTGCCCTGTTTGTAGCCTGCCCTACACGCTTTGTCCAAGGCTAAACTTACAGTCCTCATTGTGTTCTCAAAAGTTCCCGCCCTGCCCACAGTGTCGGTTATTGCTATGTTAGCAGATTTATATAATAAATTCCGGGTAGGATTCAAAAAATAAATTCTTGTGCCAACCGCAAACTCTTGCTTCACCCCTTTATGGAAAATGTCAAAGACGAGGCATATATTTCACTACTTATATATATTGCCATCAGCCATCTTACAGAAACTGAATTCTGTAAGCCCCTTGCATTACTAGCATGTTTAAATCTATATAAAGGAAAACAAAGATAAAATAATAAGCTATTATTTAACTAAAACAAAGCAAATATCATTTTTGTAGGCCGAAATAAAGCAGATAACGGTTAGTAGGCTACAGTGGGTACGTTGCAAGGGGCCTGGATTTCCGGAGAATCCTTAACCCGCCTTCCTCTTGCAGATTAAGATTGTAACAGTCCCACTGCAAGGGACCCTGGCTAACCATGTAGACAGACTCCAGCCTTTCCCTCATTATAAATAGTGCAATTGATTCTTTTCCTGTTCTTCTCCCGGCTGCGTGGGCTGAGTGGGCTGTTTCTCAGAGCGCTCGCATGCGTGGGAATCCCGAACAGAGCCTCATTCTCGCCTGTTCGCCCGACGTGGTTTTTCATCTCTCTCCATTTTTCCTAGGTAGCAGGGATCAAAGGCATATTCCTGGCGAACAAGAAGATCGAGGACCAGATAAAGACTTTCATCACCTACAACAAGGGCAGAGACTGGCGCTTGCTGCAGGCTCCTGACACTGATCTGAGAGGGGATCCCATGCGCTGTCAGCTGGTCAGTGGCAGAACTTTTCCAGCGTGCAATTGACGAACCATTCGGGGCTTTGTCCTTGAGCCCCCATGCAGGCAATACCCCCACAGCAGCCGGTGGCCTTCTGGCCAGCATGAGAACTACAGGCCCAGTGCTCCAGAATAGAACCCAACATGGCAGCTGGGTCCTCAGCTGGTGTAAACCGAAGTTCTGCTGCAGTAGTGAACCCACATTGATTTGCTCAAGCTGAGGGTCTGGACTTACATATTTGAAAGGAATCAGGTCTGCAGTGTTTCTCTATCTGGTGCCTGTTTCTTTTTGGGCTGTTGGGCACTAAGGCTACGTCTACACAACAGGGCTTAACTCGAAATAAGCGACGCACATTGAGCGTATGTCCATTGCGTAGCTTATTTTGAAATAGGGAGTGTCTACACAGCACTTATTTCAAAGTAGAGCGCTCTTCCTCTGACTTCCTTTACTCCTCGTACAATGAGGGTTACAGGAGTAAGAAGTCCTCTAGCTTGACCGTATTTTTACACTATTTTGAAATAACTGCCGGCTGTGGAGATGCGGACTGAATTATTTCAGAATAGTGCTAGTTATTTTGAAATAATGTTGCAGTGTAGACGTACCCTAAGGAAGGTAAGTCAGTTTCTGTTTCAGAGATTCATAGAGTTTAAAGCCAGGCAGGACCATTGTTATCTTTCAGTCTGATAGCGCAGGCCAGAGAATTTGAAAAAGATCTGAGACTGTCAGGAGATCAAAATACTGATTTTTTTAAAAACAGCAACGAAACCCAGCCATGAACTCCTCTCCATGTGATTCAGCAGAATGATTCCTCTTGCCCACATGTGAGATTTATTTGCAGGGGCAGAGGGGCGGGATATACACAACATAACCTGCACACCTTTCTTCCTGACCCATGGTGGAGAGGATCGTTTGGAGAAGGCACTCGTTATAACTAGCCAGCCCCAAGTTAAAAAGCCAATAGCTTGCTCTTTCTCTGATCTTGGGCTTGGCGTATTAAAGTTTATTTTCTCTGCTTCCTCCCCTCTGCAGCCCTTTTGTTCCTTGCACCTGCATTTGCAAATCTCTGAGAATCCATATACATCAGGAAGCATCTCCAGCAAGGAGACGGCTCCGGGGCTTGTGGTGGCCACAGGTATCGATTTTGTCTGTGCTTTCACCCTGTTCAGCCAGGCCTTAACTAGACACCTTCCTGGGAAGCTACTAAATTGCTGCTGCATTTAGCTGCTCAGTGGTTTGCAATGTCAAAGATTATCTTGTCGGGGGAGAGGTATGGATTTGTGACAGGAGGCTGACAAGAAATGTGACAAATGTCTTTTGTCACATCGCTGTGAAGTTTTTCAGGTGGGTATCAGCGGCCTGAATGTGATGTGTCTGTTGCTGTCCATATGTGACGTGTTTGTGTGCTTGGGTGAGGATGTAAATATGCCCACCAGCCTCATTCTTCTCTTCTTTGCATCTGATTTACACTGATGCAGTGCCGCTGGCTTTCGAGAGTTATTTTCCAGGTGAGTCAGTGGATAATCGGGGTCACATGCTGGGCCAGATTTTTGGCTAGCCTAAATGACCAGTGGAGGATCTGTCCCAGTGCAACTCAGAAGCTATTTTTGGAAGTAAGAGGTTTACAGAGACTTTCTTTCATGAGATACCTTGGCTCCAGCTGGTGCATTCTGTGTGGTAGCCCTGTACTGTTCTGTGAAGCCTGGTTTTGGCATATTGCAAGGCTTTCATGACAGCCTGCTGGAATCTTGAATGCCACCGATCGGCCGACCCATCGCAATTCATCTGACAACCATCGCGGCCCCTTTTTGTTTGCACTTGTCTGCTCACAGTAGGTGGCCTCATCAGGACGGACTAGAAACTCCACCCCACGGGAAGCTCCCACAGTGCTTAGCTCTGTGGGAACTGTTTGGGGATCACAAAGTGGTTTTGGTACGACTGTCGCTGGGAAGAGCTTGCGAATGCAGTAGGAAAAGCTGCCGTGTCATTTCACACATTTGCTAGAACTTGGGTGAACTTTTTCCCTAGCGACTCAGAGTGGAACATTCCCCGACGCTGGTCCATACTCCCTCACTTGCGTAGTCCCATTGCCTGTGATGGGGTTGTTTGGAGGAGTAAGGGCCCATAGCATTTCTACTCTGGTGCATTGCAATAGCTTCCACAGTCTGTCCATCATGTAGGTTTGTGCTATTTTTTTTCTGGCTGTTATAGCCTGAGCAGCTATTAAGCTGTTAATTGTAGATTTAGAATTGTTTCATTTCAGCACCTCACCAGTGTGAATTTGCTGAGGGTCCTACTCACTCACTCACTCCTCAGCACTACAGACCATGGAGGTCTGGGGCTGCTCTCATACTTTGCCTCCACCTCTTCCTATTAAGGGACTATTTTTGCCACAGAGGGTAGCCACGAAAGCCCATGATACCATCTACATGTTTTGTTAGTCTATAAAGTGCAACTAGACCATGTGTTATTTTTGCCACAGATGGTAATACAAGGAAGTGTGTCTGAGTTTTTGTTTTATTTTGGGGGCAGAGGTTGGATGAAATCAGGACCCTATTGTACTTGAACAGAAGAAAAACTTAAAAAACAACAAATAGTCCAGCAGCTCCTTAAAGACTAACAAAACATGTAGATGGTATCATGAGCTTTCATGGGTACAACCCACTTCTTCAGATGAATGGAGTATTAAAAGTCTAGTTCCAAAATAAGTAGGGGATATGGCATGCGGGTGAACTGTGGGAGAAGGAAGTGGAAAAAATAGCGAATTAGAGTGTTCATGTTACAAGAAGCTGATAAAGAAGGTGCAAATTGTTCTTAAGTACCCATTGTTTGGTTGGTTAAGTCATTAGGATGTGGAAGGTAGTGTGCTAGCCAGGTAATGGCTTTATTCACACCTTTGTGATGGGTCCCAAACCTCTAATTGAAGTGAAGTTCCAACTCTTCCCTATGTATTTGGCTTGTGGAATTAGCCTGAAACAACATGGTGACTTTGAGATTCATTAGGGTATGTCTACACTAGCTCGTTAGTTTGAGCTAGGTAGGCAAAGGAGGGCAAACGGAGTTGCAAATGAAGCCCGGGATTTAAATATCCCGGGCTTCATTTGCATCTTCCCGGGCACCGCCATTTTTAAATCCCCCTTAGTCCGAACTCCGTGCCCGCGGCTATATGCGGCTATACGCGGCTACACATGGCTACACGCGGCACGGAGTAGGTAGTTCGAATTAGGATCTCTAATTCGAACTACTGGTACTCCTCGTGGAACTACCTACTCCGTGCTGCGTGTAGCCACGGGTACGGAGTTCGGACTAAGGGGGATTTTAAAATGGCAGCACCCGGAAAGATGCAAATGAAGCCCGGGATATTTAAATCCCGAGCTTCATTTGCAATTTCGGTTGCCCTCATTTGCCTACCTATCTCGAACTAACGAGCTAGTGCAGACATACCCTTAATGAGTGCCTGGGCAGGTTAGCTCATGATACCATCTACATATTTTGTTCTTCTTTAAGGTGCTGCTGGACTATTTGTTGTTTTTTAAGTGTTTCCAGTTACAGACTAACTTGACGACCCCTCTGAAACATAAGAACATAAGAATGGCCCTATTGGGTCAGACCAAAGGTCTGTCTAGCCCAGTATCCTGTCTGCTGACAGTGGCCAATGCCAGATGCCCCAGAGGGAGTGAACAGAACAGTTGATAGTCAAATGATCTCCTGTCACCCATTTCCAGCCCCTGACAAACAGAGGCTAGGGACACCCTTCCTACCCATCCTGGCCAAAGGTAAAGCAAAGCCAGCACAACTGCGAAGGGATTAAATTCAAAAGGAACCAACCTTTAGGTAGATTGGGTCAATGCACACAATTCAGAATTCCATCCATATGCCCCACAACTCCAGGAAGTTGAGTTAGGAGATGTTGGCTCAACGCCATCTCTTTTCTTCTTTCTGTTTCTTACCATTCTCATGCACTTACGTGCATCTATAGTCCAGCCGGCCCTGGAAATTGAACCAAAATCCTGTGAGACAGCTTGCTCTTGTAGTAGTTATGGCCTGACTTCTAGCACGGAAGGTACTGTATATTTTGCAAAACATTCTTTCAAGATTTCTAGCTTAGTGTTCCGGATCAAAGAGGTTCAGGTAATTTGGGTTAAAGATCCCAACTTTGTGATGTGGGACCAAATTGAACTGTCAAGGGCTGGCAGCCCACCACTCCCCACAGAGAGTGTATACAAGCCGTCATGGCTCATGATATAGTTCTTAACGGTGGCCTTTATTTTTGATTACTGAATTCTCTAGGAGGCAGATCAGATGCCAGAGGCAGCATGAGAATGAGATTCTAAGCAATGATCTAGATTACTAGACAATGAGATTCTTTTCAAGCTGTCACGGCATGCAATGAAAGCCTCGCTTGTATAACAATTAACCTTTAAAAGGCAGAACCATCATTTCTGTGTTGCTGCCTTGTGAAATAAAAGGCTTAACCTGGTGGGAATTGGCACATCTGTTTCTGTTAACCTCTGTCACCAGCTGGTCTGTATCAGCACAGACAATCCAAATTACGCATCACAAATGTATTCCCTTAGGTCTTGTCTTTGCTATGCTTCCTTGGGAAATCTACCACTCTTTCACAACCGGCGCGCCAGCTCCACCAGTAGGAACAATGGTGGGAGTGCTAGTCTAGATAGGAGAGCATTGGTCTGACTCTTTAAAAGAGAAGAGACACATATTAGTGTGTAGTTCCATGCTGATCCAAATCTTTTTGAAGTCAATGGAAGTCTTTCTGTTGATTTTGGTGGATCATGCCCCAAGGGAGAAAGGAGGGGATTCATGACATTGGGCAACAGCTGGAAATGGTTGTGATGGAATTCCAGCAAGCAAGAACTCCCTTCACTTTGCCACCAGCTATAAACCCCAGTTGGATGGTTGGTTTCAGACCTTGCAGCTTAGAGATAAAAAGCAGGCTTTTGAAATTCAATCTGCTGAGCAGAAACCAACCTCTAACTCATGGGGGTGAAGAGGAAACTTTCCCTATGGGCAGGTCAGCCCAAAACTGCCTACTGCAGAATTTCTTGTACTTTCAGCTGAAGCAGGTAGTGTTGATGACACCTGGAGGTCAAGGGACAATGGAGTAGGTGGACCAAAGGACTATCAGAGGGTGGCAGTTTCTGTGTGCCTAATACCAATATGAAACCTTTCTTGAATCACTTTACATCAGGTGCAACCCTGATCCTGAGCTTTTATTTTTGGAAACAGGAGTGTCACAACAACTTGGCTAGTTATATACACTCTGATGCTGATGGGTGCTTGACAAGATGCATCTGGGCTTTAATTCCTTGTTTTCCATCATTAAATGTCAGGAGTGCAATTAACATTTTCATTAGGCTGTTTTTATTGTGCTCCTATTGAGCCACAGATGTGTAGGAGCAAATCTTCCCTTCTTACTTTTTCTTTTTTTGAGGAAAAATAGTAGCTCCTTTAGAACAAAACATCAGGGAAATTATTCCCTAATTTAAAAATACCTTAGCTGTAGAGAGAGGGAGTTTTATGCATCAGTGGATAAGGAATGTGCTGTGGAGTCTTTCATCCATTGGTCATTGGTTCAATCCCAAACAGAGCTATATTGTCTGTGAGTCATTTCCATCTGAAGGCCTTTCTGTGGTTAGTTCCCTCAGTCTACTTTTTTGGGGACTGTCAAGGCTTTTTCCCCACTCTGGCATGATAAATGCAGAAGTGGGGGCTCTCAAAAGTACCCCAAAACCTTATCTTTCCAGGCTTTGGTATAAAGCTTCCCCCAAAATCTTAAAACCCTAGATTTTGGAGATAAAAGATCCACTGCCACTACCCAAGTAATAAAGAAACCAGGGACAGACTACTTGGGAAATCTCAGCCCCAAAAGTAAAACCAGAATACAAAAATTAACCAATACCAGGTTAATAAAAAGAAAAGAGAAAGAGCTTTTATTATCACCACAATATTCCTGTTGCAAGCATAGTGACTAGATCAGTGGTTCCCAACACAGTGCCAGGCGCCATGATTCCCGCCGGGCCATTTATGTGTGCCCGCGGAGCAATCTGGGCTGGCCCCGCCCCCGGCCGTGCGGCAGGTGCCAGCCCCGGGTGCATGTGTGGCCCCTGCCCCCATACGCCCAGCGCGTGCCGGTGCCAGCCCTGGGTGTGCGGCGCATGCTTGGCCCCGCCCCCAGTCACGTGGCCTGTGAGCGGCCCTGCCCCCATATGCCCAGTGCGTGAGCGGCCCCGCCTCCAGGTGCCCGGCAGCCCCAAAACTTTGGGGACCACTGGACTAGATGGAAAAGTCACAAATTAATACACTCATGGGGGAACCCTTCATGGGCCAAGAGCTTAGTTACAAAGTAGAGGAAAACCCATTTTTAAATGGTCAGACAACAGATTCCCATTTCCAACCCATAAAACAATAAAACCTAGTTTATTTATCTAATCTTTACTCTACTTACAGTTGGCCAACACAGGCTACTCCAGGGAAGGGGCTGGCTCCTATATATAGGAAGGCAGGATAAGGGATCCTTGGGAAGAGAGGTGGCGTGGACTAGAGGATCGAGCATTCACCTGGGGAGCCCAGAGGTGGGAGTAGCTGGACAGCTAATGAAGGTTGGCTCAGGGATGGAGTTGGATCCTGCATTTGGAAAGCCGGACAAGGGGCCCACTGAGGGTACAGAGGAGCAGTGTGGCCTAGGGGCTAGGGCATTCACTTCAGGAGCACACAGTGATGGGTTCAAATCCCAGTCCCACCCATGCTAGGAGTGACCAGACAGCTGGTAAGGGATAGTGAAGAGTCCCTCCTTGGAGGGAAGACATAATATCTGTCCCTCTCAGTGGCTGGAGAGAAACTGCCCCACATCAAAGGAGGGAAAAACCCAAAATTTCCTTTGTCCCAGTTTGAAATCCCTATCTGCACTTTTATTGGCTGACTCTACCTGGCTTAGATAAGGGACATAGTTAACCCCTCAGTCCCCAGGCTGCTGGCCATCTCTCATGATCATGACAGGGACAGACGTCTATGTTACAGAAACCTCACCTAGCAAAGGCTGGGAAGCTTGTTGGCAGAGTTGGTAGGAAAGCCATTTACCGTGTGGCATCTGAACAGAAAGTTTACCCTGGAAGATGGCTCAGCCAGAGAAGTGGGGAGGGAGGGCAACTAACTTATGTTACTTTGGACAAGCAGAAGACTTCTGTGTCCAGGACTATTGGTGTGGCAGTCTCTGTCCTCACTGAATTAACAAAACAAAAATGCACCCTGGCCAAACCTATCCATTTCTGCTAATGCGACAATGTGCCCCATTTCTGATCAAGAAGAACAGTCACCATTGTTGAAGACCTAGCTGTGGTCTGATCATTGTTACCTTCTGCGATGGCTGCCACTTCGTATGGCCCTGGGTCATACTTTGAAACCTAGCTCCACCAAGATATAGTTCATATTGGAAACAGGCCAACTGTTAACGGGGAGACATTTGTAGTGTCATCATGAGCCACATCTGTTAGGCTTCACCGTAAGCTGCTACTCAAAAAGACAGGAAGTGCTCTTTGCTAGACGCATGGCTTCTGAGATCCATGAGTTGGTTTTTTTTGGAAGGATCATGCAGTGAAATCTTAGCCCCACTGAAATCAGTGGGAGTGACACTATTGATTCCGGTGGCACCAGAATTTCACCCCTGAACTCCAGCTCTAATGAGGCAAAGGCAGTATGAATAATTCAATTTGAGTGGTGTGAATCTGCCTTTTCACTTGACTTTGCATGATAAATAGTGATAGGGAGAATTAAATGTGTCCATGTCAATGTTTTACAAAGACTAGGAGAATGCAGAGGCTCCCCAAATGCAAACTCATCAGCTTTAGCATAGGCACTATATTTAAAAAAAAATGTGCGTGCAAATGATTATCTGATTCGCATGCACAGATGTCGCAACTACAAATTTGGTACAAAACAGGCATGCAGTTGTGTTTGTGCTTTCCTAAAAATGTAGGCCTTAACATGAAGCAGTCCAGACATGTGTATCTCGAGTTGTTGCAAATGCATGCAGTGCCACTAGAAGTAAAAGCAGGCCAGGGAAACAGTCTTTTCCAGCTATTGACTTTAAAACATTTTGTTGTCTTACTATTTGCAATGATCTCATATCTTAATCTTCCCATCTGTCCCATGGTGTTGCCATACGAGCCTGGAATTACGACAACCAAAACCATTGGTTAAACCAGTTACTCCTGATTCCTGCAAAAATGGAAATTTCTCCCTCTTGCCACACAAAAGCTTACGAAACTCACTTGTGTTTCAGGCAACATCGGCTCTGAACTCTCATATACCGACATCAGCACGTTCATATCTTCTGATGCCGGAAACTCATGGAGACAGGTACAATCAGATGGGGGAGAAGGGAGCTGTGTACTTTTTGAAAACCTACTCTTTGGGCCTCTAATGCTTGAAAAACTCACATTCTACCTGACTTGTTTCTAGATCTTCGAGGAAGAATACAACGTGTGGTATCTTGACTGGGGAGGGGCACTTGTGGCCATGAAGCACACTTCCATGCCCATCCGGCATTTGTGGTAAGGTTGTTTCCCCTGCTTTGAGAAAGTTTTCTGGTGGGGTGGGGGGCAAACTAGAATTGTCCAAAATATAATTAAGATCTCTCAGTTCTGGGGTGGATCCTTTTCCCTCCTGCTGGATGTGCAATAAACAGAAGACTAAGGAATGATTGAATAATCTCTTACGGAGCTATTCGAGAAGTAACTCTCCAACTGTGATCATCTGCAGGACTCTGTGGTGGCCCACAGAAGGCTGGGGAATCACATGATTTTTCTGGACCTTCAGCTGGTCCTTCAGCTGCTTTCAAAGGATGTGTGAGGCCTCCCACGTTAGATACGTTGAGTCACATTTTCCAACCAGTTTCACACACCTTTAGGTGTCAAAGTAAGTGACCAGATTTAAAACAAGAAACAAACATCATGTTGGGAGCTGAGCTCTTTTGAACATCTGGCTTTTAGGGATACAGTCTTCCCTGATTGATTTCCTACCCGTTCAGCCTCACTGGTTGCAACATCCAAGCACCATTTGGCCAGTGGCTGCAGGAGATGACTCAAAAGGATACTTTTTTAATTGTGTCGGCAGTGGAGTCAGGAAGAAGGGTTTGCAGGCTATAATGAAGAGGACCAAGAGGATGGACAAAAGGTGCATGGGAGCACTGGAGGAAAGGAAGGATTACCAGATGGTGGGGGAGCAAAGGGAGGAGTAGCCGATGGGACAAGGAGATAGGATAATTGACTTGATGCAAAAAGGGTAGCGTATTTGCCTCACTACAGACTGACGGGAATGCGAAGACAGTTTGCTAGTGTTCCTTGTTGCTTTTGTGATATTGCTGCAGTTGCCAGAGAGAGACTGGTGAACACAAATGGGATTGGGAGCGTGGGGTGAGTAGGTGAGACGATCGTTTTGTTCAAGATGACCAATGGGTAGCAGGTTTAAAACTAATCAAAGAAAGTTCTTCTTCACACAGCGCATAGTCACCTGTGGAACTCCTTGCCAGAGGAGGCTGTGAAGGCCAGGACTAGAACAAAGTTTAAAGAGAAGCTAGATAATTTTATGGAGGTTAGGTCCATAAAAGGCTATTAGCCAGGGGATAAAATGGTGTCCTTGGCCTCTGTTTGTCAGAGGCTGGAGAGAGATGGCACAAGACAAATTGCTTGATCATTGTCTTCGGTCCACTCCCTCTGGGGCACCTGGCACTGGCCACTGTCAGCAGACAGGCTACTGGGCTAGGTGGACCTTTGGTCTGACCCAGTTCGGCCGTTCTTATGTTCTATGACTTTGTTCTGACTCTAAAGATGTTTGAGAAGCCCATGCTCTGGATACTCCACCCAAACCAGCTCCTCCACCTACCAGGTGGGGGCATTGGGATGTAGGCGTTGGGATGTAGGTTTGAACTTCTCAGCTGGCCCATATGACTCCCGCGCTTGATGCTGTAACAGACTGAGCTTCTTCAGCTCCACCTAAGATGAACAGGAATTCAAGGTGCTCAGCATCCCAGTGCATAGAAGCTACGATGAGGCAAGCCAGGCTTCTAGTGCAGAACATCCACCAGAACTTGGGTGAGGGGAATATGGAACAGAACCAGGGCCACCGATGGAGCGGTGCAAAGGGAGCAACTTCCCCAGGGCCCATTATTTAAAAGGCCACAGCTCCAGGCCCTTTTAAATTGCTGCCAAAGCCCCTGTTCACATGGTCCGGGCATCAAAGAAGCAGCAAAGAAGACTGGCGGGGAGGCTCCGCCCCTTCCACTTGAGGCTCCGCCCCTTCTAGGAGGACCCATAGCCAGAACCTCCATCTTTCCTAGGGATCCATTGTGTCTGTCCTCGGCCCTGATCAGAACTTTATACCCCGCCTGTCCTTCCACCAAGTGATACGCATGACAAGCGGCCATCAGGGTTCATATATTTTCAAACCATGATCCCGAATGTCTCCTTTTGAACTTTTGATTAAACAGACATCCATTAATTACATGCAGTGCACATCACAGCGTGCACTTGCTCTGTGGACGTGTGGGGGCAGCAGGCTCAGGGCCTGCAGTCGGGAGGTGGAATTGCTGACAGCTGTCCACCGTGGCGTTACCTTCTGTCTTGGATTGTGTGAGGCACTGGAGCACCACTCAAGGTCTGGCCTGCCCAACTTCTGCAGCGTGAGGGAGGAAATGAAACAGAAATCGTCTTCCGTGCTGAGGTTCCTGTTTTCCTGTGAATGAGAGACCCGTTCTCTCCTGATCATTGGCACTCTTGCGTATCTTTTTCTGACTTTTCTTTGTAGTCTAGACGTAGCCTGAGGCTATGTCTACACTGCCAACTTTGCCGACAGTGCCTATGCAAATGAAGTGTGGATTAGCATATTGCTGCACTTCATTTGCATAATTTATTCAAGCCGTTTTTGTGCAAAAGCAAGCAGTGTGGACTTTTTTGACGCAAAAACAGGGGTTTTCACAACCCCCCCTCCATATTGCTTATTTTTGTGCAAAAATGGCTTGAATAAATTATGCAAATGAAGCACCGCAATATGCTAATCCACGCTTCATTGACATAGGCACTTCTGGTAAAGCCAGGAGTATAAACAAAGCCTTAGGGTATGTCTAGACTACATGCCTCTGCCGACAGAGGCATGTAAATTAGACATATCGACATAGTCAATGAAGCAGGGATTTAAATATCCCCTCCTTCATTAGAATAAAAATGTCCGCCGCGTTGTGCTGGCTCAGCTGTTTGTCGGCTCAAAGCAGCAGTCAAGATAGTGATCGGTTAACAAGGAAAACTGTTGTCGACCGATCCCTTATGCCGTGTGAAACTAGATTTACAGGATCGGATGACAATGGCTTTCCTTGTCGACCAATCCCCGTCTTGACTGCCGATTTGAGCCGACAAACAGCTGAGCCGGCACAACGCGGTGGCCATTTTTATTTTAATGAAGCGGGGGATATTTAAATATCGGTATGTGGATGTGCAATAAGATGTCTAGAGGCATGTAGTCTAGACATATTCTTAGCGATTAACTTTTATTGACATGTCTGCTAGTTATTTGTTAACCCCTTATAAATTAGCTAACCGCTTCCTGGATAGCATAACGTAAGAACACAAAAACGGCCATACTTAGTCAAAGGGCCATCTAGCCCAGTATTGTGTCCTTTGACTGTGGCCAGAGGGAATGAGCAGAACACGGAATCATCAAGCGATCCCTCTCCTGTCATCCATTTCCAGCCTCTTACACACAGAGGCTAGGGACACCATTCCTGCCCATGCTGGCTAATAGCCTTTGGTGGATCTAGCCTCCAACCATTAGTCCAGGCAGTCCCTCATTCTGTGACAGCTCCCATGGTCTTGGTGAGGGAGGTGCTACTCAGTGAGAGAGAGGCTATCAGATTCTGAGCTAGTGCCTGGGAGGGAGGTGTTGAAGCAGAAAGACAACGCGGGCACAAGAACACACGGGGATAAACTGGCCATGAATACATTTGGGCTGGAGTTTGTAACCATCAGAAGAGTGAGATTCTGGAACAGCCTCTCCACAGGGAGAGTGGTGGCAACACCCTGACTAATTTTAAGATGGAGCTGGATCGCTGGATGGGTATGCCAAGGCAAACACAGGACTTGATGACCCAGGAAGTCCCGTCCTGCCCTGCCTTCCTGTGGCCGTGTGCATGGGCAAATGTTTGGTTGTGCACCGATTCATCCAAGGAATTTGGGGCACATGCTGGGATCAATAGCGGTCACCTGCCCAACTGCCCTTTCTGCCTCAGAAGATTCCCCACACAAGCAATTTCACATCGAATTTGACTCATGCCACTGCCTGTGGATGTCTGGCCTACTCTACCACACAGCTGTTTAGAGCAGTCATTTTTTCAACTCTAACGGGTCCTTCCAAATGATACCATTTTGGGGCTTTCAAACATGCATCATCTCGACTCAATAAGCACCCTGAGCCATCTTGATTAGCTTGGAAATCTATTAGCTCTCCAACTGGGACATTGTACAATAAGGCTCATCCTGGACAAAAGAGAGTTTGATTATTGAAAAAGCAGAGAGAACTTGAGCTAATCTAATGAAACTTGCTGTTCCCCCAAAGTCAGCAAGCAGGCAGACAGACCAGCACACAAATGCACAAGGCTATGGGAAGGTACATACATTTCAATAAATAGAGTTTTTGAAGGATAAGCTCTTTGCATGCGGACATCCCACGGCATTTTCTCTTTGGTCTGGGGGAGGCTGTTTTGTGTACAGCTGCAGCGGGGTGCACCTGTCATGCTAAGGGGCAGGTCTTGGTAATGTACCTCTTGGGGATAAATCTGCTCCACCCGTCTACGTTTCCACAGGGTCACTGGAACCAGTGTGGCTCAGCTGTAGGGCGGGGAGCAGGAGCTGAGGAGCTCACGTTGGGAGTTGTGGGTACTGTGGGGCCTGGCTCCTGGGAGGGATGCTACTAGGGCCTCATCCTAAGCCCTTTGGATTCGATGGAAAGACTCTTGACTTTGGACCAGGCCCATGTGCCATCTTCTGTGCGGGAATGTGGGATGTGATGCAATTCAGCAGCCCTGGGCTTCCATGTAACAGGGTGCAGGCTGGGTGCTGTCCCTTCCTCCCCTGGCTGTCAACGTAGCAGCACAGCACCTGCCCTGCTGGCATCCTGCCCCATGACTGGACTCCTAGGAGAGCCTGAGAAGCAAATCATCCATGGTCAATCCGGCTCCTCACTGGCCTCAGTGGGAAGGAGTCGCACCACCTCCCAACCCCTTCCACCAAACCCCACAACTCAGGCTGGGCAGAGCCCGTGTCTGTCCACGTCCTGCTCACTCTCCTGGTGGAGATCGTGTGCTGGTTGCCGTGGGAGTTTGCTTGGACGCTGAGAGAGAAACCCAGGACTCGACACGGTCCATTATGGACTGAAAGGAACAGAGCATTCCGCCCCTCTTCTCTAGCTCAAGTGTGGCATCTCCCTTCAAAAGGATCAGAGTCATGGCTGCCACCTCAGGTTAGAACCAGTGACCTCCTCCTCTAAGGGTGTGTCTAGACTATAGGGTTTTGTCGACAAAATTGGACTTTTGTCGACAAGACTATACCTGTGTCCACACTGCCTTTGAGTTATGTTGACATAACGTCGACAAAACTCAGCAGTTTTGTCGACATATGTAAACCTCATTCTACGAGGAATAACGTCATTTATCGACAGAGTTCTGTCGATAGAAGGCATTATTGCATATACAGTGTCCTTTGCGTCCACACTGTTATGTCGACAAAGTGGCTTGCTTTGTCGACAGAACTGGCTGTAGTCTAGACGCTCTTTGTCGACAGAAGCTTTGTCGACAGTATCTGTCGACAAAACTTCTGTCGACAAAACCCTGTAGTCTAGACATACCCTAAGAGCTGTAGTCTGCACAGCGGCAGCCAGTGAGCCAGGACTGGTAGATGAGATCCCTTCTCCTCCATGAACAGAGCACCACGGGGCACAAAACTCACACACGGACCCGTTTACCTCATAAATACCTCAATTTACCTTATAAAATGCTGTTGACTCGGCATTGCAGAAATCAGAGTTTTGGAGAACAACCCCCCCCTTCCCCCCTTTAGCCCCTACGGACGGAAGAACAAGTTTCTCTTCCCTTTTGAAATAAGAAACAATTTCCTGTCGACCAGAGGAGGTATTGTGCCTTGTCCATCCTTTAGGCAGTGCCCATCGGTTATCAGGTTTCACAGCTCTGGACTTGCCTCAACTGCAGACAGCTCTGAAATGACCCACTTGGAAGGGTATTTAATCGGTCAAGGGCCAGGAAGCTTGCATGTTTGCTGTTTTTTTCTTGGCAGGTGGGATTCTGGGATAACTTGCCGAGCAGAAACCCTCCTGGAACAGTTGCATAAAGACTCCAGGAGCAAAGGAAAACTTTCTCATTTTCTGAATTATCTCTAAAATGAACAGCGCCACCTTACACAATGGCTCAGGCCCACTGCCCTGTAGCGCCTCACAGCAGTAGCGATTGAATGTGTTTGCTCTCCAGGCTGGACGTTTGTTGAAATTAAGTTGACTCACTCCATTTTCCCCCAGATGAAGGTCCCCCATGCAGCCCCATTGACGTCCAAGTTGCAAAGATGTAGTAAGAGAATTTGGTTCAGTGTTTAGCCTGCTCCTTCTGCCCATTGCTAATATTAATTAATTAAACCCCACAAACACCCAGTGAGAGGGATGTGTACTCACAGCCTCATTTTACTGAGGAGGGGGAACAAAAGCACAGAAAGGCTGTGACTCACCATGGGTCTGTGGCAGAGTTGGTGAAGGAAGCCATCTTTCTTAACTCCGGGTTATACAACACCACATTTGAGGCTGTGTATTTTCACCTACCACAATGAATGTTTTGGACGTACACACCACAATGGATGTTGGCGATACCAACCGCTGTCTTGGGTCTAACCCGGTGATGACACAGCAAACGTTGGCCTGGGATGCCACTTTGGGTTGGATGTCTTCCTAGATGTGTTACCACATGACATAATCTTTAAAGATGAATATTTAATTCCTGGAGCCTCCAGGACAGTCCTAGAAGATTGGCAGCCCTAAGTTAAGCTTTTAATGACTTTGATAATAACCCTTGCCACTTTGCTTCCTCCCAGCACTTGTAGAACATTAATTAATGACATGGGGAGATAGCAAAGACTGACACTTGTTTATAAATCCAGCAGCGGTGGCTCACAAGCCTTAAAAGTTGTTTAATTGTGTAGCTAATAGTCCCAGAGCCATCCTTTTACATTTGTTTACTTGGTCTCTTTCGATTCCAGGGTGAGTTTCGATGAAGGAACATCCTGGAGTAAATATGCCTTCACGTCAACACCGCTTTTTGTCGACGGGTCCCTGGTGGAGCCAGGGGTTGAGACGCAGCTAATGACGTAAGTCCTAAATAAGTTGTGTTGGGATGGAGCATGCGGCCTTCAGTCTTCTCCTGGGTGTAGTGTCAGACCTGCTGCATTAGATATGAATAAGTTACTTGGTAGAGGCTGGAGGGCCACCTAGGAGCTCTAATACAGCTGATTAGATAATTTTGTCTGCCCTGCTGTGTAACGTAGGCTGGAGAATAAACATGCCATAGAACATGTCAGTAAACTACTGGTGTTTACAGCTGAGCAATCGTAACGGCCACCAGGCGGATTTGAACTTGGGATCTCTGGAACTTAGTCTAGGAGCCTCTCCTTTTGAGCTAAAAGCCAGTTGACTCTCAGCCCATGCTGTAGAGGTCGCTTGTTCTTATCTGTTGCTGTGGTCTAGGTGCCACTGCATGGGACAGTGACCCACGCTAGGTGTGTGAGTTACACAATAACCGTCCTCAGAGCCAGGAGTGGGCGATAAGCGGCCCAGGGGCTAGACATGGTTTGCCAGGATCAACCCCTGGCAGGCAGCTGGGCACTTGATTGACTTGTGCATTCACAGGTACGGCCGCTTGCAGCTCCCATTGGACACAGATTCCAACCAATGGGAGCTTTGGGAAGCTGTGTCCCGGTCTGCGCCACTTCTGGCAGCTCCCATTGGCTAGAAATGGCCATCTGTGGCCAATAGGAGCTGTGAGCAGCCGTACCTGCGAATGCGCAGGTAAATAAAGGGTCTGGCAGCCCACCATGGACTAATTCTGACAAACTGTGTCAGGCTCAAGGGCCGTTTATTGCCCAGCCCTGCTCTTAGATGACACATTGGGGTTGAACTAGGAACCCGCATGGCTAAAGCGTGAGGGAAGGAGCATTTTGTACCTGCTGGCTGCAGCAGCATCTCTGCTCTGGATGGGCACAGAGCATGGACGGAATCACGCCCTCAGCAATGAGTTGCAGTTGCCATATGCAGAGGCAGGGGCTTCCAGCGACCACGTCAATACCAGCTCTGCTCCCAAGGGCTGGGTGCCGTGAGAGGGCAGCCAGGCCCGGAGTGAGGGATCAGGCGCCCAGAGAGCAGGGTCATTCGCAGCAAGCGCTCCCCGCTGACTGGGCGAGGCAGCGGTGCAGTGCTGCTTCAGGAACCGCTGCCGGGGTGTGAGCGAACGCCCTCCACCAATCACAACGGGATGGAGACGGCGCTGCGGTGGCACTTCACTGCAAACGCTGCTCTGGCTGGTAGAGCTCTTCTGAATGTCACCAGATTCTGCTGTGACTGGCCCGTTTGACACCAGCAGCCCCCAGCCGTGGGGATACTCTTGAGTTATACCCATTGCAAAAGGGGGAGGGTCCTGCCCATTCTCTTTTGCTCTAGTCTTTTGTGCGATAAAGTGATATGTGTGTGTGTGTCCAGAACTGTCTCCCTACGCAGGGGCAGCTCTAGACTAGCTGCCAGCAACTGGCGCCCTAGGCGAACCACGCAATCGGCACCCCCACCTCCAAACCCCTCAATGATATTGCACCTCCATTTGGCGCCCCATTGAACTTGGCACCCTAGGCGACCGCCTAGTTCACCTACATGGATGGGCTGCCCCTGCGTGTGCATTCAGCACCCAGCACAAAGGGGCCCCCACCTCGGAGGAGCCCTCCGCTGCTATTTTCATACAAATAAATAATAACAGTCAGCATTACAACAAGTAATACATACTGAATTCCCCTGGAAATTAGGCTAAGAAGTGTGTGTGTGTGTGTGTGTGTGTGTGTGTGTGTGTGTGTGTGTGTGTGTGTGTGTGTGTGTGTGTGTGTGTGTTAGGCTCAGAAGTGTGTGTATGTGTGCTGGTTTGTTGTGCGCAAATACTGCCTGAAAAGAGCAAACACAATAAGGCAGAATGCAGCCAAATCTTGAGCATGCCCTGGAATTGGTGTAAATGTCCTTTTAGGGACAGGAGATGCGTATACAGCTGTGCTTGAAGGGTTATATTCTACACGTTTCACTCTGGGTAACCAATTCTGGTGACCAGGGATGTTAACGGCTACACAGTTAACCAGCTAACCAATAAGTGACTGCTTAGCAGTTACCGGTCCTGGTTAACTGCAACAATCCCTCACCTCCTGTGTCCTCTGCATTTAAAACTTGGACTGTCAGGCTGGCTCAGTCCCGGCCCACCGGCCTGAGTTTTAAATGAAGAGCATGCAGGGGAGCCACCTACCGCCCTGCACTGCTGCCTCTGATACCGACGGATTGGATATCTCTAGTCCATACAGCCTATACAGAGGCAGCAGTGGGGATTGGTAGGGGGTTTCCTGGGAGTGGGGCCGGGAGCCAGGAGCGTACTAGCTAGCAGCCCTGCCCCCGGTGAGAGCACTGAGTAACTGTGTAACTGCTAGGAATTGTTGCGGTTACACGATTATTAAAATAAATGCTTTCTACCATCCTTACTGCCTACCACATTTTCCTCAATGGCTCCTGGTCAATATAAAGTGACTTGCAGAATGTTACATGCCTTGGAGCAAAACCCATGTCTTCTGCATTGCAAGCCAGGCCCTGATCCTCTGGACCAGCAGTTTTCATAAAAAAAAATCATTGATACCCGCAATTCAACATCATTTGATTGAAGTGTGGGCTCCGGGGTGGGACTGAGAGCTTTGGAGTGTAGGAGGGGGCTCCAGCTTTCGGGGGGGTCTGGGCTCGGGTACTGTTATATTGTGCATCCCTGTTATGCATTTGCTGGTTTCCAAAGACAGTAGCGGTTGAAGCAGTTGCATTCACTCAGTCCTGTATAGCTAGCCAGATCGTCCACTTATGCCTCTCCTCTGTAGTCAACGGAGCTAAACCAGTTCATGCTAACTAAGATTTGGCTCATATATAATGTGGTTTCCTTTGAAATGAAACAGTCTTTTAAAATCGAAGCTTATTTTTATTATTTATCCTTCCAGTATTTCCACGGAGAATGTAGGAAGCCGGTCCTGCTGGACTTTTTGTGCCAGGTGTATTGAGAACTGGCTTGTTTTTCTTTTCTTTTAATCTTTACAGGCTTTATTAATTGTTACTGAGGCCAGTATAAAAGTGTTCACAGGAGTTTATAAAAGCAGTAAAAGAAATGTCGCCTGTTGCTTGCCAGCAATTTTCACAGAAACTCCTACTCACCGTCTCCCAGGTGCCGACTAGTAAAACCGCTCATTTATAACCTAGCTAGAAAATGGTTCTCACACAGCTTTTTTAAGTATTCTCCTGAAGGGGAATGGCAGAGAACGGATCCATCAGGGCAAAGCTGGGTCAGTCCGGGCTCATGGGGACTGTAAGTCAGAAGAACGAAATGCTTTCATGGTGCTGGAAATCTTTTGGCTGTGTGGGGAAGCCAATTCATGGCTCAGTCCTGCAACCTGCTGCCCGACGGCGGGACCTGGGTGGGCCGTGCTGAGCTTCTACCGATTTCAGAGGTCCCCCAACAAAGAACAGCTTTCAGGGTGGGGGGCTTCTGTCCCTCAGCCGCGTGGAGGATTTCTGGGGAGTATGAGCCTGCCAGGCAGCGGCAGTGGGATGCTAGAGGGGATCACATGAACCTCGAAAATGCCAGGACATGGAAACAAGGGTTGAGTTGCTTTTCTGGAGCCTCCCCATCCTCCTCCCTCGGAAACTGCTGAAATATTCCTTCCAGAGAGCCCAGCGAATCCCTAGGACTTCAGAAAAATAATCCCATTTCCATTGAAATGCACCAGGTTGCACGGCACGGCGGCTACTTCCGAGCCTAATTTCCTGTGGGAATTCAGTATTTATGGCTTGTTCTAATGCTGTCTGAGATTTAATTGTATTACAACAGCAGCGGAGGGCTCCTCTGTGGGGGGGGGGGGCTTTGTCAGTTCTCTGTGGTCGGAACCGTCTCCCTCCGTGTAGGCACCCAGCACAGTGTAAAACCTAATCTGCATGCAGATTTTATATCCATTTAATTGTTTCCTTGGGGTTGTGGGTTTTGCAGCAATATAATTAAATCAGTAAAGCTCCCGGAGTGGACACAGGTACGGATACAAAGATATGGAAATAAACTCCCTCAGTATAAGGCGCCTTCCTATTAGTCAAACTGAGTGACAGGGCAAAAACTGTCTCTTGACCAGCCAGACAGGGAAACGGAGGCTGAGTTATAAAGAGACTTGCAGAATGCCACACGCCTTGGCGCAGAGCACACCTCTTCTGAATTCCATGCCCGGCCCTGATCCTCTGCCCCGGCAGTTTTCAAACTTTTTTTTCATGACCCAGTTGAAGAAAATTGTTGACACCCGTGACACCACATAATGTGACTGGAGTGTGGACTCCGGTGTAGGGCTGAGGAGGAGCTTTGAGGTGTAGGAGGGGGCTCCAGCTTGGGGAGGGGGGGTCAGGGCTAGGGCAGGAGAGGTTTAGTTGAGCGACTCTCGGTCAGCGGTGCAGCAGTGGGGGGTGGGGGGGGCCTAAGGCAGCTTCCTGCCTCTCCTGGCACCACAGACCATGCTGCGCCCCAGAAGCAGCCGCCAGCAGCTTCCCAGCCAATGGGAGTGCGGAGCTAGTGCTCGGGGCAGGGGCAGTGCACGGAGCCCTGTGCGCTCTCCCTCACACTTAGGACCTGGGCTTGTTGCTGCCCACTTCTGGGGTGTAGCACAGTCTGTGGTGCCAGGACAGGCAGGGAGCTCCCTTAGCCCCCTCACTGCAGCAATGAGACCCAGTGCCTGACATTCCATGACCCAGTACTGGGTCATGACCCATAGTTTGAAAACTCCTGCTCTAGATTGTGCTGCCCTCCTGCTATGCTTAATGCTCCACCACAGGAACCGCCCGTCCCTGCCCCCAGGTGTTTCCCATCTCAAAGGGTGTGTCTAGACTACATGGCTCCGTCGACGGAGCCATGTAAAGTAGTTTCCCCGACACAGTCAATGAAGCAGGGATTTAAATAATCCCCGCTTCATTAAAATAAAAATGGCCACCGCGCTGTGCCGACAATCAGCTGATCCAGCACAGCACAGCAATCTAGACACGGTGCGGTCGACAAGGGAAGCCTTTGTCGACTGTTCCCTTATGCCTCGTGAAACGAGGTTTACAGGTGTGGTCGACAAAGGCTTCCCTTGTCGACCGCGCCGTGTCTAGACTGCCGTGCTGTGCCGGATCAACTGATTGTCGGCTCAGCGCAGCGGCCATTTTTATTTTTACGAAGCGGGGATTATTTAAATCCCTGCTTCATTGACTATGTTGGGTAAACTGCTTTATATGGCTCTGTCGACGGAGCCATGTAGTCTAGAGACACCCAAAGGGGCACACACGAGGCCAGAGAAGGGTGTTTTTTCTTTTTAGTATGACGACCATCATTGCTGCTCGTTCACCTCTTGGGCTCAGAGTTCTGCAAACCTTCTCCGACAAGATGGCCGCCCAAGCCCACTTTGGGAGTGGCAGCTCATGCCTGACAACATGCTTCGCCAGAGCAGGGTATGCCAATGTTTCCAGTAAGCCCACTGCTGCTCCCTCCCCTCCTGAGCTAAAGATCTGAGAAGGCACTAGTGTCACCATTGGAAACCCAATGCATTGACTCCCTGTGTGATCATCTGGTTTCCCCAAGCACATCTTGGCGAGGCATATTTTGCAGGAACCCCTTGCTCAAGTCTCAACAGTACCTCATAGGGCATGGTGGGAGTGGGGAGAAGATAGCAGAGAGCAGTGGCCAGATATGGTGGAAGCCCAGGAGCTGCTAAAAGGAGCGTTGATGGAGTACTGAATGCCTTAGGGGGTTGGAGCAATGGGTGCCTGCTCTCTTTGGGTTACCCGGGGCTGAAGGCTCTGCGGTGACAGTGAACAGTTCCTGTCCAGTAGGCCATGTGAAATGGGTTGCTGGCCTTGGTTGTTTCCTAACGGACAGGAGCCCACGGCCCCAAATCCAGCACCACTGGCACCGGTTGACTCACGCGTTGCTGAACGAACGATGTTGCTGACGGAGTCTGACACACGCCCAAAGGTTTGGCTCCATTGCAGCTCAGAGGCAGCCCCAGGCTGGGTCAACAGACCCATGATGGCGGGACTCAAGGTAGCATGCTAAAAACAGCACTCAGATATAGGCGCTCAGGCCTGACGACAGGGTGGGGGTGGGGCAAAGGGGGCAGGAGCTCAGTGAGTCAAGGGGCCCAGGCCTCCCCGGCCGTTGTCATGGCTACTGTAGCCCTGGTCCCTTGACATCACCACCGGAGCACTATGCTACGCGCTCCGGGCAGCTCTGAGGCCTAGGGTGGGGCACTGGGGTACACTCCCACTGTACCCCCAGACCCACCCCTTCCACCCAAGGCCCAACTCCTTACGGGAGCACAGAGCTGCCCGCCCCCCACATACCTTGCCCAACGGCCCTCAGAGGCTGTCAGCATCTGTAGGTGGGCTTGGGAGACTGAGCCCTGATTTCAGTGGAAGTTAGGAGCCTAAAAATTGGGATTTGGGTGAAACATCCTGGGAAGCTTTTTAGGAAGATGTATGCAGTGTTGCCGTGGCCCTGTTGGCCTCTTACCAAGATGTTCAGCCATTGCCATAATGAGAGAAATAAACAGGAAAAGGGAATCCAGGGGAAGGAGGGTTTGGTTCTGTAGGTTCACCCTGGCTGTGTCTAGACTGGCCAGTTTTTCTGGAAAATCAGCTGCTTTTCTCGAAAAGCTTGCCAGCTGTCTACACTGGCTGCTTGAATTTGTGCAAAAGCACTGACTTCCTACTGTAAGAAATCAGTGCTTCTTGCGGAAATACTGTGCTGCTCCCGTTCAGGCAAAAGTCCCTTTTGCGCAAAGCTTTGGCGCAAAAGGGTCAATGTAGACAGCTCAGATTTGTTTTCCGCAAAAAAGCCCCGATTGCGAAAATGGCGATCGGGGCTTTTTTGCGGAAAAGCGCGTCTAGATTGGCCACGGACGCTTTTCCGTAAAAAGTGCTTTTGCGGAAAAGCGTCTGTGCCGATCTAGACGCTCTGTTCTGAAAATGCTTTTGACGGAAAACTTTTCCGTTAAAAACATTTGTGGAAAATCATGCCAGGATAGACGTAGCCCCTGAGACTACAGAAAGTGAAATACCATTGGCAGTTTTCAGCACACCACCCAGCGATGGGGAAATACATATGTGTGCTTGTGGGCATAGGAAACTCTGTGCTCTGGTTTTTCCCTTTGACTAGTTTCATCTTGCCATGACGTTTTCCTGCTTGTCTTATTTGGAGTCTCTTTTACAACTGCATTATCAGTTTGAAATACAGCCAGCTTTATCATTGGCGACAGGCTAGTTCCGAAAGGGGGTTTTACGTGCAATGTTCTGAAGTCTGTCCTGATTCACTGCACAATCCTTTGGTTACAATACCGTGAACACTGCAGCAGGGAACGGTGGGTTGCTTTAAAGGCATAATAGAAAATACAAGTTGAAGCCTTCGAAAGCAGAGGAGCAAAGATCCTCAAAGGTCTTTCACTTAAAACGTGTCCAGATATTGATCATTCCTCAGCTAGAGGTGGAGTCAAAAAGCGGGGGTGAGAAAACAGGGAAGTCCTGTCAGAAGAAATGGAAAACAACCCACTCACCCCCGCACCATGATTATATAAATTGATTGGAGACCAAAGACCACAAATAAAAATATTGAGCTAGGGAAAGAAAGATTTTTCGAGACATTAGCCTTTATCCAGTAAGCCAACCCACTGGACCATCTGATCTGCTTTGAAACCACTGTTGGAAACAGCCTGGATTAGATGTGTTAGAGGCTAGTGAATATCCCACTAGTTCTGTGCGTCGGTTTTACGCCATGCTAAAAAATGAGTTTGTGTTTGGGGGTTTCTCTTCTATCCCAGCTCCCAATCAGACCCTGTCCAGAGCGGTGCCCTTTGACTGGCTGTATTGTTTTCTTAGCTTTCATGGTGATAAATATTATAAATAGTCACGAATGTAACCTGTCTCCTACCCCCGTTATTTTCTCCTCCAGCAGCTGTATAATGGTTAGCCCTGTGGCTCACTGTTTGAATTCAGCTAGTTAGACTGTCACACCATGATATTGATTATGCCAAGTGTGCGTGCTGCCCTTTTATAGCATTTGAATGGGCTAATCAGGTAGGGACAACATCTGCCTCTGGACGCGATTGTTCTCCAGTGACAAAGTATTTATTTATTGCCTCTCAGGAAAGAAGAGAAGTGGTGGGTGTCTCCAGAGGAGTTCCTAGCAGAAGTACAGGCATGGGGCACTGGGGGGGGGGGGGAGTTGAATTAAGAACATAAGAACAGCCATACTGGGTCAGACCAACAGTCCCTCTAGCCCAGTATCCTGTCTTCTGACAGTGGCCAATACCAGATGCCCCAGAGGGAGAGAACACAATTGGTAATCCTCACGTAATCTGTCTCCTGTCATCCATTTCCAGACAAACAGAGGCTAGGGACTATCCTGGCTAATAGCAATTGATGGACCTAACCTCCATGAATCTATCTAGCTCTTTTTTGAACCTTGTTAAAGTTCTTACCTTCACCACATCCTCTGGCAAGGAGTTCCACAGGTTGACTGTGTGCTCAGTGAAGAAAAACGTCCTTTTGTTTATTTTAAACCTGCAGCCTATTCATTTCATTTGGTGACCCCTAGTTCTTATATTGTGGGAATAAGTAAATAACTTTTCCTTGTTCACTTTTTCCACACCAGTCATGATTTTATAGACCTCTATCATATCCCCCCCCCTTAGTCTCCTCTTTTCTAAGATGAGAAGTCCCACTCTTTTTAATCTCTCTTCATATGGGTCCTGTTCCAAACCTTAAATCATTTTTGTTGCCCTTTTCTGAACTTTTTCCAACTGTGTAGCTGAAGCTGAAATAGCTTAACTTGGCTTTTGGTGCTGTCTTCACAGCAGGAAGTCGAAGGGAGAACGCTCTTCCTTCGACTTCCCTTACTCCTGGTGAAAGGAGGGTTACAGGAGTCAGAGTAAGAAGTCCTCCAGCGCACCATTATTTTGAAAGAACGGCTTGCTGTGGAGATGTGCATTTTGTTCTTTCAAAATGACGTCAGTTATTCTGAAATAACGCTTCTGCGTAAACGTATCCTGAGTCGTGCTGCATTTCCTAATACACCTGTTCTGGCCCTTTCAGGGTGGGATGTGTTGTTGCAGGGTCTGTGCTTGTTTCAGTCATGTGCCCTACAGGAAAACTAGATATATTGATCCCTAGTTCATCTACAGCCCTGTTCATCAGTAGCTCTCAAAGCACGTCACATAGGAAGTCGGGAGCACGAGCTGCAAATTTTTAGAAGGGGAAAATGAGGCACAGAGCAGTGGCATGATTTGCCGAAGATCGCCCGCTGGCTGATTAGAATCCAGAGCTCCCTGAGCTCCAGTCGAGTGTTGAAGTGCTCGGGTTCCTGCCGCTTTAGGCACAGACACAGCCAGGAGAGAGTTGGGGAAGGAAGGCTTGCAGCTCCTGTCAAGCAAAAACGACTGAGTGGAAAGGCACCAGAGTGGGAGAGGGTGATGAAGTCCTCATAAAGAGAGGCTAGAACACGGCCCTATGGGAGTGGTGAAGACAGGTTTGAGTTTTGTTGTTCTCAGTCATTGTTTCCAAATGAGCAAAGAAAAGCCTTGAACAATGAAACTGGGGAGTGGCCAGGGATGTGATTTTACTCTCTCCCACCCCAGTTGGTAGGTCTGGCTGTTGGTGTCTATGCCAGCAGCATCCCTGTCCCTGCATAGCTCTGAGCTGTATGCTCCGAACGCTGAGCTGAGCATTTGTGGGTCTCAAGCCCCTCTCGGGCATGTGCTCAGCAGGGCTTTGCCAGGTGCAAGTTCATCCCCTGCCTGTCAGCTGATGATCCAGTGCCCAGCAGCTCTTGCTGACAGTCACCACACCCTCTGGGGGCAGTCACCCCCATTTTGTTGCCTGTTGCCCAGGATATAGCAGGAAGAGGACCCAAACCCAGAGAGGAGCTCACAACAATAATAGTCATTAATAATTGACACCTCTTCGATGGCCTGTGGTGAGATGCATAGCGGAGGAATCCACACGGACAGCATGAAGCGCTTGCATCTTCTCTATCGCCATAGGAACTCTATGGTAGTGGGGGATGAGACTTCCTCTCGGACTCCATCGTCTCCACCAGACCCCACTTCTCACCTGGAGCGGTGGTGGTCCCTCCTCCATCAACATTCAGTCAAGCCGAGTCTATGACCAGTGGTTTCCCCCATGAGACAGTGGCTGGGCATTTCTGCGGAGACATCAAGGAAAGAACGTGCTAAAGAGCTTTGAGTTGTGCTGCTTTTCCTGGTGGACAGTACCTGCAGCAGCGGGCCTGGGCTCTGGTAGTCGTGTGGCCTGGGGAAACTCCCGCTGCTTCTGTATGTGCAGTACCTGCTCTGGGGAAGAAAGGGGACCAGAGGCTTCAAAGCTGCCAGGCCAGTTGCCTTTCATGAGCACCACAAAGGAAAAAAAGAACGAAAAAAGAAAAAAAGAAAGAAAAGCGCTTCTGAAAACCAGCATTAAAAATTCACTCTCCTCATTTCTTGCGCTCCCTTTAATGTAGCTGGGATCTCTTTTGAAGCAATTGTCATGTAAAGTGGTTTGGAAACATCGGAAATATATTTTTTATAAGATCGATTTCAAAAGCTTTGATTTGTTATTCAGTAAACACTTTTTGTGAGTGCTGGATTTTTAATTTTTTTTTTGCATCCTTCTCCCCCATCCTCTTTTGCAAGTGGAGCTGTGCGACTGACATGCAAATCCAGCTGAGTGGCAGAGCTGCCTTGTAATTATGTGTTCTGCGGATTACTCGCTAATTGCAGTTGGCGTCACTCGCTGACTCGAGGATCGGGTCTCACTGTGTAGTTTGCACGCGTGCCGGCATTAAAAAAACACCATGGCTGTGTCTACACTGGGCCACTTATTCCAGAAAATCAGCCGCTTTTCTGGAATAAGCTGCGAGCTGTCTACACTGGCCCTTGAATTTCCGGAAAAGCAACAACACTCTACTGTACAAAATCAGCCCCTATTCTGGAAAAGCTACACTGCTCCCGCTCGGGCATAAGTCCTTATTCTGGAACACTGTTCCAGAAAAGGGCCAGTGTAGACAGCACAGTAATCTTTTCCGGAAAAAAGCCCCAATTGCGAAAATGACGATCGGGGCTCTTTTCCGGAAAAGCGCGTCTACATTGGCCACAGATGCTTTTCCGGAAAAAGGGCTTTTCTGGAAAAGCAGCCTGCCAATGTAGACGCTCTCTTTTCCGGAAATACTTATAACGAAAACTATTCTGTTTTAAGCATTTCCGGAAATTCATGCCAGTGTAGACACAGCCCATGCGTATTGAGTTGATGACAAAAGGCCTGGCCATTTTTTTAAAGAGACAGTAGCACCGGTGAAAGGGGCTATCATCATTATCATCATCATCAACAAGCATGAGCTCAATGCCCGTTGGTGTCCGATGCCTCCTTCACTGTTTCCTTCCATCTTTCTCTGTCCAGTGTGGAGTAGCTTAGTTTCCGTAGACTAGCTCTGCACCAATCTACTGTATCATCTGCCCATTCTCTGTGGGGTCTGCTTCTCCTATTCGGACTATCCATTATATAGTATCCATTGCCGAATACTAGGGTGTTAACTTTTCGCTCGCCTTTCATTCTGTAGATATGCCCGAATAGCTGTAACTTCCATTGTATAACCTTCTGCAGTAGGTTCTTTTTAAGGCCATCTCTTCCTATATAATTCCTCGCTGGTGACCCTTCTGCATTCACCTTATTCTTAGGATCTTTCTATAACAACTTCTTTCGAATGCCAGTATCCACAGTATTAAGCACTTGGGACTTCTCTATTGGCACAGAAACTCTATGATGGAGAGGTGGGACTTCCTCTCTGACTCCATCACATCCACCATACCCCACCTCTGACCTGGAGAGATAGTGATTCTTTTCCGTTAACACGCAGTCAAACACGGTCTATAAAGCTTGCTGAAAAGGAAGCCAACTTGTTATTTGTAAAATGGCAGTTCCTCAAGGGCCCAGCCAGCATCAATGCCTGACTTTACTATATGTACTAAGGGTTAGTCACTACCCCAAAGCATGTGTGAACTACATAGACACAGCAGCCAAAGGGAGGAGCAATATCCCATCTGACTGGGGAGAAACCAAGGGTTAAGTAACTTGACACAGGGAAGCTGTGGCAGAGTTGAGACTTGAACCTGCAGCTCCTTAAGACGAGGCGAGTGGCTTACTCGCAAGCCCAGCTGGGCTGCGATAAGGGTCCGTTTGTGGAATAGTCTGTGAACCTCAAAGTTTGCCAACAGCTTTTCATGACTGACATTCTAGAACTTGCACCGTTCCTTGCAGAGGGGAGAGTTGAAAGGTCTAGGTAGCTGATGGGTGTGTTGTCTTAAGATAAGACTGGCACAGAGTAACCTTTTTTTTTCTGGTGTAAATAACCACACGGAACATAACACTGAGACCAGTTTCTACCCCCAAATCTCTCTTTTGCCTCTCATGTCCTGCCTCCCTCCTTTGTTATTCCGGGATCGTTACTTAGGACAGTGAAGAGAAATTGCCAAATAGCTCGTTTTATCAGAGAGCTTACAAGGGTATAGTGATAGGCCCAATTTAAAACTGGGATCCAAACACCTTCCTTGGATTTTCTAGGGTTTGGAAGCTGAACCCAGGTTTTTCAGCCTTTTTTAATGGGCTCAACCAAAATCCAGATTGGATGGCGCTGGGGCAACTCTAACAGAAAGTATTAGAGGGCATAGACCAATATATTTTTTACTAGCATGTTTACCTGGTGTTGCTTGTGTCCTTCAAGAGGGAATCAGGGCAGAGGACTGGGGATATCAAGGGGGCAGGAGTCAGGGTTGAGGGTGCAGAGGGGCTCTGGGCAGGGGACTCTGTGTGGGTGTGCAGGGGGGAGCCCCCCCCCAAGATTTGTGCCAGGGCTGCTAGCTCTTTCCCTTCCTGTCCCTGGCAGGGAGCAAGAGCAAAGTGCATAGTGTGTCTGCACCCCGTGCTCTCCAGAAAGAGGGTATGTCTACACTACTGTGTTATTTCAAAATATCTAATTTCGAAATAATTATTTCAACATATCTTTTTTTGAAATAATGTGTCTACACTCAAAATGCATTTCGAAATAGCTTTTTGCTATTTCAAAATGGCACGTCCACACTGATTAGATGCTGAATCACATTTAAGGACAGGGCAGGGCGTCAGGTGAGAAGTTACCTTGTGGCCAGGGCGACCAGAAGGGCACCCTGGGAAGGGCTGGAGGCCCCCTATTTTAAAATAAGCATCTACACAGTGCTTATTTTGAAATAGCAGTTTCAAAATTGGCGCTATTCCTCATGGAATGAGGTTAACCAATTTTGAAAGAAGCCCTCCGCTATTTTGAATTAATTTCGAAATAGCAGTTGGCTTGTGTAGACGCTAGGAAAGTTATTTCAAAATAACTTTGCTGTGTAGATATACCCAGAGAGAGGAATGCAACAAAGGGCATGTTCCCTATGCACCCTGATGAAGGGAGTGAAAGCTAGAAATGTCACTGTACAAATCAGAGGCAGCTGGGGAGAGGTCAGCTCTCCCCGTTCTCCCTAAAAGGCACCTGGAATGTGGGAGGCTCGGGGCTGGGGCACTCCCAGACAGCGGGGAGGAGAGAGCCCCCACCCCACCCCTTTCACTTGCTTGGTGATTCTGTCTCTTTTCTGTATGGTTTTCTGAAACACAATCCCATTCCAGGCACATCCCATTGTCCTGACACAACCAAACTCTGACCTTGCTTCAAGTTATGACAAGAGGAAGCTGCCTACTGAATGTGGTGGTCCTAGCTCTCACCATTTAGGAGGAGCTCTTGAACAAACACACAAACGGACAGATAGACAAACTCTCTCCCATATATAGTTGAGACGTAAAAACAGGGTTCAAGCTGTGAGACCGTTCTTGACCCCAGGGTCCAGATCCACAGGGGGGTAAACCGGGATAGGTTTCTTGAAGCTGGTGGAAGAGTACTGGTCCATACCAGCAGAAGGATCTGACCTCATTCCTTTCTAAATGGACAGGCTATTTTGATAAAGCAAAACTGGTCACTGTCATCCCTCCGCTTCCAGATCTTGTCCCCCCCCCCCCCCCCCCGCCCTTTCCAAAGAGTATTGCCATTTTTTTCATCTTCTCCCACTGGCACATAAAAGCACAAGCCACCTTGACTTATGTCCTGATGCAGCCGTCTCTGACCCAGTGGTCAGGTGAAATGAACTGAATTAAAAGCTTCAAAGTGGCTTTTAAAGACTCTATTTATTGTTTGGAGGAAAAAAAATTAGAGAGTGTTTTTCATCGGCGATTGCCTTCTTTTAAACTGTCATCTTTCATCTTTTCTGTCTGCTCCCTTTCCTCTCTCGCGCTGCCTGCATCATCATGCCAATCATTAGATAATATCACTCAGGCTCCTCTTTCACTCGCCCTAATTGCTGCTCTACGTCTCTCTCAATTAGGTTCTGGTGCTTTGTTGGACTCTCATTTCATCCATTTTCTGTGTAACTGATGACCTCCTTTCACCCCACTTCCACCGAAACCCTAATAAAAATAATCAGAAGGTTACACAGTCCGTTTGCTTGACTTCAGAGCCATCATTTATGTTTAATTCATGGAGAGCGGCTCAGTTCTGTCTCTTCATTCATGGACGTGAACCGCCTGGGCTCCGTTTGCTCTTGTTCTGCCATTGGCTTGCATGTATTCAGCCCTAAGCCTGTGCCTATGAGTCAGTGCCCTTTTGCCACAACCTTTTTTTGGCACAAGACTTTGTAACGTGATTGACTCAGGCGTCCTTGGGTTCATTGCATGGGGAACTTAGTAAAATTCTCCAGCCAGGACACCGGGTTAGATGATGTAATAGTCTCTTCTGACCTGAAAATCTATTAAAAGTCTATCTCTGTGTTACAGGGGACTTCCCGCCTCCTTCCAATAGAGGATGGGGATCTGTATATATTTCTGCTGAGACTATGCTAAAGAGACATGTTTATGAACCGAAGTGCCGTGGTTAGAAAAGAGGATTGGATCTCTTGATTCCAGTCTGTGTGGAGGGGCTGACTCCCTGAGGGAGCGCCAACCACACCCCTTCCCCTCTCTGCTTCATTTCACCCATCTGTGAAATAGAAATTATCACAGTTGTGTAGCTCACAGGGATGTGCCAATGCTTAATTAACCCACAGGCAGAACGTTGAAATCGATGCTGTTGAAATGTGTATTATTATTTTCAATTATTTTTACGGCAAATTTGAGTCGCCGGCCACACAATTAAAGCAGATTTTACATCCAGTGCTTCTGGGATTTTGAGAGACATGACATAGGACACTGCTCCTCTTGCTAATGTGGGAGAACATGTCCACAGGCCACTAGGTTTTCCTTCAAACCTGCCAAACCAGTACTTCTCTGACCCTTCCATTGAATACCAGTGCCTGCCTCCCGTCCCCCAGTTATAGGAGCCATTGGCTTCAGTGACACGCTGAAGGGTTTGTGCATGCCGCCCTCCCTGACCCCAAATTCCTTCCTGACCCCAAATATGGTGATCAGTTAGACAACAAGTATGGGGGCAACACTCACTAGCCAGATAGAATTCTCTGTGGTAATGCAGGCTACGTCTAGACTGCACTGCTTTTCCAGGATACCATGGAACGCGTCCGCTTTTTCGGATTTTTTTTATGAGGAATAAGGGATGTGTCAAAAGAGCACTTTTTTTCCGAAATTTGATGCCATGTAGATGCACCAAATTTCGGAAAAGCCTCTTTGGACAGTAAAGTGGAAAAAGATACTCAATTTGCATACCGCAAATTGCGGTTCTTTTTCCAACTTACCATTGCAGTGTAGACCTAGCTTCAGAGTCTTCCCCATCTAGGTTACGTCTACATTGCAAGGCTATTTTAGGTTACTGGAGTATCCCGAAATAGCCATCCTGCGTCTTCACAGCAAGCCTGTTATTGCGAAATATAACGTGTTCACTATTCTGACATCCCTGTAAACCTCATTCCACGAGGGGTAAGGGACGTTTCAGAATAGTGGGTTATTTCAAAATTGTGCCAAAGTATGAAATAAGCTACTTTGAAATACGATTGAAATAAGATACACAATTTGCGTAGCTCAAATTGTGTATCTTATTTCGAGCTACAGTGCAGTATCGATGTACCACTAGTGTCCCATGCCCAGCTACCAGCAGCAATGGACCCAGGCTCCTACCCCTAAGTACTTTTGTCTAGGTAACTCATCAGCTAGAATGTTCTTAACAACTTTTTCTCACTTACCAAGTTGGTATGGGGTTTGACTCAATGGCCCGGAGATCAAACATTTGATATCCCATAACCCCCAAGCAATCCAATTCCCTGGCCCAATCCTCTACTACTTAATATTGCTATGCAACCAACAGGAAACTCTGTGTAAAACAAGGAGGGAAGAGGAAACACAATTCTCTGGACTGCTAGATTATTGTACAATATGAAAGAGCGCTCTAAATAATTTCCCGCAAGGTCGTCTGGTCAATTTATACTGCATTTATAAGTTGTTGTGTATTTAAAAAATTAATGAAAGATTTAATTATAGCAGCGTCGCCACTGACCTTTTCCAAAATGACTTCATCGTAAATCTGCAGGCGTTTCAGAACTGTTTTCCGTGGTTCTAATAATCTGCTTGCAAATTAATGATATCCAGCCCCGCAATAAAAGCGTAACCTCATTTCTGTAACAAAAGGGATTGGGATGAGATTTGTGAGAGCTGAGTGTGAAGGTGGTTGAGAAGATGCTCTGGTGTTAGCAGAGAAGCCACATGAAATGTTACTGTTTACTTTGAGGAATGGGGACTAATCTGTCGTGTCTGTGGGCAGTAAATTATCGTTTTACGGCCCAGAAAGGAGAATACTTGTTAAAGTGTACTTAGTCAGAAAAGTGCCTATGTCTAAATGCCATCTGGGTTCCCATATTTATTGCTTCTCAATGACATCCAGATAAGACCTGCTCAGAGGGGAAATCTAAAGATGGTTTTTCATATTGACTTTCCAAAGTAGGCTCCTGAAAACTAAATGCTCATCTTTCATCTTCTTCTGACAGAGCTAGCAATTAAGTTCCTGGCAATTACATCCTGATTGACAATGCTATTGAGGAGGTGTGAGACAGAATGAAGAGTTCACCTTGTTCTGCTTTATCTGGATTGCCTCTAGACAGTTAGCAATATTTAGAAAAAGCAAGCAAGCAAACAAAGAAAAACAATTCCCTCATTTAGTGAGCAAAGTAACCAGATAAGGGAGAGAGACACACATGCTCATGGAACTTCTGTGTTGAATGGAAAGGTGCATAGACAGGTCGCACCTCCCAAATCCGGGATTCTCTCATTCTGCAACATCCATATTCCGGCCTGAGCACAGATGTTCCTGGATGAGAAAGCCATGGGGCAAGAGAGCCAGTAGCTGGGAGCCCGGAGCAGCCCCGCGAGTCTGCTAGCAGCATGGCTGCAGCAGCTTGGGTGGAGTGCGATCGGGGCTGTCTGCTGTCAGGCAGCAGGGCCGGGCCCATAGCAGGGGAGGGGAAACTTGGCCAGGCAGGCCTCGGGCTGCCCTCTCCCTGCTCCAATTTGGACCTCCACCTGGGTCCCCAACACCCTACTAGGACCCTTTCACCCCAAAAGGTCCCAAGCTGTCCACTGTGAGCCGGGCTGCTGCCCAGGCCCCCAGCACCTCATTCCCTCTGGGAGCCTGTCAGTCACTGAGGCTTAGGGCATGGAGATCCCTGCCAGGAGCCAGGGGGCAGCCGGGAATCATAGAATCATAGAATCATAGAATAATAGGACTGGAAGGGACCTCGAGAGGTCATCGAGTCCAGCCCCCCGCCCTCAAGGCAGGACCAAGCTCCGTCTACACCATCCCTGACAGATGTCTATCTAACCTGTTCTTAAATATCTCCAGAGAGGGAGATTCCACCACCTCCCTTGGCAATTTATTCCAATATTTGACCACCCTGACAGTTAGGAATTTTTTCCTAATGTCCAATCTAAACCTCCCCTGCTGCACTTTAAGCCCATTACTCCTTGTCCTGTCCTCAGAAACCAAGAGGAACAAATTTTCGCCTTCCTCCTTGTGACACCCTTTTAGATATTTGAAAACCGCTATCATGTCCCCCCTTAATCTTCTTTTTTCCAAACTAAACAAGCCCAGTTCATGAAGCCTGGCTTCATAGGTCATGTTCTCTAAACCTTTAATCATTCTTGTCGCTCTTCTCTGTACCCTTTCCAATTTCTCCACATCTTTCTTGAAATGTGGCGCCCAGAACTGGACACAGAATGAGAACCTGGGGTGGCTAGTCTGGCTCCCAGTGGAGAATAAGGAGTCAAACACCTGTTGTGTGGGCAGCAGGGCTCCTGCCCAGCAGAGCTGATATCCTGGGCTTCCAGTCTCCCATGCTCCTCGTCTTACATAGGTGGAAGGGCTCCTGGTGAGGAGGCACACTGCCGATGGAAGCAGGGGCCTGCGGATACGAGCCACTGCGGTAAATGTGGCAGCTGTACATTGACCAAACAGAGGTCGACTTAAGTTGGTGGAGCAGACAGGCCCTCAATGTACAGACCCCACAACTGGAGACCACAATTAACTCCCAGCTACATGGCTGTCCCTAGCCTTTCCCTCAGGTCTCGTTTTATCTCCAAAACGACACGCTCAAAGCCAGAACAAAGCCGTTTAAAGACTGGGGCCTTCCCGGGCTCAGACCACTGGCTGAGGAGCAGGCATGCCCCTTCCCTAATGATAACCTCCCAGGTATCTCTTACCACCTTCCTTTCGTAAGCCCATGGAGATGAGCCACAGGACAGACACGGTATCTGCTGACTCCTCCCCTATTAGAGCACCTTTAAAACTTGTCCCGGTGCCATAGAGGTTTTCCTAGTCACAATCACAATTTAAAATAAATGCTTAGCTTTTGTGATCCCAGGTTGAGCTATTTTATGAACCTACTACACTAGCTCATGATCTAGAGTATCTAATAGGGACGGTCACCCACCACACTGTTCCCTACAGTGTTTCCTGGAGCCTAGTTTCACGTGGCCCATAAAAATGGAACTTTCCCCACTTCCCGTGGGACCATATTCTTTTGATAGCCTCCTATAATTCCTTTCCCTTAATTACACTGGATTACTTTTAAAGGAGTTCATACCCACTGTCTTCCAATGAATTACAGCAAAGTAGATCTGGAAGGGACTTTGAGAGGTCAACTAGTCCATCCTCTGCACGCTGAGGCTGGACCACGGTAGTTTATCAGCATATTACAAAAAATACCACTTCTTATAAGAATCAGGTGACCCAGCCCCAGCTCAGTGGCACAGAGGGAAACATCCCTTACCGTTCATATTGCTCTAATTACATTTAGTGTAGTATTGTTTCCATCTAAATTATACCAATTATATACAAAGATCTTCTTTGAAATCATTTAATTAAAGAGTAGCTAACGCTTTGTGCTTTTGGAATGCTAATGTATTCCCTTCCACTTATGAAACCTTGGGGTTTTTTTTCTTCCCCATTCATTATCATGATCATGCCAGCATTTCCATGTTTTTCTTTTTGTTCAAAAAGCAAGTGGCTCTGGTAAGTTTTGTTGCTGATGAAAGGTCAATGCAGACTTCTGCTTTCCTTGCTGTGGAGTCCTCAAGGCTATGTCTGGACTACCGAGTTTTTCGAAAAAAAAGTGGCCTTTTTTGAAAAAAACTTCACCTGTGTCTAGACTGAAGCCACAGTCTTTTGAAATTAAATTGAAATAATGCAGCGGGTTTTTTTCAACAGCGGTAAACCTCATTTTATGAGGAAGAACGCCTTTTTTTCAAAAGAGCTCTTTCGGAAAAAGGCATTCTTGAATGTAAACAGTGCTTTTTTCTAAAGAGAGTATCCAGATTGCTTAGGTGCTCTCTCTCAAAAAAGTAGATCGCTTTTTCGAAAGTATTGTTGCTGTCTAGACAATCTCTTTCGAAAGTGAGTTGTAGCTTAGGCGTACCCCTAATGTCAGAGCAAAGAGAGACCCTGGTGTCTCAATTTGTGCCGGCCAGTCACTATTCCTTGGTCTCTTTGACTGTGTCGTCTCTTGGGTTCCAGCAAATGTTTCTTTCCCTGTTGAGGCTGTAGCATCTTGAGGACACAGTTCAGGGAACAGGGGGCTCGCCAACAATTTCCCCGTCTAATGAAAAGATGGTGCTTTTCCAACTCCACAAACACGCCTCAGGTTCTGAGGTGAATCCAGACTCCTTAGCAACTGCTCTGGGGCTGGCTATGGGGGTTGGCAGACGTCCTCTTCATACACGAATCAGACTGCTTCTGTTCCTCACATTTCCCCACACCATCAAAGGACACGGGGATGAGGTGCAGATTCTAATAACTATCCTGACAATCCTAACCCTGAGCTCAGACACAATGGCAGCAGGCGGGCAGCCCTTAACTAGCAGTATGAGCTGTGCATGCCTCCTGGCTTGATTTTATCAGCCCGACGGGTGAGTGAGCTTCCCAGCAAAACTCCATAAACTGTTTGATGAGAAACATTTGCATTCCATGCGCATCCCATTGCCCTGGCACAACCAAAGCCTTATCTCAGTTTAGGTTATGAAAGGAGGCAGCTGCCCACCAAATTTGGTGGTCCTAGCTCTTACCGTTTAGGAGGAGCTTTTGAATAAACATACTCACAGGCAAAGGGCTAGGTAGACAGACACACAGACAGACAAACGGATGCACACACTCTCTCAAATGTAAATTAGCAAATGAATTCTTGAACTGATGTTTGTAAACATCTTTTTCTTCATCCGAGAGTCAGATTTGGGGAGAATAAAATGATTGTCTTGGCGTCTTCTAGATGCCTGTTGATTTGTTCCATCACTTTTCTGTTACTTTATTTTTCCTCTCCTCTGCAACACTGTAAGTTTGTTTACAGCTTTTAACGTTGTCAACTGATGTCTGTGCCCTCGTTTCCTTGCACCGGCATCTCTTTGGAAATACGGCACCAGCCGATTGAAAACCTGCTTCTTACAGAGGAAATAACCGTTGGTGTGAGGAATAAGAGGTAGTTGCTTGATTGAAAAGAGTGTTCCCCGCAGCTAGCTGAATGATTCCAGATGACTGGAGACTTTTGTGTGGATACCTGATGTTATTTATTAATTAAATGCGGTTTTGTTGTGAGGTGTTTCTTTGTAAAGACGCCAGCATCTGCTAAGTAAACTCTCGTGGCGTTTTTCTCACTGGAGAGTAGCACGTAATATTTCACAGCAAGCTGCTTGATCTCCTGTTGCCCCTGATCTTGTCAATGCTTAGTCAAGTGCATGACTTTATGGGTGTGAGGAAGGATGGCCGTGTGGTTAAGATGTTGCAGTGGGCTGCAAGAAACCTGGCTCCAAATTCCAGCCAGACATCTGGTATAGCCTTGGGCAAAACACTTAGGCTGGGCTTTCACATTCATTGGCCTTCTTGATCATCCCAGCTCTCACATCTCTGTGCCTCAGTTCCCAGTCGTGTGCACCCCAGTCTTGGGGTGTCCTATTTCTCTAGCATGCAAACTCTTCAGCTCCCTTTGTGTGTGCCAGGGCCTGTACAGCACTGGGCACCATCAAGCCCCGATTTCAGCTGGGGCCTCCAGCAAAAAGTCCACTCACTGGGATAGGGCATTGTGAAACAGGAATCTCCTTACTTGATTGGAGGGGCCACAGAGGTAGGTCACTGAGTTTTGGTCTACACTAGGCCTCCATTTCAAAATAACTCCCCTTAGGTCGAATTAATAAGTGGCACGTTCACACTACCATGCCCGTTATTTTGAAATAACAGGCTGCTTACTTCAAAATCTGTTCTCCTGCTTTCCTTGAGGAATAACGCTCATTTCAAAATAGTCATTTCAAAATAGCAGTAGTATGGATGCTCCAGTGCTGCTATTTCGAAATGACAATACCCCAGAGTAATTCAAACTCATTACTCCTCAGTGTTTCCTGGGGCTCTAAGTCCAAGATAGCGCATTCACATTAACGGAGCCTGCTTTGGACTAATTTTGGGGCTTCCCTGTAGTGTGAAAACACTGCTTAGAATTTGTGAAATCAGGCGTGATTAAGTCAAATGTGCTCATTTCGAAATAGTTTCCTAGTGTAGACATGCCCTGAATCACTGATAATTAGCCTGATCAAAAGACTTGCCAAAAGAAGGAAGGCCTTGCCCTGCTGTGGATGCCACTCATCATACGACGTGAGCTTTCTCCAGAGAGCTTGGACAACTGAGGAGATGGCTTTGCAGTCCCTCGAAGCGTCTGGCACTGACCGTTGTTGAAAGACAGGTCACTGGGCCATTAGTCTGACCCACAAGTGTCCTCGTGGTCTAAGCATCCCCTCCCATCAGTCACTGTTTTCATTTCATTTTTCACTGCATAGTGATTTTTTTTAGCATTGGTGTTTCTCCCCTTTTTGTAGTCAGAACATACGGCACCAGTAAGAACGTGGTGACACAGAAAGGACCTGATCCTGTAAATGCGTAATTGATCGGCCTGCATAATTCCATTGGCTTCTTATGACTGTCATTATTTGTATGCCGGGAGTGTCCAAAAGCCACAGCTCACATCAGGGCCCCATTATGCCAGATGCTGCACAGATGCACAGGGGGAGAATATGCATTGTGTATCCACTGCACTCTACTCAGACAGAATACAGAAAGAGACAGAGAACGGGATCCCATGTACACATAGATGGTTGGAAACAGACACAGGAAGGCTAAGGCTCTGGTTTTTCTCCTGCAGTCAGTCCCAGGATACTGTGTTGGTCCATGTCTGACCGTGCATGCCTTTCTCTCTTTCCCAATGCTCAGGATCTTTGGCCACTTCAGTCTCCGCTCTGAATGGCAGCTGGTCAAAGTGGACTACAAATCCATCTTCAGCCGGAGGTGCAACAAGGAGGACTACCAGACCTGGCACTTGCACAATCAGGTACTCCCCAGGCAGCCTGTTAGAGGACACTGTTCAAATCCGGAGTGTTTGCAGGGAGGAGCCTGTCACATTCTGTTCTCCAGAGAGGGAAGGAGCTAGCATCCATCAAACCAGGGAGGCAGTTCTGACCTATAGATGTTGTGTATTTCAAATAGTTCCTCCTGATGCCATTCCAGAATGAGTCTCGTTTTCCCTAAGGTCTCTTTCCACATTCTGGCCGCATGAGAGGAGCCTGTAATGTAAAGGACCCCCACAGCCAGAAAAGTAAAAAAGGGTGCAAGTGTAAATAGGATTCTGGTCCAGCTAGTGACTGGTCACTAGGGAGATGTCAACAGGAAAATTCTGTCAGCTGATAGTCTTGAACCCAGGAAAAAGTGTAAAGAACTCCAGTCCATGCCAGCGTACTTCTAAATATGTGAGTGTTTAAAAGTCCCTGTCCACTAGCATGTGCTGTCCCTCATTGCTGATTTAAGGTAAAGTATGGTCTTGGTGTGAAATCATAGGAGACCTGGCTTCTATTTCTGGCTCTGTCACTGACTCAAGCAAGTCATTTCCCTGCGGTGTGCCTCAGTTTCTCCATCCATGAAAGGTGGATATAAAAGTGTCTATCAATCTCACAGGAGCTGGGGAGCCCATTGGCGGAAGAGGCAGAGAAGATCAAATTATTATTTAATGTGTATAGAAACTTTTTCTTCTGTAATCACCTGGGTTATTATCACAGTAGATTCATTTAGGACCTGGGGAAGCCAGTGGGCAGTTAATGTAGTCCTGTACCTCTGGGGATTGTTTGTGAGGCAGGGGCCCTGGGAAATCTACCACACCGTGATGTCACAGTCCTTTTCATGGTGACATTACAAATACGGGGATGTCCCTGAATAAAATCATGAAGCAGATGCATTAGAAATTGGCATGTTGGAACCAGGAATATACCAGCTGGAAGGAGCCACGGCGCAGAATAAATAAAACGAAGCTAAAATGAAGCCGGGGAAAGCTGCGAATCAGAGCAAATGATTTGATGGACCACGTTTAGTGCTTCTCAAGTGCACCGCAGGTTTCTCCAACTTCATCTTATCTCTCTAGAGAGCATCTCTGGGCTGCTCCTCCTCTCCTTGCTTTCTTACCAGTCATCTGGTACCTGGAAGCCCCTTTCCTCTGGTTTCCTGTGACAGCAGCTGATCAAAGTGGCTCAAACCCAGCTTCTTTAGAACAGAGCATTATGTATTCCCTCCAAAGAAACAGAGCATGCAGTGCAACGGGAGAAGGAAAAGGACATCTATATGCTGGGGTCTGACCTATGCTGCAGTCTCCCTCTGCAAATTCTTGTAAGTTCTATTCAGCCGAGAAATCTCCGTCTCTAGCTTGGGAGCGATGGCTGGCTTGCTGCAATTGCTGTGTCTTTCTGCCAGAGCCTCATTTCTAGCTTCAGTTCCCTTTCATTTAACGTTGTGCAGCCAGGCAGGATAATATCAAACGGGGAAAGCAAGCTATTTATAAAAAGTAATGCGTAGAACTCCCTTGTTCTCCATCCTTGGAGATTGCCGTGGCAACCAGTAATCATGAGAAAGATACAGAATGTAATTGCGCATTTGGTTTGTTTGGAGAGGGGTTTTTTTTTTGGGGGGGGGGGGGACAAACAAGTTATTTGAACCTAAGACAAAATCCAAAGGATGGTCATTCATTTGCTGGTCAAACTTTCCTTTTGGATTAGGCCCGTTAGAAAACATCAGCAGTATCTCCCATCCTGGAGCTTGAAACACATGACGGAGTGCTACAAGGTGGTGAGCAGGAGTGGGGAGAGGAGGAAAAGCCAGGACACATGGGTTCTCCTCCGAGCTTTGTTGCTGACTCTTTTCCACCTTAAACGTTGCACTCAATCAAACTTTTGCCATTGGCAAAGCAGCAATTGTCCTTCTGTTTCTATACCGGGGCAGCTTTAAGGGGGAAGGCGGGGGAAAAGCTGAATGAGGTTTCAGGGGGAGTTGGGATCCTGGGAGAGTTGATCTGAAGTTTGAACAGAGAAGGGGATTTCAAAGTGTAAATGGGAAGTAAATACCAATTCCTCCTGACTTCCAAAGAGCACTTTGTTCCTTTGCAGCTCTTCCTCCAGAATGAATTGACATCCTGCTGTATATAGTAATAGTGTCTAGGCAATAACTAGGTAATGTGAGAACGCTCCTACTCGAACGTGGTAGGTCCTACACTTTCAGGTGGAGTTTTTTGCCTCAGCGGCTCACAGCAGCCCTCAATTTTAGGCACCTCACCTAGCGCATTCGCTTGCTGTTTGTTGAGCTCCTCTCCTCACTCGGCGGTGTACGCTATAGAGGGAGAATCAATTCCGCAGTCTTTTCCCTGCGTAGGACTGGGGAGTGGGTGTTGGGGAAGGAGGGAAACCCAGACCCACCTTCTACTCCTGGTGCCTGTGATAGGAACTACCTATGAGAGTCTCCAACTATGAGACAGCTACCCAACCCCTGGACTACTTCCCCATACATTCCCCAGCACCTTCTCTCTCCCAGGCTCACCCTCTGAGGGTCCACTTGCTGCTTGTTTTCTCCTACTCCTGGAGGGTTTTCCTCTGTCCTCTCAGCTATTCGCAAACCCCACCAATGGCAGGCAAGCTCCTTTTAAAGCCAGTCTCAATGGGTTCTTTGACTGGCCCCAGGTGTTCTAATTGGCCCAGGCTCCGGGGACTCTGCAAGCCTGCTCAATTAGCCCCAGGTGCTCAACTGCTCTGATTGGCTCTGCTGGTTCTAGACTAGCCCCGCCCAGTTACCCTGGGAACAGCTGTCCTCTTAGTCCCTCCCATGACTTTTGTGTATCCCTCCGACCTGACCCTGTCACAGGAATAATAGAGATCCGCCATGTTCTTCTCTTTCTAATCCCCGATGCTTCTGCTGCCAAAGGGAGAGCCATGTGTCATGGGAGAGAGGAAGATCTATAAGAAACGCAAGCCGGGGATCCAGTGTGCCCTGGGCAGAGACTACTCCAGAACCGTCGTCTCAGAGCCCTGTGTCTGTGCCGAATGGGACTTTGAGTGGTAAGTAGCCCTGCCCATTATAGCTGGGGGTACTCTTGTCGATACTGTGCTGCACTGGGGGGCTTAGATGTCTATGGAACCCCAAGGCCGGGCTGTAAAATGAGAAGGGCCCGTTTTTGTGCAGATCAGTCTAACACAGGACTGCAAGCGTTGCCCCTTGAAGGGAGAGTCGACCCCCCGCCCCCGGAGGATGCCCCGCAGAAAAGGAATTCCAGCTTCACATGTGCTTTGTCGCCACCTGAGGCCTTAGCGTGCAAAACAGGGGGACGGTTTTCAATTGTCTCCTGAGAAATGGTTGTTGCTTTCCAGCAAGACTTCCGAGCAGCTTCTTTCACAGCCCCGAGCAGCGGGGGCCTGTCAGAAGTCACAGGCTGCTTTGCATACATACTGATGTTTCGAACGAATGGCATCCTAAAATCCAAACTACTCTGAGGGTTGAAAAACACCCTGTTGATGCGCCTACACTTTGGGGAAGTGTCCCTATCTGGGTTTTCTGCAGGAGTGCTTGGGTGACTAGCAACTGATGATTCTCAAAAAGTGCGGGGGGGTCACAAGAGGTTTCTTGCGGGGTTATGTACAAACAGCCAGCAGTTCAAATGTTTATCTGAATGATGTCTTGCACTTCTTGGATGCTAAACGGTGCCAGGAATGCAGCAAGAAGAGGTTGTCTCGCCTCCAATTGACTAGGCAGGACCAAATCGTTACCTGGGCTATGTCTAGACTGCAAGCCTCTTTCGAAAGAGGCTCTGTCGAAAGATACTTTCGAAAGAGCCTCTTTCGAAAGAGAGTGTCTAGACTGCACGTTGAACTTTCGAAAAAGCGGCTTGCTTTTTCGAAAGAAAGCATCCAGTGAGTCTGGATGCTCTCTTTCGAAGAAGCCCTATTTACATTTAAGAACGCCTTCTTTCGAAAGAGAAACTTTCGAAAGAAGGCGTTCTTCCTCGTGAAATGAGGTTTACCGCCATCGAAAGAAAAGCCGCGTTCTTTCGATTTAATTTCGAAAGAACGCGGCTTGAGTCTGGACGCAGGGGAAGTTTTTTCGGAAAAAGGCTACTTTTCCCGAAAAAACCCCTGAGTCTGGACACAGCCCTGGTGAAAAGCAAGCTAAATTCACTGATGACGTCTTAGGCTGGATTTCATTCAGGCCTTTTGCATGATAGTCGAGGAGTTATGCCTGTAGTTATGCCATCAGTATATATCAGCTGATGCTCTGATCCACAGTTTTATTCAGGACGTCCTGGCTGGGACCTACCTGTGCCTAGGGGCAACAAAAATGAGGAGTAATGCGAAGAAAGCTGCCTTTTCCGGAGAATCCACGGTGGTTGGACATTTGATAGATTTTTTTACTTTTTCTCTGAAACAATTGTTTCCTTATTCCTAGCCCAGCAATCAAATCTAAAACTTCTGGATTAATGCAGGCGCTGCGGCACACTGGATGCTGGTCTCGCCCTGAATGCGAAAAGCTAATGGTTTACAATGAGCACCAAAGTTCCCTGCCCCCTTTGCGCACACCACCTCGTTTGCCTCCTCCACTGCGCCCAGCCTATCGCTGCATTCCCAAGATGCTTTTGTGTTTGTCCCACTGGCTGCTGCTTTCTAGCTTCCCTGCTTTCTCCTTCCAGAGTTCAGCCTGATGTTTATTTTAGGACTTGCGTGCAAAGCTACTCGAGCTTAATTGGCCGTAAAGTGCAGTGCGGCTGTGGAAACTGCCTGTAAAAATGACACCTTCTGACTCAACAGACCTACTCCCTGGGTCTGCTCAGTGTCATTTCCACCTACCTTGGATGCAAAAATAAGATGTTGCTCCCATACTCTCCTGTTCACCCCGCAGCCCCATGCGCCCTCCCCAGAATCATTAACTGGGTTTGTATTGTTGAATCATCCCTATTAGCGATGCACCAGCCAGAAGGGATCAGCTTGACATACTGATCCTAGAATGAGTTTGCAGAGCTGACAGTTATGGGGAGGGGTGGGGTGGGGTGGAGTGGGGGAAGCAGCAAAGATTTTCAGGACTGACTAGTGATTTGGGGCCTCTCCGTTTTCGATGCGCCATCAAAGACATTTTAAAGGGGCCTAGTGTTTCTTTGTCGGCACTGAGCGCCCTTTCTGGAAAGCACGGTCATTTCAGATATCCCAAGTCGGGCACCGCAAATCACCAGTCAGTTTTAGAAATCTGGGAAATTTTCCATGTAATCTCGAAGAGATCGGATGGGGAGACATATGGAGCTACGCTTTGTCATTGTGTGTTGGTCATTATTCAGGGCAAGACCACAATTATGGGTCAAAGTGCATGGATTCAGTAAGCCTATGTGAAGTGTGGAGATAAATACAGGGAGGCTATCACCATTGCTACACACACAGAGACGCAATCATTTTAAAAAATCAATCTCCTGTCTGCGCGGAAACAAGGGAACTGAGAAGTGTTATTAAAATGCTTGCTGGTATTCACCACTTCCCTCTCCCGCCCCTCGTTCTTTATTTACTCTGTCAAGAAAAGACAGAGAGAGAAGCAGCTGGACTTGCTTATTTTCCTAATTTATGCAAACCCCGAGGCTTGCAAGAGGGAAGGTGGGCAGCATGTGAGATTTTAATATACAATTACCAGAAGTTAATGAACGAGCCCACAACCTTCGGGGCATACAGCAATGTTGTCTTTAATTTTATTAAATATTTATGCAGCTCTTTTCTTCTTTTGGGCAAACTACGGCTCCTCCTGCACATTTTTAATTACAGAATTACTGCCAGCCTGTTCTTTACGGTGCGGGGCTAACCCTCTGAGAATGATTAAATGGAACGTTGCGACAAAGAGCATTAGGGAATTTCTGAACCTTTTTATGCAGCTCGGAAATCTCTGCCCTCCAAAGACTACTGGCAACAGTGACTGCACAAAGAATTCATCTTGCTGAAACCCTTCTCTGAAACTTTCTGTCAGCGGCTCAGAGGCTAGCGTACTCATGGATAAAACATGTGGTGCTCTCTTGATGTCTGTGCTTCCCAAAGGGTTGGGCTTTGTTGGCTTGTCGTGAGACAAACTTTGGGATTCAGTTTTTTTTATCCCTCCCCTTTATCTAAAAATTACCAAGCCAGCTCCAGCTAGCCAAAGCGGGAGGCAGAGAGAATCTGATCCAAAGCCCAGCAAAGCTAATGGAAAGACTTCTTTGTGCTTCTGGTTAGCATCGTGACGTCAGATGTGTGAGGACATCTGAGTGTGTTTCCATCCCCTGAAGGTTCAGGGAGGATCAGTGAGCTCTGGAGACATTCTTGCTGTAACGGGGATCAAGCTCACATGCTAAAAATAGCAGAGCAGATGCTGTAGGTCTCAAGCTAATCAGGATCACCCGATCCTGTAGGTCTGAGTTGTGATGGCAAGCTCCCAGCTGCAGGGAAAACATACCTTCTGTTGTGTAACCATTAGATTGCAAGGGCAGCTCTGGTTTGAAGTGCTGTTTTGGACAGGCATCGGTCATGACTATGTTCAGACATGCAGCACTGTCATTGTTCAGTCATGTCGTTAGTCTTTGTTCTTCTGCCCGTCATTCAAGATAGTCTCCTTGCACTTTGTCTTTTGTGAGATGTGACAAGATCCTGGGACGTGCTTTGGGGTTTCATGGAAGGAAAGAAAATGCAAAAAAGAAAAAAAAATTGCAATGGATTTAGGTGGTTTTTTAAAAAAGTTAGAAATGAATCAGATGTTCTGTGTCTTCTCTCTTGCCAACACATGGAACCAAAATCTTCCAAAGTTCTGCAATGCTTCATGTTCACCATGAGGCCCAAAGTTGTGAGGGATTACATGCTCCCCCATTCGGTAGCCAAACCCTTTGAATAGGTCTTCCAGGTTCAGTATTCAATGCTTCCTGGAGTAGTATTACCCTCCCAAACTTGGGCAGACCATGGGCCTTCACAGTGCATATTCCTGCATTGGATGGACTTAAGCCTGTGTTTAAAATCAAGCATGTATTTAAGGACTCTGCCATCTCAGTTGCTCTGTTTTTACGCCATTCTGAGTCAAGGCTCATTCCGACATCCCTGGGAGTTGACTGAGAAAGGACACAGTGAAATCTGAGCAAGGACTCAAGAGTTTGGTTATCAATGATGGAGCAGAAAGCAGGATGAGTAGAAGAACAGCCCTTGTCCTGTCCCCCCATAGGTAGCATGACTCATCCAAACGCCTACATTTTCTATTCCGGTAAAGTTATAATTAAAAATAAAGCTTGTTTCCTTGGGAAAAGTCCATTTTAAATTTCCAGACATTTCTAGATGATACCCAGTGATGGTTGGGAATCCTAGGAATGTAGGATTGGAAAGGCCATCAAGAGGTCTTCCAGAAAGCCCCGTGCAGATACATATTTGGTACCCGTGTTTGCATCCGCAGAAATGATCCGTAGCTATCCGCATCCACCTCCGCAGATGCGGATACCTGCAGATATAACACAGATGTGCATTTACAGGGTTCTCGCTCTAAAATGGGTATCCACAAAAATGAGTTGACATCTGCAGCCACATCTGTGGATGCAGATACCCACAGATATAAAGCCAAGATCCGCGGATTTGCAGGGCTGTAGGCATCCAGTTCTCCCGCTGCTTTAAGGCATCATTAAGCATACCTGCACCAAGCATTTGCCTGACCTGTTCTTAAAATAACACCAGTGATGGGGATTCCGCAGTCTTCTTCCCAGTGCTTAATTACTGTGATCGGATGCTCTTCATTACCTGTTTGTTTCCATAGTGACTATGGCTATGAAAGACACAGTAGCAACCAGTGTATCCCAGCTTTCTGGTTCACCCCGTCCTTCCTGTCAAAGGACTGCAGCCTCGGCCAGACCTACCTGAATAGCACTGGGTAAGTAAGTCTAGTTGGCTCTTGGCTTTTGGTGACGTTGTGGTGTTTCCGGTAAGTCTGGACCATTAGTATTATCTCTCCCCTGCCTGGCGGTTCTCCAGTGTTATTTGTGAGGGTTTTCTTTTTTGCAGCCTTGTCTATATGGAACTGTGCCTTGTTCTTCAGACCCTGTGAGAAGTCCATTAACATAAGTGACATGTAGATATTGCATTGCTATCAAGTGATATATGATCCCTGGAACCAGCATTTTCATGCCACCACTACTGCAAAATTAAAGAACAAATCAAGATGTCCAGGTACTGAACATAGAAAAGGACATGCTTAGGGAATTTTCTGGGATTGTTCATATAATTTCTTTTTTCCTTTACTTGTTCTTATTTCTAACAGCTTGTTAGGGAGCTTGGATTTATGCTGGACATCCTCATGCAGTTCTGCCCCTCCCTTTCCCTTTGAGTCAAGCGTAATTTGTTATTGTAGGGTCCCCATAGTAATGGGTCTACACATGCGGGTTTGTCACTGAAACATCTTCATGTTCTGAGGCTGAATGTACTTTGAGGGGAGATGACAGGTTGCTCAAGAGTACCAGGCTCGGCCTGCTGGTTTGTTTGGGTAGGGTGGCTCCAGAATGCTGAGCAGCAGGTGGCTGCTTGTTTTGATAGGGTGGTTCTGGAACGCTGGGCTATAGACACGGGTGTGGTTTGGTAGGGCTGCTCTAGAACATTGGGCTACATACACTGGTTTGGTAATGCTGCTCTAAAACATCGGGCTACAGACACTGGTTTGGTTTGGTAGTGCTGCTCTAGAACATCGGGCTACAGGCACTGGTTTGGTTTGGTAATGCTGCTCTAAAACATCGGGCTGCAGACACTGGTTTGGTTTGGTAGTGCTGCTCTAGAACATTGGGCTGCAGACACTGGTTTGGTAATGCTGCTCTAGAACACTGGGCTATAGACACTGGTTTGGTTTGGTAGTGCTGCTCTAGAAGATTGGGCTACAGACACTGGTTTGGTTTGGTAGTGCTGCTCTAGAACATCGGGCTACAGGCACTGGTTTGGTTTGGTAATGCTGCTCTAAAACATTGGGCTGCAGACACTGGTTTGGTTTGGTAGTGCTGCTCTAGAACATTGGGCTGCAGACACTGGTTTGGTAATGCTGCTCTAGAACACTGGGCTATAGACACTGGTTTGGTTTGGTAGTGCTGCTCTAGAAGATTGGGCTACAGACACTGGTTTGGTTTGGTAGTGCTGCTCTAGAACATTGGGCTGCTGGCACTGGTTTGGTTCGGTAATGCTGCTCTAGAACATTGGGCTACAGACACTGGTTTGGTTTGGTAATGCTGCTCTAAAACATCGGGCTACAGACACTGGTTTGTTTTGGTAGTGCTGCTCTAGAAGATTGGGCTACAGACACCAGGTTGTTTTGGTAGTGCTGCTCTGGATCAATGGGCTGCAGGCACCAGTTTGTTTTGGTAGGGTTGATCTAGAACGTTGGGCTGCAGGCACTGGTCTGTCATTTTAACATTCTTTATGTGCTCCAGAAAACATTTACTTGGAGGTCTCTAGGAGGTGGCTGATGAGCGCCAGGCCCTGCTCCCCAATCTGTGACCATGGAGCTGCTCACAGATGCTGGCTATGACTGCAGGACAGCTAATGAAAGTTGGGCTATTATAAGACCATGCACGTGATTCTCAGGAAACCACTCAATGGGGCAAGTTTTTCATTCCCATGGGCTCACGGCAGCTGGGAGAGCCCCTGAGAGCATAGCTGCCCTAGAGACAGGCTGCTGGGGAGAAGGCAAGAGCCACTGCAGTCCAGCTCACCTTCCCCGGTTCCACAAGGCAAGGAGTAGGAGAGTTAATCTCCCAGATCAAGGCAACCCATTCAAGGGTCCGCTCGGGCTGTTAATCTCTGTGCTTCTGAACGGAGCCCGGAGAAACCTGCCCCTTAAATCTGAGCTGGACAAAGCTCCCATCAAATCATTCAGGTGCAGAATAGGTGCAAACAGAGCGTAACAAAAGCAGAGGGGAATGCGGTTGTGCAGGAGAAAGGGAGACAGGCCAGGATGCTGAATAGGCCTTCCCCAGCTTTCAGTGTGATATAAAGGTTTGTCTCACCTGTATCAGTCTGTTCTCACTGGTGGTCCCCGGAGAAGCCTGGATCATGATGTGTTTGGCTTCTGCTGTTTAATAAAGCTTTGCGGGGCGCCACCGCCGCAGCGTGTGGGCTGTCAGCCTGGGGCGGCGCTTTGCAAGGCAGACATGAAAAAATAAAACCGACTCACCTAACCCGAATGGTTCATGTCCCCCAGGTACCGGAGGATTGTGTCCAACAATTGCACGGATGGGCTGCGGGAGAAATATGCCGCCAAAGTGGAGCCGTGCCCCGGGAAAGCCCCCCGCGGGCTGCACATCCTCACTGCCGACGGCAAGCTGGCAGCCCAGCAGGGGCACAATATCACCTTCATCATCCTCATGGAAGAGGTAGGTCCCTGGGCACGTGGGACCAGCCGAGCGGGGGCTATCCCTTCTCTTCATTTAGAGGCCTCATTAGGAGAAGGGCCATCGGGGGTGGCATGATTCGAAGCCTTTCTCAGAAGGCGAGTAGAATGATGGACAAGACAGTTTTCAAAGAATGGGTAAAGCCATTAAGCATCCAACGGTATTTGAGGCCTAAATCCATCAGGCTTCTTTGCAAACCCCAGCAGGCTCTAATTTGGATGCCACCTTTTTGTGGATGCCTTTAATAAAACACAATTTCCTTGTTAAACATCTCCCGGCAGACTTTAAAGGTGCATGGGAAAAAGAGACAAGAGAAATTATCAAACACCTTCTCCATGTCACAAGGACAGGGCAGCTTGTGTAGATGGTGTCTGAGTATGAGCATGAATAGTCCTTGGTAAAAAGAGAGTTTCAGAGATTCGGTTTTCTTGGCATTCTGTGCTCTGTTCGTTTTTCTTTGTGCATTTCACTCGGCTCAGACAACACTGAGGTTGGCCAGCTTCATGGTCTGTTTCTGCTCTGTTTCGCTCTCCTGTTCTAATGCAATGGCATCGTGATTGGGTTTCCAAAGGGCAGAGGGATGCTTTTAATTTTTTTTAAGTCAAACTTTTGTCACTGATTTTTTGTAACATAAACATCAGAATATGAATTATGTGCCTTACAGTGTTACCAAGACCCGAACTCAGGTCAGGACCCATTCTACGAGGTGCTGTACAAATACATAACTCAGACCATTCCAGCCCCAAAGAGTTTACAATCTCAACAAAAAACGGCAGAGAACAGGTGGGGAGAGGACACAGCATTAGGGCATTGAAATAATTTGCCCAAAATCACACAGCTGGTGGTACTGTGAGATCTGGTACCAGAACCCATCTCTCTGGACTCCCAGTTCAGTGCTGTAACTATGGTATCATGCCGCCTTCTAATATGTTTTCTCTAACCTGAGGATTTTTTAAGCAGCCACATATTTTTCATTAAAAATATAATGCAATGAAATGGTTCATTATAATCAATCCGAGATGGCAGCGTCTCTTTGCATAGATTTCATATTCCTCCTGCTTCTGCACAATGGGAATTTCTTGTCTACCTGGCTGATTCTTTTATCTGGTTAAATGTGACAAGGTATAAAGATTTGTAGCGACATTATTGAGTGGGAGTTCAGAAAAAGAACAGACAATCTAAAAATTAGGAATCTAGTAGTAATTTATTAGGGAACTCGAGCGGAACAGCTGCACACAAAGAATGATAAACAGACGGGAATAAGGTTGCTGGCAAGGTAGCTGAAGAGCTGTGTTGGCACAAGCTTTCAGGGACTGAAGGATTGGATGAATAAGCAGGTAAGTAGGGTTAAGATGTTAAAAGATCATACCTGATAGCTCTCATGCCTATGCCTAAAACAGTATGGGTATGTCTAGATTACATGCCTCTGTTGACAGAGTCATGTACAATATGCTACCCAACATAGTCAATGAAGCGGAGATTTAAATATCCCCGGCTTCATTAAAATAAAAATGGCCACCACGCTGCGCCAGCTCAGCTGATCGTCGGCACAGCGTGCGAGTCAAGACGCGGATCGGTCAACAAGGGAAGCCTTTGTCGACCGCTCCTGTAAACCTCATTTCACGAGGCATAACAGAGAGGTCGACAAAGGCTTCCCTTGTCGACCAATCCGCGTCTTGACTCGCGCACTGTGCCGATGATCAGCTGAGCCGGCACAGCGCGGCGGCCATTTTTATTTTAATGAAGCCGGGGATATTTAAATCCCCGCTTCATTGAATATGTCGGGTAGCCTATTTTACGTGCCTCTGTCAGCAGAGGCATGTAATCTAGACATACCCTATATATTGTTACCTGAGATGGTCAAAATATGTCCATTGAAACATTTTGCTAAAGGTTGAACCTCTCCAATCTGGCATGCTCTGGCCCAGCAACACCCATGGTCCAGCATGCTTTTAATTAGCCAGATGTCCACTTATCATGGGGGTGGCCACATTTCTTAGGTCCCGTAATGTTTGTTTACAGCCACCAGTCCTGGCTCTCAGTGTTCTGTGCTGTCATTTAGCTCTAATTTATCCCTCAATGTCTTCTAAAAGCAGAGGAAGTATTGGTAATGCTGCCAGACACGATTGACCTCCCAAGATCTGGCAAATTCTCTGGTTTGGCACCGGTCAGGTCCCAAGGATGCCGGAGTAGAGAGATTCAACCTGTACTAGAAAACAGAATTTCATGACAAAAAATCTGTTATGGAGAATTTTTGGTGGCTCTTCTATGGTAAAATCAAAAAGTGTTCAGTTTTAAGCTAAAACAAACAAACAAACATGATTTCGGTGTTCTCCCATCTGCCACTACTGAGAACAGCCTCTCTCCGTCCTCTTTGGACCCCACTCCCCTCTTCAGGAAGTTGAAGGCTGCTATCGAGTCCCCCCTCACTCTGCTCTTCTGTAGACTAAACAAAACTTTTATAAATAAAATAATCCATGTATCAATTAGGCCATGTTCCCTCTAAGCTACACAGGGCATTCATGAATCTGCCCCACCTAGTCAGAGGCTCAGGGCTCTGTGGAGGGTGCTGACTGGCTGGGCAGGGCTGATTAATCACTTAGGAAGCTGTGCTGCCCCACAGTTTAGAAGAAACACCGCTAATAGGGAGATGTCTCTTTCAGAGCGGACTGGGAGAATCAAACCTGGGACCTGTGGAGCTTAGTGCATGAACCGTTATCACATGAGCTGAAAGCCAGCTGGCTATTAGCTAAGGCTGTGGAGCAGACTCGTTATTCTCTCTGTAAGTGCTCTTGATGCCACTGGATGGGACAGTGCGCCACCCCCAGCTGGTGTGTGGGTTATACTAGCATTGTCGTCCTTGCTCTGAGACAGCCAGAGGACGACAAAGCTGCTCTGCTTCAGGGTTTTATTGCTTTGTGAACTGAACAGATGAGAACACACTGCGGGCTGCTCTAACTTGCCCCTGGCCAATGTGGTCTCCCAAGGACCAACCACCACGTCCAGTCAATGCTCCTTTCTTCCCTCGATGCCCACAAAGGGCTGCAGGACGGGGTACATTTTAGCGCCCTGCACATTTGTGTCTAGATGGTAAAATATAAACATCTGGGTGGAAATCCTGGCCCAATTGAAGTCAACGGGCTGTTGAGTTTAGTGGCTTCAAGATTGCATCCATTGTTTACACCCTTCTGGGGACAAATCGCCATGGCAGCACTGGGATTGGAAAACTTTCGCAGCTGAGCTTGAATGGGGAAGAACAGCCACGGTATCTTATAGGTAACACCCATCCCCATCCAGCCCACTATCCATCAGCTGTCCCCAGCATTCCATTTACAGAGTTGCAAGCTTTACAGTGGGCCATTATCACATTCCCATTGAGTTGTTTACAGGACCGACGCTATAAAACGTGCCTCGTGAATATATCAGGAGAGCAATGATTTGTATCCATTTGAAATGCTTCCATTTCATTTCCACTTTAATTTATATTCATAAACCTTAGAATAGCTGACAGTGTTGAGGGGCAAATGGCCCCCTTTTGCTATTTCAATGCTAGGTATGCAGCTAAGAAAATGGGGAAAGGCAGATTAATGGTATCGCTGGTTCTGCATTAAAGCATGAGGCCAGTAATTGGGTGGAAGGATCATCTGCTACTGTTTAGCTAGGAGAAATCTGTTCCCTAATCTCCATATCAAAATCTTTCCTTTGTATAAAGGGCAGGGGAAAAAACAAACAAACCGAAAAGCCCAGTCAATGTGGAAAACGAAAAGAAAATGGCCTGGTCTGAACTCCAGAGATGGGGGATGGAATTTTCAAGCAGAAGTCACCCAGACTGAATCCAAACCTCATCGGGTTTCTTACAATATCTTCAGTGGCCTCCCTGCCTTGCCCAAGCCCTTACAGAAAAGTCCTGCTTCATTGAGTGGGCTGTAGTGAATTCATGGATTCCCAGACCAGAAGGGGGCATTGCAGTCATCCGGTCTGATGTCCTGTATGAAAGAGGCTAGAGGATTTCTCCCAAATACTTTCTAAAGGAGGCTGTTTAGAAAAAAAAATCCAACCTTGATTTAAAACCTTCATGGAGTAAGCTTTCTCTCCAATTTTTGAACCATCCTGGAGAGTACAATAGAAGTATTCTGTCCCTGCTGAAGAATTGTATACACTGATTAAAAAGCGTCGTTTTCAAAAGGATATCACCCTCTACTACAGTAAAACTCCAATAGTCCGGCATCCAATAGTCCGGCACTCCTGATAGTCCGGCATCAAGATGGCAAGAGCCTAGTAAGTGAGCTTCGGCAAAAAACGAGTCACAAGGTAACAGCGGCAGCAGCTGAACCGAGCAAAGAGGGTAAAAAAGGGTTAAAAAACTAAAACATCACAGTATACTGTATACAGTATGTACAATAAAAAGGGTTAAGAACACTTTATATACAGTATATAATGTATACAGTATATATATAACCTTCTTATAGTACCGCCTGATAGTCCGGCATATCCGATAATCTGGCACCACCTAGGTCCCAAAGGTTCCGGATTATCAGAAGTCTACTGTAAATACAATAGGGTTTATAGCACTCAGTTACATTTCTACAGACACCTGTTGGCTTCCTCCCTGTCTAATTCCATTGGACTTTTCCATATTTCGAGAGAACAAAGGGGAAATGTGCTGGCCATTGAAATCAATGACAAAACTCTCCTCGATTTCCATGAGGCCAGGGTTTCACCGGGTGTCGTCCTCACAAAAGCTCCATGCATGCACAGCATGGTGGTCCTGGCAGAGAGGCAAGGGTTGGAATGGACCTGGTGGTTAAATGATGCAATCCATGCGGCTGAAGGTGGAGGTAGATTGGCAGGGAAGAAGCTCACACAGTCACTCTCTCCTCTGCTGCAGGAGAGGGGTTTCCATACCTGCTCCGCTAGTCATTCAGGGAAAGATTTGTCCCAGAGCCTGAGTAGCCGTGCTGCTGTACCATTGGCTTTGTCTACCTCTCGAAATGCTCTTGTGTTTGCTTTACAATGGCATTGGTGGTTGCTTGTACATTTGGGTTGGCTTTGCTTCTGGCCAGAAGGGTAGACGGGCTGCTCCCTCCATAGAGCTGTGTAGTGAATCAGATGGAATTGGTGACAACCATGTGAGCAAACCTTCCCTGTCAGAAGAGGACTACAGACGGCTCTCTGATTTTCTGCCGCTGACTCAGGTTAGAGCATTCTGAAAGCTACTCTCAATGTAGAGTCTGTTTGGGTATGTCTGCACTACCTCGAGGAGTTCCACGAGGAGTACAGGTAGTTCAGAATAGGAAGCCTAATCCGAACTACCTAGTTCATGCCACGTGTAGCCGTGGACAAGGAGTCCGAACTAGCGGACATTTAAAAATGGCGGCACCCTGCAACATGCAAATGAAGCCTGGGAAATTCAAATCCCGGGCTTCATTTGCAACTCCAGTTGCCTACATTAACCACCCTAGTTCGAACTAGGGTGGTAGTGTAGACATACCCTTTGATATCTGGGATGGAGCATCCCAGGGAATCTAATTATGCACTCAAATACTCTCTCTCTTTTGCCCACACTCCCAGTCCAAACTGAGTGTGTATCACCTTAAAGACAGGACCTGAGGCAGTCAGTGCTGATCTGCATGCAAACCTATGCAGATTTAATATAAGGGTGATTTTAAACTGACTTGATTAAATCAGCAACAAAAGCCACATGGGCGCTTTTATTCTGGTTTAAAGCAGGCTTCTTTTGATGTAGCCGATTGGGAGCAAGTTTAAAATGAACCACTCGGCTTCTCTCTTAACTGCAGTTGACTCAGGCACTTACCTGGGTTTGAGCCCAAATCTCCTTATCATCAATGCAGCAAAGCATTGACCTGGGTTTGGAGCAGTGTTCCCTGTAAGCTGAGCCCTTGTGCACATGGCTGCCCATCAGCACCTGGACGGCATGCTCAGGGCCGTCCTCACCCAGAATATGCAGCTACGTAGGGCACCTGAAAATTTGGGGTACCGTTGGGTCTTAATGTCCACCCATCCCGATTCTTCTTATCCTTGTTCTGTGGCTTTTCTTCCCAAGAGGCTCTAGTGAATAGCCTGCCCAAGCCAATAGCAAAACCCTGAACCTGTGAAAGAGCCCTTCAAATGGTAAGGAAGCCACTGAACATGCATTTACCAATCCCAGGTACAAAGTGTCGGTTTCTGAATTGACTGTTAGCCAACAGGACCTTAGTTTCACATTTGTTTTAAAAATATTTCATTGGTGTGTTGCTGAAGATAAAGTCACACTTCTAAGAAGTCATTCTCACCCCCCACTCCTGGCTGCCATGGGGCATAGGGGCACCAGTTTAAGAGTACTGCATGGGGCCCCAGAAATCCTAAGAACAGCCCTGGGTGCACCTAGCTCAGGGGTGGGCAATAATTTTTGAAGGAGGGGGCACTTCATGAATTTTGGAAGTGGTTGCTGGCCACCTCCAAAGGGGTGGGGCCTCGGGTAGAAGGGGGCTGTTCCCTCTAGGTGCAGCCCACCCCTGGCGGGGGGAGGAGACTTCACGTGCTCCCCTACCTCCAGACCCTGAGTGGTCTGGGGACGGAAGAGCACATGAAGTCTTTGCCCCCTGCCCTTTCCCTGTCAGGGGCATGTGGTGCCTAGAGAGAGCCACCAGCTGTTTTGAGCAGCTGGTGGTTCCTTCTAGGCACCACGGGCCCCTAGAAGGCAGAGGACACTTTGCGCACTTCCCCACCCCAGGCCAATCAGGGCCTGAGGGTGGGAGAACGCGTGAAGTCTCCTGCCCTCATGTCTCGCCCTGCCAGGGATGTGGGGAACTCACAGGAAGCTGCCAGCTGTTTTGAACAGATGGCGGTTCCCTCTAGGTGCTGCGTGCCCTTAGGCGGGGTTGGAGACTTTACGCGCTCCCCTGTCCCCAGGTCTCAATTGTGGGCAGGGAATTGGCAGGGCGGCTGCGGGCCAGATCCAGTTGTTTAGTGGACCAGATCCGGCCCCGTTCCCTATTTTGCCATCCCTGGCCTGATCTTGCAGCAGAGCTGTAACCAGCCAGAAATGCAACTTTTCCCATCTCTGCTGCCCCCAACGTCGCCACATTTTGGATGCCCCTTATACATCACTGCAGTGGTGGTCTGCCTCTTTGAACCGCTGGACTGGGGCGGGAGGACAACAGCTACTCACACCTATTAATGTTCAGGTTCTGGGCATTGCCAACTAGACCCAAGAGGAGCCGGAGCGGGCTCTGGCCATGTCAGGGGGTGTTACAGGGCTTGTCTTCGCACTAACCCAATGAAACTGAGCAGCTGGTGGAGTGTCCCATCTATCAGCTTTCTCAGCTGGGTTCCTAACCACAGTGTTCTCCACTGCAGGGCGATCTCCAGAGGACGAACATCCAGCTGGATTTCGGAGATGGCATTGCCATGTCCTACGCTAATTTCAGCCCCATTGAGGATGGCATCAGGCACGTTTATAAGAACGCTGGGATCTTTCAGGTGACGGCCTACGCAGAAAACAGCCTTGGTTCCGACACTGCAGTACTCTTCCTGCACGTTGTCTGTGAGTAGATTTGGGACACAAACCAACTCAGACATATCACTGTAGCGCCCCTCTCCACCCAATTACCTTCTTTAATGCCAATCTGCCTACAAGTTTCGGTGGACAGGTCTGGGTTCTTCTGGATCCTGCCACCCTCTCAGCAGGGTATATCTTTATTTTTTCCTATGAATTTATTTGGCAGTGCCTCCACCCCCCTCACTCCTTCCTGGCAGGATCACCAGGGGATTTTGGGAAGAAAATTCTAACCACAGGGTAATCCCCACTTACTTGCCAGATAGTTTGAGACTTCAAAAAATAACACAAACACATACAATATATTCAACACAATAATTATATTAAACAGGAAACAATTATAACAGAACCGGGTAAAACACTATTTTTAGGATCACCGGTGCCCACGCTACTAATACCTATGACTATCCCCAGTGACGTGACTGGATGTAGCAAATGTAAGATTAGTGTTCCGTTGGTACGCATACTTTGTTGGGGCCCTTGATGACCTATGACCACAACATTCTTCTCCGCAGTGGTTTAGCAGTGTAGCTGACTGGGTTCAGTACAGCCCAAAGGACTCACAAGCGGGAGAAGTGGTAAATCCTTCCACAGGTTTAATATGCAGCAGGTTATAAAATCCCCAAACCCTTACTCCCTGGCTTGAGGACACAGTTCAGGGAGTAGGGGGTCCCCAAAACAAATTCCCAGACTGATTAACTAAAAGATGGTGCACTCACAAAATCCATGAATGATCCTCCGGCTCAGAGATGACTCTGGACTCCTCAGTCACTGCAGAGGGGGTGATCTCTGCTAGCAGGGATCCTATTCAGGCAGGAATCAGGCTGCTTCGGTCTCAGGACTTCCCCTCACCACGAAGGTACTGTACTAAAATCCAAACTGTGGTGTCCTAGCCCAACATCCAGACACACACACAACTACACAGCAGCCCTCAACTAGCAGACAGAGCAGAGCTGACCATGTGGTGACGGGTGTCTCACCTAGGGAGCTGGAGGTCTAACTCAGCCTGGATGGGGAAGTTTCCCAGCAAACTCTACAAACTGGGAATCATCAGTGGAGAAGGAAAACCCAGCTGTGGGATCTTGCTTTCAGGTCCCTAGAGGTCAGTTCTCAAGGGGGACCCTGCATGTAGGCCTGGGGCTTACCAGCTCCCTTGCCCTGGCTGGCTCCAGACTGACTCACAAAAACAAGGGCTTCTCCCCTTTCCTGAATTCCCTCCCTATTTGTTACCGGGCAGACTCTGAGTTTGCCTTGGCTCCCCCTCCCTGAGCTGCCAGCAGACAGAGCCCCAGGAATCTAGGTAATCTCCTTGGGGGTTACATCAACTTTTCAGTGGGGCAGAAATTCGGATTTTTTGGTTGCGCTCTGCTCTCCACATTTGTGCTTTGCTGGAGAGCCTCGTGTCTAAGGTCATGTGACTGAGCTAAAATCTCAGCTCTTATTTTGAAACAAAGGATGTTTCTGGGCCTGCTGGTTTCAAGAAAAGCTTGGAAACGGGACCCAACCACATTCTCAAGGCTCAGAAATCAGAAGAAAAACAAAACAACCTCCAAACGCGTTCTTCTTTTTTAAATGCTCTGATTTTAAGTATGTCTCCTGATGCGTAGGTCCGTGACCTGGGTTTTTTGAATATTTTGGGTTGGCAATGCTGATTAAATATGGCAAAGCCATTAGGCATGGAACATTTTCTGGGGCATTAATAATATGTGAGTGCTTAGATTGTGCTTTTCATATTTAATATGCTTGACAAAGATTAGCTATTTTATCCTCACAAAGAAAGGAGTGAAGGAGGTAAATACCATTCACCCTATTTTATACTTAGGTTACCTGAGATCCAGGGAGGTGAAATCATTTTCTGAATATCCAAGAAGAGAGAAGGGTGAATAAGTTTAGTACCTAGGGATACATCTAGACTACATCCCTCTGTCTCCAGAGGGATGTAAATTAGACATACCAAAATTGCTAATGAAGCGGGGATTTAAATATCCCGCACTTCATTAGAATAAAAATGGCCGCCACTTTTTGCTGACATGGCAATTTGCTGGCAAAAAGCGGCAGTCTAGACGGGGATCAGTTGGCATGGAAAGCCTTTTCCAACCGATCCTGTAAACCTTATTGCACGAAGCATAAGGGATCAGTCGGAAAAGGCTTCCCTTGCGGACCGATCCCCGTCTAGACTACCACTTTTGCCAGCAAATTGCCACGTTGGCAAAAAGCGGCAGCCGTTTTTATTCTAATGAAGTGCAGTTATTGAAATCCTCACTTCATTAGCAATTTCGGTATGTCTAATTTACATCCCTCTGGCGACAGAGGGATGTAGTCTAGACATACTCCAGGATAGAAATTCGGGAGATTGGCGCTTCCTGTCTTGTGCTTGGACCATTCAGCCACCAAGCAGGAGAGCTCCCTTAATCCAAATTCCTGATGGCATTCCTGCCACTCAACTATCTTCTCCTGCAAACACACCTCTCCTTCCTGCCGCTCACTGGCTGTGCTCCCTGGGGCTGTACGTTAGTCTATTGTTTCGAATGGTTGGTGGTCGGTTTCAAGCGGGGTGCCCCGAGGATTGGTTCTAGGGCTGGTTTTGTTCAACATCTTTATTAATGACCTGATGAGGGGATGGATTGCACCCTCAGCAAGTTCACAGATGACACTAAACTAGGGGGAGAGGTAGATATGCTGGAGGGCAGGGATAGGGTCCAGAGTGACCTCAACAAATTGGAGAAATCTGATGAGGTTCACCAAAGACAAGTCCAAAGTCCTGCATTTGGGACGGAAGAATCCCAAGCATTGTTACAGGCTGGGGACCAACTGGCTAAGTAGTAGTTCAGCAGAAAAAGACCTGGGGATTACAGTGGATGAGAAGCTGGATATGAGTCAACAGTGTGCCCTTGTAGCCAAGAAGGCTAATGGCATATTAGGGTGCATTAAGAGGAGCATTGCCAGCAGATCTAGAGAAGTGATTATTCCCCTTTATTCGGCTTTGGTGAGGCCACATCTGGAATATTGTGTCCAGTTCTGGGACCCCCATTATAGAAAGCATGTGGATGCATTGGAGAGGGTCCAGCAGAGGGCAACCAAAATGATTAGGGGGCTGGAGCACATGACCTACAAGGAGAGGCTGAGGGATTTGAGCTTATTTAGTCTGCAGAAGAGAAGAGTGAAGGGGGATTTGAGAGCAGCCTTCAACTTCCTGAAGGAAGGTTCCAAAGAGGATGGAGAGAGGCTGTTCTCAGTGGTGGCAGATGACAGAAAAAGGAGCAATGGTCTCAAGTTGCAGGGGGGGGGGAGGTCTAGGTTGGATATTAGGAAAAGCTGTTTCCCTAGGAGGGTGGTAAAGTACTGGGATGGGTTCTCTAGGGAGGTGGTAGAATCTCCATCCCTAGAGGTTTTTACGTCCCATCTTGTCAAAGCCCTGGCTGGGATGATTTATTTGGGATTAATTTTGCTGTGGGCAGGGGGCTGGACTCGATGACTCCTGAGGTCTCTTCCACCCTGGGATTCTATGAGTCTATGATTCAAATGGCAAGAGCCTGTACAGAGGGATCAGTTTTAAACTCCAAGCTAGGAAAATGTCCCTTGAATCTTTTAACACGCTTATAATTCCCTCAAAATCAATCACAACTGTGTTTAACAACCAGTTATTGGCGCATTAACAGCTCTTGGCTTCACCGTGGGTCATTAGCGAACACAACGTAGTTGTTAGCCAGCAATAGCAACCACTGACTCAGGGATTATTCAATTTTATTGTCGGATTTGCCATCCACTGGCCGGATTCTAGAGAGAGACTCACATGGCCCTTGTGAGCAGGGGCTGGCAAGATATGGCCCAGGAGCTGGAACCGGCCCGCCCACCCTTTTAACCCGGACCACCCACCCATGTGGCACAGAGAAGTGCCACAAAGTGGCTAGCTGCTTCTTGTGGCCCTTTGAGTTGTGGCGGTTTGGAGCAGACTTTGCACACTGCCCCGGGCCCCCAGCAAAACCTCTCAGCTCCTAGAGGCTGGAATCCTTTTCTACACCCATATCCCTCTTGGACTCTGCACCCCAGTCTCCTCCCATAGGTGCCAACCCCCTCCTCTACCCAAACTCTCTCTCAGATCCAGTACTGTTTCCTGCACCCCAGTCTCCTACCCCAACCTCCTTTCTGCACCTTGCCTCTGTCCCAACGCCACAACCCCTCCATTGAAAAGTGCCACCCTTGACCCCTTACCAAAATCTTGGAGTGCCCCTCCTGAAAAATTATTGCCTCCCCCCTGCTCTTGAGCCCCACTGTATCTTCTTCCCCCTTCTCCTCCGACACCTTGTCATTGTCCCTGCAGGTCTGTCACCTGATTTGGGGCTCTTGCCCGCTTCCACAGACAAGTAATAAATCATCCTCATACATGGAGATGAGGCATGATGGGGTCACTCCGACTAAACAGAATCATCCCTGCATTCAGCAAGAACCAATTTCACGTCTTGCTCCGCTTTCCGTGAGCCACTGGTTTCGGCAGAATGGCCTACTCTATGGCTCTGTACTCTGTCCTCTTATCTCTTCGCTTCCGAAGGGGTGTCCAGGTGACACCACAAATACCTTTACCACATTCTGAGGTAAAAAGCTGACGTACCAGCAGAAGTTGTTGGTTCGTTGGGTCCCGTCTTTTGATGGTAATCTCTTCTGGACGCTTCCATGGAAGGCTGCCCACAGCTTACCTCAGGCATGCATCTGTCAGAACTAGAATGCTAGACCTCAGAGCTCTCCTGAGCTCAAGCAACAATTGTCCTTTGCCTGAAAGCTTGGAAATTGTTAATCCAGGTTATCCTCCTCCTGAAATCACCGCAGCTGAGACCCTCATGCAGTCTACAGGTGAAGGGCCTAATTACAGGCAGTCCCCGGGTTATGTACAAGATAGGGACTGTAGGTTTGTTCTTAAGTTGAATCTGTATGTAAGTCGGAACTGGCATCCAGATTCAGCCGCTGAATCTGGACACCAGTTCTGACTTACATACAGATTCAACTTAAGAACCCCAGGCGTCCCCAAGTCAGCTGCTGCTGAAACTGATCAGCAGCTGATTCCAGGAAGCCTGGGGCAGAGCAACTCTGCCTCGGGCTTCCTGTAGTCAGCCGCTGGTCAGTTTCAGCAGTGGCTAACTTGGGGACGCCTGGGGTAGAGCAGCTCGGGTGCTGCTGGGTTGGTCCAGTAGCACGGCCACTCCTCGGCGCTACTGGACCAACCCAGCAGCACCCCAGCTGCTCTGCCCCAAGCGTCCTGATTCAGCCACTGCTGAAACTGATCAGCAGCGGCTGAATCAGGACTCCTGGGGCTGAGCAGCTGGGGTGCTGCCGGGTTGGTCCAGTAGCGCCAAGGAGGGGTGCTGCGGGACTAACCGGCAGCGCCCCACCTGCTCTACCACAGGCCCCGGGCTTTGCTTCACATCTCCCTGGTCTGCTGGGGGGGGGGCACTAGCTGCGTCCCCCCCCCAGCATACCAGGGAGACGCGGAGCAAAGCGGCAGAGGACCCGGGCCGGACCACGGCCGTTTCCAGATCAGCTGGAAGCGCCGCGGGTCGGGCCGGGTCCTGCGCAGCTTTGCTCAGCGTCTCCCTGGTCTGCAGACAAGGGAGACGCTGAGCAAAGCGGCGCAGGACCCAGCCCGAGCCGCGGCGCTTCCAGCTGATCTGGAAGCGGCCGCGGGTCCGGCCCCGGGTCCTGCGCCGCTTTGTTCCCCGTCTCCCTGGTCTGCTGGCTCCCGCAGCAGACCAGGGAGACGGGGAGCAGCTTTTCTCGCCCCGGAGGAGGCGGGCGGCGGGACCAGGCGTCCTGCCGCTTGAGTCCTCCGGGGTGAGAAAATCCCCGTTCATAACTGCGGATCCGACGTAAGTCGGGTCCGCGTAACTCGGGGACTACCTGTACTACCCTTCCCAATTGTGTATCCATGGCAAATATTACAGAAATCAAAGGGGGTTACTCAGAGTTTGGGTGTCTCTAGACTAGATAGACATCTGTCAGGGATGGTGTAGATGGAGCTTGGTCCTGCCTTGAGGGCGGGGGGCTGGACTCGATGACCTCTCGAGGTCCCTTCCAGTCCTATTATTCTATGATTCTATGATTCTACAGGGTTTTGTCAACAAAAGTGGCCTTTTGTCAACAAAACTATACCGGAGTCTACACTACTGCCCAGTTCTTTCGACATAATGTCGACAGAACTCGGCAGTTTTGTCGACGGCAGTAAACCTCATTCTATGAGGAATAATGCCTTTTGTCGACAGAGTTCTGTCGACAGAAGGCGTTATTGCATCTACACCATCCTTTGAGTCTACACAGTCATGTCAACAAAGCGGCTTGCTTTGTCGACAGAACTGGATGTAGTCTAGACACTCTTTGTCGACAGAAGCTTTGTCGACAGAACTGGATGTAGTCTAGACACTCTTTGTTGACAGAAGGTTTGTCGACAGTATCTGTCGACAAAGCTTCTGTCGACAAAAGCCTGTAGTCTAGACATACCCTATGTGTGTAGGTAAACAGCCAAGAGAAACAGAGAAGATGATTGACCAGGTCTTGGATCTGTGGCTTCTTCATAGGACTTAAATGCAAACAGAACTTCACACTTCTCCTTCAGTGTATCCTGTGAGCATCAGAGAGACCAAGGCAGCTCCTTCACTCCTGGAAAGTTTGTGCAGGTGTCTGGTGTCTGGCTGCATTGTTCTCCCTCCCAAAAGGAGAAACCTATTGTAGCAGCAGCCGAGGCCTCAATCAAGCCTAGGGTCTCATTGTTCTAGGTACTTGTACGCTCAGATAGTAAGAGTCAAAAGAGCCCAAAAGGTTAGTATCTCCATCATAAAGAGGTGAAGCTGAGGCAGAGAGATTTAGAGCTTCACCCAGGGTCACGCGGAGGGTCTGTGGCAGAGCTGGGAACAAGACCCAGCTCTACTTAGTTCCAGGTCAAGTGTTATTCACAAATACAGATTGGACCTCTCTAATCAAGCACCCTCGGGATCTGACTGTGCTGAACCAGGAAATTTGCCAAACTACAAGAGGTTAAAATTGTCTAGCAGCATTACCACCAACACTTCCACTGCTTGCTAGGCTATTCGAGGACATTTAGGGCATGTCTATACTAGAAATTATTTCAAAATAACTAAATTTGAAACAATAACTCCCAAAATAACAAAATCAAAATAGCGTATCCGCACTAGGGAGAAGCCTTGAAATTAGTCCAAGGCAGGCTCTGTTATTGTGGGCGTGCTACCTCGACTTTACTCCCCAGTGCTTCCTGGGGCTCTATTACTTTGAATGACTCTGTGGAGTAGTTATTTCAAAATAGCAGCAGTAGAGTGTCCATACAAACGCCATTTCAAAATAACAATTTTGAAATAAGCGTTATTCCCCGAGGAATGCAGGGTATAAAGAAATAAGGGGGGTTCTTTCAAAATAACTCCCTAGTGTAGACCAAGGCTTAGGGGTAAATTAGAGCTAAATAACAGCACAGACCACTGAGAGATTGATGGCTGCAAAAAAACTTTATGGGACTGTGGAAAAGTCTTGGCTTGAAAAAAGCCCTGGCTGAGTTCATTTAGTTGGGATTGGTCCTGCCTTGGGCAGGGGGCTGTACTTGATGACCTCCTGAGGTCTCTTCCAGCTCTATGATTCTATGAAACTTGGCCACACCCATGATAAATGGACACCCAGCTAACTAAAATCATGCCGGATCACAGATGTTGCCGGACCAGATGTGATGTAGTGTCAGTACCTTGCTGGTTGCTGTGCTTGAGTTGTAGGCTGTAGATGACCCCTACTGGCCTCTATCTGTAAGCACTGCCCAGCAGTGGGCATCTTGAGGGTCACCATGACAGTGACCAAACTGGTTCTACCGGTTACCAGAAGGGATGGAAAAGGAAGTGAGCATGAGGGGGAAGGGTCAGTCTTGGGCTGGAACCATGATGGGGACAGACTAAGGAAGGGCTGGAATCTAGGGGCCCAGGGACCCCATCTCAAGGGGTCTGAGGCATCCTGGCTCAGACTCCTGTAGACACATCGGCTGTGTCTACACTGGGCCACTTATTCCGGAAAATCAGCCGCTTTTCCGGAATAAGCTGTGAGCTGTCTACACTGGCCCTTGAATTTCTGGAAAAGCAACGATGCTCTACTGTACAAAATCAGCCGCTATTCCGGAAAAACTATTCTGCTCCCGCTCGGGCATACGTCCTTATTCCGGAACACTGTTCCGGAAAAGGGCTAGTGTAGACAGCCCAGTAGTCTTTTCTGGAAAAAAGCCCCGATCGCGAAAATGGCGATCGGGGCTCTTTTCCGGAAAAGCGCGTCTACATTGGCCACAGACGCTTTTCCGGAAAAAGGGCTTTTCCGCGAAAGCAGCCTGCCAATGTAGATGCTCTCTTTCCGGAAATACTTATAATGAAAACTATTCTGTTTTAAGCATTTCCGGAAATTCATGCCAGTGTAGACACAGCCATCATGTCTATGCTGTGCTGTATCCTGGAGAAGCAATAAACCATCTCTATTCTACTGGCTGCTGGAGTCTGTTCTTTCTACTACGAGGGTGCAGCATTGGGGGAACCACGACATGTCATCACACCAGACCAGAAAGTTGCCGGACTAGAGAGGTTCATCTGACTACCAGATCAGAACAGCACTGAGAAGACAACAGGCTAGCATGTCCCTCACCAAAAAATAAAGCAATAAGGACAGAAAAAAGTCGATGGAGAAAAAGTTGAAGTTCCAAGCAAAAATTTAGCGTTTTCTCCATCTGTTTTTTCTTCTCTTGTTCTTGTTATTTTTGTTTTGAGGAACTGACTCTCAATGGCCATGCACTGGGCATGAGCACTAGGGTTATTTCTGGCCATTTGCTGCTGCTACAACATTTCTTGCTGCATCACCACCTTTCCCACCACTGGAGAAGCAAGTGAGGTTATCTGTTTAGCCTCTCAGCTTTCTTTTCTTTTCAGTGCCCTCACCATAGAAAGGTAAAGCGGGTCCATACTTAACAAAAATACTACCAATGGCAACTGACCCCTCCGAAGTTCCCAGGTGAAGCTCTAGATGAAAAAGGGGATAGACATTTGGGTGCTTGCCCAGATGTACTCAAACCTTTTTGCTCGGGAAATCTCATGAGACCAAGCTTTTTCTGGTGACCCTTATGACTAACTGGCTTTGCTCAGGTCATGAATACCTTGCGCATAAGCATTTTTGGAATCTCTGCTCCATGGCACAGCTAATACCAAATTCCGGGACTTGTCAAGTTCTGAGACTTGATTAAGATTATGAATATTAATCACTCCCTAGTTATATTGTCAAATTAGCATCTTTGTGCTTTTTGCTCCTCCTACTTGGCAAAAGCCCCTGCCAAGCTACCTCAGTCTCTTCCTTCATATTCCTCCTTAGAACCTTCCTTTGCTGTGATGCCCACAAAAAACTCTGACCTCTGCAGACTACTACAGTGATATAGTTTCCTTGTGCTCCTCCATCTGGCTGGCTGTAGCCACCTGATCCCTCTGGAGTTGTATGAGATTATGCGCTCTTTGGGACAAGACCACCTGTTTGTTCCGCGCCTAGCACAATGTGGTATTTGCCCATAACTGGGGTATTTGGCACTAGTGGAACAGTATTATAAATGATAATGAAACACTTTGGGGGGATTGGTTCAAATCTCAAAGAAAGGAACGTGTTCAATGTAAACAGTGACTGAAAGGTCATTTCTGATGTGTCTGGATGCTGAGATACAATGATGATGGACAGCACAATAAAAACCATAGATGGACTGATTTTGCTATGTGGGTTGGTTTAATCAAGGGGGTCAATTTATCCCTCCAACATGGCGTGGAGGGTTGCTAATGGTTTATGGGCCCTTTCACCTAGAGGACCCTGAATAGGCTGCTGAGATTGAAACTCATAGCTATGTGAGCGCTGTTGGATGACCTGTGCCATGAATTGGTAGGTCTCAGTTTGGTTCCTAGCAGGCTGGCTTCTCATGATTTAAAAGGTATCATTTCTGCTGGCTTCAACCAGCCAACGTATGAATGGGCAGAGCATCTAAATCACCCTATAAAACCCTTACAGCTTGTGCATCCCAGCCCCAAGTCCGAAGCTCAGGGGTTGGGACGCATGGGGGAAGCTTGAACTACCACCTCCTATGAGGCAACTCTACGGAAGGTCAACAAAGAATTTACATCTCCAGAGCCGTTCCTCTGGTGTCATCTTCTGTCCATAAGGCTATGTCTAGACTGCAGGCTTCTTTCGAAAGAGGCTCTTTCGAAAGCATCTTTCGAAAGAGCCTCTTTCGAAAGATCGCGTCTAGACTGCAGGCGGATCTTTCGAAAGAGAAATCCGCTTTTTCGAAAGAGAGCACCCAGCGAGTCTGGATGCTCTCTTTCGAAGACGGCCTCTTTACATTGAAGAACGCCTTCTTTCGAAAGAGGAACTTTCGAAAGAAGGCGTTCTTCCTCGTAAATTGAGGTTTACCGCCATCGAAAGAAAAGCCGCGTTCTTTCGAAATAATTTCGAAAGAACGTGGCTTGAGTCTGGACACAGGGGAAGTTTTTTCGGGAAAAGGCTACTTTTCCCGAAAAAAACCCTGAGTCTGGACACGGCCTAAGTGAACTTCTAAGGGAGGAACTTGACTGACGTCAGAAAGGGGAGCGTTTTGCTTTGCGCCGTTGTAGAGATACCTGTAACAATGAGATCACCTCCCACAGGTCCAGTGGAGCATGTCCATCTGAACAGCCCCTTCGTTGCCATCAGAAACAAGGAAGTCAACCTTACTGCTGTAGTATGGCCAAGTCAATCGGGTACTGTCATCTACTTCTGGTGGTTCGGTAATAGCACGAAGGTATGTCCCCTTTTTATCATATTTTACTTACTTCAGTGGCTTGGCAGGGCAGGCTATTGTTTGAGCAGAAATGAAAACAACCTGCTCGTGCTGTGGTTTTTTTCGCCCTTGGATCTAAAAAAAGATTTATGCATTATCTGAACTTTGCCCATTGCGATTTATCCTACCCCTTCTGGTGGTGATGCAGGAGACATTACACTTTTGTGGCTGCTTATTATTGTGCTTGGCAAATCATTGCTATTACTGGAGTTTGCTTGCGACTTAACAAAATTATAGACCACTATATACTGGATAATGCTGGGTTTCAACACAGCATTAAACAGCAGCTGGTGTTCAAGTAACCACCGGTGTTTCCATTATATACCAGTATACCGTGTATAATGTGGGATTCCAACACAGTACTTGGAAACGGCTGGTGTTCTAATAACTATCGCTGCCTAGAAATTCAAGCGTGGCTCTCAGTGCATTGTCCCTGCCTGCCCATGCCGATTGTTCAGAGCCATGAACACATGCTAAGTGAAGGGATTAGCAACATCCGCTGCCTACTACCGAGAGTCTCTTTATAAAAAGTTGAAATAAATTCTAATGGAGATTTTGGAGATGTTTCTAAAGCAATCAGCCAGGAGATTGCCTGCCTGAAATGCTCGTTAATGTTTGAGAGACCTCTGACCTACAACTTCAGACTCTGGCCTCCATTCTGCTGGGCTGTGTCTACACTGGGCCACTTATTCCGGAAAATCAGCTGCTTTTCCGGAATAAGCTGCGAGCTGTCTACACTGGCCCTTGAATTTCCGGAAAAGCAACGACGCTCTACTGTACAAAATCAGCCGCTATTCTGGAAAAACTATTCTGCTCCCGCTCGGGCATAAGTCCTTATTCCGGAACACTGTTCTGGAAAAGGGCCTGTGTAGACAGCCCAGTAGTCTTTTCCGGAAAAGCGCGTCTACATTGGCCACAGACGCTTTTCCAGAAAAAGGGCTTTTCCGGAAAAGCAGCCTGCCAATGTAGACGCTCCTTTTCCGGAAAAACTGAAAACGGAATAGTATTGCATTTGAAGCAGTTCCGGAAATTCATGCCAGTGTAGACACAGCCCTGATGTTTCTGTAAATTGCAGACATAGCGTGGTTGCAGTTTTGTGTCCATCTGTAGGGATGAAGACGTGTCTGCTCACTTCAGGGTCTACAGCCCTGATTCACAAGGCCAATCAGGAACTAAACCTATGAACAGAAGAACGTAAGAACGGCCATACTGAGTCAGACCAAAGGTCCATCCAGCCCGGTGTCCTATCTGCCGACAGTGGCCAATGCCAGATGCCCTAGGGGGAGGAATCACAACAGCGAATCCTCACGTCCTCCCTCTCCTGTCATCCATTTACAAACAGAAGCTAGGGACACCATTCCTACCCATCCTGGCTAATAGCCATTGATGGTCCTAACCTCCATGAACCTATCTAGCTCTTTTTTTTGAACCCTGGTAAAGTCCTAGCCTTCACCACATCTTCTGGCAAGGAGTTCCACAGGTTGACTGTACGCTGAATGAAGAAAAACTTCCTTTTGTTTGTTTTGTTTGCCTATTAATTCCATTTGGTGACCCCTAGTTCTTATATTGTGAGAATAAGTAAATAACTTTTCTTTGGTCACTTTTTCCACACCAGTCATAATTTTACAGATCTCTATCGTATCCCCCCTTAGTCTCCTCTTCTCTAAGATGAAAAGTCCCAGTCTTTTTAATCTCTCTTTTTAATCCCTAATCACTTTTGTTGCCCTGCACTGTTTTTACTGCAAAAAAAAAAAAAAGTGTGGTGTGTTTTTTTTTTACTTGGAGATAGTTACTCTCCCCATCTGGGATTGATCTTGACTAGCTTACATCAAGTTGAATACTCAAGTTAGCTACCTTCATGTCAAAAGGCATCTACTGTGGCTGTGAAGCCCTAGCTTTAGACATCAAGGCAGCATAAACTGCAGGTGGACAATTGCCCCTACAGTTCTGTGTGCTCTCTAGAGGTCATGTAAAGGATGGGGGATGAAGTTTGGAGTTTGAAAAGTAAGATAAGGAAGGGAAGGCAGGAGGCTGGACTTGATGACTTCTGAGGTCTCTTCCGGCCCTAGGATTATAGGATTCTAAGATGGGAATTAAATAGCTAAAGATTCTGTCTGAGCTCTAAGGGTATGTCTACACTTGCAGCCTATTTCGGAATAGGGCTGCAAATGCAGGCATTCGGAATTGCAAATCAAGCCCGCAATTTAAAAATCCCGTGCTCGATTTGCATCTTCCTGGCTGGGCACCATTTCTGAAATTTACAAGCCCGGAATAACTGCCCGAATCATTTGCCTCTCAGTGCAACCTCGAATCAGTGGACAGGAACATTGAGGCAGATATAGATGCCACGATGAGGGATACTTTAGAAGGGCATGTACGAAACAAATTTAATGCGAGTAAAGGTGATTAGTCGCCTATCTAGTCTCATCAGATTGTGTTCACTGAAGTGTTTTGTCTCTCAACCCAGGGATCCAGAATTCTCTGTAGACTTTAATCCGCTGCAAAGGACCAGTGGTTGTCTATGTTCTCACCCTGAGAGAAGGGTGCATTACAAAGATGCCCGGGCCCCAGCATCTTGTCCTGTTGCATCACAGCCCTCGGCTTACAGATGGCAAAGGGAACACAGAGACACAGGGTGGTAAATGAGCAGAGGGGTGACTGTGATTGCAGAGTGATTGCAGAGGGGTGATTCCAATAATTGCAGCCTTAGCACAGCCCCTGTGCCTTTGTTTAGGTCTTGCACAGCAACAGCGGCAGGGATAGAAACTGGTTGTTCCCGGGGAGAACGCAGACAACCGACAGTGGCTGCATTGTGGATTTCCATGCTCAGGAATCATGCATTTTCTGATGCTTTCCCATGCACTCAAATGCATTCTTTAAAGATCCCCACTGCAGAGCCACTTCCCTTTTAAGCACACCCCAGCCCCTGCCCCACACCAGACACAGCCGCTGCAGCGAACTGCTGGTCGGCTGGATTTGCAATATAACCAAAGGCCAGTTGCTTGGGTTAACACAGGTTCAGTTTAATAAATGGGTCCAGATGTCTAATGTGTTTGAGAAAATGAACCTTAAATGACTTGATTTAATTCCGAGTTACTTCCCGGGCCCTGATGCTTGAATGAAATCGGGGGACCTGGCTGAAACTTAAAACTCCACTATGGCAGGTGCAATCAGCCTGAAGAATAGAACAGCTAGCACATGCACACACCAGAAAACGGCAGTTTTAACGACAACACTGGCTGCTGTTTTCTTGGGATGGAATCGTGGCCGGTAATCCCTAGGACAAATGTTGATCTTCCCTGCTGTTTAAAAGTGCCCTGTTCCTCTGCTTCTGCATAGTGAGCATATAGTTTACTAGGCATAGGGCTGGTGTGACCAGATTAGTTCACTCACTCGGCCTCTGAGTCCCCTAGAGCTGAAATATCATGTCTAAGGGGATCAGCCTGGCATGGCTTGCTTGAGCAAGGGAAGGCTGTGTTCCCCAAGGAGAGATGCACAGCCAGCCTGCACCACGCCAAGTGAAACTCAGCTTTGGCTAATCACATGGCATGAGTGAGCCACAGCAGTGAAACAAAGAGTTAACCCAGGTAAATGGACCATCTGATGGGAGTCCAATGTGAGAGATGTGAAGGAAAAGGGTAAGAAGGGCCTGTGGGGGAGATTTATTTATGAGGAAGGGGCAGGTCTTTTGGCTAAGGCACTGAGTAAGACAAAGAGGTCAGATACCAGGCTCTGCCACAAATTCCTCATGCGACTTTAGTGAAGTCCCTTAGCCTCTCTGTGATTTGGCTCTCGTCTGTACTTGGGGTCATAATAATACCTCCCACTTTTCATCCGTCCATCTCAAAGGATGTCCGTGCCGTTGTTCCAGTTTTATACACGGGGAAACTGAGGTGTGCCTGCCCAAGGTCGCCTGCTAGCAGAGCGGGGAGCAGAATGCAGGGCTGTTGTGTCCCCCGACAGCAGTCCATCCACTGCGTCACGCTGGCTCCCTCCGTGGGGCGTTGTGATGGTACCTGTATTAATGTCAGCTCCTCAGCTACGACAGCCATGGAGGTCACAGCACTCCTCAGAGACATTGACAGAGATAAAGATGTAGCTCAGGTTAGAACTGCCTGAGTCTGGACACTGTGCAGACGTGGGGGTAGGTAGGGCATCCAAATTGGTGGTCCCACCTCCTAACTCTCCTTCAAGTCCATCTCTGTATGTGGCTTGGCAACCCAGCAGCTGTGCGGCAGGAGGGAAGAGAGCTGCATTCTGCAAAGACTGGGGGGTTGCCCACCGTGCTCCGTTTGGGGGTAAGTAGGAGGAAGGGGAGGCCGTTCAGCGAAAGGCGCCTTTGAGGCTGGATTTCAGGAAGCATTTGCAGTAGCGAGAGGTGCCCTTGGCTGTTGGGGAAGCCCTACAATGGAAGTTTGGGAAGGGCCGTGACTCATGTCCTGTATGAAACAGGTCCCCAGGAGCAATGCTGTATTAGCTGCTGGTGGGATGGAGAAAATGGCCCCGCCGGCCGGTTCTATGTGTCATTTCGGCGAGGCCAAGAAGATACCGTTACCCCAGTCCTAGAATGGGGTCCCACCAGCATGGCTTGTGTTTGGCTTTTGCAGCCCCTCATCACCCTAGAAAGCAGCGTCTCCTACACCTTCACCACCGAGGGGATGAACACCATCACGGTGCAGGTCTCCGCCGGGAGCACCCTCCTCCAGGACACCAAGGACATCGCAGTGCACGGTAGGTGCCGCCAGCTGCGGGCAAAGCTCGAGCAGGGGGTAGGCAGAGCCGAAGAGTCTCCCCAAGTCCCGCAGGCAGTGCTACTCCATTGGATCTCAGTGCAGGACAAGCCTGACTAGCCCAGAGTCTTGGTGCTTGGGGGATCCTCCAGCTTCAGAGGCTGTTGGCCAGTTGCCCATAGGAGAGCAGGTTTCATCGAGAGAGGTTCCTAGCAGAGAGTGATTTGGTAAAGCACATTAACTAAACCCATCTAGCAAAGCTCTTGACTTAAATTGTTGCTCCCGCTTCTCTGAGGCGATGTCTACACTGCAGAGTTTTTGTGCAAAAATGGCCATTTTGGCGCAAAAACTCGTGGATCGTCCACACTGCAAGCGTGTTTTTGCGCAAGGAAATTTACAGTAGAACGCCAGAAGACAGGGCTTTTGTGCAAGAGTTATTCCTCTTTCTACGAGGAATAAGCCGTTTTGCACAAGAGCTCTTGCACAGAAAGGCGTGTGTGGATGGACACCAAGAGTGTCTTGCACAAGAAACCCCTATCGGAAAAAGCACAGGTGCTCTGATGGCCATTCTGTGAATGGCCATCAGAGCTTTCTTGCGCAACAGTGTCCATGGCAGTGTGGACACTCTCTTGTGCAAAAGCACATCTCTTGTGCAAAAGCACATGGCAGTGTGAATGTGCTCTTGTGCAAGAACTTTTTGCAGAGGATCTCTTCCAGAAAAAGTTCTTGTGCAAGAAGCCTGCAGTGCAGACATAGCCTAAGTCTGGGACTCCTCCCTGGCTTGTTATTTCCCAGGTTCCTGGGAAGTCCAGAAATTCAAGGCACTAAACCTTGATCCTCAAAAGTGTTCATGCATCTAACTCCCATTGAAATCACAGGGCATCAATGGAAATCAATGGGACTCAGGCACATTGATACTTCTGGGGATCTTGGCCTAGGACTTCCCAGTACAGTACCTACCTATCGGTATGTCTAGACTACATGGCTCTGTCACCAGACATACCCAAATGAAGCGGAGATTTAAATAATTGCCGCTTCATTTAAATTAAAATGGCTGCCACGCTGAGCCAATCAGCTGTTTGTCGGCTCAGCGCGCTAGTCTGGACGCTTTGCGGTTGACATCAAAGGCATTTGTCGACCGCCCCGGCAAACCTCTCATCCCACGAGGCATAACGGGGCAGTCGACAAATGCCTTTGATGTCGACCACGGAGCATCCAGACTAGCGCGCTGAGCCGACAAACAGCTGATCGGCTCAGCGCAGCAGCCATTTTAATTTAAATGAAGCGGCGATTATTTAAATTGCGGCTTCATTTGGGTATGTCTAGTAAACTACTCTACATGGCTCTGGCGACTGAGCCATGTAGTCTAGACATACCCTATGAGTGTTATAGCTCCAATCTTCTTTGCATGGGAATCCACACGGCGTGTGTCTAGACTACAGGGTTTTGTCGACAAAAGTGGACTTTTGTCAACAAAACTATACCTACACTACTGCCCAGTTCTGTCGACATAACGTCGACGGAACTCGGCAGTTTTGTCGACGGCAGTAAACCTCATTCTACGAGGAATAACGCCTTTTGTCGACAAAGTTCTGTCGACAGAAGGCATTATTGCATCTACACTGTCCTTTGCGTCTACACTCTCGTGTTAACAAAGCAGCTTGCTTTGTTGACAGAACTGGATGTAGTCTAGATGCTCTTTGTTGACAGAAGCTTTATTGACAGTATCTGTCGACAAAGCCTCTGTCGACAAAAGCCTGTAATCTAGACGTACCCTTACTGAATCTCCGCCGTTCCCGCTCGCACAGGGCACAACACAAATCCTGGACCGGGCACACCACAGGGCATTCCCAGAGTCCTAGTCTGGAGTATGGAGAGGAGACTTCCAGGATGTGACAGACATCTCTCCCTGTTCCACCCTCTCTTTTCACTATCCAGCTATCGCCCACTCTTGTCAGGAGCCTGGCCCTGCTCCAAGAACAAGGTTTTGAAATACGTGCCCTTCGGACGAGCGAGGCTGCATTGCATGTTCATCTTATTCCAATAATTCCATGTGAAAGAAATGCTCCTGTGGCTATGGAAAGCTAGTGGTTGAAATGGAACAACCAGATAAAGACGTCTTTATCAGCTGCGGAGCTGTGAAAATGCAGCGGTTTTTAGTAATCTGCTCACATGATTTAAGAGCACCTCTGTACATGTGTTAAGAGACCTCTGTAAATACATCTGACTCGCTTCAAGTGTGGTCAGCGGCACTGCACTTTTGTGGGAAACCATAGTCTCGGTGTGGCAGAAATCTGACTCCCTAACATGCTGAAAGAGCGTGTGTTGCATTGTGGTGTTGTAGGAGATAACAACCTACTGTTGCTACCGCCTCATGCAGTTTTCCCTTTTGCTCAAGTGGTAGACATCTGGGCTGTGAGGGTGAAAGCCCCAACTCCAAACATGTACAGGGAGTCATTGCATCTGCCACCGAGGGAGCCCTACTGTTGACGGTGGAAAGCCAAATTCCAGGTGTCAAAGGCTGAGACCTCCTAGTGCATCCTGTTAGGCTTTGTGGTGCTTCGTTAGAATTATAGTCCCATGATAGCAGAGTGAGGGAGACAACAGGGCAGGGGCAGGGGCAGGCGGGATATGGCTTGTGAGCAGGGTCCGGCCTGCCAAGCCTCCAGATCTGGCCCCCGGGGCACCCACTGGGACCCTCAGGCACAGTGCAGCCCCTTGCTGCAATAAGCAGCTAGCTGCTCCCTGTGGCTGTTTGCTCTGGGTGCCGGGGGAAGGGGAGGCTACACACGCTACCCTTGTCTCTCAGCTCCTATTGGCTGGGGTGGAAGCAACGCACAAAGCCTCCCCCCCTCACCCCAGCTCCCAGAACAGGGAGCAGCCAGCCAGTATGAGCATTCTGGGACTGTGGCAGGCAGGGAGCCTGCCTCAGGATCCTGTAAGGCAACTGGCTGGGAGGTGCTGAGGTAAGTGCCTCCTGGCCAGAGCCTGCCTCTGGCACCTAACCCCTCCCTCCCCCTGACTCCCTGCCCCAGGTCACAACCCAGAGCCTCTGCACCCTCCCTCCCCCAGGTCTCAACTCCCTTCCAGACCCTGCAGACCCTCTTGCTCCTCTCCCCAAGGTCAGAATCCTCTCCTGCATTCATACCCCCTCCCTGACCCTGCACCCTTATCCCCTGCCCCAATTTACCACCCAGATACTGTGCCTCCCTTTCCCTCTTACCAAGGTCACAACTTTCTGCCAGACCCTGCACTCCCTCTTATATCCCTTCCCCAAGACAGAATGCTCTCCTGCACCCATACTCCTCCTGGATGCTGCACCACAATCCCCTGCTCAAGGTGACAACCCCCTCCTTCACCCAAACTCCCTCTCCGACCCCACACCCTCTCCTGCACCCCAGCTCCCTTCTGCACCCAACCTCCATCCCACACCCTGCACCCCTTGACCACTTAACAAAGTTTTGGAGAGCCCCCTCCTCCATCATAAATTATTGCCAACCCCTGCATTAGGGGGTTGTGGGCCAGGAAGGAGCAATACACATGAAACGAGACTTGAAAAGAGAGGATGAGTCAGAGATACGGAGAGGCAGAGCCAGCGGTAGGTGCTTGTGCCAACAATAAGGAGATTACAGTGCAGGCTAGATGACAAGTCTGGGTTTGGGTACCTTAAAAAAATTTTGTCATTAAAATCAACCTGGGATGTCCTCACCCTAGCACTCAATTAATTAAGAAGTCGTTTCAGAGTGTCCTGTGAATAGCCTTCCCTGGATTTACGTGTCATTAGCACTACTGATATCAGATTTACTGGAGTGTCAACCATCCATGGCGACGTTCCCAGGGAACAAACCGTGCCCACTTTTGGGACAAATAGCATTGCTTAGGGCACATCTACACTACAGCAGGAATCCATGCTCTGCGATCAATTCATCGGCAGTCAATTCAGTAGGTCTAGTGAAGGCCTGCCAAATCAATTGCCGATCACTCTCCAGTTGGACTCGTTACTCTATCTCAGAGAAAAGTAAGTCAGTGAGTTTCTCCCATCAGCCCCCTCCCACCTGATCATGGTGTGGACCCCGCAGTAACTTGACCTAAGATCTGTTGACTCCAGCTACATTATTCACATAGGTTTAGTCACGGTTTGCTCTGTGAATCAGGCTTCATGACAAGAGCATGAGAACAAACCCAGTTTGAAGTGATGGCTTCAAATTTTATGCTAACCCTGTTTTATTTACAGGTGACAGCTTTGTGTGCAGATGGCCGTACGGTTAGATATTTAAACCACACACCCAACACACCCTAAAGGGATTCTGTCCCTCCTCCCTCTCTTCTCTCTTTTTTTCTCCTTTCTTTCCTTTTCCCTTTCCTCTGTAAAGTCCCATGACACACGACTGGGATGAAAGGCCCTTTATAAGAGCTTTCTGTTCTGTCTGCGAATCTCTGACCAGCAATGTGTTCCTTTGCCTCTTTGGCTTTTAGAGCCTTTGATAAAACAGACCGTGGCCCTAATCCAAAACCACGCATAATCACGGGAGTCTGTTTGCTGACTCACATGGGTGCTGGATCAGGCCCAGAACACTGGCCAAGTATTATGATGATTATTCTCCCTCTTTCTACAGAGTATTTCCAGTCTCAGCTCTTGTCCTTCTCCCCTAATCTGGATTACCACAACCCTGACATCCCCGAGTGGAGACAAGACATTAGCAAAGTGATCAAGAGAGCTCTCGTGCAGGTGAGTGTCGGGTCCCTGTTCTCCTTCCCAAACAATGGTGAGCCCATTAAAATGCAGAGCGTTTCATAGCAGAAGAGCTAAAAACAGAAAAGGCTGGGAACGAACAGCCATAATGAAGCCATCGTTCTGCCGTTGTCACCAGCAGCCTGTTAATGCGCTGAGCAATTGTAAAACAAGATGCATTAGGGGATTTGTACTCAACGTAATTACTACTATTAAAGTTTCTATAGCATTTTTCAATCTTAAGTATCCCAAAGCACTTTGCAAACTCAATATATTTGTAAAGTGGCTAATAGAATAAAATCGTCCTTATTTCCTGTCTGTTGTATTAAGTTAGGTGGCATATGTGGGCCAAAGAATCAAAGATGTTAACATAAGCGAGAGTCTGCCCAACGTTAAAGTTTTAAACACGGGATTCGGTGTTTGGCATACAAATGCCTCCGCGGGCTTGGCAATCAACATTACAAAGCCCTTTCATTGTTTATTTGAGATACAGAAAAGGAGGGAAAACAGTTTAAAGCATTGGAAACAGGTAGTATTAAGCAAGGCAGATCGTTTACCAGTGTCCCTTGCTTTGCTTCCCTTTAGCTGGAGAGGGTATTTAGAAGCATACTCCCCCATGTCTGAGCGTCTATTAGATGGTATTAAAGACCTGTCCTTTGGAGGGCAAGAGAAGAAGGTAGTTGAGATGGGCTGAAGCTATTGTTGTTATAGTCTAATCCCATTTCCTAAAATGCAAAACAAGACAAGCGCACAGGACCCTGGGAAAGCTGGGAGGGCAGGGGGTGGCTCCACACTCCTGTATGGGATGGGGCTTGGATGGAAGGGGTGTGGCCGGGGAAACCCCAACCCCGACCTCAGAACTGCCAAGAGCAATTTCCCTTTTACGCCATCAATGGGACCCCAAACACACACAAAAGGGGGAGAGAAAGAAACCGTCTCTGGTGTTGACTTTGATTTGCAAGCTCACCCCAGGAAACATGTACGCCCAGCACGGGGTCTTGTCAGCCACTCTGACTGAGAACTGGCAAACTTGGACCAGTATTGGGCTGTTTAGAGCATTGCATTTAGTTGCCTTTTTCCTGATCGCTGGCTTCTGGCAGTGCTGCAAAACATGCAGTTTTGCTGGGCTCAGCCAGTCTCGTTAGCAGAAAGGAAGAAGGAGAGAAATAGGAAAGAGAAGACATATGGCAGCCAAGGAAACAGACACATGACGTTGTACAAAGTCTCACATTCGAGGTGGTGTTTGGGATTAGCTGCAGCTGGGGGAGGTAACCATCTGGTTTCTTCTCTATGGCCCGGTCTGATCAGGAGGTCTGTCAGGTTGATGAAGGCTGAGAGTCTCAAGGGATGGTGGGGGTGGCAGCCATGATGTCAAATGTTGCTCCAGTAGCCAGTTTTTCTCCACAAAGTCTCTTTTTGAGGCTGCCCAAAAGCAGTGTTAGGTGGAATAGCCCATCCCCTCAATATGATGAGGGGGCTGGAGCACATGACTTACGAGGAGAGGCTGAGGGATTTGGGCTTGTTTACTCTACAGAAGAGTGAGGGGGATTTGAGAGCAGCCTTCCACTTCCTCAAGGGGGGTACCAAAGAGGATGGAGAGAGGCTGTTCTCAGTAGTGACAGATGGCAGAACAAGGAGAGAGGTCTCAAGTTACAGTGGGGGAGGTGAAAGTTAGATATTAGGAAAAACTATTTCCCTAGGAGGGTGGTGAAGCACTGGATGGGTTCCCCAGGGAGGTGGTGGAATCTCCATCCCTAGAGGTTTTTAAGTCCTGGCTTGACAAAGCCCTGCCTGGGATGATCTAGTTGGGGTTGGTCCTGCTTTGGGCAGGGGGTTAGACTCTATGACTCCTGAGGTCTCTGCCAACCCTAGGATTTTATGATTATTTGATCCCCCCTATTAAGCCTAATTTCCCACATACCAATGTTGGTTCCATGATTCCTGGCTGGACACGTTTTTATTCACCAAGTGTGGTCTTAGCACAGTCTTTGGTTTACACGAGTAGGACTTTCTGTTCGGACTGGTTCAGTCTGTCTTGCTTTTGCACCTGTTCCCTTCATCATTGGTTGCTATATGTTATTGTGGTACTTTCAGGACTTATACTCACTTTTATAGTTGAGCCCATAATTAGAGCAAATTTAGCTATCACATGTGTTCCACCCCATAGGAAGCTACATATCGATGGTAGGTCAAAAGATCGATTGATCTGTCTACCGACTCACCACCCTATATTATTGGAATGAGAGAAATGCCTTTTCATCTGATATTTAGCCTCCTATGGAGTGGAGCTCATATCAACTCTACATAGAGTCTGGGACAGTACATAAAGAATATCTTATCTTATTAAAACAGCAGGACGTTGAGGGAATGTATTGAGACAGAGTGTAACTAACCTGCATTTGGATTTTACTAGGACAGTTTGCGCTAACACTCATGAATGGTTCCACAAAGAAAAGTGTCAGGGAATAATTAATGATATCAAGTAGCCAGGGAATCTGTTTTTATTTATCCTCAGGAGATAGATCAAAGCAAAAAGTCTTGATTGTAATGGGGTCTAAGCGAGAGAAACATCATCTACTTTCCCCTCAAATTTATTTTCTGTGGCTGTTCTAGGAAACAGAAAGTGGTGGTTTTTTACAGGCAAATCGCATTCTTGTTTGCTTTGTCTCACCTGCAACAAAACTGCATGAAAAATTTGCAGTGGGTGGAATTTCAGCGATTTATGTTTCACACTGTGAGAAAGCTTGGTTCATTTGACTAAACAGGAACATTTTACCCCTTTATCAAATTCAGGGTCTCTTTGCAAAAAAAAAAAAAGGAGGCTGGCTTTTTTTCTGGTATTGCAAGCACCATGCGGTGCAACAGAAAATAGAAATATTTTAAAAATACTTGTCTCTGTGTCCTGTTGGGACCAAGTATTTAGTTACAGCCTGTGAGCTATGCTCATGCAACTGGTGGTGCCTACAAATGGAGGCAGCACTTAGCGGACAGAAACCATGAAAATTAGGCAGCTAGGTAACCAGAAATCTGAGCCATAGGTGCACAATTGATACTGTCAATTGAGCACACAGCAGTGTACTGATACAGGCTGTGTGGATTCCTGAGTCAGCCTTTGAAAAGGATAGGAGATGTGCAAAAATTTGGACACATTCTACGTCTGATTTAAAGCCCACAGAGGAGAAGGAGTCATTCCATACAGGAGTTTGCGTAGTAGGTCCTTCTGAATGGACATACTAGCTCACCAGCACTACATTGCTTGGCACCCCACTGACAATGGGTAGGAGTTCACTATGGTATGTCTACACTGCAAGCTTCTTTCAGAATATGCTATTCCGGAAGATATCTTCTGGAAAAGCTTAGAATCATAGAACCATAGAATACTAGGACTGGAAGGGACCTCGAGAGGTCATCGAGTCCAGTCCCCTGCCCTCATGGCAGGACCAAATACTGTCTAGACCATCCCTGATAGACGTTTATCTAACCTACTCTTAAATATCTCCAGAGATGGAGATTCCACAACCTCCCTAGGCAATTTATTCCAGTGTTTAGCCACCCTGACAGTTAGGAACTTTTTCCTAATGTCCAACCTAAACCTCCCTTGCTGCAGTTTAAGCCCATTGCTTCTTGTCCTATCCTCAGAGGCCAGGAAGAACAAGTTTTCTCCCTCCTCCTTATGACACCCTTTTAGATACCTGAAAACTGCTATCATGTCCCCCCTCAGTCTTCTCTTTTTCAAACTAAACAAGCCGAATTCTTTCAGTCTTCCTTCGTAGGTTAATTCGAAATAGAGCATCCACAATACTGGGAAGCCTCAAAATGAGTCCAAGGCAGACTCCCCTAATGTGGGCGTGCTGTCTTGATTTAGAGCCCCAGGAAGCACTGGGGAGAAAGAATTTTCGAATGGCCCAGGTGAGGAGCAATTTCAAGATAGCAGCAGTGGAGCGTCCACACATACCCTCTTCTGAAAAAGCTTTTATTTCAATTTTCTTTCAAAATAATGCAATTGCTGTGTAACCACAAGTATTGTTTTTCCCGATGTTTCCCAGCTCTTATTCTAGAAAAATGGTGCAATGTAGACACACCCTCTCTCCCACTTCATTAGCTCTTCTGAAGAAAACAGGCTGAATGTATAAAGCTGACGGCCTGGTTGTAGGCAGGTGGGATTGAACCTGGAACCTTAGGGCTAAAGTCATGAGCCTCCACCACATGACCTAAAAGCTGGCTGGTTCTTAGCTCGTCTGCCTCACTTCTGCTCAGTTACAAATGAATAGAGGGCGGGACCAAAAGGCACCAGGTGACGTTCTAATGCCACTGCTCACTCTTCATCCTAGGTGACTGGTATCTCCGAGGAGCAGATTTTGGTGGCGGTATTTCCTGGCCTGCCCACCTCGGCTGAACTCTTCATCCTACCCCATAGAAACATGTCAGAGAGGAGGAAAGGCCACGAAGGTGATCTGGAGCCGGTAAGCAAGGCAGATGGGAGCGGGTCACAGTACAGAATGCGGCTAAGCTGTGCAAACATCTCCCATGGATACACTCAGCATGCAGAATCCTCCTGGAGCTTTTACGTGTTTTCTGGAAGTAGGGCTGTTGTCAATCGGCCGTTTATTCTAGAAGCCCGTACCGTGCTCAGCTAGCCCCTCGTCATATGAGAAGTCTGTGACACATTGGAAATCACTTAGAGCGAGCCGGGGGAAACTGGGCACGTCTCCGGGACTGGAGACATGTAGCATTTCTCATGAAGCAAGGCTATTTTCCAAAGAAAAATGGGCTTTCCCAAGAGCTTCTTGAGAGACACTAAGGAAGCTGAGGGGCGTAACCTCCCAGTGCCTCCCAATGCGTCATCCCATCTCCATGGGCCTGAGAACCGTACCCGACATGCCTGAGAAAAGCAGATGGCGAGAGGGCAAAGCAATGAGATAACATGCCGAGGCTCACTAAAAAGAAATGAGGCTGTTCTGTGGGTATATCCCTGGTAGGAGACATCTCTTTATTCTGCAGTAGCAATCAGCACATACAAACTATATTTGGAAACTACAATATCCATCCATTTAGATAAATAGGTAATTACAGTGATGAATAGGAACTGCGAGATTCAGGCAAGAGGAGAGTTAGAAACAGCAGCACGAGCCGGCTAGGGCTTTCGCACCAGGATTACCAACTGATTAAATCAGCTCTACAAAGGCACCCGGGGTGAAATGCTGCTGGAGAAAGCAGCTTCGCTCCAGCTACTGTTCTCAGGCGCAACACTGGGGTCTGAGGTACAGGGCACACGCTTCGTGGGAGGCCTGCCCGAGGTCTTTCTCTCTGCTGCGACGCGGCATTGGAATTTTTCAGGACCACAGAGAATCTTTACCTGCTCTTCCTACCTGTGATGCAAAGTCATCCCTTGAGATGACATGAGCGGATCGCAAGCCCATGAGTTCGGGCTCTTACTCCTGTAGCTCAGCGTGGCTGCATGAGGCATGAGGGTGCGGTTGGAAAGTCGGGGGCGGGGAGTCTCCTGACATCAGCTGAATTTGATCATAGAGGGTAAGGCCACGTGCAGTGCTGCCCAGGTCCCCGATTTCCTGTGAGTTCTGGGTCAACACAATGATCTGCACTTGCATGCCAGAGCCCCCATCATTTGAGCAGAGGGAGGTGGTTGGGAGTTAAATAACTCAGTATAAGATCCCAGCTCTACTTTAATAAGAACAGAACCTAAGAACGGCCATGTGGGGTCAGACCATAGGTCCATCTAGCCCCATAACTTGTCTTCCGACAGCAGCCAATGCCAGGTGCCCCAAAGGGAAGGAACAGAACAGGCAACCATCAAGTGATCTATCATGCCCTACGGCCCACTCCGAGCCACTGGCAAACTGAGGCTAGGAACACCATCTCTGCCTGTCTTGGCTATTAGCCATTGATGGACTTGTACACCATGAATTTATCCATGGATAGGAGCTGCTGGACTAGTTCTGCTTTGAAAAGGAGAGAAACGGGAGGCTGTAGGCTGGCCCACGGGTTTAGTGACCCATGATTTGATCCAACTTCCATTGAAATCAACGGGAGGGCTCCTAATGACTCCATTGGGCACTGGATCATGCTCCCAGAGTGTTGGTTGGAAGGAATTGAGGAAGATCCCATAGAAGACTCTTTCTACCCATCTCTAGCTTTCTTGTGATATACAGGAAGGCAGATTAGATGATCTAGAGTTCCCTTCTAGCCTGAAACTCTGGGGGTGCGTCTAGACTGGCAAGATTTTGCGCAAAAGTGGCCGCTTTTGCACAAAATCTTGCCGCCTGTCTACACTGGCTGCAAGTATTTGTTCAAGAACACTGACTTTGTACAAAATCAGTGGTTCTTGCACAAACACTCCGACGCTCCCTCTCAGGGATAAGCCCTCTTGTGCAAGTATTCTTGCGCAAGAGGGCCAGTGTAGACAGCCAAGTTAATTTCTTGCACAAGAAAGCCCGATGGCTAAAATGGCCACCAGAGCTTTCTTGCGCAAGAGAGCGTCTACACTGGCACTGATGCTTTTGTGCAAAAGCAAATCTTTTGCTCAAAGGTATGTGCCAGTATAGACGCACTCCCGCGCAAATACTTTTAACGGGAAAACTTTTCCGTTAAAAGTATTTGCGCAAAATCATGCCAGTCGAGACGCAGCCTGGGACTCTATATTTATTGGTTTCTCTTCCCCTCCTGGGGTCTTAAAGTTCCAGCTTTCCTGCTGGGAGAACCTCCGAGAACTACATTGACTTCCTGTAAATTTTCCCCTCCTTGCCCCCTCTGACACACACTCTCCCTGCCGCAAGATGGGTTCCGTGGTGCTGGTGCTGTTGTCCATGTTCACCCCCTGCCTCTCTTTGATTGGTCCCTCAGGTTGTTGAAATCCTCTTTAATGCTCTCAACCAGAACCTGGTCCAGTTTGAGCTGAAGCCTGGTGTGGAAGTCATCACGTACGTCACTCAGCTGACGTTAGGTAAGTGTGGAGCCTTGAGTAGTTGTGCTTCCCATAGGAGCCGGGACACAGACTGGCACACTCATGGCATATCGATAGATGGATGGCAGGGAAGTCATTCAAGCGGAGGGAGAGGCGGACCGTTGGGAGGAACTGGTTGATTTACACATGGGTTGGCTGAGCTTGTGTCTCAGTTTCCCAATGCAAGGGTCTCCCTTCCTGCGTGGGCCACTCCACTACCCAGTCCGCACTAGAGAAGAGCTGAACCCACTTTGTCTGGATCCAGGTTGGAACTCAAAAGGTCTGAGCGTGTGGGTGCTCCACTGGGGGATGTTGGGTTCAGGCCCATGTCCAATCAGAACCTCTAAGGAACACCCTCTTCCTAACATTTAATCCCCCTCCTTTCAATTTCTTCCTTCCTCAAAGCTTCCCAGGATACTCTTATACCCTTCCATCCATGGAGTGATTAGATCAGCCAAGCTCTCCCTCCTTGGCCACAGGTTAGCTTCAGGTTTGGGTAGGGAGAGACGGTTTAAAGGGGAGGGATTAAACGTCGCAAGGGGGATGTTCTTTAGAGATGCCTGACCAGTTGCAGATCTGGATTCTTCCAGCTCAACCCTCTCCCGAGATGCTAGGTAGCTGCAGAAGAGAAAGGGCCGATTAAACCTCGCTTCCGGTGAATACCTTGGCTAGGCGTTTGCTCCATTTCCTGAAGAAACCCCAGACCATCACAAGAAGCTACTGGGGTTCAAGGAGGAGGAGTTCACTGGTCTGTGTGGTTTGACCCTAGATGTAACCTTCCACTGGTGGTGCACTAACCCTTGCTCTGTTGTCAGATTGGAAGGCGTCTGGCTCAGTCTCAGTTCTCGCTGCTGCAGAATCATTTACTGGCATTGGTCAGGGATACAGTGGAATGCAGCAGATAGAACAGATACCAGGAGCCTTGTGGGTTGTAGTATTAGCTCTGTCACAACCATGGGCACGTTACCTTGGTCAAAATTTGGGAACGCCCAACTGGACATCCTTTGGGTCTGATTTCCAGAAGCACAGAACTTCAGTCAGAGCTAGTGGGAGCTGGGTGGCTCCGTGTTTCTGAAAAATCAGCCCTGAAGGTATCTTCAGCTGGTGTCCAAAATCCAAGGCACGCAAAAGTCTGCTTTTGAAAATATGAACTGTAACGGCCTGGTGCCTCAGTTTATTCACGTATAAAAATGCCATTGATGCGAGGCTTCGTTAATTCATGCATTAAGATCTGCGAGGCGTTTTGAGACACTCACATGAAAGATAAGCAACAGAAAGTTGTGATAATGAACCTGGATCAGATATTCTTTGATGGTTCAGGAAAGTCCAGCTGCTACTTGAAACCATTTGCAAAAAGCTAGGGCAGGGGAGGGGTCTCAAACACCCAGCCCATGGACTATCCCGGACGGAAGCAGTCGTGCAATTGAGCAGCTGAAGCCCCGCCCCTTCCCGACACCCCCGTCATGGCGCCCTGTCCTCCAAGGATGCAGCTTTGCGGATTATTTGGGGGGCTATAAGGAAGCAGAGCACACTTGACAGGCACATTCACTCTGCTAGTGGCAGGAACGGACAAGTGTCCCCCCTACCCAGCCCGCCAGGACTCCTGGACCAAACTGCATAAAGCCAGGGATGGCCTGTGGTCTGGGAATTGAGACCTCTGAGCTAGAGGGTTAGTCCTGGATTAAACTCAGGAGTTCCTTGTTCTCAGTCCCCATCTTGCAAAATGACCACTTAGCTGCGAGAATTCTGTTCCAGACCAGCGGTGGGAACCACCCCATTTACATGAAGGCTGTGTCTACATTGGCAAGATCTTGCGCAAAAGTGGCTGCTTTTGTGCAAAATCTTGTCGCCTGTCTACACTGGCTGTGAGTATTTGCGCAAGAACACCGACGTTCTACTGTATGAAATCAGTGCTTCTTGCACAAATACTCTGACGCTCCCGCTCAGGGATAAGTCCTCTTGCGCAAGTGTTCTTGCTCAAGAGGCCAGTGTAGACAAGTAACATGAATTTCTTGCGCAAGAAAGCCCGATGGCTAAAATGGCCATTGGAGCTTTCTTGCGCAAGAGAGCGTCTACACTGGCACGGATGCTTTTGCGCAAAAGCAAATCTTTTACGCAAAGGCACATGCCAGTATAGATGCTCTCTTGCGCAAATACTTTTAACGGAGAAACTTTTCCGTTAAAAGTATTTGCGCAAAATCACGCCAGTGTAGATGCAGCCACAGTCTATTATAAAACACACACACATATCTACAGAGGTGGGGCTCCACTGGACACTGCTATGGAACTTGGGGAGCAACAGAGGGGCGTTCGGTATGAGGGATTCTGCTCTTCTCCAGCGTAAACTAAAAAAATAAAAACATCTCGGCACCATTCTTATTAGAGCTCCCTTCTAACCCTTTATGCCAGGGGTGGGGAACCTTTTCCCAGGCTAGTAGGTTTTGTGTGCTCCAGTCCCTCAATAGGCGCAGGCTCCCCAGTGCTAGGAAGGGAGCCCTGAGCCTCGAGGACCGGATCCAGGCAAGCCAGTGGCCGCATCCGGCCTCTGAGCCTGAGGTTCAGTACCCCCGGCCTCGCTTTCTGCCTCTGCTCCAGCCACAGTGAAAGCTTAAAACAAGACAGCCTGAAGAGTTAACATAGGAGCAGTTAGTTTGTCTGCGCACAGCCTGCTCCTGCCTTTTCATCAGGCGCTGTTACCCGGCAGCACCAGCTCAAATAGCAGCTTTGCTTTGGGCGGCAGGGGAATCGATTCGTCTCCTACCAGCTGGCTCTGCTCAGACAGCATGTGCCGCGCAGCGGTAATAGGAAAGCAGACGCTGCAAAGCAAGAACCAGGTTTGGCGGCCTGGCGCCTCCCTCCCCTGGTGGATGACTTCCCACTGTAATTGTCCACCCTTTTCCTTTGCAGCCCCTCTGGTGGACGCCAGCGCCGGGCACAGCAGTTCAGCCATGTTGATGTTGTTGTCGGTGGTCTTTGTCGGCTTGGCTGTTTTTTTAATCTACAAATTTAAAAGGTACGTTGTGCAGCTCTCCGGGGAGGCAGCTGTTTCCAAGGAAGCCTGGCAAAGAGATGCTGAAAATATGGCATTTAGAGCAGGAAAGCCGGGCCTCTTGGTATGGTGGTCCTAGGACTGAATTACAGAAAGGATTTGGGACCAGAACCTCCCTTGGTGTCCACCTCTATAGGTCCCTTGTCGTCTGTGGACATCAGCTGGAAATCCCGATTCGCTTCAGTGGCACAATCCTGATTTACATCCGCCGAGTATGTGGCCTCCTGCTTCCAGTGGGGTGCCACCTGTTTACACCCGCTAAGAATCTAGCCCGTGGTTTAGACTGATTTCGGATTCTCTGCCCTGTAATTACCCTGCCAGAGCCAAAAAGATTAAGTGTGCTTGTCTGCAAGTGCTGAGACAGACTCCGGATTTATTATCATGTTTCCAGGAGGCCAGGCAGGGGACGATACTGCCAAGTAGACAATGTGTCCCACAGGGACAAGGTACATGGACAGTACGTCTGAAATAGGGCAGCTGGCTGGGATTGACGCCTGCTGGGTTCTGCTGGGTTTGGTGGGCTGAGACCAAGCGGCGTTGTCCTAGCTAGGCAATGACGGTCCATGACTTACCTGACGTGGGGGGAGATGGGAGGACAAAGGCTAATGCGGAGGATTTGTGAGCTCAGTTTTGTTCTGCCCTGCTCTTTGCATTGTCGTTTACACCTCCCAAAATCCAGGGTAAAGCCACTCTCGGCCAGCAGGGTGGTGCTTTACAGCCGCTTTGCACAAGGGGGAAGCCCGGAAGAATCAGACTCTCGCTATTCGTTTCCTGCTGCCGCCTGGTCTCGGTTAACCCCAGTTAATCCCGACGGAATGCAAAAGCCCCTGCCATGCTGCGGGAGCACGAGAAGGCTTCGTGAAGCCGTGCACACGTGAGGTGGTGGCAGCCAATGTCCATCACCCTGTGTCACTTCCACATCACGTTTGCCCTGCTCCCGAATTGATTTCCCGCCTCCCCCCCTCACCACGTAACTCCTGGCTGTGAATGCTCACTGGGGCCTGAAAACTCAAGGGCTCTGTCTACACTGGCATGAATTTCCGGAACTGCTTAAAACGGAATACTATTCCGTTTTCAGTTTTTCCGGAAAAGGAGCGTCTACATTGGCAGGCTGCTTTTCCAGAAAAGCCCTTTTTCCGGAAAAGTGTCTGTGGCCAATGTAGACGCGCTTTTCCGGAAAAGAGTCCCGATTGCCATTTTCGCGATCGGGGCTTTTTTCCGGAAAAGACTACTGGGCTGTCTACACTGGCCCTTTTCCGGAACAGTGTTCCGGAATAAGGACTTATGCCCTAGCGGGAGCAGAATAGTTTTTCCGGAATAGCGGCTGATTTTGTACAGCAGAGCGTCGTTGCTTTTCCGGAAATTCAAGGGCCAGTGTAGACAGCTCGCAGCTTATTCCGGAAAAACAGCTGATTTTCCGGAATAAGTGGCCCAGTGTAGACACAGCCCATCTGTGCCTTGCATCAGCGCGAGAGATGAGCTTGAACCAGGACCTGGCTTCCAACACCCCTCCAAGTAGACAGGGCTGTTCAAAATCCCAATGCAGAGAGAACTCAGCTGAGTATGGGAGCGGGGAGGGTGTATCTTGCACATCTCATGGAACCCGCCTCCATCTCCCACAGCCGTCGGGATCCAGCAGAGAGCTTGTCTGTGTCTGGCATGCAGAGAACAAGCACTTCCATGCAGCGGGGCTGACAGACTTGTCAGGCCCTTTAGCAAGGTGGCAGGGGAAACTATGTGCCTCTGGAAAGGGCGGGGCCTCAGGTGGAAGGGGCGGGGCCTCTGGTGGAAGGGGCGGGGCCTCAGGCGGAAGGGGCGGGGCTAGCCTCTCCCAGGCAGCCTTGGTACTGCCTGGAGCATGACATGTGGTGCTCTGGAGGTGATTTAAAGGCACAAGACTCTGGCCACAACTGTAATTGCAGCAGCGGTAGCCAGCAGCTCCTGGCCCTTTTGAATCGCCGGGCCCCCGGGGCAGTTGCCCCCTTTGCCCCCCTGCACTGGCAGGCCTGCTTTCATACTAATTACCAAGGTGCCTTCACCAGACTTTAATACCGACGCCCCGTTCCCAAGCAGCAGTCAGGACCTGCCTCGTGTCCATTATGAAAATTATGGGACACGTGTGATTTGTTTGCTGACTGGATGCACCATGGGGACCCTGCGGAGGCAGACAGAGCTTCTCGGGGCAGACTTTGCACTAAGGTCCCTGCCCTGTTAAACAAGCTGGACTGTGCGGGCTTGGGACTACAGCGTGAATCCAGGTGTGGCTACGTTTTCAGCGTCTAACTCCCAAGCCAGAGCCTTTCCCCCGACGGGGCCCAGCTGCGTGCTTCTTTCCCTGACGGCTTCAGCACAAGGAGCAGCTGTGCCAAAGGGAGCATCACTGCTGCGTTGGCGGCCTTGGCTCCCGAGAGTAGAGAGAGCTGGCTCAGAGGGGCTCGGACTAGATGCCCCACGCTGGAATCGGACTGGAACGCTGAGCTTTTTTTCAAGTGAAAGCGGCCGAAAGGCTGGAACCAAAGCCTGATGACGGCAGTGGGGAAGCTTCCATGGATTCCAGGGGAGTGCAACCTTCGTGCCCAGATTTTTCATCGGCTCAGACGCAGCATTTCAGCCTCCTATGCGTGTCAAGTCAATAGCATGGCACCATTTTCTTGCTGCTCGCTGTGCCAGGGATGGGAGGCACAGCGAGCAGGGGAATGGCACCCCTGCCCTAGGATGTGGGGACTGCCTCAGGGCGTTCTCATCGAGTTGTGTCGGGGGCTGGAAACAAGGGCTGGTAAAAAAAATACTGGGAACTAAGTATCCACCCACTGATCAGCTGTTTGGTGGGTTCCACTGGAGAGGGGGAGATTCTGGAAGGAGGGGGCGGAGCAGAAGCAGGCAGGGGGTGGGGCGTTGGGGAGAAGGGGTAGAGCGAGGATAGGACCGGGGGGAAGAGCGGGCTTGGAGCACCCACTCAGAAGGAAGAAAATCGGCTTCTGTGCAAGGAGATCCCAGGCAGCTTGGCAAAGCAATTTGCTTGAAGGGGGCCACGTTCCAGTGTGTGCAGTCCCTTGAAAAATAACCCCTATGCCACAGCATGCACATCTTAGATCCTGGCCACCCACCTATAATATAACATGGAGATATACCATCTCATAGAGCTGGAAGGGACCTTGAGAGGTCATTGAGTCTAGCCCCCTGCTTTCACAGCAGGGTCAAGTACCATCCTTGACAGATTTTCCCCAGATCCCTAAATGGCCCCCTCAAGGATTGAACTCACAACCCTGGGTTTAGCAGGCCAATGCTCAAATCACTGAGCTATGCCTCCCACCCGGGTTGCCAAGCTGGAGCCGTACCCCAGTGCCTGGGATGTCTGCTGGGTCACAGAGGCAGGGAACCCAGACCCTGCCCTCTCCATAGACACGGGGCAGTACAGATCTGGGCTGTAGAACTGCATGGTAATAAAATCAGAGCGTGTCCCATGGGGCCCAGGACTCCGCTATTAGCTGCTTCGTCCACACCAACAGACATCGCTGCCAATGATAAAGGCCGTCTGGAACCCCCCGTGCCCAACGGCAGGGTCGCGGAGCAGGAAAAACATGCTTCCACCCCAAGCCCGCTGCTCTTTGGATTAGAAATGAAAGCGAGGAACCGCTCTCAATGGAGAAATGGGCAGAAAGTAAACACTCGTGCCAGCTGTCAATCCTTTGGCAATGTATACTTTTATGATTAGCTCGAATCCCTGTCTGAATACCGAGCTTCTGCTTAGAGAAGGGGGGGAGCATGTGGCTGGATGAATTTTTAATTTGCAAATTTATAGAACTGGCACGCTGCTGGCTTGCACGCAGCCTCCCTAGTAGGAGCCCATAAGTAATAGACTCAGCAGACGTGTAGGAGATCCTTGTTCGCAACGCCGGCTGTGAAAGAAGTGCGTGTTTGGAACGATAGACTCACAGGAGCCCTGAGAGATCATCTAGTCTAGTCCCCTGTACTCATAGCAGGACCAAGTATGATCTAAGCAGTCCCTGACACGTGTCTATTTAACCTACTCTTAAAAATCTCCAACGATGGAGAATCTACAATCTCCCTAGGCCATTGATTCCAGAGCTTGACCACTGTGACAGGACGTTTTTCCTAGGCCAACCTAAACTTCCCTTGCTGCAATTTCAGCCCATTGCTTCTTGTCCAATCCTCAAACATACGGGGAAAGGTTTTCTTCCTCTTTCTTGTATCCATCTTTTGTGTACGTGAAAGCTGCTATCACGATCTTCTCCCCTCCTCTCTGCCTTCTCTTCTCTAGACTAAACAAACTCAAGATTTTTTTCAGTCTTCCCTCATAGGTCGTGTTTCTGGACCTATAATCATTTCTGTTGCCTTTCTTTGGAATTTCTCAATTTGTCCTCATGATTCCTGAAAAGTGGTGCCCAGAACTGGACCTGTTACTCCAGTTGAGGCTTTATCAACACGGAGCAGAGAAGGAGAATTACTTCCTGTGTCTTGCTTTCAACACAACTTCTAACATATCCCAAAATGATAGTTGCTTCTTTTTGCAACAGCGTCACACTGTCGACTCATATGTAGGTTGTGGTCCATTATAAACCCTAGATCCCTTTCTGCAGCACTCCTTCCTAGACAGTCATTTCCCATTTTGTATGTGTGAAACTAATAGTTCCTTCCTAAGTGAAGGACTTTGCATTTGTCCGTATTGAATTTCATCCTATTTACCTCAGCCCATTTCTCCAGTTTGCCCAGATCATTTTGAATTTTAATCCTATCTTTTAAAGCACTGGCAACCCCGCCCAGCTTGGTATCATCCGCAAACTTTATAAGAGTATCTCTATTCCATTAACTAAATCAGGCTGCTAGATCCACCCTACAAAGGCAGCAGGGAACCCCAGGCAGCCTCCCTTGCGTGCCCCACAGCCTTACATGCTGCTCAGAAACGCAGTGTCCGGGCCCCATTTCTGTTTCAAAATTGGAGGGGAGGAAGGAAAACTTCAGGATCTGCCCCCAGCACAGTCCCATTGGCCATTTTGTGGCCAGAAACTTGCCAATGGGAGCTGCCTGTTTGAATAACAGGCAGCCAAGAAGAATCATGCCACCTCTCCTCCGCTCGTTTATTCACACAAACACATGGGCGGGCAGGCAGGCTGGCTGGGAAACATGTTAAGCTCTGCAAGCCTTAGCTTGGCAAGCAGGCAGGCTGGTTTGGCTGCTGGCTGGTAAGTGTCCTGGCTAAAGCCTGCCTCTGGCATCCCAGCCCCTCCATCCCCAATCATCTGCCCCCCATACTGCATCCCAGGTCTGGCACCACAATCTCCTGCCCCAAATCACAATCCCCTCCTATCCTAGGTCACATCCCAAACCCCTGAACTCCAGTTGCCTGCCCTACGTCACAACCACCTCCATCACCCAAACTCTATTCTCCTTCTGCACCCCAGTCCCTTACCCCAAGCTTCCTTCTGCACTCAACTTCCATCCCAGACCCCACATCTCCTCCATTAATACCATGGAAAAGTGTGGCCCTCGACCACTTTCCAAAATCTTAGAGTGGCCCCCTGTCAAAAAATATGGCCCACCCTTGAACTACATCACTGAAGATATTGAACAGAATTGGATCCAGAACTAATCCTTGTGGAACCCATTCAATATGCCTTTCCAGTTTGACTGTGAACCATTGATAACTACTCTCTAAGAATGGTTTTCTGACTAGTTTTGCTCCCACCTTATAGTAGCTCCAAGCAGGTTATATTTTCCTACTTTGTTTATGAGAAGGTCATGCGAGACAGTATTAAAAGTCTTACTAAAGTCAAGATATACCGCCTCCACCACTTCCCCTCTATCCACAAGGCTTGTTACCCCATCAGAGAAAGCTATTAGCTTGGTTTGACATGATCTGTTCTTGACAATTCCCTGCTGATTCTTACTCATTACCTTATCATCTTCTAGGTGTTTGCAGACAGATTACTTGATTATTTGATCCTTTATCTTTCATGGTACTGAAGTTAAGCTGACTGCTTTGTAATTCCCAGAGCTGTCCTTTTTTGGTATAGATTGACACTACGTGTGCATCTTTGGGGGGCAGTCGGGGTAGGGGTCTGATGCTAGAATGTGAAGAGAAGGTGTTCACATCTGTGGATTTGTCTTTTCCATGATTCTAAGAGGTAACTGGAGGCTTCCTTTCCCATGCAGCATTTTTTTCATCCCCTCCCCATTGCTCACAGTGGAAGGCTGAAACTTTTCCCCTGCTGCTACCATTGCAAACAGCTAAGTTTCCTTGGATCTGGCCTGTTCTTGGCCCTTTGGTAATCACTGGAGTTTTCTTGTTCACTCTCAAAACTTGATTGGACTGTCCAAAGCCCTTTCAGGGTCTGGTTCCCTTTGCTTGGTGGTTTGATGCTTCTCCTGTCCCTTCATGGAGAGTCCTTTCTTGCTAGATTTGCTTTCCCGCCTTCCTGAGGGAGTCTGTTCTGATCTTCCCTTGCTCTATCCGTTTGCCCTGCTGGGTTCATTATCTGTCCACCACTCCTGACAAAAACTCTTGGGAATAGTTGGTGGCTGTTGCTTTATTCTGCAGCCCCTAAACTGTCAGGCTATATCCACACTATGAGTTTTCTTGGCAAAAAATATGCTAACGAGGTACTCATTTGCATAAGTTGCAATCTCATTTGCATATTTTCCACCGATCCGTTTTTGAGCTTGGGTTTTTGCGCAAAAATAAGCAGTGTGGATGTCTCCTTTTTGTGCAAAAAAACCCTTTTCCTGCAAGATCCTTATGCCCCCAAAAAAGGAAGTTTACTGGTCTGGCAGGAAAAGGGGTTTTTAACTCAAAAAGAAAACATCCATACTGCCTGTTTTTGTGGAAAACCCACTAAGCAAAAATGGATCCGCAGAAAAAATGCAAATGAGAGTGCAACCCATGCAAATAAGTCCCTCATTAGCATATTTTGTGCCGAGAAAACTAGTAGTGTAGACGTAGCCTCACTGAAAGAGAAACAAAATCTCTCCCCTGCTTGGGAAAACAGCCTCCAGATATAAACGGACCGAAAGCCATGCAGTGCTGCCTGCCTGCCTGTGTCTGCAGACTGCCTAAAATCAGAGCTCCCAATTGTGAGCCTGCTCCTCACCTCAGCAAGGGTCTGGCCTCGAAGCCTCATGAAGAGCACTGGACTGTCACCGTTGTTAACTCTCCCGACATAGATCAAGGCCTGTAGGTTACAATCACAGAACTACAAGGTGTGGATGCTGCTGTAGCCTAGAGACATGTGTTGTATTGCCACGTGTCAGCCTCCTTCCCCCACCAAATGTTTGGTGAGCCCGTTTCCCAATCGATGGGCACTCGGGTTGGGTACTGATGCCCTTCACAGATGTAGCTCTTTTTCTCTCAAGAGACCTGGAGAAAGAGTGTGTGGGTGGTGGTGGTGATGGTGGTGGTGGGGGGCTTGGTCTACACTTGAAAGTGACAGCCGCAGGTGAAGAAAACCAACCCCCTGACCAATGTAGCGGGCCTCAGAATAGATGCAGGTATATCGACAGTTTTGGACATCATTTGGAGAGCAGGGGTTCCTACGCAGAGGGCGTAAGCTGGGCCTCGTCTAGGGGTTGTGCCAAATCTCCAGCGCCAAGAGAGAGAAAGGCACACCTACAGGAGGAGACGTTTCACTGCTCCGCAACATGACATCCCAATGTCCGTTGATAACAACTGTCACGCTCACATGAGAGCGCCGGAGAGCTGGGGCCAGTGTAAATCAGCACAGCTCTAGCGAGGTCGATGGGGCCAAGCCAGATTACACCAGAGAGGATCTGACTCTTTCTGGCACACTTGGCAACAAAGAGGCTAACATCCAAAGGCAGCCCATGACGGAGCCTCCTTGCAAGCCATCAGCCTGGAATAGCACAAAGCGATTCTCCGTTCCAGCAGCTCGCCGTGCCTGGCCTGGGGTCCTTCTAGAGGCATGGGTTTTCTAACAGCCAGCTCACATAGGGGGGCACCCCACAGACACCCCACTAACAAGCTCTGGCATCCTTATGCTGTTCCAATTGGTCTAAAATTGTCTCCTCCGTGCCTGGGGCAAATCACCTAGTTCTGCATCTTTGGTTCCTCATCTGCAAAAGGATAATAAAACCTCCTTTGCCTTTCCCCCGTCTCATCAGTCCTGACTGTGAGCTCTTTGTGGCGGGCCCATTTCTTACCCTATGTTGGGGCAGCGCCTAGCAACCGAGCATGGGGGAGGCCTCCCCCGGTACCAGAATCCAAACGATAATTCATTGGCCAGTCACCAAAGAGCCAATAACGGACCTGCCGATGAGGGCGGACAAAGGAGGGGATTGCCTGGGGCCGGGAGATTCTATGTGGCCCAGGGCTCAAATTGCACCACTGCTGCCATAGCAACGGAGTCAGCCAGAGCCCTGGACCCCTTTGAATCTTTGCTGGAGTGGCTGCTTCACATGCCTCTGAGAGCTGGGGGACAGGGGGCACTGAGAGCTGGCGGCTTGAGGCCCCGCCCCTTCCAGAGGTGGGAGCGCCCCCCCCCCCACACACCCACACCTTGCCCCAGGGCCCACAGTGGCCATCGGCCCTGCTGGTCCACAATCACTATACTTCATTGCATCCTCCCAGGTGCTAGGCCCCTTTGTGAGATGCTGGGTGAATTCAACTCCTCTGGGACTTCGTGGGCGTTTGCTTTGCTCCATGAGGGGTCAGGCGGCATGATTCCAGGACCCATTTCCTACCACAGTGTCCTCGCTCCCGCGCCCCAGGGACTGGTCCCAGTTTAATGGCTCTCGTGAACGACCATCCTGCCGTTCTAACAAGGGCCTCTCGCTCGCCTTTCCCCGGCAGGAAAATCCCGTGGGTGAACATTTACGCTCAAGTCCAGCACGACAAGGAGCAAGAGATGATCGGTTCCGTCAGCCAAAGCGAAAGTGCCCCCAAGATCACCCTGAGCGAGTTCACTGACCCCGAGGAGCTCATGGACAAAGAACTGGATACGCGGGTGCTGGGTAAGGCGCAGCTGCCCTCTCGGTGACTAGTGACCAACCCCGAGAGTGCACTGATCTGGCGACGGCAGCAGAACCCGATCGCTGGCGTTCAGGAAAGCGAATGGCCAATAGGCTGGATGGCAAAGGCTCCTCCGGGGTGCAAATGGGACAGGACACCTCACTATTGGGAGAAGGGGGGGTTCTTATTTTCGCATGCACAGAGTTGAACTGCTGGCCACATCGGCAGTCAAGCAGAATTTCCCCTCCAGAGCAGGGAGCTTGGCGAGCTCAGCATTTTTTTCTGTCACTGCGGTGCTTGGCCTTTTCCATACAGGAATTCCCCCTTCACATCTAGCGAGAATGCCATTGCCAGTTAGCCATGTGTGATGACTGGGCGGTGGGGGGCAGGGAGTGGAGGGGGAGGCCTTGTCTTCCATGATGTTGGGGTGGGGGGCATGCAGTCCAAAGCTAAGAACCCTGGGACAAGACCCAAGTAGATTCAGGCTGCTTTATCCCAGGTGATCAAGCAGTAAAGGGGTACATACTCCCACCCAACTCCTCTCTCGAGGCTCTTCCCACATCCCGCTGCACTGGGGCATGGGCGTGCCCTTTGCGTGTGAGCAACAGGCGACAGGCAGGGCCATTTCATGAGCTGCCCTGACCCTTGTCTCCCTCTTGTCTTCCTCAGGAAGCATCTCGACAATTGCCAACAGTGAAAGCACAAAGGAAATCCCCAACTGCACTAGCGTTTAATTCTGAAAATCCACCTGGTCTACAGCATTTCTGGCTTTTTATTTGTAATTATTATTATTATTATTATTATTATTGTTATTATTATTATTAAAAAAAGAAAACGATACATCATGATCATCCTTTGGGGGGACTGGGGACAGGAGTTCTGTTTACCAGGGCCGCATTCATAAACTGCAGGTAGTTGCTCAGCATTTGGAAATTTCTCCTTGGTTAAAAATAATGATTGAAGGCCGAGATAACAGGGCTAAGGGATTTGAGAGCTTGTGTGTCCGAATCTCCTATGTGGGTCTGGAAGTCTCTACTGAACTGTAGTAGGGAAATGATCCTTTTCCCCCTCCAGCCTAAACCACAAGAGCTGACTTTGCAAAGTGCCCTCAGCTCCCACGGACTTGCAGGTCTTAGCCGGATCAGGCCCATTCCATTGCCTCTCCTTGGCCTTTTCCTTGGTTGGGGAACAAACTGAGTGGTGTCAACCATTTGTGCTCTGGAGTGGGTAGGCGGGAGCACACGTAGCCTGAGAGAAGCGTGCACATGTTTATGAATGCGGCTCTAACCTGTGCATGTGACCGGCAAGGATACCGTTGGCATACTGTAGATAATTCCAATGTAAATAACTTTTTATTTCTTGGGAAATAATTTAATGTTTAGTAAAAGAAAAGTTAAAAAAAACCCACACCCTTCCACACACCTCAACGAGCCCACTGAGGACCACATGTGAGTTCTTGTCCGACACATGGGTTCTGGATATACTCCAGTTGTCTGCCATGCTTAACTCTTTCAGCTCTGTCGTGTTACAGAGTGACTTTCCTTTTTTGCATGACAAGATGGATTTTTTTTAAGGGGAGAGTGATTTTAAGAGACAGTAATGAAGATTTTTGCAACACTCTTCAACAATTCACATTTTTTCACCCAGTTCTAGAGCAATGGCACTAAATGTAGACTTTTGGTGCAGTGTCTTGAGATTTTGGAAGATTTGGGAGAGTGTGATGGAAGCAAAGCGAGAGGATCTTTATCTCAATGACAGGCAAACCTCAAAGCAGTTGGGTTCTGAAAGCCGGACTTGATTCTCCAACTCCTGCTCGCAATGGGCCAGATGCTAATACCCCCGTTCACACTGTGGAGTGCCTTTAAGCAGTTTCTGAAGAGTGCTGTGGAGTAAAGGGCACTGAAGTGTCTGAATATGGCCTGGTGCCACACAGCATCTCAATAGGGACTATTTGGGAGAGGTGCAAAGCTGCATCTTCTCCGCTCCTCTTGAGTATGCAAAACTGAGCTGAGGTTCTCTAGAAAGAGGTTTCCTTGCAAGGGTTCTGGGGCAGCTGTTCAGCCTGCAAGAACAACATTTGATGGTGCTGCCTGGTCAAATCATAGAATCAGGGAGGCAGCATGAAAATGAGATCAGAGGATGGGAAGCTCTGGCAGCTTTAGACCTCGTCAGGTTCCAGTCCAGAACTTGGGGAGTATTCCAAGCAGGAGGAAATGGGAAGATGCTAAAAATAGGCCTAGTTCTGCAAAGGTCCAACGGGATCGGTGAATGCCATTAGAAGATGCTGAGCCTCTGGCAGGATTATAGAAAGCTCCAGCTCCAAACATCCCCAAAGTTTGGGGGGGTCTGGCTGTAGCGTTCCAGTTCATCTGTAACATACCTGCAGTGATGCGTAGGAGGCTAAGATACAAGGTACACTAGAAGCATAACTAGCATCATATGTCTTGGGCTCTGTTCGGTACATGAAAGGCAGTTCAAAGATCTTTATGGGCAGAAAGGCTGGGAAGATCCTTTTGCAGTAGATGGGGGAGGGAACAGCTGCTATTTAAAGATTAAATCAAACCAAGCAAGTATAGGGAAATGGCTTTGTGCAAAACATTAAAGCAAAAAAAAACAAAAACAAAAAACCCTCAAACCGCCACGGCTCTCCTTCGAATACACCACTTAAAACACTTCGGCCGTGTCTAGACTGGCCAGTTTTTCCGGAAAATCAGCCACTTTTCCAGAAAAACTTGCCAGCTGTCTACACTGGCCACTTGAATTTCCGCAAAATCACGGACGATCTCATGTAAGATTGTCAGTGTTCTTGCAGAAATACTATGCTGCTCCCATTCGAGCAAAAGTCCTTTTGCGCAAAACTTTTGCGCAAAAGCACCAGTGTAGACAGCCCAGATATGTTTTCCGCAAAAAAGCCCTGATCGCGAAAATGGCGATCGGGGCTTTTTTGCTGAAAAGTGCTTTTGCGGAAATGCGTCCGTGCCAATCTAGAGGCTCTGTTCCGAAAATGCTTTTAATGGAAAACTTTTCCATGAAAAGCATTTCCGGAAAATCATGCCAGTCTAGATGTAGCCTTCATGTCCCTTTCCATCGGTTTAAAAATAATTTCCCCCACCCCGGTCACTTCTGTCTGAGTTCCCGATGCAAACAGAGGACCGATGGTTGTGTTTTCCTCGCTGACCTCATGCCCTGGTTCTCTTACCGTATCCTTGCTACTGAAACGCTGAAGTATTTTGCAGTAATAGGCCAATCTGCTGAAAACACTGTCACAGCAGGACCATTATTTTCAAATAGCATCCCATTTATACAGTGGGGTGCGTGCATGGATCCCATTTGCCATACTAAGATGTCTGCAGAAGCTTTTGTGAGCTGCAGAGCAGAGAAATGGCCGTTGTTGTCTGCCAACACATTTCACCCAACGACTTTTCACGGTGAACATTTTCAGAGAATTTGACCGGTTTTTCTTGTAGTGAAATGAAATTTTTCATTTGGAATTGATTCGGCATTAAAAAAATCTTTTGGGGGAGACCCCCCCCAACAACCTTTTTCTGCCTTTTCTCCTTAGAAAGGACCCAGGGTGAGAAGGGAGGGAAACCCACATAGTTTTGGAACTGGGAAGCAAGGGAAATTGGAGCATTTTGACTGATGCAAAAATTTGGCCCCCAGAATGCTGTATCATTCACCCAGCCATGTTTATGTTAAAAAAAAAAAAAAGAGATGGCAACAGTCCAGCCATCTCTAATGCTGAGCAAACCTCACTTCAGCAGGAACCAGGAGTTTGATCCAGAACCTGGTAAATCCAATGGGTTTTTTCCACTGGCTGCAGTGAGCTTTGGATCAGGCCCCAAGACTGCAGGCTTCTATTTTCCTTCTCTTGTCTGCCAGCCACCCCGTGGCTGGAAGGGGTCGTTGTTTGCTTGGGTGGGCGCACACACTGCAGCGCTGCTCAGGCTAGTTCGTAAATATTGCAGTGTAGGCTCAGCAGATTGGCGGGGCAGCTCAGAGCTGGAAAGTCACCTCCTCACCACAGTGCAGTTGGGCCCACAGGTGTAGCTCAGCTCCTCACAAGATCGGGCCCTCAGTTCAGCCGAAAGTGTTGTTCCAAGTGCTCTAAAAAAATAAAACAATGGGGCTGTGTCTAGACTGGCAAGATTTTCCGCAAAATCATCGTTAAAAGCATTTTCGGAAAATCATGCCAGTCTAGACGTAGCCTGGGAGAAGAGTCACAAGAGATTTGACTTGATCCAGCAAAGTTTACATGCAAGCGTGTGTGTGTGTGTGTGTGTGTGTGTGCAAATACATGATCATCCTTCATCCTGTGTGTGTGAGTGTGTGTGTGTGTGTGTGTAAATACAATGGTCATATTTCATGCTCTGTGTGCGCGCGCCTGTGTGTGTGTGTGAGAGAGAGAGAGAGAGAGAGAGAATGTGTTTAAACACATAGGTCATCCTTCATCCTGTGTGTGTGTGTGTGTGTGTGTGTGTGTGTGTGTGTGTGTGTGTGTGTGTGTGTGTAAATACAATGGCCATAGGTTATGCTCTCTGTGTGTTCGTGTGTGTGTGTGTGTGTGTGTGTTTAAATACAGAGGTCATCCTTCATGCCATGTGTGTGTGTATTTGTATAAATGCACAAGTCATATTTCATGCTCTGTGTGTGTGTTTAAATACACAGGCCATCCTTCATGCCCTGTGTGTGTGTGTGTGTGTAAACACACAGGTCATATTTCATGCCTCTTCATCTGACCATTGTCTCGTTAGCACAGACATGGCATCCCTGAGCCAGGTACTGCTGAGGCGATAAGAAAGAAACTAAATTTCCTCAACTGGATTAGCTACAGGGTAGAAATATTGCACCGGCCATGATGCTGGTTGGCCCATAAAGCTGCCTGAAACTAGCAGCGACCTCCTATCCTCCTTCACAGCTGCTGCTGACAGGGGCATGGCCAGGCAAAGGGCATGGCTAGAGCACACTCCTACTCCAGTAATCCCTAGGGACAAGCAGCCCCCTGAGGTCGCTCTACATTGCTCTCGAAGCCCCACCCATCCTTGGTTACCCCTTTGGCTCTAGAGTGAAGGTGGCACAAATCCTCATTCGTCCTTTTGGCTCTAGTCCTGCTCACACCTGAGGCACAAGGTCAGAGGCGGGCTGGTTTTGAAGAGTGAGAAAGAAAATCCCTCCTTTCGGGCTGTAAGGATTAAATGGGGCAGACAATTGCGATACTGCTATTAAACACGGTAATACAAATGCATGTCCTATATATATACATATATATATAAATACTGTTCTTGGTTTTATCGTTCCATTTGAATATTTCTACTGTAAAAAAAGGCAGTGGTTTTGAAATTGTTGAAAATAAATGTATTTTTGTACATCGGAGCTACCTCCGGCTGCTCTTTCAGTGCTTGTCCTTGTCATTCTCTTGTCCCGGGCAGCCATGGCTGCAGCTGCGCTCACCCTGCTTTTGACACAGCTCTCTGTCGTGGCTCTGGAGTCTTTGCTTGCCCTAGAACTCAGCTCCTGAATGAGCGCCCAAGAAGGCACGTTGAGAGGCATTCATTGCACTCTCCAGCATAGAAAAATAAACCTCAGCCAAATCGTCTCACCCATCGTTGCAGGGGCAATGCTTCGTTTTTGTTTGAATGGCACCATATTGTCATGAGGCCTCCTTTACATGCCTCTGAATTGATAACCATCAAATAACCATTAAAAAAACAAAACCCTTAACAAATAACGGTCCTATAGTGTCATGCGCTTTCCCATGCACAACCCACTTCTTCAGAGGACAGATATGGAGTAAGTGGCACAGAGGTTTAAATATAAAGCAGAAAAAGAGGGGCGAGGGGCAAGAGAAAAAAATAAAACCCTGTAAATACCTGTTGGAGAACATTTTAACTTGCCCAGACACTCACTGGGGGTGTGTCTAAACTGCAGGGTTTTTCGAAAAAGTCTCTTTCGAAAGAGGCTGGCAGTCTAGATGTAGCCTGGGTGGATCTAAAAGTGGCCATTCACTACAGAATAATTTCAGGAACCAGCTAGAAAGAGAAACTACCTTCATCTGTAAATTTGACCCATTTAGCCAGGGACTGAACAAAGACATCTCTTGGATGGGCCGTTCTATTCAACACTCAAATGACATCAAAAGCTAAGTATCGGAGACTTACAGCCCGCTCTATTAGTTCATTTGGCATGGACACTTTAATTGACAGTTTTTTCTCTTCCCCTCTTTTTCTACTTTATATTTGAACTTCTGTGCGTCTTGTTCCATAGTTGTCATCTGAAGACGTGGCTTGTACCCACGAAAGCTCATACTATCAAAAATTTTTGTTAGTCTCTATGGACCACTTGTTTTTTAAGTTGTTTTTTTTTAAAGTTACAGACTAACATGGCTACCCCTCTGAGCCTTGGTCTATACAAGGGAGTTATTTCGAAATAACCAGTGAAGTGTCCACGCTACCAAGCCTGTTATTTCAAAATAACGGTCTGGTTATTTCAAAACAATAACACCTGCTTTCCAGGAGGAATAATGCTTATTTCAAAATTGTTATTTTGAAATAGCAGTAGTGTGGATTCTCCACTCCTGCTATTTTGAAATAACTACTCTCCAGAGTCATTCAAAGTAAATACTTCCCAGTGCTTCCTGGGGCTGGCTGCCGCACTTCTGGGGTCCAGTTGATGCCAGACTATCGGGAGTGCCGGACCACTTGATGCTGGATAATTGGAGTTTTACTGTATTTTGAAATAATTTCCTAGTGTAGACATGCCCTGAGACATCAAACAAGCACCACATGAGGGGGCATTGGTGTGTGTGTGTCCTTTGGGAGAAGGTGCCTTTAAATCAGTTAGGGTGGACAAACATGAATTAAAAAAAGTATTCGTCCCAGCATGGGGCAAGGAACCCCATCAGAACCCTTCCAGAAAACAGCCCACCTCCCCAGATACACACCAACTTAATAGCCCACGCTGGGTTCCAATCCACTGACTTTTGTCCCCAGTGCTTCCGAGTCGTGGCTGTTGCCCGGCCTCTCAGGATTGGCTGTTTGCCACTCTTGCTCCTTTAGCAAGCAGACTCTTGTAAAGCAAAATACTGTCCTGGCAAAGGCTCTGTGTAGGAACCTGGCTGTGTCGCTTGGAAAGCCGACTGAAAAATTTGAAATGAAGCGTTTGCCCTTTGGAAAATGGTGCTGTGTTGCAAGCAGCTTTTTCCATGATGAAAGATTAAATTCTAATATTGAATCCTGCCTCAGGTTGGAAGGCCTATCACAGTCCCAATCCCTTCCAGGCCTACATTTCTATGGCCCACGAACACTCATCACCTAATAAACCATCTTGTTAGTCTTTAAAGTGCTGCATAGTCCTGTCTTTTGTTTCAGCTAGACCAGACTAACACGGCTGCATCTCTATCACTATTCTACATTTCTATGATTCAGCAATTTGCCCGTTGGGGAATATCAAATGAAATGGGTTTTTTTGGGAGAGGGGTGACCCAAACAAAGTTAATATTTATCTCTGCCTCATGGGAGCTGTAGTTTCCACGCCCATGAGCCAGTGCAGTGGCTAAGCTGCAAACGGAGACCACAATGCATCATGGGAGATAGTCCCACAGGAGAATAGGGCCCAGAGTGGGGTGGCAGGGACCCAGAAACACAACTCTCCTCAGGCACCAAGGCTGCTCAATCAACAAATTAAATCTTGAGAACGTCCCAAAAACTGAAATGGTTGAGAACTTATTTTTGTACGACGTTGCGATACTTCAAATTTCATCCCACTAGGGGACAAAAACCCCTAGCCAAGTCGTTCCTATCTAATGCTGGGCCCTGTGTGGATCAGGTCCAGGGTAGTCATTTATTTGGAAAAGGGGGAAACCCCCAGAAGCGCCATCCAGGTCACCATCTGCCTGCCAAACGGGCGTGGCTGCCAAACTGGTTTTCTAACCTGGCCCGGTGGAATTTACCTGGTGCATTCCCATCGCGTAGCAGAATCGGCCTGCAAGCGGGGGCTGGAAAAGCTTGGAATTAGGACTTCTGCTGGGTTTCCCTCGGGTGTGCATGTATGTTTCCCTTGGCCCGCTCCCCAGTGAAGGCCTGTTGTTATTAAGCACCATCACAGCCCTATGCCACTGCTGACATATTAACGTAATGCAGCCTCTGAGTGCCAGTTTCCCAGCATGTGTCATGGCAATACAGCAGCAGACTGGCAGTGGACAAGTAGCCATGTTCTAGTGGCGGAGCGCGGCTCTGAAGTTTGACAGCCCTGCCTTGCCTTTAAGGAGACAGGTTGCTTTTGGCAGGTGGAACACAAGGAAGGCAGCACTGCAGAGCTTCCCTTGAGCTTTCAAAAGCTTCAAATCTAGCCTATGAACAGGGTAAGTGCTGGCATTATATTTAACAGGGCTGCCGATGTTTCCTTCATAAACCTGTGGGTGTGGGGTAGAAGGGGGGGGGTGAGCCCTTCAACTCAAACATGTTCGGCTGTTAAAAACAAACAAAAGGAAGTTTTTCTTCATTCAGGCTACGTCTACACTGGCCCCTTTTCCGGAAGGGGCATGTAAATTTCATGAGTCGTAGTAGGGAAATGCGCGGGGGATTTAAATATCCCCCGCGGCATTTAAATAAAAATGTCCACCGCTTTTTTCCGGCTTTTAAAAAAGCCGGAAAAGAGCGTCTACACTGGCCCCGATCCTCCGGAAAAAGCGCTACTTTGAAGTAGGAATAAGAGCCTCCGGAAAAGGGCGCTTTTTCCGGAGGATCGGGGCCAGTGTAGACGCTCTTTTCCGGCTTTTTTAAAAGCCGGAAAAAAGCGGCGGACATTTTTATTTAAATGCCGCGGGGGATATTTAAATCCCCCGCGCATTTCCCTACTACGACTCATGAAATTTACATGCCCCTTCCGGAAAAGGGGCCAGTGTAGACGAGCCCTCAGTGCACAGTTAACCTGTGGAACTCCTTGCCAGAGGATGCAGTGAAAGCTAGAACTTTAACAGGGTTCAAAAAAGAGCTATCTAGATTCATGGAGGTTAGGTCCATCAATGGCTATTAGCCAGGATGGGTAGGAATGGTATCTCTAGCCTCTGTTTGTCTGGAAATGGGTGACAGAGGAGGCCCCGAGCCTCAGTTTCCCTATCTGTAAAGTGGGGTTTAATGTTACTCACCGGCATTGCAAAGTGCTTTGAGCTCTACCAATGACACACGCTAGCTATGCCGTGCACTAGTAATAATACAAAGCCACCAAATAGCCGGAGTATGGAGGTGTTTGATGTCTGTCCACATGCCGATTGCGAGTTAGATAAAATGCCAGCAAGGGGCCATCGTGACTGCAGAGCATGAGCAGCTATGAAGTCATAGCTCTCTTCATAGCTCTCTCCATCCAATATGTCCCAAGCTTGAGCGAGAGCGTGGGGCTAAGCCAGGAGAGAGAGAGGCAGAACACGGGCACTGACTAAAAGACCCATGACACCGAGCAGCCGCAGCTGGAGTCGTGAGGCTGGTGTGGTACACGCAGGCCCTACATGTGACCCGTGGCGTGTGAGGTGCTTTTCCCTTTTCTTTTGATTCTTATGTAGGGGATGGGCTTTTCCCCAGAGTGGGGTGGGGAGCAATAGCCGGACTCCCTAGGTCAGAGATGCCACAGCCTATGGATTCGGGATGCTCCGGCCTTCATTTGGTTGCTCCATGGCCACAACCCACTCAGGCCTGCACTGCATATACCTCAGCACAACAGCATGTACATCAATGGCCTTACGCCGCTTTATACCGGCTGAGAATCGGAATACGCGCCCATCATCCAAATATAATGGCTCTGTTCTAGGGGAGAGCGGCTCCCCCCTTTCCGAGTCTCTCAAGTGCTGCTGGCATTTTGGGAGTCTGTAACTACCAGCTAGCTGCACCGTGACATGCGTGCAGGGGGATGGGCTAGCCATGCCCTGCTGCTGGTGGGGCTCTCTGACTCTTTGTGTGTACAGCTCCTAGCACACAGGAAAGCCGCCATCGCTGCACTGAGCTTGCATGCATGACGCAAACACTAACCCTATTTCTCAGTGCAACGTCACAGTCACACCAGCCTCGGGCTCAGGGGTTTGCCATTTCGGACCTTGGACTCTTCCTCTTGCTTTGGTGGCTAAGGGGAAAACATCATTCTAGCTGCAGCAGCCCCTTATTCCAACTCCCACCCGCTCAACAGCCCGGGAAGCTGGCTGCATTTCGGGCAGAGGCGGGAAGGCTGAGGCCTGCACATAACCCCCCGAGTTTTCTCATGCCTCATGTAGATGGTGGTGCAGCCATTCACAGCGCTCTGAGCTCCTTTGCTGCCAGGCCTGAGCGGCTCTCGGGGAGACAGGCGATATCGGGGGCTCTTCTAGACTTATCCAGGCAGCATGCAGAGAATCACAGACTACTAGTATGGGAAAAGACCTGGACAGGGCCTCAGGTCCAGCCCTCTGCCCTCCTGGCAGGACCAAGCACCAGCTAGAGGCAAGAGTTGATGCTGCCTTAATGTATTCAGCACAGCTGTCCTGGAAGATCTACACCATCCGATTCACTTGGAACATGCAATGCTACTTTGCTGAACTATTAGGGACGCCACTAACACGTTCTCGCTTATCTGCATTTTCTTCAGCGGCGCGCTGAGACTTGACAGGGCCAGGAGGGCCGGGTTATTTTTACTGCATCTGCTGCCCTGCTCCCGCTTCACTTCTTCTTTCAGTCTCGATTAAGGGGAACATCACCACTGCGGCCTAGGAAATGAGCCAACGAAAAGGCACGTCCTCCTTGCTTTGCTTTTTCCGGAGGCGAGGAGGCTTGGCAATCGCCCTCTTCTCACCGTGTGCGTTTCTCTCGGGAGCGTGGCAGGCAACGGAGCGAACGGGAACAGCCGTGCAGTTGTGGCTTGCTTGGTCTGTCTCGCTTGTACACGGACACACTCCGCTCCCCAAATGAGGCGGTGGAGGGGCAGTCACCGTTCATCTGGCTTGGGTTTACACCCTTTCAGGCAGGTAAGCCCAAGCCAAGTAAGCAGGGGAGCAGTGACTGCCCCCTCCTGTGGTCTCCAGGAATTAAAGGTGAAACGTCAATTAAATATTATGTCATGTGATGAGGCCTCCAGGAATAGGTCCACCCCAAACTGATAACCCTAGATCTCAATGGGATGTAGGTAGGAGGGCTCCATCAGCTGGTTTATCATACTCAATCTTCCTGGACACATGCCCCATCGGGATTTTGCTCCAGCCTTCATGCTGATGGGGTAGAGCAGATAAACTGGTCATAAACTGAGGACGTTTCTTCCTATGAATCTGGCCCAGAGCTTAAGGGACATGTTTGCAAGCGAGGCTACTGATTTGGGGGCCCAACTTGAGAATCTTTGGCCTGAGTTTCAGGGGTGCTGCGACCCCCATTGCTTCCACTGGGAACCTCAATACTCAGCCTTTCCTCCTGCTTTGTATTTGCAAAAACCCCTCCCCAAAGCCCTGAGGGCGGTCTCTCGTTCGGCGGTAATCACTCCATCACCAGCAGCCGTGGAATGTTGCTATCTCTGGACCTTCCCCCACTCCCGCTCAACTATTGCTCTGCTGCTCGTCTTTGGTGTTGTCATGCAACTGCCTTTTCTTCCACCAATCCTGTTTCCGGAGCAACCCCACCCTGCTGAATATCTGTGGAGCCTGTTCCCCCTTGGCTAGAGCAGCCTTTCCATGTAGCCATTTTCCTATGCAAGCTTGTTTTCAGCCCTATGCTTGGTGGCAGTTGGGAGGGTGGGGTATGTAGGGACCACATAGTGCAGCTGAGTGGCTGTTGCATGCTCACAAGAGGCTCACGGAGAGTTGGCCCATTTTTACTTCCTAATTAATTTGTCCTGCCGCTTCCTCAGCTGGCCAACCAGTGAATATCTCAGAAACCACCACACCCTCCTCTCACTTAAGCACTAGCTCCCTGTGCCCGGCCTAAGTTGCTCAGCTCCCTTACGGAGAGGGCGGTCCCTCCCCCGTGGTTTCTGAACTTTTCATTAAAAGGGCAAGCGGGACGGTTATGTTGCCCATTTTTGACAGAGAACGTCATCTCCTCTGCCAAAGAGGAGAACGCACCCGCGGCTCACGACGCCTCCCATCACACGACCAGCGTGACTCCAGCCTGTGTGCTTATCGCGAGAGACGCTCCCTCGGCCATACTTTGTACTGCTAAATTGGAAACTGCCCAGGGAGATTGGAGGGCCGAAGAGGTTGACAATGCGACATGGTCAGCTTTTACCGCCAAGCCAGTGAGCGCATCCCAGGTCAGTTGAGACCGAAAAGGCCTCCCTGTGTGAAAACTTTCCTGGAGTCTCTGTGGGGTGTCTCGCTCCCGTTCATGCTGGACATGCACATCAACATTCTTTCTCCAATGGCCTATCCACATGTTTCTCAAACGGTGGGTCCCGAGCCCCCAGGGGGGTCGTAAGCAACTTAGAGGGGGGGCGCGGTTTCACAAAGCGAAACCTTTCCTGGAGTCTCTGTGGGGTGTCTCTCACCCGTTCGTTCATTCTGGAGAGGCAATTAAACGTTCTTTCTCCAATGTCCTACCCCACGTTTCTCAAACTGTGGGTCCCGACGCCGCGGGGGGCGATCGCAAGCAACTTAAAGGGGGATCACAAGCAACTTAGAGGGGGGGTTGCGATATCACAAAGTTTGAGAACCCCTATCCTATCCTATGTGGAAGCATTAATGTCTGAGCAGAATGGCAGCTTTTTAATAGTCACTGTGCATGTCTTTACTCGCCTGGGAGTGGTTGTACACAGCAGTGGTCAGAGGCCCAAACTCCACAGTGCCTCAGTCTAGCCTTACACGGCCAGGAAGTGTGATGTCACTTCCTTGGACCTCCTATTCCAAATGCATTTCCTCAGCTTTGGTTTCAGCCCAGTATTTTAATGAGTGGCTTTCACTCACAGAAGCTAACTTCAACCACTAGAATTTTGTAGACCAACAAAGTATACTCAGTCTGGGTATGTCTACCCAGCAGAGGTTTTTTTTTAAATAACAGCCATTATTTTGAAATAACTTTCCTAGCGTCTACACAAGCCAACTGCTATTTCAAAATTAATTCAAAATAGCGGAGGGCTTATTTTGAAATTGGTAAACCTCTTTCCACGAGGAATAGCGCCAATTTAGAAATTGCTATTTCAAAATAAGCGCTGTGTAGATGCTTATTTCAAAATAGGGGGCCTCCAGCCCTTCCCAGAATGCCCTGCTGGTTGCCCTGGCCACAAATTCACTTCTGACCTGATGCCCTGCCGGAACCAGTTCCACCTGGCCTTAAATGCGATTCAGTGTCCAAGCAGTGTGGACGCGCTATTTTGAAATAGGAAAAAGCTATGCATGTTCTGTGTAGACACGTTATTTCAAAATACGATATTTCAAAATAACTATTTCGAATTTAGATATTTCAAAATCACGCTGTAGTGTAGACATGCCCTCTGTGTTTGGAAGTGTTCCCATGGGGTCTCTGCAGCCCATTCCACTGGTGGCCATATTGTGCTCATACACTGCTTAATCTAACAGCCCCCATGATCCAGCTACCCTCCCCTACAAGCTAGAGAAGGCAGGGGTACACTAGGATGAAATAGAGAGCTTTTATTCAGTGCATCTGAGCCTTGGGAAAGTTCAGAGCCTGAACCAGGCAGAGTGGCTCACCTGTTACAGGCTCGCGTCCGATTAGGAAAAGTAGTGGCATTTAGAAGGAGCTGAGCTAATGTGCTAATTAAGCTGGACCTAAACTTGACCTTTTTCGAGTGGTGCTGCAGTGTGACCCCTCACGCTGTTATATGCCTCTCTTCTGGGGAAAAGGTCAAGTTTAGGGCTAGCTGAATGAGTTTGTATTATCTCAGTCAGCCCTACAGTCCATCATTTTCAATCATTCATCCCCAGGGTAGTCCTTGAGGACGGTATTTTTAATGACTCAAGCTCCTGTGGTTCCATCACATTCCTGGGGAGATGTTGCCATAGTAACAGAGCTCCATTTTTCCTGGTTTCCAACCTAAAAAAAAAAAATTCCTTTTGATATCCCGATTCTCCCTTATGCCACCATATGCAATTGCTCTGCCATCTGCCTGTTACATTTATTCCAATGCACCTTCGAAAATGCAGCCACTTCCCTTGGTGGCATGTTTACGTTGAGAATCACCACTTAGATTCCATTTTAGGAATGTCTTTGCGGTCGTCTGCGGCCTAGTGATGAAATCGACTCTTGTGTATTTGCCAGGACAGGAGGTGAGATGCTACATCTTACTGGAACCTAGAGAACTGTCGTATTTTGTAACCCCGAAGCACTGAATCAGAGTATTTGTAGCTTTTCCTCCTTGTAGAATTTCCTCTAGCTGCCTCTGCACTGGGGCCGTGTCCAGACTCAGGGGGTTTTTCGGGAAAAGTAGCCTTTTCCTGAAAAAACTTCCCCTGCGTCCAGACTCAAGCTGCGTTCTTTCAAAATTATTTCGAAAGAACGCGGCTTTTCTTTCGATGACGGTAAACCTCATTTCACGAGGAAGAACGCCTTCTTTCGAAAGCTCCTCTTTCGAAAGAAGGCGTTCTTCAATGTAAAGAGGCCGTCTTCGAAAGAGAGCATCCAGACTCACTGGGTGCTCTCTTTCGAAAAAGCGGATTTCTCTTTCGAAAGATCCGCTTGCAGTCTAGACGCGATCTTTCGAAAGAGGCTCTTTCGAAAGATGCTTTCGAAAGAGCCTCTTTCGAAAGAAGCCTGCAGTCTAGACATAGCCTGGGTGTTGAAGCTAAAGCCTTTCTTCTACATGGTCCAGCCATGATCTGAAGCCATTACAAAATGGAGCACCCATCACTTTCTTTCTTATCTTGTGCCAATGATTTCAACCTTTACCGTTGAAAAAAATGGTGCTGTATTTTTATTTAAATTTATCGGGCTTTGACCTTATCTGTTATACCAGTATCTACCAATGTCCTCTTAAGGTGAATCTTTCCGTTGTCGAATGGGCTGATAAACGCCTCTCCACATCATTTAATCACGCACGTCAATTTCAGCCTCTGCCTTTGCTTCTCCACCCTCCCTGCATTTTAATATTTCAGGGCTCTCATTTCATACTGTATCTCTCGCTCTCTCAGGAAACAAACAAAACCTGATGTTTACACCTGTTCCTTTTGTTGCGTCTCTTTAGAGAGCACCAATACCAATCACTTTTACAAGGACAGAATTAGAAATGAAGTTGCAAGGAAGAGCAGTGCCCCATACAGATTCATTTTTTATTTAGCGAGGAATGCCTCGCAGCAAAATGTAACCATTCTTCCCGGCCGAATCCCTCATTTCCTTTATAAAAGCAAGTCAGACAGGCTGAAGGTTTTGTGAGATAGCCCCGCATTACCAACATGGGTTCTGTTATCATTGTATCCGATGTTGAGTGGTGAGGAGTTTTAGGAGAAGTTTTTTTTTTAATAGGTTTCTTGTGTTTGATCTGTAATGTCCTTCACACGCACACACACAAAATTATTTTCCCCGCCTTTTTTTTAAGGAAGAAAAATGAAGAATACGATGGGGATTAGAATGAGAAAGGATCTGAAATCATTTTGACTGAGAGGAAAGAAATATTTGTACATTATTCATCGGACTCGGGGTTATTCATCAAAAGTTTCATTTTTCAGCTAAAGTCTTTTCCTTATCTTAAAGCCACTGACATGAATATATATCACCAAGTTAAAAAGATTGAATTACACTTCTCCCGCTGCTGCAAAGATTCATGGACGCTCAAAGTCCTGTCTAGTCCCTAGGTGTACTGAACCAGTGAATTTTATGCTTTTCGGAGAACAGCCCTAACAGGGTTTGTCTCTTCATTGTGATATGGAGATGATTGAAAATGTGCTGCTGTACCACTTGATAAAAGACCTTTGCCAAAAAGAGAGAGCAGCTTTGTCATTTGAGAACATTACCCATGGGGCTTCAAAGACCTACTTGAGAGTGAAAATTCCAGCAGCCTGTTCCCCCCCCTCCCTAAAAAAAAAACCCAAACCATTCCCCAGAGCCTGTAACTGAGTGCTTTGCATGGGAGAAGAGAACCACACATTATAGATGCAGGCAGAAGGTTAGCGGTATAATGTCTTTGCTGTGTAAAAAGCAGCACAGTGTTTTGTTACCCCTGAGCACCTTAGGAATGTAGCTCCTGGTGTGGCATTTGCCTCCTTTTCGGTGCTTCCTGCCTGGAGAAATGCCTCTTCTTGCCAGGCCTGGATGGGGCCTGGGGTTATTTTTCTGATTCCTCCACTCAAGTTGATCTATCACTGTGTCTGAGCCACAAGGGTGTAATGCTACCAAGAGTGAGGAGTGTAGAACTGTATTGGGCCCAGGCACTAAGGTAAAAAAAACTCACCATAGAGAAGTCCTCCAGGAGTCTAGAGTGGCTAAGAAGAATCCAGCCAATCAGGGGCCAATAGGGATGATATAAGAAGCACTGCAGGACTAGAGGCAGCTTACTTGCAGCCTGGACCTGGAAGGGAGTAGGTCAGGGTGGACAGGCCAAACGAACAAACAAAAAAATGAATCAACCTGGGACAGCTCCCAGTGGAGAGCTGTTGAGAATGATGAGCTGAGGTAAAGCCTTGAACTAGGGGCAAGAAATTGTCTCCAGGAAGAGTCCTGGAGACAGTTTCTTGCCCCTAGCTCAAGGCTTTACCTGGGCCCTAGAGGCACCAATCAGGCCTGAGTGAGAAAAGGGAGACTAGCAGAAAGCATTGGATGGACCCCTGTTATACTTACACCCTGGAAGGGTTGTGAATTCACACAAGGCCGTGTGACTCGGACGGAGAGGTGAGTAGATGAAAGGCTGAAGATTGAAACCTGTGCAGGAACTCACACTTGACCAGTGCTTTTTTTGTGACGGTACTGCCCGGTACACAGTACCAGCACCTCCAGACGCAATACCAGCACCTCCAGTCAGAGCTCAACAACGTTTCCCCTGGAATACCGACACTTTGTTTCTTGCATGCTAGGTTCTTATAACGGGGTCAGCTCTCCCCTCCCATGAGCACTTTCTATTTGGCTGAGTGCAGTGCTTTTTTTGTTAAAAAAACAAAACAAAGTCCATTCACACAAACCCCAGCCATAGACTGAGCAACCCCAGGACAACAATTTAACGGAGGGCAGAGGGAGAGGAAGGTTTGGGGGAGCAGCACAGCAGGAGCTGAGGAAGGAAAGGGTTAACTAAGACGTAAGAAATCAACCAGTCCTCCACCATACCACATGAAACATGGGCCCCTGCTCTTCCTCACCCCAGCTCCTTCCGAGCCAGGTGGCGTGTGGAGACTCTGTCTGGCAGCTCGGCGAATGCTGGAAACCTGACGGTGTTGTGGCAGGTTCCTTTCATAGCTCCCCGATCTGGAGTCCTGCCTCTGTCTTGACTGGCTCACTGCAGCTAGAGCTGGGTGGCATCTCTGCCATGCCAGGGGCTGTTTTTCTGCAGGGCAGGGAACGGCCTGCGCACAGCAGTGCAAGGGCTCCCTTGGCAGAGAGGGAGCCTCTATCAGAGACGTCCTGAGCTGCTCGGATTCTCTCTCTGCTCCCAAGCTCGAAGGGCACAGCTGAACCAACGCCTGCTCTCTGGCTGTATGTGCTCTCCCACGGATCACCCGACCAGGGGACTCTACATTGGCTTCCGCAGGCATTTCCACTCCAGTCTGCCCCCTGGCTTAACTCCAGGCATGTTGCTGGCTGCGGGGCAGCTATTACAGTTGCAGTCACTTGTGTAGGATCCTCTAGGCTCAACGTAACATACCAAGAGGTGGTAAATGCCAATGGGTGTGTGTGGGGAGGGGGGACAGAAAGTAGGGCTACCTGGTCTCTCTGCTTCTTTGACCCTGATGGGTCACATGGGGGAGGAAGAAGCACGCTAGGATCACTGTAATCTCATGGTACAGCAGAGCCTTTAGCCCATCCGGCACTGCCACTGTTACGCCCACCCCAAAGCCGTGGTCGCTTACGTGTCTCGCTCCCTGTGGTGTCAGGATTAAATCCGTGGTCTTTTCCCGTTCTAGTAGTCTGTGATTCTCTGCATGCTGCCTGGATAAGTCTAGAAGAGCCCCCGATATCGCCTGTCTCCCCGAGAGCCGCTCAGGCCTGGCAGCAAAGGAGCTCAGAGCGCTGTGAATGGCTGCAGCACCAGCTACATGAGGCATGAGAAAACTTGGGGGGTTATGTGCAGGCCTCAGCCTTCCCGCCTCTGCCCGAAATGGCAAACCCCTGAGCCCGAGGCTGGTGTGACTGTGACGTTGCACCGAGGAATAGGGTTAGTGTTTGCGTCATGCATGCAAGCTCAGTGCAGCGATGGCGGCTTTCCTGTGTGCTAGGAGCTGTACACACAAAGAGTCAGAGAGCCCCACCAGCAGCAGGGCATGGCTAGCCCGTCCCCCTGCACGCATGTCACGGTGCAGCTAGCTGGTAGTGACAGACTCCCAAAATGCCAGCAGCACTTGAGAGACTCGGAAAGGGGGGAGCCGCTCTCCCCTAGAACAGAGCCATTATATTTGGATGATGGGCGCGTATTCCGATTCTCAGCTAGTATAAAGCGGCGTAAGGCCATTGACGTCCATGCTGTTGTGCTGAGGTATATGCAGTGCAGGCGTGAGTGGGTTGTGGCCATGAAGCAACCAAATGAAGGCCGGAGCATCCCGAATCCATAGGCTGCTGGCACCTACAACGACTTTTTAATTGGTCTTAAGCATCCGCACCTGTACGCTGGGTATCGGAGGCTGGTGAACGGGCTGCGTGCGTGGCCTTCCTTCATCTCAGTGGGCCACAAGATTGTCATCACCAAGTCGGTCTGCCGGGATAGGGGAGTGTTTCTCACTGCGCCTGCATAGCTAGAATGTGTGGTGTGTGCCGATTGACCAGGAACAGCATTTTGATTGGATGCAGAGGGAGCGTGCGGCTCATGCAGTGTGCAATCAGCCTTCACGTGGCTTGACATGCGTGGCCAGCTGTATCCCACCAGGATGCTGAGAACGGCAGGGATGCCAGAAAGTGCTAAGAAGCTCTGAGGATGCGGCTAGAGTTTGGTCAGTGCCTCGGAGCTATGTTACGCTGCGGGAGCTGGTGAGGCCGTGCACCAAGGGCATGTCCTGCGCTTCCCGGAGGCCCAGAACAGAGTCAGCCTGTGATTCCGTTGATGTTTCGTTGCGTTTTTTCCAAACAAGAGGGACTCACTGTCCTTCACGAAGCCTCCACAAGGGCTTTTCTCTCTGCCGTGCTACAGCAGGCGTTTGGGGCGCCCAGCGTTCATGCTGTGAGAAGGGGCAGGTTAGATGGGTCAGCACCGAGCCGTCGATCTGTGGAACATGGGGTTGTGCTGACAGCCACAGCCATGGGGTTGTCCTGACAGCCACGTTAGATGGGCAACGTTGAGGGTGGGGGAGCTTTGTGCTGAAGGGGGGCAGCCAGCCCTCAGCACTGCCTGGAGCATGCCAGGCCGTCTCCCCCAACTCTTCGTGATTTACAGGGCCTGGGACGCCAGCGGTCAAGATCCCCAGGTCCTCCAGAATCGCCAGGCCCTGCAGCAGTTACGCCCATCGGTGGACCTATTTATGGGAAAATAGAAAGTAAACCATCTGAACTGTGCCATGCCACGGCCACCTGGCACCAATCTGAAATGAGGACCACTTGAGGAAAGCAGGATAACCCCCCTCTCTCCCGCAGTTTGTTAGCTTCCTTCATGCCGGCAGCACTTTGTCACCGTCTGGCCCACCCGATTGGTTCCATTGCCAACGGTTGGAATGGGACTCTATTTTGGAGGGTGAGTTTGGAAATCTGAAAGGGGCCTTAAGCCAGCCGCCCTTTCCACGCTCACAAACGTAGCTGAGGAACTACCGGCCCAGGCTCATGTTCGACTGAGCCTGAAACATCGCCCAGTGTTTACTTTTGAAGGCCGAACCAGGAAGCTGTGCTTTCAAATCCAGGCCTGAGCTCTCTGCGTGAGGGAGGGGGAAATCCACAGAGCTATGCCAAGTCAGATGTCCAGACAATCTTCTTCCACTGTCCTGCCCACATCAACTTGGGTAGCAATATTTTTCTGCCCCCTTTTCTTCTGCTAGCTGGGGTTGGATCACCGGAGCAGTCTTTCCTAGGCTTGCCAGTCCAACGTTCACTCCGTCCCCTCTCAGTCATCCCATAACCTGTCTGCTGTTTTCTTGCGCAGCCTCTTGTTCTCCATGCACCGATGAACGTCTCCAAGGCCTTCCTAACAGGATTCCTTTGCTCCATCCTTGTATGGGCCCCTAACCCCACAGCCTCCTCTCCTGCAGCTGCTCTCTGGTACCACAGACCTTTGTCTCACTTCTGATTAAATCGTTCTGCAGGTGGTCCGGCAGCCCCTCCCTGCTCCCTGCCCTCAAACGTCTCCTCAGACATCCCCTACCAATGGCTTCTCATCTTCTCAAGAGCCTCCCTAGTTCCTGCGCCTCGCCAAAGAGCCGTCTTCCCCTGTCCCTTAAAGCATCTGAGCAGCCACCAATTCCACGTGCCTTGCAGCAGACACCCACTAGCTCCACAGCCTTGCTTGCCGTTGCCATTTCTATTTGCTACCAACCATCCCTTCAGTGCGGAAACCTTTCTTCCAGCACCAGCTCCTGCTGTTGATCGCCATCTGTTCTGGTGCCCTGTGAGTCACCCGCCTAATTTCAGTCTTTTCTTTACTCAGGTCAAGGCCGCCGTTAGTAACAGGTTGGTAGTAATATTCTGCCGGCTGGCTCTTTCCCACGTTCACCTCAGTGTGTTATGGCGCTATTATATTATTATTATTATTATTATTATTATTTTTGCACCTTCTGTCTAATGGCATCACAGTTGTTAATGGATTTCATCTTACAACAGGCAAGTATTATTATCCCTGCTTTCTCAATGGACCAAGTGGCCAGTGAAGAACTGCGCCATTCATTATAGGACCCGCCATTTGAGCGCCTCACAAATGTTAATGCATTTATCCCAGGCAGTGGGCCAGTGTTAGCACTCCCTTCTACAGATGGAGGAGCAGAACAGCTCAGTAAATAAAAATGAGGAGCTCTTTCATCCTGAGACATTAATACATGGAGATATATCATCTCATAGAGTCAGAAGGGACCTTGGGAAGTCATCAAGTCCAGTCCCCCATCCTTACAGCAGGAGTGAGTATCATCCCTGATAGATTTACCTCAGATCCCTAAATGGCTCCCTCAAGGATTGAGCTCACAACCCTGAATTTAACCAATCAGTGCTCAAACCACTGAGCTATCCCTCCACACACAGTTAAAAACCCAGAGAAGTGTAGGACTGGAAGGGACCTCAAGAGGTCATCTAGTTCTGTCCTCTGCCCTCTGCATGGGGTCTGTCTAACCTACTCTTGCATATCTCCAGGGATGGAGAGTGCACAATCCCCCTAGGCAATTTAGTCCAGTGTTTCACCACCCTGACAGTTCGGAAGTGTTTCCTAATGACCCACCTCACCTGCCCTTGCTGCAATTTAAGCCCATTGCTTCTTGTTCTGTCCTCAGAAGTTAGGGAAAACATTTTTTTCGCCCTTCTTCTGGTCACAACCTTTTATGAACTTCTGCTTGGGGGGAGGGGTGCATGTAACTTCGTAGGTCATTGGTAGCAACAGCTGGTGGCAAAAGTCACCTCTTGAGTTACAACAGTGGTGGGGCCAGATTGCCATTGAATCAGAAGCGCCTTTGAGTTCAGTGGCTCTGAAAAGCCGTGGCCGTGACCTCTGGAGTGTCAAAGCAGCTCATCCCTAGTCCTTTAGCAGCTGCCCTGATTTTACGAGTTGACTCATTTTCCCGTCCCCTCTGAATGCAGAGCCTCTCTGTGCACACGAGCAGAGCGGTCTTGTTTAATGGGAAGCGCTGCAGCGGGAATTCTCCTATTTCTCCTTTTCCCTCTGGTGCATTCTCAGTGCTCCTTTAAAGAGCCTGGCCTTTTTTTTCCCAAGCTGATCCCAACCTCGCACTGTTTGGCACGAGGGAGGCTGTAACCTCCAAACCATTACACAAGAGCCTTTTCTGTGGCTCAGCAGATAAAGGAACTGGCTTGTGATTCAGGAGACTGTAATTTTTATTCCCAGCTTGGCCACTCACCTACTGGTGATCATGGCCAAGTTACTGCCTCTTCATTCCTCAGTCTCCCCATCTGTAAAATGGGGCTAATGATGCTAACCTCTTTGGTAAAGCGCTTTGAAACCTCCTAAGGAAAAGTGCTATGGATGTCTAGACTCCAGCTCACTTACTTAAAATGCAGCGTTGTTCAACTAGTATTAATTAGATGGTACTTTCACACAGCACCGCATGCAATTAAATAACACCGTGGCGCCTCTTAATAAGGACAAAAATATTGACTTCGCTTGCGACTGGAGCTAATCTCTGGGTGTTAAACACATGTTAAAATTAAAGAAGAGATCGAAACGATCTATGGAGCTAGGTATTATCGACCACAATTTCATCCCATTATCCTGGTCGTTTTTTGGCCTGTGAAGCTTTGTTGTTTTCCTTTGTGTGCTTCTCTCTTTCTTTTATATTTCATCTATTCACTGGGAATGCAATGGGGAGGGGAGAACACCCTGGTACAGAGAAAGGCCACATTGCTGAGTAAAAATGTTACCTGTTGCATGTGGCTTTTCGGGGAAGCATCTCCTAACACTACTCAGTGTTAGCAGCAGAGATAGTTGCAAGGGAAATGCCAGAGGACCCAGCTTTTTAAAAAGCGATGAGACTGGGTGTTGGAAGGAGAAGCAGAGAATGATGCTGACAATTTACCCAGGCTTCATTTCGCATCTTCCATATAATAGTACGCCCAGTGGCTTGGGAAGGGTTATGAAGGACCCGGCCCTTCGGAGCTATTCTAAAAGCTACATGGAGAGAGCCGTGATATCATCATGGGCACATCTGGACTGAGTGAATAATGGGTTGTTTCTGTTAAAATCAAGAACAAATATTCCAGTTTAATTAGGACCCATCCCTTCCCCCTCACAAAAAATTTTTTTTTTGTCAAAATGAAAAAAAAAATGGGTCAAGACAACTGCAGTTCGCAGAGGAGACACACAGCATGAGGCCTAACACCCTGAGGAGACGTTGAAAATCCAACCAGATTTAAGGACTGAGCACATGGAGCCTTTGAGCCCAGGAAGCCAGGCTGTGAATGGCCAGCGTGTTAACTTGGTGCACATAAAGTTGCAGTCCAGACCTTGCTACCGTGCATGGACAATACAGCTAAGCTGCTCATTCTAACCCGCAACTGCAAGTCTCAGAGCCTGGCTCTACCCACCAGGCTTGTCGCTTGGGTTCTTAACCGGCTCCCTCCAGCTTACGACTCCACAGCTGTTCTGAGCACTGCAGCGTGCCTGCCAAACTTATGGGGGGGGGCAGCAAATGCAGGGTAGGGCCCTGCGATGTTTAACGGTGCTCTCTGACGTGCCCCCATTTCAAACGGCGGGACGTCAAAGTGCTCGCTGGGACATTTAGGGCACGTCTAGATGATGGGTTTTTTTCGACAGGAGATATGCAAATTCAGCGCTAATTTGCATATCTTCTTCCCATTGCATTTTCGAAAGCAGATCTTTTGAACGTGAAAGTAATCTGGCTGCAGTTTTTGGGGGAAAAATATCCTTTTTTTTTGGAAAAAACGCTTTTCCTAAAAAAAAGGTTTATGTGGTTTTTTTGAAAAAGTTTTTTTTCCCCAAACCTCCCCCCCGTATCCTGAGTACTTTCACTTTCGAAAGACCTGTTTTCGAAAATGCGATGGGCAGAAGATATGCAAATTAGCCCGGTGGTTTCCCAGACATTTTTCTAAAAGCCTCATAGACTCTGGCAAGTCGAGTCGGTTTCCTGTCAACATATTTGTGTTGTATGGCATGACGGTTCTAGCATCCGGGGTGTGTCGGGTGCACAGCAGCTTGAATGCCTGGGCTGGCCGGTTTGGTTTCAGAACTCAAGCTCCAGTGGCAGAAATGACAAATCTCCCATTGTACTGCTGTTAACCCTGGCCTGGGAGATACAGGAACCCCCAGGGGTGTGTCAGGCACACCTATGCCGTCACTACCGTAAATCCTCCAGCTGAGTTGGAATGCGCATGGAAATGTGTTTGCTGATCCATGGTGATAAAAGCAGATGGGTTTTCATTGGCCGGAGCAGAACAAAAGCGACCCCTCGTCTTTGAATTACCCTGCAACGTTCAATACCCTGTACCCTGTTGGGTCAGACCATTCATACGAGGAGAAGCTACTTAGGGTTACAGAGTAAGCGTTGGCAGGCATCACCGTTACTGCGTCGTTGCATCCCAGCGGAAAGCGGGTCCCATTGCACTAGGCATTTTACACACACAGTGAGACCAGTGCCTGTGCCAATGAGCTTAGAGCATGGCTGGGGGACCTACGGCCCCGGGGCCACATTCGGCCCCTGGCTAGCTTGGATCTGGCCCCTGAGGGTTGGGGCTCCTCCACCAGCATCAGGGAGCCAGGCTGGCATTCTAGCCCTATGACTCCCCTCCTGCCCAGACCCTGCACCCCCACTCCACTCCTGCACCTTATGTCCCCCTCTCACATCCCCGCTCCTCTCCTGCACCCTCCCAGACTCACCGCCCCCGGCCCACTTCTGCACCCTTCCTCCCATCCAGACCCCACAGCACAAGGCCACTTCCTGGCAGCCCTCTCCCACACACTGAACCCCTCATAATGGGCCTCTTATGCTCTGGGCTGGGGCCAAAAATATCGACTTGTCTGGGCCCCGCTAGGCTCTGGTGTGTGAGGAGAATGTGGGGAGTGTCTTTCTCCTCAGTCGGCTTATTTTTCGTCACACTTGCATGTGGCCTCGACTGCTTTTTCTGTGGGTCAGTAGCCGCCAACTCCTCAAAAGCTCCTCCCCCCCCCCGGCATAGAGGCTAAACAGACATGCCAGTTAGTGACGTCTCTTGGCACCGAGATGGAGTGATTGACCTGAACTCACATAGGCAATCTGTAGTCAAGAAGGAAAATGAACCCCAAGTCTCCCGAGTCCCTGTGGGTTTTCCTAAGACAGAGGAAGCTGTTCTGGAAGGAGACAGGGTTGGATGTCTAGCTCTGGCTGGAGCAGGCATTAGCGAAGGCTGCATAACTCACGTGGAGTGAAATAATGAGCGAGTTATGTGGCTCGTCCCAAACGCCTGCCAATAAAACCTTTATGCCACACCATCATGCGTTCTGCTGATGCCACATTTTAGAGCCCAGTTACTTCCAATCATTTTTTCAGAAACATTTTATTATGACCATTTCTCACGCTGCCATTAAAAGCTGAAGCACTATACGCAGGCCTCGGAGGGCAGAATTATTGGAATAATTTTAAACTCCTCTTAAAATAGAGCTCCACGAGCTATTCCTTTACATCAGGGTAACCTGATGGCTCACCTCTCCCTAGCGCCAGAAACAAATACCAGTTATTACTTTTATAACAGGGCCTAGAAGGCCCATTCAGGGATGAGAACCCTGTTTCAGTAAGTGTCATACATACATATAAGAAGGAGTGACACAAATGAGACAAGGTAAGCGGCGAAGGATAGTAACAAACAGGAGAAGACAAAGCAACAGTGATATGCCGGATGTTGACTAATCAAACCTCACCATCTCTAGGCGTTCCTTGACCTCTTTACGACACACGACAGGGATGCAATAGTCCATGCTTTTCCTTGTGGTGGAGGATGCTGAGACCGTGAATTAGCAAAGCATCTGTTTCCAGTCCAGGTGGGTCTAATCCTGGTGAGAGGTTTGGCTTCAAGATCTTAGATCAGGATTAATTTGATGAGGGAAAGGATACAAATTTGGAAGTTAAAGAAAGACTCAACAACAGGGAGCATATAGGGCCATTAAATCTTCACCAAAGGTACCTGGACTGGTGTCTGGATTATGTATTTGTTCGAGACAAAAGTTGATCAGAAGTTTTCCATTCAAAACAACAAAAAGCAAAGTTTCCACAAAGCTAAAAGCTTTGGTGGGAAAATTCCAAGTTTGTTGGACATTTTCGTTTTCCATCACAAAGTGAAATGTCAAACCTGAAACAGTTTCAACATAGGGATGCTTTGATGACTCTTTCCCCCTCAAAACAGGACTGGAAAAAAGTTGCAACATTATCAAGATGTTTTATTTTGGACATTAGGAACAAACAGATTCATTTTTAATTTGAAACAACTTGTTTTAGGAAAGTAAGCTAATGAGACTACAAAAAAGTTAAAAATGGTCAAAAAATAGGTTTCAATTGACTTGGGGCACGGGGTGAGGAGAGAATTCTTCTGTTTATGAAGTTTGATCAACATTTCAATGCTTCCCTTCAGGAAAAAATATTCAAATGCTTGTAAATCGGCACAGGAAAGGGAAACGGCTTTATTATTGAGCCCAAGGAAATTCATTTCATCGGCGAAATTCAGGTGGAGTTTAGTTCACGCTGCTATGAGTGTATTTCACATCCTGCTTGCTGAGGGTTTCATCTTCCAGACAACATGTAAAACTCCAATTTTGACCAATGCCTGTGAACGTTAACACCTGATGACCTTCTGAGGTCTCTTCCAGCTCTATGGTTCTATGATTCTATGATGGCATTATTCCTGGTAGCCCAGCACGGTTCCTGCTTGGATAATTAGAGGCATTTGAACTGTCCAGTTCAAATTACGGCAAGATGCTGAGGTGGAGTGACTTGGTTTAGTGTTGGCCAGATGAAGATGTGCTGTGGTAGCCACTGAGGTGGGTAATGTACCAGTCAAGCGTGCTGGGTGTGGCAGTTTCTGATTCTCAGTTTACCCTGCATGGTGCATGGTCAGTTTACCCTGCATGGCTTTATTGGTGCTCCTTAATTGGGTAACCCGGTTTTTAAAAGGCGACTAAGAAGCAAATGACATGGCTATGTTATGATTTACCTGCTGAGACCGACGGCCTTTCACTCGAGGAAACGTGCGACTCGCCAATGTTTTTGTGACTCTCTGATAGCCACGCCTGGCATAGTCATGAACCACACAATCCCAGAAAGCAAAAACTCGCTTCTCATTTGAGAAACTAACTGAATCACGTAGGGATTATTCTGCTTTTTACCATGCTGCCGCGGCAATATTCTGCCCGGAGACAGTTCCCCCGCAGTGTCACTTGGTGATGCTAATCGTCACTTTACCCTACATTGCTTTGTAGCGTTACTGTTCTAAGCTACACAGCTGCCTTAATCTCCCCTAGAACTGGTTACAGTTCAGCCGCGGGTGACGCTCCTCCTCTGTTTTCAGTTTGTGACACATTTGGGGATTACTACAGAGGACCAGCTAAAGACACTGCTAAAGCTTTACTTTGGGCTAATCACCTTCATTCTGATCCAGTCCAAGGGCTGGATTGTGGCAGGAGGCCCACCCCGGAAAATCAGGAATTGTGGCACTCTGGCCCAGAAGACTCTGTGATTCAGAGACACTCTGCCAAGTGACAACATCTCTACGGCTTCTTCCTTATGGTTGGGTAACATAATATAAGAACTAGGGGTCACCAAATGAAATTAATAGGCAGCAGGTTTAAAACAAACAAAAGGACGTTCTTCTTCACACAACACACAGTCAACCTGTGGAACTCCTTGCTAGAGGATGTTGTGAAGACCAGGAGTTTTAACAGGGTTCAAAAAAGAACTAGATAAATTTATGGGAGGTTAGGTCCATCAATTGCTGCTAGCCAGGATGGGTGGGAATTTCCCCTTTATTTGGCACTGGTGAGGCCACATCTGGAGTTTTCATCCAATTTTGGGCTCCCTGTTACAGAAAGGATGTGGATGCTTTGGAGAGGGTCCAGCAGAGGGCAACGAAAATGATGAGGGAACTGGAGCACATGGCCTAGAAGGCGAGGCTGAGGGATTTGGGTTTATTCTACAGAAGAGAAGAGTGATGGGGGATTTGACAGCAGCCCTTAACTTCCTGAAGGGGGGTTCCAGAGAGGATGGAGCGAGTCTGTTCTCAGTGGTGATAGATGGCAGAACAAGGCGCAATGCTCTCAAGTTACAGTGGGGGAGGTCTATGTTGGACAGCAGAAAAAAAACTGTTTCCCTAGGAGGGTGGTGAAGCACTGGGATGGGTTACCTAGGGAGGGGGTGGAATCTCCATCCCTAGAGGTTTTGAAGTCTCGGCTTGACAAAGCCCTGGCTGGGATGATTTAGTTGGGGTTGGTCTTGTTTTGGGCAGGGGGCTGGACTCGATGACTCCTGAGGTCTCTTCCAGCCTTAGGATTCTCCAAATTGTGTCCCTAGCCTCTGTTTGTCAGAGGGTGGAAATGGACGACAGGCGAGGGATCACTTGATGATTCCCTGTTCTGTTCACTCCCTCTTGGACACCTGGCATTGGCCACTGTCGGCAGACAGGATACTGGACCAGACGGACCTTTGGTCTGACCCATTCTGGCTGTTCTTATGTTCGTAAAGGGGCAGGGGTTTTGAGATTGGTTTTTTTAAACAAACAGCTGATCCATTAACAACCCACCCCACAGCAGAAACTAGGGGAAAGGATTTGTGAGGATAAAAGAAAAGCCCTGCTCTGAAATGGAAGTGAGCCCTGCAAAGTGGGGCGTTAGCCGTCCTTTTTTGGTACGTGAAACTTTAAAGTTCTTTTGAAGCAAGCGATGCACAATTTTTCTTTTCTCCCTCTCTCCGAAGGACAATTTCTTCTGGCAGGGAGCAAAGCTTTTATTCGGTTTTTAAACTTTAATGGTGGTTAAAAAGTAATAATGCGTCATTATGGCGTGGATTGTAGCAATTAAATATTTAGAGGAGTCGCATGCGATCCTGGAACAGAGGCAGGAGCTGGTGAAAGACGGTGCCTGTCAGGAAAATGGAACATTTTCTTTAGGAACCAGATGAAACATATGAGCTTCCTCCCTCTCGCCCGCCTATCACTATCTGGGTACTTATCTGGCCTTCCTCAATGGAGTGTGGTAGCATTTCCTCTGCCAGAAAATACAGGGTTTACTGTGAGCCTTGTAGTCTGCTCTGGTAGGAAACAGAGCTGTGGTAGCATGCACCAGGAGACACAGTTCCTCTAACATGGCGGTTTTCAAAGTCTGTGTCGCGAGCCTGTACTGGGTTGTGGAACGTAAGACACTAGGTCACCTTGTTCAGACTCCCAGGGTCCCTGGTGGCTGTGGTCTGCAGGGCTGACCAGGCCATTAAAAGTCCCCTCAGTGGTGCTGCCTGGCTAAGGCTGGGTGGTGACCCGCTCTTTGAGAACCGCTGGGCTAGTCCCAGTGTGTTCGGACACCGCGCTGCACCCTGGGAGTGACTAGCAGCACATCCAGCTCCAGGGCCATGGGGCTCTGCACACTTCCCCGGCCCCAGGCACCTGCTCCGCACTTCTATTGGACAGGAACTGGCCAATGGGAGCTGCAGCGGGGGTGCCTGTGGGAGAGAGTCACATGGAGCTTCTTGCGCACCTCCACCTGGGAGTCAGACCTGCTGCCAGTTGCTTCTGGGTGCAGAGTGGTCTGCGATGCTAGGAGAAGTAGGAAGCGCCTCAGCCTGGAGCCCCCCAAGTCCAGAGCCCCCCTCCTACACCCATAGCTTCTCATCCCTGACCGCACCCCAGAGCTTGAACCCCCCCCAGGCAGAGCTCTGACCACTCCTGCACCTCAACCCCATGCCTAGTCCAGAGTCCCCTCCCACACTCTGAGCCCCTCATTCCCAGCCCCATCCCACAGCCCTCACCCCTGCACCCCCATCTCTCTACTCCCACCTCCTCGCTGCTTCCACCCCTTAAGCCCTGCATCCCCAGCTCCGTTGGGTCACAGGTGTCCACAATTTTCTTCAACTGGGTCACCAGAAAAAAAAAAAAAGCTTGAAAACGGCTGCTCTGAAGCCAAGCATTGGTGAAGTTCTGGCAATGTACATCCGCTCTCCGATCTAGCTTAAGATCAATGGTGTGATTTGTACGGAAGCAGCAGCCCATCAGGTCCAATGGTCTGGTCTCCTTTCTTGGGTAGTGACCCCTCCTGGAGGGTGATTAGACACCCTGGAGCCCCTAAGGGCACGGTGGGAAAAATCTCCCTAAACCAACTGACCATTGATCCTTATGCCCTACAGTGCAACGATCAATGGCCCTTTTAAGTCTGTCCTAACTGATGTAACTGCGAAAACCAGCAGATTTTCAAGTGCGAAGAGGAAAAGGAAGTGATGTCCATGTGAGAATCTGGACAGCCAATGTCTGATTTAGGAAGTGGCATTGGGGCTGGGACCATTGTGATTTTCAAAGGGGCTAGACACATCAGTCACCCAACTCCCATTGAAAAAATGGGAGGAGTTTACATTTCTTCACTCATCATTCCAGGCTCCATGTGCAGCAGACTTTGGCCAAGCTTGGGGTCGATATGTATTTGTATTTCCACAGTGCCTACAGGCCCCATTCATGGAGCAGGTCCCACTGTTCTAGGTACCATGCAAACATAGAACGGAGACTATCCCTGTCCTAGAAGGATTCCTGGCTTGGGTCTCTTTTGCAAGAATCTCCCTGTATAGCAGTGTTTCTTAAACTTTTTAGGACCAAAGAACACCAAACAATATTTTTTGTTATGAGAAACACCAAAGATTTTTTGTTGAGGAAAAAAAAGGCCAGGGAAAATGTATTGAACAAAAAAAAAAAGTTGCCTGCCCCTTTAAGGGCAGCCATTTTGAACTCTGTTGTTCTCCGTGGCACACCTCCGACTGCCACGGAACACAGTATAAGAAACACTGCTGTATAGGGTGCTTTGGAAGTCTTCACCTGATTTTTTAAAATTATTTAAATAAGAGCTTTGATTTTGCAGATGCTGATGAAGAACATGGAGAGTGTGGGAAGGAAATCTGTAGCTTGCTACTTTGTTAGGCTGCATGGAAGCATCTATGGAATATCTGGCCACATACTCCATTTGTGAACTATGTTGTGTTGGATTAGCGAGCTCCATATACACGGTCCTGATTTAGCAGGTAGGGCTGTCAGAAAGAAAGGCAATGACTCAAGCATGTTTTGACTCTCCATCCATTCCTCTGTCACACTGGTGCAGTGAGTGACCACCTCAAAAAGAGCAAAATAAATGGGCAAAATAAATGCAGACTAAAAAAGAAAGAAGCATTAAAAATTGAGACTAAGCCAACATTTTGAAAACGTTTGTGATACAAAATTTTGACCATCAAAATATGTTGGGTCAATCAAAACACTGATAAGCCCGAAACATTTTCTTTCAATTTCAACCTGCCTTATATTTAAGATGAAGCCTTAAGAGGAAAAGCTACTTTTCAAATGGAAAATGAGTCATTTGCTTTTCTATGCCGAAGTTAGCAACATGGGAGGCCTTTCCGATGCAATTTTCTCCAACTGATAAAATGTTTGCAAAAAAGAAAAACAGTGTTGATTTAGTTGACTTGACTATTTCCAGCAAAAAAAAAAAAAAAGTTTCAGTACTAATTTTTCAAACTGCAGAAAAGGGGATTTTAAGAGGTGATCCCTTCTGTATTGCGTAATAAGAATGCTCCTTCCAATTCCAGGGCCAGGTTACAAACAGCCTGTCTTCAGTGGCACTGCCCATGACACAGAACAAGCAAAAGCGAAGCATGAGAGGGCGTGCGGGGTTACATTTACTCCTCCAAAATTACAGCTTGGCTTCTACTGAGCATGCTCAAGAACACTGCTAAGGCCTTGCATGGGGAAACGTCTCAGAGGGTTTGCTGCATTAGTCTGAATCTGCAAAAACAACCCACGAAAGCGTATGCCCTAAGAAATCTGTTAATCTGTGAGGCTGCCTCGTTTTTACTGCCGAAGCTGACTGCTCTCGCACTGCCCCTCCCCTCTCCACTATCCGCAAGCATGGGTCATCTTTGGAAGTCCATTCTCCATTTTCATGCCATTCTCTCCCCACTTCTAAAAAGATGGTCTCTGCTGACTGAAGACATGAGAGTGTGTTTTGCTCTTAAAAAGTCAGCTTTGACTTGTTTTGTAGGGTGTGCTTTTAGTGTTCCTTTTACATTCGCGGCCTTTCATGTGGAACGCCGGAAAGTGCACCACAACACAAAACCAACTTTATAACCTCAAAACCAAAGCTCTTCCTTGATCATCACAAAGCAGGATTTTTTTTTTGCCTCTTTTTTATCATGCTAACCAGCTCCCTAGTTTCTCTTCCTGCTCATTTTACAGTGTGCTGTCTGCAATAAATGAGAGCGACTCACTCATTAATGTTTGAGCAACCAAATGTCTTTCTGGGTAAGCCCAGGGACATTTTAGGAACCTGCCCAATACAGGCAAAAGACAAAACTGGGAATTTAAATTCAGAACACCGCTGGGCACTAAAAGAATGGATTTAACAGAGATGGGGGTTTTGTGGCTACGATGGACCGGGCTGGGTCTGGATAACGCTGAGGGCGTCCACTCAGGGCGAATTGCTCAAATCTGGGGCTCTCTCTAGCCCCCAGACTGAAGGCCTTTCCAAACAGGCCCCAAACCAGTCCCACAGAGCACTTCAGCAGCCTGCCTGAAGCCTCACGAGCAAAACCTCTTCGACACCCCAGCAATATCCGTGCCCAAGATGGCCCTGGGCCTCATACACTGGTGGGGAAGTCTTAGAACCCAATCCCACCTACCCCGAACAAGTTCTGTCCGGTTCCAAGAAACCAGCCACAGATCCCCGGTCAATTTACCCTCTGGACCTTACCCACAAATCACGCTGAGCCAATCCTTTAGCATCTAACATCTAAGGGTACGTCTAAACTACATGGTTCCGTCGACGGAGCCACGTAGATTTGTTGTTTTGGCAAAGTCAAATGAAGCCGCGATTTAAATGATCACGGCTTCATTTAAATTTACATGGCTGCCGCGCTGAGCCGACAAACAGCTGATCAGCTGTTTGTCCGCTCAGCGCGCTAGTCTGGACGCTCCCCTGCCGACATCAAAGCCCTTTGTTGGCAGCCCCGGTAAACCTCATCCCACGAGGAATAACGGGGCTGCCGACAAAGGGCTTTGATGTCGACAGGGGAGCATCCAGACTAGCGCGCTGAGCGGACAAACAGCTGATCAGCTGTTTGTCGGCTCAGCGCGGCAGCCATGTAAATTTAATTGAAGCCGCGATCATTTAAATCGCGGCTTCATTTGACTTTGCCTATGTGTCTAATCTACATGCCTCTGATGACAGAGGCATGTAGTCTAGACACAGCCTAAAGGTTTATTACTACAGTAAAGAAAAGCATGAGAGTAAGGTTGTTAAAGGATAGTACATTACATGCATCGAATCTCCCAGTTCTCGATGCAGGCTCTAGCAGAGATGTTACAGCTGCTGGCTTAACAGTCCTTGTTGCGCATCCTAGGATCAGGATGGGTTCACAGTTCTTTCCAGCTCTTCAATCCCTGCATTGCTGCCTCTGGGATGAAGTGCTGAGCTGAGTACCAAGATGGAGTTGGCCACATGGCCTCTTTATACATCCTTCCTGGTCTTTTCTTGGTTGCAGCAGGTCACCTGGCCAGCGGCCTATCCCTGTGTTCCTTCCTGGCAGCCCTTAGGTGTCAGTCCTCATTCTTTAGGTGTGTCCTTGGCCCACTGAGTGCCATTGTCCCACAGGGCCTCGCTAATTAGCATCTCCATAGGCCAGGCTCTGCCCAATGCTCAACCACATGCAGAGAAATATTCAGTATCCACACAGATTACAGATTCCTAACTACACACACAGACATTCTACAAGCACATGACTAGCGTACACAGGATTAGCAGACAGCGAGCTTCTCTTTGACACCTCACATGGCCCCCCTTTGTGCCACTTCTGGGGCCAACACCCCCCCCCATGGGTGCAGCAGTGATCTGGCTGCTCCCCTCAAAATCCAGTAACGTGACAGTGGCCCTTCACAATAATTTGTAACACACACCGCTGCTTATAGACTTGTATTGTGGTACGACTTGCAGAGTTGTTAATTGTCCACTTCATTTTCAATGGTGACCCACAAGGTGTTAACCCTTTATGCTCAACAATTTTTCCCCATCCCTCTTGTACATACCTTGCATGCTCTGGTTGCCTCCTTGAGGACTTGAAGGAAGAACTCTGCGAAGCTTGAAGTGTCCACCCAGAGCCTTCCTTACCCATAGGCAAAATATGCAGGTGCGTAGGGCACCCGAAAATTTGGGGCACCGCTGGGTCCTAATGTCCGCCTCTCTGCCTCTCCCTCTCCCTGTTCTGTGCTTTCACTTCCTCCGGAGGGGGATTTAATTACAGTGACAAAGCCTGACAGGTTTGTTAGCAGAACATTGAACGTGGGAAAGAATCATTTACGTGGTAATGAAGCCACTTAACAGGCATTTGCCAACTCCAGGTCTATCCTGTCCGTTTCTGAACTTGCTGCATTAGTCAACTAGACTTGAGTTTAAAATTTGCTTTAAAACTATTTCCTCAGTGTGTTGCTGAAGATTATAAAAATCACATCTCTAAAAAAAAAATCATTCTTCTCCCTCCCACATCCAGGCTGCCGCTGGAAATCGGAGCACCAGTTTAATTTACTGCATGGTACCCCAGAAATTCTAGGGGTGTCCCTGTGTCCAGTAGCAGACATTGACCCTATAACAGTTATAACCTCACCCATATGACCAACAGAACACCACTGGCCATCACCTACCGTCCCCAGCTAAAACCTCTCCAACGCATCATTAGTGATCTACAACCCATCCTGGACAATGATCCCTCGCTTTCACAGGCCTTGGGAGGTAGGCCGGTCCTTGCCCACAGACAACCTGCCAACCTGAAGCATATTCTCACCAGCAACTACATACCGCACCATAATAACTCGAACTCAGGAACCAATCCTTGCAACAAACCTCGGTGCCAACTCTGCCCACATATATACACCAGCAACACCATCACAGGACCTAACCAGATCAGCCATACTGTCACTGGTACATTCTCCTGCACATCCACCAATGTAATATATGCCATCATGTGCCAACAATGCTCCACTGCTATATACATCGGCCAAACAGGACAGTCCCTACGTAAAAGAATCAATGGACACAAATCTGATATTAGGAATGGCAACATACAAAAACCTGTAGGGGAACACTTCAATCTTCCTGGACACACAATTGCAGATCTAAAAGTAGCCATCCTGCAGCAAAAAAACTTCAGGACCAGACTTCAAAGAGAAACTGCTGAGCTACAGTTCATCTTTAAGTTTGACACAATCAACTCTGGATTAAACAAAGACTGTGAATGGCTTGCTAACTACAAAAGCAGTTTCTCCTCTCTTGGAATTCACACCTCCAGATCAGCTGCTAGAAGTGGGCCTCATCCTCCTTGATTGGATCCACCTCGTCATCTCCAGCCTGATCCTGGCCTGCATATTTATTCCTGCCTCTGGAAATTTCCACTACATGCATCTGACGAAGTGGGTCTTTGCCCACGAAAGCTTATGCTCCTACACTTCAGTTAGTCTATAAGGTGCCACAGGACTCCTCGTCGCTCTCACCCATATGGTGTCTCTCATACCGTGGGGCCGACACTGGTCCATTTCAGATGAGCTGGGGGAGGACTAAACAAAAACCACCCACCAAACACTACAGAGCTCTAACTGGTATTTTCTAAAAGCAGTTGTCGTAGGGGTCACACGGACACAGCCCTATGCCTTGTCAGCACTAGGATCCTTTGGCAAGTCTGTCCCAAAGACCAGCCACATCGTATGGCACTGGCATGTTTTAGCTACCGTGCCTTCAACTTGCTTTGGTGAAATGATATTTTATGCCAGGCAATGCAGGATCTTGACTACACAAGTATTCCCACCATGGCTGCTGCCCATGCGCTAAAAATAGTTCTTCCTAACATAGGCACAGCCAGAAGGATTCGTCCAACTTGGGTGGAAATCTGCTGATTTCAATGCAATTAAAGGCCATCCCTTGCACTTACATTGAAGCATCTGATATTCAACCATGATTGGTCAGTATGCTCAGCATCTCAGCAGACTGGAACGTAATCTACTTCAGATATTGCATATTTGGGCATAGGGCTCCATATGGAGCACAAAATGGTTCCAGAGACAGGGATATAAACTTAAGATAGCTCTTAAACCCTAAGCCCACAAATTCCTACAGCCCTTGAACTCGGAAGTGGTCAGGAGTCACCATGTAGGTTCCGCACCAGATCCACTGGCTAGCATGCTTTGCCTTCACCAAAGTTGTATTGACGAATGCAGAGATGAAATCATGAACTTGGGACATGCTGCTGGGCTTTTTATTTTATAACCACAGGCAAACAGAAGCACAAGGAAAAGAAAAAAAATAACGTAAGCAGTGGTAGGATGAGGAAACCTGAGACAGCCTGATGGAGCATTCGCACTGTCCTAATAAATGGCTATTCGCTTGGGCTGTGTCTACATTGGCATCCCTTTCCGGAAAAGGGATGCTAATGAGACACTTCGGAATTGCAAATCCGCGGGGGATTTAAATATCCCCCGCGGCATTTGCATTTACATGGCTGCCGCTCTTTTCCGGCTTGGGGAATAAGCCGGAAAAAAGCAGCAGCCATGTAAATGCAAATGCCGCAGGGGATATTTAAATCCCCCATTGATTTGCAATTCCGACTCGTCTCATTAGCATTCCTTTTCCGGAAAGGGATGCCAATGAAGACACAGCCTTAGGGTATGTCTACACTTGCACCCTCTTTTGAGAGAGGGATGCAAATGAAGACATTCGAAATTGCAAATGAAGCCGGGATTTAAATATCCCATGCTTCATTTGCATATTCGTGTTATGGCGCTATTTTGAAATACCAAACGCTGTTAAGATGCTGTTATTTCGAGAGAAAATCCCTTCTCTTGAAATAACTCCTATTCCTCATAGAATGAGGTTTACCAGTTATTTCGCGAGAAGGGTTTTCTCGCGAAATAACCGCATCTTAACAGCGTCTGTTATTTCAAAATAGCACTATTTCGAAATAGCGCCATAACGCGAATATGCAAATGAAGCACGGGATATTTAAATCCCGGCTTCATTTGCAATTTCAAATGTCTTCACTTGCATCCCTCTCTCGAAAGAGGGTGCAAGTGTAGACAGTAGACATACCCTTAGCTATTAGAGTTGGAAACAGGTTTTTTCAGACAAAATAGAGCTGTTTTATTCATTTCCAATAATGATGGCGGGTTGTCCAAAACTATTTGCCAATTGGACATGAATCCCTGCTTAATTGTGGCCACGTGGTATTTCTTGGGCTAGATTCGTTGTACTCCCCTGCCTGCCTCCGCGTGATGTCTCTCATACGAAGACTGCATACGCTTTGGGGCAAGGCCCGGGTCTGAGTTCATACAGCACCATGGGCTTCTGTTCGGTGACCAGAGCTTCTGGGCACTGGGATAGTACTAATAAGCAATCACAATAACAAGATTGAAATGAGCAAGTGGCAAAAGATACAGGTTGGGGAAGTTGGTTTGTGTGTGCAGTTGCTTCCAAAAAAAGGTGACTGTCCATAGTCTAACCACAACAAAAGTGCTCCCCTAGATCTCAGAGCAGATGCTAGTTAGAACTTTTGTGAACTCCAAGCCACGTAATGAGACATGCTTTTAACACAAGGGACAATGCCGGTGCTGCAAAAAGGAACATGGTAGAATTTATATCCCTACAGACGCTCATTCCGAAGAGGAAGAATTAGAAAACCAGACAGGATATTCAGTGCACTCTCGCCTTTCGAACCAGAGATGTGTATCTGCAAGGATTTAAGTCCTGTAATAATAAAGAAGAAGAAGAAAATGTGAACTGAGGGCAAATCTAATTATAAAAGTCAGCTAAAGAAATGAAAACCATGGATTTTTGTAGCATATGGAGTCCCTGAGCCTAAGTGATCTTGTTTGTCCAGGACTTACGGACGTGAATCTGATTCGGCCCAACCCCAGAGAGACCGAAGACAATGCCAGAACTCCTGTTGGCTTTAAGGGGTTGAGGATCACACATGTTCTTGGTGTTATCAGGAATGTCTTCATGGCCTTTCAGGAGTTCTAAGCCAACCTTCGATGGAGGAGAAAGAGGTTCAATGGTTCAAAGATGGTGAAAAAAATAAAAATCAACCCCCCCAAATAAACCAATTCTACGCCTCACCAATAACAAAATCAAAAGTGGATGGCTGGAAGCCTGAATCAAGTGTATGGCTGCAAACGGAAGCAAAATGTCAGACATAACAACCTTGGATGGACACACACAAGATTCTCGGTGGGTGTTTCGCAACAGAGCTCTAATGAGATTCATGAAGTTATGCCAGTTCCCACCAGCTGAGTCGTGGTTGAACCTCTATAAACAGGGACTCTCTGGTCTTGAAACGTGGTTCTTGTGGACCACGGATGTTGCCGGACCAGAAAGCCCCGGTGGAGGGCTGATGACTGGGCGTCCTGTAACTGTGCTGCCTGGTGGGACCATGCGGCAGTGGGGCCAGGAGCATGATACCCTGGGAGCTGGGCTGTCCAGCTTAGCAGGGAAGGCAGGGGAACCTGACATGGCAGCAGGGCTGGTTTCAGGGAAGGAGCTGGCTGAGCAGCCAGTCCAAGACTGGGTGGGGATAGTAGCAGGGGAGCCAGATATAACCTCCCTGGTCTGGAAAAATCCCTCATCCGTGGTTGGTCAGGTCCTGAGGGTGTCGGACCAGGGAGGTCCAATCAGTATCATCTATATGCTGTTATAAATGGGCATAACTTCATGATGGAGCAGGTAGATGGATAGACATATCCCCTCTGTTGAGAGAGGTGCAGCCAAACCCCCTAATCAGGTATGAATGCACATAGCATCATAGGACTAAGGAATTGCACAGTAGATGATGTTAACTGTACGGCAGCATGCTCTTCACTTGCAGGACACACCGACGTGCATTGGAATGTACACATCCCAGGTGCGGACTAACGTACCCTACAGCCAAGCCTTGAGTCATCCCCATCTGTCAATTTGAACTCCTGACTGCAGATGTGGATGCATTTCGGCCCCCACGTCTTTCTGAGCGCAATGGGACTGCACACCAAGGACAAGGAATCCACAGCTGAGGCCACAGAGCTGCCTGGTTTCCTCAGATACCACGTTCAGCTCGGGTGGGGAGATGGCCCGACTGCATGTGGGAAGAGTTTTCTGGCTAAGAAGGAAGCGCCTCAGTTCTTTGGTCCCCAGTTTGAGAGGTCTTCGACTGACCTGCTTTTCAAGAGGGCCAGAGAGGGCCTTTTCTAACACACACACTCACAAATCAGGACCCTGTAAAGATGATGACAGAGTCAGCTTTGACCATCATGGCCTCAGACTTTTATTTAAAACCTTTTATAGTATCCTTCCCATTCCCCATCACTGGCCAGCTGAGGACCTCAAAACATGACACCTCCATGAAAGGAGGAAACTCCATACTCATTTTACAGGTGGGGAAACTGAGGCAGCATCCTTCCCGAGGACACAGTGGCTGTGTCTAGACTGGCAAGTTTTTCCGCAAAATCTTACGATTCTGCAGAAAAACTTGCCAGCTGTCTACACTGGCCGCTTGAATTTCCGCAAGAACACTGACGATCTCATGTAAGATCGTCAGTGTTCTTGCGGAAATACTATGCTGCTCCTGTTCAGGCAAAAGTCTTTTTCCAAAAGACTTTTGCGCAAAAGGGCCAATGTAGACAGCACAGTAGTGTTTTCCGCAAAAAGCCCCGATCGCAAAAATGGCGATCGGGGCTTTTTTGCGGAAAACTACATCTAGATTGGCCACGGATGCTTTTCCGCAAAAAGTGTTTTTGCGGAAAAGCATCCTGCCAATCTAGACGCACTTTTCCGAAAATGCTTTTAACAGAAAACTTTTCCGTTAAAAGCATTTTCGGAAAATCATGCCAGTGTAGACGTAGCCAGTGAGTACATGCAAGGGAGATTTATCTAAGAACATCTCTCCCAACCCCCTGCTTTAACATCGGTCTCCTCCCTTCCTCACTCGGAAAAAGAAAGCTGGACTCTCCTTCCACGCTTTCTAAGAAAAGACATGAGATAACAGATGCCGGAGTTTCTCAGGTGTTAGGCTTCATCTTAAGAAAAAACAACCCAACGCCAGACAGACCTTTTATTAGGACTTGCTTGAAAAGAAAAAAAAAGTCTAAATGCAATCTGATTGGCAATAGAACCAGGATTCAATTTGGCCTTTTGCTTTATCCTGCACTCCCCCCGCTGCCATCTCTCTGCGCAGTATCGATTCGGTATTGTTAACCTTTCTTTATTACTTGTTTCTGTTCCCCCATTACTTTCAAACATCAATAAGGATCGTTTTAGAAAGGACAGCAGCAACAAAGAAAGAGACATTGAGGAAAGGTCAGGGATGAGGAAGGAGATGGGGCCGGCTTTCCAGAAGCAACAAGCTGACAGCACAGAAAGGTTAGCATCCCTGCCACTCAAGAGACGGTGCACATGTGTTTATTGGAGTGACGCGAGGCTCAGTGACTCCCAAATATGTGCAGCCAGAGTCTGAGGCAAAATGTCAGGCTACCCCTTCGGTGTGTGAGGTATATAAACAGCCCTCCCTCTTACCTCTCTTCTGGCAGATAGAGGATGCTCCTGAAGGTTGGCTTGGTCATGATAGGATTCCTTACATTAAATCCAAGGGTCATAGTGGACCAGAAGTTAAATATGAGTCAACAGCGTGACACTGCTGCAAAAAAAGCAAACGTGATCCTGGGATGCATCAACAGGAGTATTGTGAGCAAGACATGAAAAGTCTTTCTTCCACTAGGCTCTGCAATGATTGGGCCTCAGTTGGAGTATTGTGCCCAGTTCTGGGCACCACATTTCAAGAAAGATGTGGAGAAATCGGAGAGAGTCCAGAGAAGAACAACACAAATGATTAATGGTCTAGAAAACATGTCCTATGAGGGAAGACTGAAAGAACTGGGTTTGTTTAGTTTGGAAAAGAGAAGACTGAGAGGGGACATAATAGCAGCTTTCAAATACTGAAAAAGGTGTTACAAGGAGGGAGAAAAAATGTTCTCCTTGGCCTCTGAGGGTAGGACAAGCAGCAATGGGCTTAAATTGAAGCAAGGTTGTACATTAGGAAAGACTTCCTACCTGTCAAGGTGATTAAACACTGGAATAAATTGCCTAGGGAGGTTGTGGAATCTCCATCACTGGAGATATTTAAGAGACGGTTAGGTAAACATCTATCAGGGATGATGTAGATGGTGCTTGGTCCTGCCACGGGGGCAGGGGATTGGACTTGAAGACCTCTTGAGGACCCTTCCAGTTCTATGATTCAATGAAATGCTCTTTTAGTGTAAGACTTCCTGGATGAAACTGCTCCAAATATATTAAATAAGCATTTCTTAAAGTGTGTTCCAGTGTGCTGCGAGGCAGTCAGAGGTGTGCTGCGGAGAGAACAGAAAAAATTTTGCTCCCGTGCCCCCTGCAGAGCCCGTAGACACCGCTGAACTTTTAAGAAACTCTGCTCCAAATACTTTGTGGTATGAAGCCATCTTAGTGCGGATGACACTAAGCTGGGGGGAGAGGTAGATACTCTTAAGGGCAGAGATAGGGTACAGAATGACTTAGACAAATTGGAGGATTGGGCCACAAGAAATCTGATGAGGTTCAACAAGGACAAGTGTAGAGTCCTGCACTTGGGACAGAAGAATCCCAAGCATAGTTACAAGCTGGGGACCAACCAGTTAAGTAGTAGTTCTGCAGAAAAGGACCTGGGGGTTACAGTGGATGAGAAGCTGGATATGAGTCAACAGTGTGCCCTTGTAGCCAAGAAGGCTAATGGCATGTTAGGTTGCATTAAGAGGAGCATTGCCAGCAGATCCAGAGATGTCATCATTCCCCTTTATTCGGCTTTGGTGAGGCTGCATCTGGAGTATTGTGTCCAGTTCTGGGCCCCCCACTACAAAAAGGATGTGGACGCATTGGAGAGGGTCCAGCGGAGGGCAACCAAAATGATTAGGGGGTTGGAGCATATGACTTATGAGGAGAGGCTGAGGGACTTGGGTCTGTTTAATCTGCAGAAGCGAAGAGCGAGGGGGGATTTGATAGCAGCCTTCAACTTCCTGAAGGGGGGTTCCAAAGAGGATGGAGAGAGGCTGTTCTCAGTAGTGACGGATGGCAGAACAAGGAGCAATGGTCTCAAGTTGTGGTGGGAGAGGTCCAGGTTGGATATTAGGAAAAACTATTTCACTAGGAGGGTGGTGAAGCACTGGAATGGGTTACCTAGGGAAGTAGTGGAGTCTCCATCCCTAGAGGTGTTTAAGTCTCGGCTTGACAAAGCCCTGGCCGGGTTGATTTAGTTGGAATTGGTCCTGCCTAGAGCAGGGGGCTGGACTTGATGACCTTCTGAGGTCTCTTCCAGTTCTATAATTCTATGATTCTATGATCTTTCATTGAGATTCTACATTAAATTTGGCCAATTTCATTCCATTATTTCCCACCCTATTGATTAGAATAGGAACGGTGCGGCTTCCTCAAAAACTCCATGCACAGCAGACATAACTAGTATTCCTCTTGGATGTGTCTACACAGCACCCAACACTCAAAATAAGAGATGCAATTTGCACTACACTATTGCATATCTTATTTCAATTGAATTTCCAAATAGCGTATTTTGAAATTTGGCGCGTGTACACAGTACCACATTTCAAAATAACACATTCTTTCAAGACATCTCTTAACCTTCATGGGATGAGGGTTACAGGGATGCTAAAATAGTGCTTCCGCTATTTTGAGCCCTATCTCGAAATCACAGGCACGTTCAAAAATCGCAGGGTAGCTATTTCGGGATACTTCTGGTATCCCGAAATAGCCCCACTGTGTAGATGTACCCACACTGAGCAACCTTACAGTGGGGCAACAGGACACGTTATCAGCGGGTGGAGATCAGAAAGGCTCTATAATGGTGCTTCAATGATTTACACCGGCTGAGAATCTGGCCCAGCGAGGAATCCCAGTCCAGGCACAATGAAAGAAATACAATTCAGTAAGGCAGGGGTTCTCAAACTTTGTGATACCGCGACCCCCCTCTAAGTTGCTTGTGACCTCCCTCTAAGTTGCTCGCGACCCCCTGGGGGGTCAGGACCCACAGTTTGAGAAAAGCGACAGTAAGGAAACAACATTTCAATTTCCAGCATGATGAACAGCAAGACACAAAAGCCACCTTACCTCATTAAACAGGCATTCTCAGTAACCTTTGGAGATCAGATATAATTGCACAAGGAATCACTCTTTGACCCCACAAGGCTGTATAAATAATAGATCTATGTAATTAGTGTTGAGAGAGACAGCGTGGTGGCCGACGGGGCATGTTTAAGAGCCTTTAGTTCTGCTTCCAAGCCCAAAGCCATTTCACTAACAAGATCGCTAGCTTCCCACGTTGTCGTCATTACATCGCCAAGCGAAAACCAGGCATAAACCAATCCCCTGGTTCTCCCAAAGAAACCATTGTTATCCAGCTTCAAGATGGGTTACTCCTAAACTTTTCTCCTCTCAAAACCAGCTCCTCTCCCGTACGCAGGCAAGGAAGTATGAATGGAAGCTATCAAAATAATTCATAAGGTGTCTCTGCAGGGAACTGACCTCAGCCAATCTCTCAGCTTCTATTGGCTGGAAACAGCCAGTCTATCGGAGCTGAGAGATTGGCCTGGGAGGTGGGGGCAGGGCAAGCCTCTTGCCCCTCCCAGAGTTGCGAGCCACGTGGAGGGAACAGCCTGTATTTTCAAGTGGTTTGGGGCTGCAGCAGACGGGGAGCTCTGCCTACCTTGAGAGTATTGCAGGCCGGAAGATGCTTAGGAAAGCGCCTCCCAGACAGAGCCTGCCTCTGGCACCCCTGCCCCTCCTGCATTCCAACTCCCTCCCCCTGGTCACCATCCAAACACTCTTCACCCCCCCTACTCCAGGTCACAACCCCCTCCCTCACCCAAACTCCCGCTCTGACCTCACACCGTCTCCTGCACCCTAACCCTAACCCTAACCCTAACCCTAACCCTAACCCTTACCCCGTGTGCCCTTCTGTACTCAGCCTCCATCCTAGGCCCTGCACCCCCTCCACAGAAAAGTGTGGCCCTTGACCACTTGCCAAAATCTTGGAGTGCCCCCCCCACACACACACCAAAAATTATTGCTCACCCCTCAGGTAAAAGAACAACTAATCAACACCTCAAATGTAACCCTTGCACACAGAGGGCATGTCTACACAGCAAAGTTATTTTGAAATAACAGCCGTTATTTCGAAATCACTTTCCTAGCGTCTACACAAACCAATGGTTATTTCAAAATGAATTTGAAATAGCGAAGGGCTTATTTCGAAATTGGTACACCTCATTCCACGAAGAATAGCACCAATTTCGAAACTGCTATTTCGAAATAAGCGCTGTGTAGATGCTTATTTCGAAATAGGGGGCCTCCCAGGGTGCCCTGCTGGCCGCGCTGGCCACAACGTAACTTCTGACCTGATGCCCTGCCAGAACTGGTTCCAACCAGTTCCGGCTGGCCTTAAATGAGATTCAGCGTCCTATCAGTGTGGACGCGCTATTTTGGAATAGCAAAAAGCTATTTCGAAATGCATTTTGTGTGTAGACGCGTTATTTCGAAAGAAGCTATTTCGAAATAACTATTTTGAAATTAGCTATTTTGAAATAAAGCTGTAGTGTAGACATACCCAGCGAGTCTGTGAGTGTTCCAGTCCAGTGCAATAGAATTTTTAAGCCCGATTGTAACAGCTAGGCAGTAAAATCAAAATAAACCCCTTCAATGAAAAGGGCCCTGCATTGCTTCACAGTTCTGAAGAACTGCTGGAGTCTCAAGTCTCAATCGACATCATTCTGTGTACAGATCAAATAATTAAAACGAATTTCAGAAAACGAATTCTGTTTGCAAACAGAAAAAGGGAGGCTGATTCCTCAGATCAGTTATCAATGTGGTGCCAAGAGCTAAATATTTCTAGTTTACACCATTGCATCTTCTGCAAGGTTGATAAAGACACAGGTGTCACCCAGGGCAAATAGGCTAGATTAATAGGAAGGAGGCTATGCTTGAACTACTAAGAAGGAAAATCCATATTGTTAGTGAAAAACATCTAGCTAGCAGAGACCAGGGGTTACTATTAATTAAGTTTTCCATGGAGGGTGCAAAAGGTGGTGCATTTAAGAAGGTAAGAGCTTAAATTATGCAAAATAGTATTCTCAGCTGAGGATGTCTGCAAGAAAACTTCAGGATGATACCTGAATATAATGAACACACTCTACTAGAAAAGGAGCTCAATGTACAAAAGCAGAAACTGCTTTGGGCTCCAGAAGCGAAGCTTTTCTCAGTGACCGGCTATCTCCACCTCCCGGCCCAGGGCGCAGAATTCATTTAAGCCATTAGCATCATATTACAAGATACATGGAGAGAAAATACCAGGTACTAAGGGGTTTTTAAAAATCTAGCTGAGAAAGGAAGGATAAGAATCAGCGATTGGAAGTTGTCGAAGTCAGACAAATTCGAATTGCAAATGCAGATGCAAGTTTTTTAACATACAGTCAGGATACCTGGGCACCAGACCACAGGTGGGAAGGAAATCTGATGAGGTTCAACAACGACAAGTGCAGTGTCCTGCACTTGGGAGGGAAGAATCCCAAGCATTGTTACAGGCTGGGGACCAACTGGCTAAGTAGCAGTTCTGCAGAAAAGGACCTGGTGATTATAGTGGATGAGAAGCTGGATATGAGTCAACAGTGTGCCCTTGTAGCCAAGAGGGCTAATGACATATTAGGGTGCATTAGGAGGAGCATTACCAGCAGAGCTAGAGAAGTGATTATTCCCCTTTATTTGGTTCTGGTGAGGCCACATATGGAGTACAGGCAGTCCCCGGGTTACGTGCAAGATAGGGACTGTAGGTTTGTTCTTAAGTTGAATTTGTATGTAAGTCGGAACTGGTACATATTGTAGGGGAAACTCTAGCCAAACATTTCTCCAGAGCTCAGTTTTATTCTCCCACACCTCACTTCCCTCAGTCCTTTATTCTCAAGCTGAGGTGTCTGCTGAGAAAAGCCGCTCCGCGTCTCCCTGGTCTGCTGGGGGGGGGGGGGGCGCTAGCTTCGCGTCTACCTGGTCTGCTGGGGGGAAGCAGCTAGTGCAGGGTTGCCTCACCCCATTTGTAAGTAGGGATCTGATGTAAGTCGGATCCATGTAACCTGGGGACTGCCTGTATTGCATCCAGTTCTGGGGCTCCCACTATAGAAAGGATGGGGACGTATTGGAGATGGTCCAGTGGAGGGCAACCAAAATGATTAGGAGGCTGGAGCACAAGACCTATGAGGAGAGACTGAGGAATTTGGGTTTGTTTAGTCTGCAGGAGAGAAGAGTGAGGGGAGTTTTGATAGCAGCCTCTAACTACCTGAAGGGAGGTTCCAAAGAGGCTGGAGAAAGGCTGTTCTCAGTAGTGACAGATGGCAGAACAAGGAGCAATGGTCTCAAGTTACAGTGGGGGAGGTCTAGGTTGGATATTAGGAAAAACTCTTTCCCTACGAGGCTGGTGAAGCACTGGGATGGGTTCCCTAGGGAGATGGTGGAAATTCCATCCCTAGAGGTTTTTAAGTCTCGGCTTGACAAAGCCCTGACTGGGTTGATTTAGTTGGGATTGGTCCTGCCGTGGGCAGGGGGCTAGACTTGATGACTTCCTGAAGTCTCTTACAGCTCCATGATTCTATGAGGGGGGAATTCTCCATCTCTCGAGGACTTCCAACAAAGAATGGCAGCTGTTCTGGAAGCCAAACACAAGTTCTTGGGCTCAGTACAAGGGTAAGTGAGTGAAATGTAGTGACCTGTGAAATGTAGGTCCGGCTAGATAATCGGATAGATGCTTCTGGCCTTAGCTGCTCTGTAAATATTCAAAACCCTAGTCGCTTAGTTGGGGTGGGAGGATTTTAACAAGGGAATTGGATGACAGAGTTTTGGGTTCTGTCCTCAGCTGGGAAATGAACTGGTTGTGTGACTCCGGGAAGTTGCTGAATGTTGCAGTCCCTCCATCTGTATATGATTACAACAGTTACATAACAATGGGGCGACAGCTTAGAAAACATGCATTTGTAAAGAATGTGGAAGTTTGGATGGAAAGATACTAATTCCTAAGGGTATGTCTACACAACAGCAGTATTACAGAATAACTGATATTATTTCAAAGTAACAAGGAGCATGTCTACATGGCAAGCCGTTATTTTGAAACAATGGCAAGCTGAAGGACTTCTTATTGACTACTGTAACCCTCATTTCTTGAGGAGTAAGGGAAGTCAAACGAAGAATGTTCTTCCTTTGCTTTCCTGCTGTGTAGACAGCGCCAAAAGCCAAAATAAGCTATTTCAACTTCAGCTACACAACTGATGTAGCTCACGTTGCGTAGCTTAATTCAACTTTAGCTCTGCTGTGTAGACGTACCCGCTAAGGGTTTCATGAAATTCTTCTAGGCTATATTTGGTGTATGCAGGGCCATCGATGGGGGAAGAGGAGGCAGGGAGGGAACAAAGGGGCCTAGTGATTTGAAATGACCTGAGACTCCCAGTTGAGGCCTGAGTCCTCTGCTGGAGCCCCAGAGGCATGTAGCCGGTAGTGCTGAAGGGCTGGCTTTGGGAGGCTAGCCTCCAGCCCTACCCCGTCTACCCAACAGCCTTCCTCCTCCAGGTGCCCAAAGCTGTCCCTGCAGGCCCAGCAAATTCTGCCATCAGCCCTGAGGCCTGGTCTACAATAGACCAAGCAGGTCGGCTCCCGCTGGCTTCCCTTAATCGTCACAGAATGAAGTGTACAGGATGCTGATGGGGGCTGTCCTGAGCATTTGATTTATGGATCTACATTAGACCTGCTAAATCGAATTCTAGAAGATCGACCTCCGAGAGTTAATCTTCTCTCTAGTGTAGACATGCCCCGAGTGTATGTCTTACACCACCTACTGCATTGGAAGCTGCTCCCCAAATAATGAACAAGCAATGCTGTACTGTATAGAACCAACTTCTGTGGAGCACTGAGATGTACATGCTGGTCAGCTGAGATATTTTACAAAGTTCATCTGATCTGAGATCACCCCTTGATGCAAGTCTACAGCTGTCAGGGGGCTTAAACCAGAGAGGAGTCTGGCCTTTTGTTTGGATCTGTCACTGGTTTTTGGTGGGCCTGGTTTTCCAGTTACGCTGAGCATCTATAGTGTCCTTCAGCCTCAGGTATTGGTTTGGTGTCTAACATCCAGGAAAGAGTCAAGTTTGGTTGCTACAATTTTCAGGAGTGCTAAGCAATTTGGGTGAGGAGCTCTTTTCAAAAGCAATCTATTCCTATTTGTAAAGGCTATGGAATTCAGGCAACCCAATCCATTTATCCAAAATGTGATTTTGGGATGCATTAACAGGAGTGTTGTGAGCAAGACATGGGAAGTCATTCTTCTGCTCTACTCTGCTCTGATTAGGCCTCAACTGGGGAATTGTATTCAGTTCTGGGCCCCACATTTCAAGGAAGGTGCAGAGAAATTGGAGAAGGTCCAGAGAAGAGCAACAAAAATGATGAAAGGTCTAGAAAACATGACCAATGAGGGAAGACTGAAAGAATTGGGTTTGTTTCAATTAGAAAAGAGACGACGGAGAGGGAACATGATAGCAGTTTTCAAGTACCTAAAAGGGTGTTACAAGGAGGAGGGAGAAAAATTGTTCTCCTGGGTCTCTGATGATAGGACAATGGGCTTAAAATTCAGTAAGAGAGGTTTGGGTTGGACGTTAGAAAAATTTTCCTAACTCTCCGGATGGTTAAACACTGGAACAAATTGCTTATTGGAGTTCTGGAATCTCCATCATTGCAGATCTTCAAGAGCAGGTTGGATAGACATTTATCAGGAATGATCTAGATGGTGCTTGGTCCTGCTGTGAGGACAGGGACCTGCACTCGATAAACTCTCTAGGTCCCTTCCTGTTCTAGCATTCTACGATTCTATGAAAACTCTGACACGTTTTGAACATTTCTAAATGGTTTCCAATTTATTTGTCTTTGTCACCTTCCAACTGGAGTATGCTTCCTTTTCACTTTTCATTTTATTACTGTCTATAATAAAGACAGTCGTCAATCTCAGCCATAAATACAAAGATGATGGTTTCATCCCTTGGCACTAAATGGCACTTTATATAAAGGATCAAAGAAGATAAACCAATGTAGTAATTTACTGTAATTATAGCAATGAGCTGCTATGTAGAATGAGTCCCAACAGAAATAAAAAGGGGACTGCGAAATTTCCGTGGAAATTAGTGAAATGGACAGGAATAAGAGCAGATGGAAAATGCAATAGTTTCAATTGCAACAGTTTCATATATCTGAGCAGAGAGAACTTATGGGAGGGGAAGGGAAGCTGTGGGTAGGCACAATTCCTATTTCTTCTCTCAAAAAGCCTCACATGCCTCAGCCTAAGGACACGAGTGGAATAAAAGGCAATTATTAAGCAAAAACCTCAACACTTTCTCCCATTCTATAACTGCTGACCCCAATGTCCTCTGCAGAAGTAGATTTCACGGCCTTGCACATCAATTTCTGATTGGAGGGGACACCAGTGGAATAGAGCCTGGGTGTTTCCAAACAGTGGCTTGTTTATTGTCGCTAATCTTTTAACAGAGGTGTTCACAAACAGCTGTTCTGCCATTGCTGTCTTTCAGGAATCTCAACCCAAACATCTGTGCATGGTTCCCACAGAGCAAGTTGACCCTAAGCATGGACTCTCTAGTTAGAGATTAAGACAGAATGCAAACTCGGAGGCTACATCTACACTGGCATGAATTTCCGAAAATGCTTTTAACAGAAAACTTTTCCGTTAAAAGCATTTTCGGAGAAGCACGTCTAGATTGGCAGGATGATTTTCCGCAAAAGCACTTTTTGCAGAAAAGCATCCGTGACCAATCTAGATGCGGTTTTCCGCAAAAAAGCCCCGATCGCCATTTTTGCGATCGGGGCGTTTTTCCGGAAAACAGTACTATGCTGTCTATACTGGCCCTTTTGCGCAAAAGTCTTTCGGAAAAAGACTTTTGCCTGAACGGGAGCAGCATAGTATTTCCGGAAAAGCACTGATGATTTTACAGGAGATCGTCAGTGCTTTTCCAGAAATTCAAGCGGCCAGTGTAGACAGCTGGCAAGTTTTTCCGCAAAATCATATGATTTTGTGGAAAAACTTGCCAGTCTAGACACAGCCTTACTGTTGGCAATGGCTCCCCCCAACAATAAATATATATTTAGTATCATGAGCTTGTGTGGGCAAAACCCACTTTGCAGTAGGCACAGGAGACCACACTGTGATGGGGCATCTGCCTCACACTGGCCTAGCAAGAGTTCAGCTCAGCCTTGGGAGAAGGCCTGGTGGTGGAGCAGGCACGTATCAGACAATTAGAGCCCAGCAGAGGGATATATAAATGAAGGCTTCTGGAGGAGGAAAGAGTCACTCTTGCTCCGGCTGTGGAGCAGGAGGGACCTGGTTGCCAGGGAAGCTAGAGGCTTCCTGACACACCGCAGGGCTGGGGAAAGGCAGACAGAGCTGGGCAGCTCTGGCCAGGCAAGCTCCCAGGCTGAGGCCTTGCTCTCAAGGCCTGAGGATACTAGGGCTGCAGGGAGGCAGCCAGGGCAGCACAAGGCAGCAGGTCCACACCCCCTTGCCAATGATGAGTGGCCATGTCAGACTGCAGTTTGCCCCTGAGGTAAGGAGCTAGTTGACGACTGAGAGTGGACCACTGAGGGAGAGTAGACTGGGGGGGTTGAGGGTTCTCTGAGGGGAAGGACCTCACAATGCAGGGTCCATGCGGCAGAGCAGTACCCTGAGGGGAGGGTGCCACCATCTGAGAGGGACGTGGGCCTTGATGCAAGGTGGAGAACAGACAAACAAGTAAAGCAGGGGAGACACCAGCCAAAAGGGGGCACTCCAGAGTGGAAATGAACTAATTCCCTGAGTGACCAGCAGGTAGCACCACCGCAGAGAGTCGCGCCTCGTTACATGTGGCATCTGTATTTACAGAGCCCGAAGGGGGTCAGGGTTTTGTCCCAGTCAGATCAGTGATGATTCATTTCTGTTATTCCCCACGATATGCTCAGTGCTTTCCAAAGATGCAGAGAAATCACCGTTCCCATTCCACAGAGCTCAGAGTCCCAGTGCCACCAAACTGGAGTCCTTCATCTGACACGAGTGGCGCAAATCAGAACAGAATCCGGCCGCTTTGCCCGTGAGCTGGGGGAAATGGATGGGAAGCAAGTCCCTGTGTGCCCTTCCGTCCTTTGTCTGCTTTGTCTAGCAACGGACAACCGGTTCTCTGGGAGCTGTCGCCATTGGCATGAAGAGTGCCGCTTGCAGCAGAGAAACGCGGCTGGATAACAACACCCGAACATCCAACCCACCAACGATCCTTGCAAAATGCCACCGTGTTTCCCACGCTGAAGGAAAGACCTACGGCACTTGCGTCTCCTCCCTTCGCACGCTTTCTCGGAAACTGGCTAAAAAAACCCTCTTTACTTTAAACAACAATGGCATTTACAGCGCAAGTCATTAACAGCTTTCTGTTGAATTGTTCTGTGCTGTACAGAATGATGTGAAAGAGAGGTACACTGGGGCTGAAACTAATCCCCACATAAAAGACCCTCTGCGGCTGTTTGCTGTTGATTGTAGGATTGTTCCACAGCGTTGCTCACGGGGGAGGCATGAGAGGTACCGTATTTCTTCTTTGCCGAAGAGCTGAAACATTTGATTTTCAACAAATGATGACTTGGAAAATAGGTTAAAACTCTCTAGTCCGGCATCTGACTGGTGCCGAACCAGAGCATTTGCCAGACCACAGGAGGTCAATATTGTGTAGCAGCATTGCCAACACTTCCACTGCTTATTGGACATTTAGGCATAAATTAGAGGAAAATAACAGCACCGAACATCAGGACTGGTGGCTGTAAACAAACTTTATGGGACCACAGGAAACTTATCCACACCCATGGTACGTAGATATCCGAGTAACTAAAATCATGCTGGGCCATGGGTGTTGCCAGACCAGAGAGGTTCAACCTGTAATAAAAAAGGCCATAGTTCTGATATTCCCTGAAAGCGCTCTGATTCAATAGTATTCTGTAGAGGACTATAGATAACAAATCGGCGTTGTCAAAGACAATGGCGTCATTCTTTAAACACCCCAGACTTCCAGCGCTGTCTGTTGTAGGTTTCTGAGTTTTTTTTTTTTTTATTGTTTGGCACAGCACAGCTTTAACAAAGGGGAAAGAATCAAATGAAATGTGTTATGTTAACACGCCAAAGGGCAGGCTAGCGCTGTGCCCAACTGCTTTCTCCAATCTAGAGGTGTCAAAAAGGTCAATTGCCTGCCACACATAGTAGGTGGGCAGTGCCTGACTTCTAGAAATTAGAGGTGGGGAAAAAAACAAAAACAAAAACCAAACCCTAACTTTAAAGCTTCCCACTACTGGGCAAGATTGCTTTCTGAGTTTACTATTGCTATAACTTGCCCACTTGATTAATGGATTTCATCCTCCATTAGGTCCCTCGGGATACTGTTGTCACACTGTCCAAACTATGGGTACGTCTACACTAGCCCCCTAGATGGATCTAGGGAGGCTAATGAGGGCAACTGAAATTGCAAATCAAGCCCGGGATTTACATATCCCGCGCTTGATTTGCATGTTCCCGGCTGGTAGCCATTTTAGAAATTGACTAGCCCGAAGTAACTGCCCGCGTCTACATACAGCAGTGAAACGAGATTCTGATTTAAAGCCCCTAAATCAAATTAGCTGGTAAACCTCATTGCAGGAGAAATACCAGCTAAGTCAAGTTAGGGGTTTAAATCGGAATCCTGTTTCACTGCTGCGTGTAGACGCGGGTAGTTACTTTGGGCTAGTCAATTTCTAAAATGGTGACCGGCTGGGAATATGCAAATCAAGCACGGGATATTTAAATCCCGGGCTTGATTTGCAATTTGGTCACCCTCATTAGCCTCCCTAGATCCATCTAGGGGGCTAGTGTAGATGTACCCTATAAGGTCTGCCTTCAATTCAGCCCACATTTCTGATCTAGTATCCACAGGTGTGAGAGTCTGAAAGAACAATTAGATCTTCTAATCTGATGTCCTGTCTAACACAGGCCGTAAACTTCCATACAAACACTTCAGGATTGGGCCCAGTGATTTGTGCTTGACGACAGTTTATCTCCCATAAAGCCATTCCCTTATGATTTGAAGACACCAAGATTCAGTGTCCCCATCTCTTTCTAGGTAAGACTCCTTGTGCCACTCTAGATAAGAGCAGTGAATTTCCAGAGGTACAAAGGTGAGCACTGTTGCACAGGTAGGATTCGCAATTCAGGGCATAGCATGCAGGGATGCCGACAGTGCATTTTAATTGCTCTATGCTCCTGCGAGGGGCGGGGTCTGTGCTCCTGGGAGGGGCGGGGCCTCAGGCAGAATAGGCAGGGCCAATGGCAGCCAGCTCTCAGAGTTTAGCGGTAATCCGCCAGCAATTTACAGGGCTTGGGCACTGGCCACCACTGCTGATAACATGGCAACAATCCTTTTGTGGACATTCAGGTACCTCTGCAATACACACCGTCTAGCCACACGGCTGTGCCCTAGAAGTCAGGCACTCTCTGCAGCTTTGCTAGGGAAAAAAAAAAAAGTTCCCGTCACTGACCAATAGCACTTGCTTTGTCAGCAGGCGAGCTTCCCGCCAGCAAGCACTGCTTACCCTAGTACTTTGTTGTTTTGGGGAGGGGAGTGGAGGAGGTGTGGGAGGACCTGTGACCAGCAAAGTCTTTGTTGCTCACTTGCAGTATAGACAAAGCCTTCCTTTGCAGCTCACACTTGTCCGGATTTAAAAATTAACGAGGCGGGAGGAGAGAGGCCTCTCCCTACAGTTTTCACTCATTGCGGAGTTGATTCGTCCAGCCTCACACGGAGCAGTGCCCAATTCCGCACACAGCCACACTGGCTGCAAGGCAGCAAAGTAATGCTGAGTGTGTCCTCAAGCCGACACATATACCCATTCTCACAACTGCTAAGCTATTCTTCCATGCAAGAAAAACAAACAGCATCCAGGAAGGATGCTAGTTAATACTTTTCATGGGGGACATTAAATTATGTTAATACTCAGGGTGTGTCCAAATTACACCTCTCTGTCGATAGAGAGATGTAGATTAGGCACGCTGAAATTGCTAACGAAGCAGGGATTTAAATATCCTGCGCTTCGTTAGCATAAACATGGCCACCGCTTTTTTTCAAAACAAAGCTTTTTCAAAAAAAACCCAGCAGTCTAGACATGGATCTTTCAAAAAATAAAGCCTTTTTCGAAAGATCCCTTATCCGTTTACAGGATCTTTCGAAAAAGGGTTTATTTTTTGAAAGATCCATGTTTAGACTGCCATTTTTTTTAAAAAAAGCTCAGTTTAAAAAAAAAAAAAGCAGTGGCCGTATTTATGCAAATGAAGCACAGGATATTTAAATCTTGGTCATGTTTATGCCAAAGAAGCACAGGATATTTAAATCCTAGCTTCATTTGCACTTTCGAAGTGCTTGATTTGCATCCCCTGTCAACAGATGGATGCAGTCTAGACGTAGCCTCAGATCCACCATGTTGTTCAAAACCAACAAGCTCCCAAAAAATGTGCCCCTCAAGGTGGACAATTAAAAAAAAAATCTCGGGCCAGATGGTGGGTGCAGTTACAATTCTCCCTGGGTACATCTACACTGCACACTTATTTCAGAATAAGCTATTCTCTAAGAAATACTCCAAAATAGCTTATTTTGAAATAGCACGTCTACACTACAGAGAAGCCTCAAAATTAGTCTGACGCAGGTGCCCCTAATGTGGATGCGCTACCTCAATTTAGAGCCCCAGGAAGCATTAGGGAGTAATTATTCTGAATGACCCTGGAGAGGAACTATTTTGAAATAACAGGCATGGAGCATCCACACTACAGCTATTTCGAAATAGCTATTTCAGAATAGGCAAAATGAGGTTTACAGAAGTGAGAATAAGCCGTGTGCTATTTTGTATTTATTTCAAAAAATGGAATTACTGTGTAGATGCTCAAATTGTTATTTCAGAATAACGGCCATTATTCCGAAATAACACTTCCCTTAGTGATCTTGGCTGAAAGTGATACTCTTCCCACCTTAAACAGAGCCCCTCAGAATTCTCAGAGGACATGTCTACACTATAGAGAAGATTGACGCTGCCACTGTCGATCTTCCAGGGTTCAAATTAGCGGGTCTAGTGAAGACACACGAATTCGAACTGAGAGGGGCGTTCCAGTCCATGCCGGTAGTCCTGCTTCCATGAGAAGTAAGGGAACTCAAATGAAGAGAGTTCTCCCTTTGGCTTTCTGTAGTGTGGACAGCGCCAAAAGTTGAGTTAAGGTACTTCGACTTCAGCTACGCATAGTTAAAGTTGCATATCTTAATTCAACCTTATCCCGTAGTGTAGATGTATTCTAAGTGAAGTGTTTTCTGTTGAAAGGCCACCTTTTAAAAAGAGACATTGTGGAACGACAGCCTTCTCTCCTCCTGGTACCGCTCTTTTTTTCAACATTTTGTTTTTCATGCCATTTTTATCAATAGCAAAATTTCTCATTTACCAAAATAGCAGTATTTGATAATTAAGAAAAAAATTGACAACAAAATATTTCTCAAAAAACGGTTGTCAAATCCCCAAACAGAAGTGGTTCTTCCTCAAAGCAGGTGAACTAGAGACAATACTTAAATTTGCTCTTTTTATGACTGCTACCAACTGAGGCCGGTCATTGCCCGGGCAAGAAATCTTTGCACAGATTACACATATCGGAAAGATCAAGAAATTAAATATATGTCATAGAAATTTTTATTAATGTGCTTGAAAAAGGAAAGTAAAGGAACAGTTTTAAATTGTTTGGATTTCAACTTCAAACATCATTCATTTTATTGAATAATTACCATCCATAGTACATGTGAATCAGAAACTCGTAAAGCTTTCATGACTCTTTCCGTAACTAATTTGAATTATTTTGTGATTTGTAACAGTAACAATTTTCTTTGTGCTAAAATGACAGTCGAATAGGCAACACGATTTTAATTTCATTAGCAAATATTTTTTATGAATTCTAATCGTAATGGTCGGGACATTTTTTCTGATGAAAAACAAAAATAGCTATTTAAACCTTTCACCCAGCATATTCCGGTGTAAAAAGTAGTGCATTTAGCTAATGTAAGTGGCAGGATTGTTTATGCAAAAGTTGGGTAATCGTGAAGTATGACTTTATTTTGCACAAACAAGACCACAAACAAACAAACTCTTCAATATATATAATTGATTATTTGCCTTATAGTAGAGCCTAAATGCTTCAACTCATGGACCATAATTCCATGGTAGTAGGCATGGTGCAAACACAGAATCAAGAATGGTGCATGCACCAGAGGGATTGCAATCTATTTTAAAGCCATCTCTGATTTTAAACTCTTCCGTAGTGTTGTTACGAGCCAGTGGACCGGGGGAGCGTTCTACCCAAAATGCACTGCACTTACATGGTGGTGATGCAGGCAATAACACTACCGTAAACACAGAGTGCCATATTCTATTTACACCCTTCTCAATGTCTGCAAAAAATCACTGTGATTGCACGAGCTGATTGGGCTCAGAATTTGTGAAGTACTTTGGAAAGACCCCCTAGAGACTGACTTTGCTCTAATATAATCTAAGATATGGGCATATGATGTACTGGCAAGATGTACTATTGCAGTGAAGGAATGACCCTGCACAAATGAAAGCAAAAACGGCGCTCCATTTGAGGTTTCCAAACTGCCTCCGATATTGCGTTATTGTTCTGTAGGAAATCTGAGGGTCTTTACTTCTTAACAGCTGTCGAGTGCATTTAAGGCTGAGCTCTGGCAACCAGCTCACAGTGGGATGAATCTTAGAGCCAACCTCTCACAATGCTAAATCATTTTAACCCACTTTGAAGAAGCCTCTGGCCCACGGGGTGCACGGCTGGGTGGTTTCAGGATATGGCTGGTCTCGGAACCGTTAGTGGTTCGAGCACTTGCAGCCACAGAATTGAAATCCAGGCAAGCTGGTTCAAATGCTTGAGATTTGCTTGGATTTTAAGAGTGGCTCAGTGCACTGGACTTAAATCCGCATCCCAAAGGCAAACAACACAAAAAGCTGCTGAAATACCTTGGGTCCCTTTGCCATATCTGTAAAGCGCTGTCTCTACAAGCGATTCCCTGAACATCTTTCCATTTGTGCATGGATCTAGGTGATGCATTTAACCTGCGTCATGTTGAAGATTAGAGGTCAATTTCACATGGGGGCATTGTTCTCCAAGGAGGAATCAGAATGCTGCAACTCCTCTGCACTCGTCCCTTCATTATGAATCTCTTTTGCACACACACTCTAAACAACCCTGTTGCTTTGATCTAGCTGGCAATCAGAGCTGCCACGCTAGGCTGCACTTCAGAGTGGGATCTATGTAACAAACGCATCGTTTTGACAGATTAAAAGATACTTTGTAACAAAACCCACAAAACTTGTCCGGGGAAACAAGGAGCGTTGGAAACCGGTTGGATTAATGAGCACTGCTGGGTGAATACAGCAAGAAAAACTCAGCAAATGTTTACCGGAAGTGTTAAATGAGTTCACCTCCATCCCCTCTTTCAGCCAATTTCCATGCACATTGGAGTTTTTCTGGCAGGAAAGTTTCACACCCACAAACAAATGATATTTGCACTAAAGCTGCTTGTGTAACCCACACACCTAATAGGTGTGGCTCACTGTCCCATGTAGTGGCACGTAGACCACTTACAGAGAGAGATAAGAACAAGGGAGGTCTACACCCTAATTTGAGAGCCAGCTGGCTTTATAACTCAGGCTGTAGAGGCTCCTACACTAAACTCTAGGGCTATGTCTACATTTGCAGCTTCCTGCGCTAGAAATATGCAAATGAGGCTAAGCGTGGAATATCATTGAGCCTCCTTTGCATATCTAATGAGCCGCCATTTTTGCAGAAGAGGCTCTTGTGCCAGAAGGAGCTGTTTACACTGCCCCTTCTTGCGCAAGAAAAACCCTCTTGCACAATGCCACTACGCTGATTATTTTCAGGAATAATGGCACTGCCTCTTCTGCAAAAATGGCGGCTCATTAGGTATGCAAAGGAGGCTCAGCGATATTCCACGCTTAGCCTCATTTGCATGTTTCTCATGCAAGAAGCTGCGAGTGTAGACAGAGCCTAGAGTCCCAGGTTCCAATCTGCCCAGTAGCGGTTACACTTGCACACTCGTCCAGTCAGGAGCAGATGCAATGCCATGTGACTTTCACTGCCTGGCCAATCATAACTGCTGATTGCAACTCAAACACTAGATTTCCTTGCCAGCTAGACACTCAAAACCCTTTGCCTGTTGGGACCCTTGGAGGCAGGTTTGCAAATTCATCGCAGGTATGACCAGGTGCTTGAGATAGACCACACGTGGACCATACCACACTCAAAAAAGGCTGCAAGAAATAAGGTGGACAATCCCCAGTGCTGATGGTTAACTCTATAATTAGATTCACTAAGCCAGTAACCAAAGATCTGCTGTGGTATCACACTGGCTAACCAGATAGCAAACACTGTCCCCTGTAGGCACCCCAGGCCTAGGCTCCACGCAGGCAACCAAATGTAATATAGTGAAAGAAAACCCATTTCACCATAGATAAGGTTATTTCTGATCCCAAACAATCAGAGCCATATCCCAGGTCAATATGAATCTCCGATCTTACCCAACTATCATGCTGGCAGCCAATCCTTAGTAAACCAACTAAAGATTTTTTAATAAAAGAAAATAAGGGAGTTATAAATGGTTATTACAAGTTGAACCTCTCTGGTCTGGGATGCTCTGGTCCAGTAACATCCGTGGTGTAGTAGGACCATGGATATTGCTAGACCAGAGAGCCTCTGGACTCAGGAGACCTAGGAGTTTAGTGTCAGGGAGTGTAGCTGGGAGCCCACAGCCTGGGCTATCCCCAGGCAGTGGAGCCCCAGTGACCCCAATGGCAGAGTCCCAGTGGTCCCAGGGCAGTGGCAGTCCCGGTGGCCTTGGAGAGGTGGAGCCCTGGTAGCCCTGAGGAAGTGGGAGCCTATGGGTCCTCATGTCTGGCCGCAGAGCCAGCAGTGGGGGGAGTGAAGCCCTGCTGCCAGAAGAGAGCAGATCTTCTGACAGACCCCAGGAGAGTCCATCAGCAGAGAGGCAGAATTGACCTTCCATGGTCCAGCAAACTCCCTCATTTGGGACCGGTCATGTACTGAGGGTACTGGGCCAGGGAGGTCCAACCTGCAACTCATTTTTCATACAAATGATTCCAAAGTCATTGTATCAGTTTGGAAGCAGGGCTGTTATTGACTGCTGGCTTGTAATGCCTCTCTGGTAACTTCCAAAAGATTGGAAGGTCCTCAGTCCGTAGTTCAAGATGCTCCTTTTTTTGTTATAAATCCACAGTCTGGTGAATTAGAGCAGGAAAAAAGCAAAATGGAGACTGCAGGACCCATTGTGAGAGTGGAGTGTCTTTGACAGGCCATCGACACATAGCTGTCTAGCCCTCATGTTAATTCTATTGGGTGGGTGTTATCCAGGAATACAAGTATTTAGCTAATATTCATAACTTCAGATACAAAGGTGACACAGGAATACAAACAGGAGCATCATATGTAGCAAAGAACAAGTTAAAAATCACTTAGGAAAGTTAGATGTCAGCAAGTCACCAGGTCCTGACGAAATGCATCCCAGGATACTCAAGGAGCTGATAGAGGAGGTATCTGAGCCTTTAGCTATGATCTTTGAAAAATCATGGCAGACAGGGGAGATTCCAGAAGACTGGAAAAGCGCAAATATTGTGCCCATCTATAAAAAGGGGAATAAGAACAACCCAGGAAACTACAGACCGGTCAGTTTAACGTCTGTCCCAGGGAAGATAATGGAGCAGGTAATTAAAGAAATCATATGCAAACACTTGGAAGGTAATAAAGTGATAGGGAATAGCCAGCATGGGTTTGTGAAGAACAAGTCATGCCAAACTAATCTGATAGCTTTCTTTGATAAGATAACGAGCCTTGTGGATAAGGGAGAAGCGGTAGATGTCATATACCTAGACTTTAGTAAGGCATTTGATACGGTCTCGCATGATATTCTTATTGATAAACTAGGCAAATATAACTTAGATAGGGCCACGATAAGGTGGGTGCATAATTGGCTGGATAACCGTAGTCAGAGAGTTGTTGTTAACGGTTCTAAATCCTGCTGGAAAGGGATAACAAGTGGAGTTCCTCAAGGGTCTGTTTTGGGACCCGTACTGTTCAATATCTTCATCAATGATGTAGATATTGGGATAGAGAGTACGCTTATTAAGTTTGCAGATGATACCAAACTGGGTGGGGTTGCGACTTCTTTGGAGGATAGGGACATAATTCAAAATGACCTTAGCAAGTTAGAGAAATGGTCAGAGGTAAACAGGATGAGGTTTAATAAAGAGAAATGCAAAGTGCTCCACTTAGGAAGGAACAATCAGTTCCATACATACAAGATGGGAAGCGACTGTCTAGGAAGGAGCATGGCGGAAAGGGATCTAGGGGTCATAGTGGACCACAAGTTGAATATGAGTCAACAGTGTGATGCTGTTGCAAAAAAAGCAAATATGATTCTAGGTTGTATCAACAGGTGTGTTGTAAGCAAAACTCGTGAAGTCATTCTGCCGCTCTACTCTGCACTAGTTAGGCCTCAGCTGGAGTACTGTGTCCAGTTCTGGGCGCCACATTTCAAGAAAGATGTGGAGAAATTGGAAAGGGTACAGAGAAGAATGACAAGAATGATTAAAGGTCTAGAGAACATGACCTATGAAGCCAGGCTTCATGAACTGGGCTTGTTTAGTTTGGAAAAAAGAAGATTAAGGGGGGACATGATAGCGGTTTTCAAATATCTAAAAGGGTGTCACAAGGAGGAAGGAGTAGAATTGTTCCTCTTGGTTTCTGAGGACAGGACAAGGAATAATGGACTTAAAGTGCAGCAGGGGAGGTTTAGATTGGACATTAGGAAAAAATTCCTAACTGTCAGGGTGGTCAAATATTTGAATAAATTGCCAAGGGAGGTGGTGGAATCTCCCTCTCTGGAGATATTTAAGAACAGGTTAAATAGACATCTGTCAGGGATGGTGTAGGTGGAGCTTGGTCCTGCCTTGAGGGCGGGGGGCTGGACTCGATGACCTCTCGAGGTCCCTTCCAGTCCTATTATTCTATGATTCTATGATTCTATGAAATCATAACTTTTCCATTGACTCCTCACATGATATACTTTATACAAGATTTCTTGCAACTCTATTACAGTGGTAGCAACAATGGCACACAAGGTCACCTTTCCTATATACTGTGTCATGGCAGATCAGGGCCTTATGTTGTAGGCACCTCACAAGGAGAGCTAGCATTGCATCTAATCTGTAAGACAACCTGCCTATGAGTGGTGACATAGAAAACAAATAAACTCCAGTTCAGAGGGATACTATGAACCTAATGACTAGCCAGTTTGAGTGTGAGTTAAGAGTTGCTTCAGGTCCTGCAATTGTCATCAAGAAGCAGACCAAGGGCTTGTCTACAAGCGAGAAGCTGATATCTGAGCCCTTCACAGTCTTTAATGTGCTGTTCCTCACTACACCTCTGAGAGTCAGGGTAGTACTGTAAATGCCATTAGACAGATGGGGAAATGGAGGCACAGAGAGGCTAAGCAACTTGCTCAAAGAAATATAGGGACTTGGGCTGAGAATTCAACATGCACCTCAAATGCTGGGAGCCACTGAGAAGTGAAGTGTTTGGGGTACTGAAACTTGTCCCATACTGGCATTTCACAAGGTCAGATGTATAACTAGAATCATAGAACACAAGAACTGGAATGGACCTCGAGAGGTCATCAAGTCCAGTCCCTGACAAACACCATCTAGATCATCCCTGCTCTTAAATTTCTCCGATGATGGAGATTCCACAACCTCCCTAGGCGATTTATTCCAGTGCTTAACTACCTTGACAGGACGTTTTTCCTAATGTCCAACCTAAACCACCCTTGCTACAATTTAAATGTATTACTTCTTGTTCTATCACCAGAGGTTAAGGATAACCATTTTACTCCCTCCTCCTTGTAACACCCTTTTAGATACTTGAAAACTGCTAACATGTCCCCTCTAGGTCTTCTCTTTCCCAAACTAAACAAGCCCAATTCTTTCAGTCTTCCCTCATAGCTCATGTTTTCTAGACCTTTCATCATTTTTGTTGCTCTTCTCTGGACCTTCTCCAATTTCTCCACATCTTTCTTGAAATGTGGTGCCCAGAACTGGACACAATACTCCATTTGAGGCCTAATAAGTGCAGAGTAGAGTGGAAGAATGACATCTCATGGCTTGCTCACAACATGCCTCTTAATGCATCCCAGAATCATGTTTGCTTTTTTTTTGCCACAGTATCACACTGTTGACTCATATTTAGCCTGAGGTCCACTATGACCCCTAAATCCCTTTCTGCCGTACTTCTTCCTAGACTGTCGCTTCCCATTCTGTAGGTGTGAAAATGATTGTTCCTTCCTCAGTGGAGCACTTTGCACTTGTCCTTATTGAACTTCATCCTGTTTACCTCAGACCATTTCTCCAGCTTGTCCCAGATCACTTTGAATTATGACCCTATCCCCCAAAGCACTTGCAATCCTTCCCCGCTTGGTATCATCTGCAAACTGGCACACAATTGGACAGATTCCAATTGTCCAATTCCTTCTCATCCCTACTTCCCACCACTTTCCATGGCAGGGACTGCAATGAAGCCATAAATTCTACCTAAATAGGAAGCTAGGGATTTCCTGTCCTCCACCCACTCCTGGCCACTACCTGTCATAGGCAGCAGGTTGCATTGCTGGCCGGCTGGGGACTGCGCAGACATGGCCAGAATGTCTTGCAATCTAATATTCCCTCTCTGGCCTAACATCTCTAAGGAACTGTTGCAGCCTAGAGCAGCCCTGAGGCTGCTCTCTATTGTGTCTCCCAGGCTTGGATCCCTGCATCTTCTGTACCAAACACCGCTCAGTTGGATCCGAAGCTCAGCTCGGAAAGTGAATTTCCCAGATCCGTTGGATTGGTTCAGACCCATCAGTAAAACATCCACAGTCCCTTCCCCTTCTCCCGGGAGACACACCCTTTCCATTCCTGCCTTTTGAGCATCTCCCCTTTCCGGGGAGTGGGGGTGTCCGGAGCATTTATTTGCAAGAAGGCAAGGTGCTGGGAGTGATGCAGAGCGTGATGCACTAAATGCGCTGTCGAGGGAGCAGAAGGAATGTTTGTTAAAATTCCACCGCCTCTCCCAGGGCTGGTGTGGGTGGGACGTGGCAGTCCCTCCAGCGTCCTCCTGCCTGCTTCACTCTTTGGAGAAACAATTATAAAATGCAAATATTTGCAGAGCAGGTTGGCATCTTGTAATCTTCAATATTATTTCCCAGACACGGGTTACACGGGAGAAACAAAGTCTAATAAGCCCTTTTCTCATTAGCCTGCTGCCGCTGTTCAAATAGGGTGGGTGGGAAGAGGTGGGGGGGGGGGTTGGGAGGGCTGAAGTAGGACCTGCTCCCCCCCTCGCAAGCCTAAGTACATTCAGCAAGAAGCACGTGCTTCTCCTTGGCTTTTCTTAATTGACTCGCAAGGTGACGGCTCTTTTATACCCCTCAGCCAGAGCACGGAGTGCATTGAAATATGCAGCGTCAGGGTGGAGGCGAGGTTTGTTTCATGGGAGAGAGTATGGCTGAGTGGTCACAGCTGTGGAATGAGTGACGACTCACTGCACATCCAGGGCAACTCACGCTTAACTCTCAGGGGTAGAGAAATCCACAAAGATTATGGGGGAGATGCTGGTGCTGCCGGCTTCCTGTGCTTCAGTGTAAGGGGTGGGGAAAGGGAGCTTCTAGCTGTAGCGCCCTCTACAACCTCTGCCTGTGGGGAAGTTATATTATTCCAGATTTACATCTGTGCGGACGAGATTGCAAAACCACCCCATTGTTTCTAGTGATTTTAGCTTGTTTAAACATTTTTACTTAATAGCTGCTCTAGGACTAATGGGACTGTAAAGCAAGCCCTCCGTTGGTGCAAATTGGGGTAGAATCATAAAATCCTAAGGCTGGAAGAGACCTCAGGAGGTCATCAAGTCCAGCCCCCTGCCCAAGGCAGGACCAGTCCCAATGAAATCATCCAGGCAAGGGCTTTCTCAAACCAGGACCTAAAAACCTCTAGGGATGGAGATTCCACCGCTTCCCTAGGGAACCCATCCCAGCGCTTCACCACCCTCCTAGTGAAATAGTTTTTCCTAATGTCCAACCTAGATCTTCCCCACTGCAACTTGAGACCATTGCTCCTCGTTCTGCCATCCATCACTACTAAGAACAGCCTCTCTCCATCCTCATTGGAACCCCCCTTCAGGAAGTTGAAGGCTGCTATCAAATCCCCCCTCACTCTTCTCTTCCGCGGACTAAATAAACCCAAATCCCTCAGCTGGAGTAATGTGCTCCAGCCCTCTCATCATTCTCATCATTTTTGTTGCCCTCTGCTGAACTTTCTCCAATGTGTCCACATCATTTCTGTCATGCGGGAGGGAGGGGACCAGAATTGGACACAATACTCCAGATGTGGCTTCACCAGTGCCAAAGAAAAGGGAATAATCTCTTGCCTAGATCTGCTGGCAATCACCCTACTAATGCACCACAGTACGTGTAGCTCCATCTCTATTTCTCCCTATAGCCCGGAATTAGGCACAACACAGAGGCAGTAGAGTTTCCTGACACTATCTCAAAGCTGCTCTGGTTGGACCTCATTCTCAAGCAGCATACGGCCACACTACCCAAACACCCATTAAGGGGGCCAGTGAACATCAACCTGTCCCCTGGGGGTCCTCATCCAGAGGGAAAGCTCCCATGAGGTTCAATGCACTGTGGAGCAGGTCCTAGAAACCAGATGGAGGCCATGAAGCTATAGACCATGAAAGAGTCATCGCATGGCAAAGCTCATTGTCAGAAACAATCAAGGTGGCACATGAGCGGGGAGGCCAATGGTAAAATGTTCCCCAGCCCTTTAGCAATCTCTAATGGCAACACCTTGTTAAAAAAAAAAAGAGCAAACTCAGGATAGTGAGAATTTCCGGGGTAAGAAAGAAGATGGCCTTGGACTTGTTTATTGAGTACCCTGCCTGTTTGATGTATACCGCAAACCAGGCCGACGATCAGCAGCCAGGAATACTCCAGCTATGACAGGCAGTCAACAGGAATTTATTAAGAGGAATGACTACATTAAGCAAAACCCCTGCAGGGGTTTTGTGGCTTCGTTTTACGGCAAGGAACTGATCCAGTCCCTGAGTGGGCAAGATGACGTTTGAGACTCAGCTGTTTAGCCTCTTGATGGGACACTATTTTTGCCTTGTAAACCCGTAGCATGCTAATGTTCTTGCTGGTGCGCCACGAGGGTTTACAACTTGCTACTGAATTTTTGGTCCTATTTTTGGTACTATGGGTGTTGCTCTTCCTTGTCAGGATCCCATCAAAGGCCCAGCTGACTTGGGTTGGTTTGGTGGGTTAAGACTCTGGGCTAAGTCACAGGATTCCTGGGTGACACTGCAAATCACTTCATCTCTTAGTATATTGGCTGCCCATCTGTAAAATGGGACTAATGATGCTGTCTGGCCAATGTAGCTTGAACAATCTCATTCTAAAGTTAGAAACCCTGTAGTGCTGAGTGCCAATGTGGATAGACAGTCCCAGAAAATATCCCTACTATTGGAATTGCTGGGAATTATGGGCTAGAACTAGAAACTGCCCTGTGCTAATGCCACTTTCCTGAGGACCACCAGAAAAAGCTGCCAATTCAGGTGGCAGTGATGTTGTAAAGTACCCAAAACTGGATATTTCCGTGGGTTCATTGGAGTTCTTTGACCACATGGGTGTCGAGTCCAGGGAACAAATTCATAAGAACATAAGAACAGCCGTACTGGGTCAGACCAAAGGTCCATCTAGCCCAGTAGCCTGTCTGCCGACAGTGGCCAGCACCAGGTACCCCAGAGGTGGTGGACCGAAGACAATGATCAAGTGATTTGTCTCATGCCATCCATCTCCAGCCTCTGACAAACAGAGGCCAGGGACACCATTTCTACCTGGCTACTAGCCACACCAATAGCCTTTTATGGACCTCACCTCCATTAAATTATCTAGCTTCTCTTTAAACTCTGTTATAGTCCTAGCCTTTACCAACCTACTCTGGCAAGGAGTTCCACAGGTTGACTATGCGCTGTGTGAAGAAGAACTTTCTTTTATTAGTTTTAAACCTGCTACCCATTAATTTCATTTGGTGTCCTCTAGTTCTTCTATTATGGGAACTAATAAATAATTCTTCTTTATTCACCCTCTCCACACCACTCATGATTTTATATTCCTCTATCATATCCCCCCTCAGTCTCCTCTTTTCTAAACTGAAAAGTCCCAGTCGCTTTAGCCTCTCTTCATATGCAATGCATTTCAGCGACGGTGGTAACAAAAGAGTTAGTCTGCCATATTCAATGAGTTCTCAGGAGGAAACTGTTAAAGAAAAGTGGAAAATGGCCCAAACTTTCCCCGCTCTTACTGTATTCATTAGATTGCAATCTTCACCTCCTGGCTGCATGTCGCCTGGCAGAATGGATTTTGGAACTGCAATTTCCATTAACCATCTTTCACTGATCTATCGATCATGGAGTGGCTTCTTGACAAATTGACTTATGCGTAATGCACACACTGTATGTTAATTGACTGATCGAGGATAGGAGTGTGCCGTATGTGGAGGGTGTTATTACTTGAATCAAAACCAGGCTCATTTTTACACAGCGCTTCTCCAGGGATGCAGCTGCACCAAGAGAAACTCCGCTGCTATAGTCCCTATCAGTGTGACTCAGGTCGGTGGCACAAACTTGACAATCAGGTGGCTATTTTGCATGCATTTCACCAAATCACAGTTGTTAGAATCTCATTCTTGCCATTTTCTTTATAGCGCAGCTCCATTATTATTTGCAAAGAGATGCTATTTCTCCTTCAAAATACCAGGCTGGGAACACACAGTCTAGGCCTCTCCAGTCAGTCAAACCTTGACCACCAAGCAAAATGCTTCAATAGATCTGTTTGTTACCTGCTAGTAGCACATGCTTAGCACATTACTTGTATTCAGAGTCAAATCACAGACTTTAGGGAAGGAAAAGACCAGTGAGGGAGAGACACGTGAAATCCTCATAACAGGTCCCACAACCACATGAAACACTTCTGCTTCCAGGTGGTTCTGAGAGGTAGGTCTGTGATGGATGGCTCAAGTCCGGATCCTCATGGAAAGGTTCCTGCTGTTCAGGGCCCGGGGCTTTGGCTCAGCCTAAAATATGCTGCCAGGGCTCATGGTGAATTTCAGCTTCAGAACGGAACTTCATAGGCATGTTACACCATTAAATATTCCCCTGCCTGGGCCAAAGCTTGGGTGAAGTTACACCATCTCCAGCCATGGAAATATGCACCCTGCTGCCTTATCTTTCATGTTATTTGATGGATAGGCATTACTTGGACTATAGCAAACTCCTCCTTCCATGACCATTGTTCTCACTGTAGATATGTTCTAATCCAACAGGATTTATTCTGGGAAAGTCCTACAGGCTTGTGTTATGCAGAAGGTCAGACTAGATGTTCAGAGTGGGTGCTAGAATCTATGAATTGTCTGTCTAGCTCTTGGGTAGCAATGGCTTTCCCTTGCTTGCATGGCAAATACCTGAGTACCATTCTGAGCACACGTTGGCAATTTGTGATCGGTGGTAGTTCCTCTACTCATAGGGCTTTGTTTCCATCAATAGACTGGCTTACCAAATGGTCCCTCATCAAGATGATAACCTTCCCCATGTTTAAAACTAGACAGAAGATCTTGTGAGGACTGGGACTTTAACACGGTTCAAAAAAGAACTAGATAAATTCATGGAGGTTAGGTCAATTAATATTTATTGGTCAGGGTAGGTAGTAATGGTGTCCTTAGACTCTGTTTGTCAGGGGCTGGAAATGGATTTTAAGAGAGGGATCACTTGATGATTACCTTGTTAGAAGGGTGTCATAAGGAGGAGGGAGAAAATTTGTTCATCTTGGCCTCTGAGGATAGAACAAGAAGCAATGGGCTTAAACTGCAGCAAAGGAGGTTTAGGTTGGACACTAGGAAAAAGTTCCTAACTGTCAGGGTAGTCAAACATTGGAATAAAATGCCCAGGGAGGCTGTGGAATCCCCATCTCTGGAGATATTTAAGAGTAGGCTAGATAAATGTCTATCAGGGATGCTCTAGACAGTATTTGGTCCTGCCATGAGGGCAGGGGACTGGACTCAATGACCTCTCGAGGTCCCTTCCAGTCCTAGTATTCTATGATTCTATCTGTTCCATTCACTCCCTCTGGGGCATCTGGTATTGGCCACTGTCGGAAAACAGGTCATTGGACTAGATAGACCTTTGGTCTGACCCAGCATAGCCCTTCTTATGTTCTTATGGCCAGGAAATTATTTTCCCAGACAGGGACAATTTTTGAGCTGTTAAAAATGTTTCCTATCTTGAATGAGGAAGAAAATTTAAAATCTTGAAAAAATTCCTGAGTGGGAAATCTGAAAAAAAAAGTTCAAGTCAGGTCCATCAAAATCTTTAATTGCAATAATTTCAGAATGTTACATTTCAATTCTGATCATCTGGATTTTTGTAGTATCATTTGCTTACATTGCTAAAGAAAACTTTATTTCAAGCCAGGAAAACAGAATTTTCCTTGTCAAGAACAGCAAGTGGAAACATTTTCACAATTGCTAAATACATTTCAATAAAATTTGACCAAACTGACCTTTTCCAGGAAAACTTTTGGTTTGGACAAACTGGCATTGTCTTACATATAAACGATTTCAATGACCAGTTCCCAGACAGATCTAGTTAAAATATTCTGTATTGGCTGTGGACAAGCATGCTGTTGCCAGAGAGTCGGTTTCTGGGTCATTTAGATTCCTAGACAAGGGGGCTCCTAAACCCAATTACTTTCTGCCTCCGTGGGTCTGTTTGTGTCCCGGACACTCCTTATGGGAAGGGGTGCTGATGAAAGACATTCTGGTATTATAGCCAAAAGGCTTTCTCGCTACAGTATATAATGATCCATCTTAAATGCCAGAATAAATCCCTATGAGAAGAACAACATCCGTAAACATTTCATTTTACTTTCGTGTCCCTGCTTATTTAGTTCCTACATTCTGTGTCTCTTCAATATCCCAATATCGTAGATATCGGTTACAAAGCCTCGTGCCTACACTCCTTTGCTCAAATAGCTGAAATAACCGATTGCTTCTGTAGCTGGTTGGAAAATGGAAGGGGCAGTGAACCTCTAGAAAATCTTCAGTTTTCAGCAAAACAACAACAACAACAACAACAACAAAAACCAACAGGTAAAATAGCCCAATTCGGAAATGTTACACCAGTGCATCATGGGAGTACCTCATGGGAGTTGCAGGCCGAGTGCTTTGTGTTCTCATTTTCTGTCAAAGCTAAGCTTCCTGGTTTGATTACGTTTCCCATAATGCACCATTGTCTCCCTTCTTAGAAAAGGAAGGTGGGGCATCATTGCAGTCATGTGACCTTGCTATGGGAGATAAATACAGCTGGCGTGTCTGGCAAGACAAGACAGAGTCACCCGAATGACTGCTCCCATGTGACACTGTGGTACCATTTCAGAACTGAAATACCTCACTTCTCAATGAAAAACAAAAGCTACTTTTCCACAGGAAGGCGCTTCTCGTGAAAAGTGTCATTGAATCAAATCCCAAATATTCCATCAAAATGTGTCTTAGGTGGAAAATCTTCAGTCGGCCCAAGTTACCACCATGTGAATCACTCTGGGTACGAATGGCCTTTTTCAGAGACCTGAAGGGACACATCTCTGCCTTGTGGAGCTTGTCATTCCATTTCTCCTACAAGCTGTATTTCCTTTAAGAAGCAGCAGCCAATTAAAATGACTGGTATGCTGACATTACTGTGGCAATGCTGTAGGGGACGGGAGAGAGGAAACTGGTAAAAAATGCAGTAGCACGCAGCATGGTGCAGAGAAGGTGGCCGACAGAAAAATTCCTAGACCAGCAGTTTGCATCAAAACAACCAGGGGTTTGTTTATTAGATACCCGGGTCATTCTAAATGGCTTGGACATGAGGCATCCCAGCTCTTCCAGACTTTATATTGCACCCGTCACCATAGCAACATAGTACCTGCTCTGCACTGTGTGAAAATCACTGGATATGTTTTAGACTACACCTCTCTGTCGACAGAGAGATGTAGATTAGGCACATTGAAATTGCTCATGAAGCAGGGATTTAAATATCCCGCGCTTCATTAGCATAAACATGGCCGCCACTTTTTTTTAGTTTTTTCGAAAAAAAATAGAAGTCTAGATGCAGATCTGTCAAAAATAAACCCTTTTTTGAAAGATCCTGTATTCCTCAAGAAATGAGGATAATAATACAGGTAGAACCTCTGGCATACACTAGACCAGCAACATCTGTAGGTGGCATGATTTTACATAGCCAGATGTCCACTTGTCATAGGTGTGGCTAAGTTTCCAGTGGCTCCATAAAGTTTGTTTACAGCCACCAGTCCTGGCTGTCAGTGTTCTGTGCTATTAGTTAACTCTAATTTACCTCAAATGTCTTCTAAGAGCCCAGTACACAGTGGAAGTGTTGGCAATGCTGCTAGACAATATTGATCTCCCGGGGTTCAGCAAATTCTCTAGTGAGGCACCGGTCAGGTTCTAAGGGTGCCAGACTTGAGAGGTTCAACTTGTACTGCCATAGGGTGGCTGAGGATCAAGACTTTGAGGGCAGTGCCACTGGAGTGCAAAGTGGTATCATTAAGGTGGCAGCTAAGAAAGAAGGACCCCTGATATAACTAGGATGCTCTAGCTGAGGCACAGCAACAGGAGAAAGGACAAGAGCAGTGTCTTCTCCTCTCTAAAAATTGATGCTTCATCACCCTGCCTGCACCATTTGGCTACATTCCTCTTCTGCTTGTTGCATCCTTTCAGCACAAGATGAAGCCAGGTGTGTGGCATCAAGCAGTGTCATGGTGGCCAACAAAATTGGTGGCTTTCCCACTACTTTCTATTGTGATTTGCTTTAACCCTGGAAAGCCAGTAATCTGCTTCCTTAAGTCTGCTTCCTTGGGAGTCAAGCACCCTGGTGCCCTAAGCCACAATGCTTTGAATGTGATGATATGTTTACCTGTACTTTATTAGACAGCCACGAGTTGGGGGTCTGTGTGCTCTACAGAACTTAAGGCAGGAAGTGGTAATCAAAGGAGACAAGGCTGAAACTTGAGCTATGTGGCAGGCTTGTGCCTGTTCCCAAAGTTGCTTTTTTTTTTTCAGTAAACACCTGCTGTTTAAGGTTGACCCTGACTCCATACAGCATGACAATAAGGTGTGCAAGGCAGCTGATAAATAACACTGGCTGAGTGGACAGGACTAGATGTTTAATGTTAGTGTTCATTTTTTGGGAAGTAAAATCCCTCTACACATTTCTTATCATTCAACTGGAATTTGATAAATGGGAGAACAGTACATGGGGGGAGAGACTTGCAAGCCTACTTCTGGCCCTTTAACCCGTTCCTGTGGTTTTCTGCTTCCCACCATTCACCCTATTCTAAACGCCAGCAGCAACAAATTTCAACACAGGCAGCAAGACGTGTGCTCCTGGTCATGTTTTAGGAGGGAAATGCCTTTGATATGGGCGGGCGGCCTGTAAAAAGGGATTTTCCCTCATGACTACCAGTGAACTGACGTCAAGTTAAATCACTCCCAAGAGCTGTCTGGACTACGAATCTCTTCTCAGCGAGCAATGCAAGTTCAGTCAGTTTCACGCCAGGGATGTGATTTGCAGTTTAACTGGCAATACTTTAATTAGTATTCATAATCAAATGTCATGGGTCTTCCATCTTGACATCAAACAAGAGCTGACAATTAAAACCGCCCCAGGAGTGTGTGGTTATTGTAGAATAGTCAGGTGGCCACTGTTCTTCTCGGCCTACGCAAGTGGAGTCTAGAAATGAGAATGGTGTCTAACCATAGAGGTTCCCAGTAGATTACTTTTGAAGCCAATGGGATGCTCTTTCTCATTGCTCAGTCCTGCAGTACTGTAGATTTAAACCTACAATGGAAGAAGAGGGAAGGCTGGATTTTTAAAAGCAAAAGTTTGGCCTCAGAACTATGGATCCCTTTGTGGCTTTGAGCTTTGAACTGGTGTGAATACATGGGGCTGGCTTAAAGTAATAAAGTAACTGAGGCGCAGAGATGTAGCATCCCACATTGGCTGGAAATCGGAACCTTTGTGAACTTTCCGCTACACTGTTTCTTACCAGCCGAAAGTTTGGCACAGGGGCTTTCAAAAGGAGCTGATTTTCTCATCATTTCATCCCCACACACTCACTTCTCCCTGTTTTGCATGCACAAATTCTTGCCTTTCTTTGAACTCAAAGCTAGCTCTGCCTGCTGAGAGCCACGTCGACAGCGGATGTAAACTGGAGCATATATCTCTGGCTCCATATGCTGATTTCCAGCAGGTAAGAAACTGGCTTCCTTCCGTATGGCTCAAAGAAGTGAGGTTAATGTGAAATTTCATCTCCCACTGCTATTCTCTGCAAAAGTGAAAGCAGAGGCGCTGAAATCCAGTCGCACGAGATGGGCTTTCGCCTGCAGGATCTGAAGGAGACAAGGCTACAAATCGAAGGGGAGAAAGCCGGTTGCTGATACACACAGAGCGGAGAAGATTAAGATGCAATAACATGATGCACCTAGGAGCATCTTCCATCTTATTATCTCAAAGCGAACGTTCATGAATTAACCCTTATAAAAGCCCTGTGGGTTAAATAGCACTCTCATTTTGCAGACGAGGAAATTACATTCTGAGACATTAAAGCCAACGTGTTAAAACTGGCCTCTGATTTTGGGCACTGAGCATGGGATGCATGGTACTGGGTTTTCAGAAGCGCTAAACATCTGCAGCTCTGAGGTGAGTCAGCATGGCCTCCTGCTGACCAAGACGAGGAAACTCTCCCAAAGTCTCCTGGGTGGGCGGAGCCCCACCCAGCCCCGCCCACAGGAATCAGGAAGGCAGGGCCGGAGGTATAAGAAGAGGAGCTCCAATCTCAGTTGGAGCTCGGCTGCTGAGCAGGCTAGAGGATCTACCCCAGCCCCAGAGGAGAAAGGCCTTGCCATGTTGCCCTCAGAGGGAGGACTGGGTTGGCCGCTTGGGCCGCTGTCAGGTCCTGAGAACTGGCCCAGGCTGCCACGGTGGCAGCTGGGCCCTAATAACTGATCAAGGCTGCGGAGGCCGCTGCCTGGGCCCATGGATGTATCAGGACCCCCAGGACCTGTGCCAGGCCCAGACAAGTGGGCTGGACCACCTGGACCCTTTCCTGAGAAGGACCTGGAGCCTATGGACACATTCCCAGCACCTTCATCCCCAGCTGCCTCAGGTAGGCCCCCAGAGGGAACGGGGAAGTGGCCCAGGGACAGCCGACCACGGGGTGGCTGGGGAGATGAAGGTCAGCAGGGCAGTGTGTTGCGTCTCGGATCCCCACTAACCCACAGACCTGGTCAGCGAGTTGTGGCTTGGATCCCTGCAGACCCAGTGGTCACTGCGCAGCCACGGCTAGAGCCCTGGGCTGGGACGCCTGCGTCCCCCCTGCCACCCCTTTCCTTGGGTGGCAGGTTCCCCCTGTAGGGAGCAAAACCCCTGTGCTTGTCGGCTGTCCGCCAGCAAGGCGACCTGACCCCTGGCTCAGCCTGTAGACAAGCCTGGGCTTTGAACTATTTGGATTGTTTAAGTGTGTGCGGATTGTTTGTTTATAAATTGCTGGCCTGCCTCACGCCAAGCCCGGACTCCCAACCTCTGGCTTGGCCTGACGTCAGGCCTGAGGCTTAAAGCCCGTAAAGTAATTGTTTGTTTGTTGCCTCGTCCCGAACAAGGGTGTGGCCTCTAGAACAGATATTCGGCCTGCAGTCAGGCCTGAGCCCCCAAACTCTGGTGGCTTGTAGTGAATCTGTGTGGCCTCTCGCTGACAGGAACTATTACACGTGTGTGTGTGTGGGGGGGATGTGGACAGCTCCCATTCCCCTGACATTAGGGGAGTATTAAAATTCCGTGGCCATTAAGAAGTTGTCCGTAGGGCCGACGGACCATGGAGCAGCTGGTCAAATTCCTGGTTGAGAACCAGCAGCAACAGCAACGAGTACTGTTGCAGCAGCAGCAATTACTTCAGCAGCTGATAATGCAGCATTGTGAGCAACAGCAGCTGCTGCCAATCGGCAAACCCCCCAGTGGAGGACAACAGAGAACGTTCGACCACCGGGCCGCTAATCCGGCTGTCAAAAATGGGTCCGGAGGACAATTCAGAGGCCTTCCTAGAGACCTTCGAGCAAGTTGCTACGATTGCCCCAGGGGCAGTGAGCTGCTATCTTGGCCCCATACTTGACGGGCCTTGCTCAGACGGCCTATAGAGGCCTCCCCCTTGAGGCCACCCGAGACTATGAGGAAGTGAAGGCGGCCATCTTCAACGCGTTGGACCTGACCCCAGATGCCTTCTGCTGTTGCCTCCAAATGACTACCTATCCACTAGGGGCTCGCCCGTGTGCTGTGGCACAGGATGTTCGGGACCTGGCCAACCAATGGCTCCACCCAGAATGCCGAATGGCGCTCAATTTGTCAGAGGAAATTGCCCTGGAACAGTTTATCCACATCCCGCTTTCCCGGGGCTAAGCCTGGGTACTCTGCCACCGACCCACAATGCTAAGCATGGCAGTAACCCTCACGAAGGACGTCTTGGCAGCAGAAGCTCCAGTGGGTCTGGGACTCGGAGGTGGGGCGTCCCATCCCGAACCAGCCCCTGCTGTGGTAGGCCCGAAGAAAGGACCCCAAAGGGAAGCCTGTCCACAGAAATCATAGAAAAACAGGGCCCTGTGTAGAATCAAAGATACATAGAATTGTAAGACTGGAAATGACCTTGACAGGTCATCTAGTCTAAAGTCCTGCACTCATGGCAGGACTAAGTATTATTTAGGTCCCTCACAAGTGTTTGTCTAACCTGCTCTTAAAAATCCACAATGAAGAAGATTCCATGAACTTCCTAGGCAATTTATTCCAGTGCTTAACCACTTTGACAGGACATTTTTCCTAATGTCCTATGTAAACTGCCTTTGCTACATTTTAAGTCCATTGCTTCTTGTCTTTCCTCAGTGGTTAAGGAGGACAATTTTCCTCTCTCTTCTTTGTCATTACCTTTTATGTACTTAAAATGAGTCTCACATCCTTTCTCAGTCTTCTCTTTTCCAGATAAATCAAACCCAGATTTTTTAAAAATCTTCCCTCATGGTTTCTAGACCTTTAAATATTTGTCTTGCTTGTCTCTGGTTTTTTCCATTTTGTCTACATTGTTCCTGAAATGTGGCAACCAGGACTGGACACAATATTCCAGCTGAGGTCTAATCGGCATGAATGAGAAAAGAAAAATTACTTCTCGGTTGTGTCTAGACTGGCAAGTTTTTCCGGAAAATCAGCCGCTTTTCTGGAAAAACTTGCCAGCTGTCTACACTGGCCACTTGAATTTCTGGAAAAGCACTGACGAGCTCATGTAAGGTCGTCAGTGATTTTCCAGAAATACTATGTTGCTCCTGTTCAGGCAAAAGTCTTTTTCTGAAAGACTTTTGCGCAAAAGGGCCAGTGTAAACAGCTGAGATTTGTTTTCCGCAAAAAAGCCCCGATTGCGAAAATGGCGATCGGGGCTTTTTTGCAGAAAAGCGCGTCTAGATTGGCCATGGACGCTTTTCCGCAAAAAGTGCTTTTCCGGAAAAGCGTCCTACCAATCTAGACGTGCTTTTCCGAAAATGCTTTTAACAGAAAACTTTTCCGTTAAAAGCATTTCTGGAAAATCATGCCAGTCTAGACGTAGCCCTCATGTTTGGTTTGGTCTTGCGAATACAGGAGTACATGGGTCTACAATCGTTCTGTCACAACATACAGGTTGTGCGCAGAGAAAGGGGTGATAGAGAGAAGTGGTGCTGAAAGGGGGAAGGAAACCTTAGGAAGTGATTCAGCCACTTCCAAATTCATTCAAGTGGGCTGGATCAGGCCCTGCTGGATGCCTTGTGGTCCTGCCACTCCCTGACCAGAGAGACCCTCCAGAAGTCCTCCAAGCAGGCTAGTGTGGCAGTGGAGGAACTGGCCAATCGGGGCCAGGAAGGCTCTATAACAGGAACTGCAACGCAGAGCCGCAGTTAGTTGTAGTGTAGCGCTGAAGGGAAGCACATCGGGGTTATGTCTAGACTGCAAGCCTCTTTCAAAAGAGCCTTTTTCGAAAGATACTTTTTCGAAGGGCGGGGGCCATCCTACCGGGGTGGATGGCAGGCGAGGGCCGGGTGTTCGAGCAGCCCCACACAGTCACCATCTGGCAGGCGCACCTCGATGGGGCGCTCATCTGGGAGGCCCTCAGGGAGATGTTCTCCCAGGCCGCACACTAGGGTCGCTTCTGTCTGGCGTCCACATCCTTCTTCCCATCCTCAGCCCTTCCCTCACCTCCCAGGAAACACACCTGCTTTTGTTAAAGACACAATAAACTGTATTTCTTTACACAGGGACAAAGGGTAGGCAGCAGGAGGCAGCTCTGAACTGGGATGCGGGTGGGGAGGCCTCGGCGTCTTTCAGGCTGGGTTGGGGCAGGCAGCATGGGGAGGTGGGCAGGATGGGGTGCAGCAGGAGGGGGCATGGGCATGGCAGGGAAGGCAGGAGAACGTGGCATGGCCGATGTGCAACGTGAGGGTGGAGATTGCGTTGCACATCCTGTCGCACCTTCGGAGGAACTGCCCCCACACCTGCTGCCACCGCTCCAGGTTGGCCTGCAGCCTGCTGGTGACCGCCGCCTCCAGGCGCAATCGGTCCCCTGTGTGTGTTCTCATAAAGGATTAGCTCAAAATCCTGGGAGTAAAGTGATCCTCCATGGATTGTAACCCTTGGGAGACACCACTGCGAATGACGACCCCTTTGTCTGCCTGTGTCCTAGCCACGTGGCATGCGGTGTCCGTCTGTGTCGCACTGTGCACACTCCCTCCCCACGGCAGAGCACATGGCTTCGACTCTTGTCACTGCCTGTGAGCCACACACCGTGGATGCTGTCATCATGTTTGCGTGCACATCCCCACATCGCATGGGAGCAAGTGTGGCAGACGAGGTCTGGGTTCTCGGACTACTGTCAATTGATTTCCTTGGAGATGGAGCCAGGGCTACTGGGGAGTGTACCGTCCCTGCAGCAAGATGCAGTGGCCAGAGGCTTGGGCTGGCTGCTTCCCCGCTCCGCCTCCCCCCAGCCCTCGGACAAGTAGCCCAGGGAAGTGTGTGGCTACAGTGGGGGGCTTCTTTCAGGGGCAGCCTAGAGGCCAGGAGCAGCCGAGGGGCTCCTTGGAGGCCGTGCTCACAGGGATTGCTTGCTGCGCCTTTCCCAGGAGCAGCTGCTGTGTTGCACGGGCTGGCATGGCACCCTTCAGGAGGTGTGGGATGCGGCCTGCGCCCTTGGGGCGTGGCTGCTTCCAGCCGGCATCCCCACGCCCTCTCCCAGGCAGGACATGTGTGAGCAGCAGGGTCCCAGGCGTACCCTGGAGCTGCCGGCCACGTCCACGTGCCACACAGTCAGGCTGCACGAGGTTGCATGTGCTGGGCTCGACCTGCCTGAGTGATGCTCCCTCCCCTTTTCCCCCAGGGCAGCCTGCTCCCCCGCCCTTGCAGGTGAGAAGCACAACACGCACTGGAGGATACATTGCTGGCCTCGGACGAGGCCTGGGAGATGTCCCAGCTGCTGGGCCCTGGCTCCATGTGGAGGATGATGGGGCGGTCCTCACCCTCGTCCTTGGAGCCAGTGGTCAGGCCACCCTCCTTCTCCAGGTCAGGCAGCCTGGGGTGTGCAATCCTGTGTCCACTGCCAGTGACAGCCCTGGGACTGCCATCTCACCGAGGACGGCATACAGATGCTCGTAGTGGGGGCAGATATTGGCTCCTGCCCCCCCACCCTCGGTGGCCTGGACATAGCCCAGGTGCAGCTCCTTGACCTTGGCCCGGACCTGTTCAAGGGTCCAGGCCGGATGTCCCTGGTCCAAGAGCACCTGGGACATGTGGCCGAAGATGTCCGCGTTGCAGCGACGGGCAGGGGGGCCGTGGAGGGCTTCCTCCTGTGCCTGCAGGTCCAGGAGGGACTCCACCTCAGCTGCAGCCCAGCATGGTGTGTGACACTTGGTGCCCCTCTTGGCCTGCTGGGAGCCCTGGGGTGGCTTCTGGGAGGATGGTGCAGGCTCTCAGGGTGCCTCTGGAGCGGACATCTGGGCTTCTGGGTGCAGCAGGGCAGAGCTGCATCTGCATCTGCAGGCTGGGTGTGCCTTTAAGGGGGCAGTCCAGCAACCAGGAAGTAAGGAGCTGTGAGTGCGGGTACAAAGCATCCAAGAGGCCACCTGTGTTTTTTCCTGGGAGGCCAGTTCTTGCGCAAAAACTCTTGGCTGCCTGTCCACACTGCCCGCTTGCGCGAGACAGCTTCTTCCTCGTATGGAGCATCAGAGCTCTCGTGCAAGAAGCCCTCTGTTCTGATGCCATACTATACATTTACTTGCACAAGAACACGCCTGCAGTGTAGACGCGCCGCACGTTTTTGTGCAAGAACGGCTGTTCTTGCGCAAGAAGCCTGCAGTATAGACGTAGCCTTGGGCTACAATGATTGTACAAGGCATTAGAGACCTTTAGAGCTCACATCCAGGTAGGCTGCATGGTAGCTTCGTGCAGAGAAGCCTTTAGCTGAGGTCAATGTGTCTGCTGGCACTGTCATCTTTCCTCATGACATTTTTGATTTTTGAAATTTTGATTTTTGAAATTTGAAATTTGAAATTGATTTGATATTTGAAATTTTAGATTTTTGACATTTTTCTTTAACATTTTCTTGTAATTTTTTTTGTTTTCATTGACCCCCCGCCCCCCAAACCTGAAAAATGTCAGGTGACAAAACCTAAAAGAATCTCATTTTTTCCAATAAAAGCTCAAAATCATTTTTTTCTAGTTTTCTTTTTTTTGTTAAAAACAACACCACCTCCCCCCTTCCCTAAATCCACCCTGTTTTGCTGCAAACACTTGGAATAGCTATTGCAGTGCCACCAAATCATGTCTGCTTGGCAACCAGGCCTGGCGTCACCCATGTTCCATTTAAATTCAGTGCTAAAGGAACCTGCAGTGGTGCATTTTAACAGGATGCCTGCCAGCTTTCATTCACTTGCTTGAGATTTGAAAAGAGAATGAAAGTGGAAGAAAAGGTAAATCATGGGCTTAACGTGGTGTCAATGCAAATTACACCATTCCTTGTGGTACGAGCATTATGTGTTCCGAAAAAGCTCAGTTGTAGGCACATTTTCCTCCTCTGTCAAATAAAATTATTAGTACTGATAAGATGGTTTAAAGCTGTCACTCACTCAGTTTGTTTCATTATAAACATCAGGCGGGGCGAATCCTCAAAGCCAAGCAGGACAGACTGGTATTAAACCCTGACGTGCAGCTTTGAATATTCATCTTTTTTGTCTATGATGAAGCGGAGGGGGGGTTATGTTTGAATTGGTGTTAGCGCTGGCAAACAGCTCTAGCGTGGCAGCCTCCAAAAATTTATCCACAGAGCAGGGAATAACACAGATAGGCCAGTGAAAGCCAATTGTCTCCACGACTACATGCTTCTACCAGCACCTGGAGGAACCGTCTTTATGTGTCATGATCTCCATCAAAACAACGAGGGCACCATAGAGACTAACAAAATATATATAGTATCCTGAGCTTTCATCATCAGTCCAGTGTGTGGGGGGAGGTGGGGCAAAGGTGGGGGGATGCCTGTATTCTTAACTTCTTGTTAACCAAAGTGGTGAGATAGTTGACTTTCGTTGTTGGCTTGGTATCATCTAACGATAGAACCACCACCATTGTGGGAGGAGTCTGCCCTGATTCTCGGCAGTTTGTCCTGAATCTGTCACTCTCAGCTGTGACCCACTGAGGCACGGAGATACAGACTAATACCACTTTTGCATTTTACTATCACATACAGGATAGTCTGGTCTCCAGCTGGGTTTATCAGTGTGACAATGGATGAACTTTCCAACGGATTTACCGTTTGTGGCCTGGACATGGTGCCCATCACCCTGGCGTTAAGCCTAACCTTGCCTCTCCCCTCCAGATCTGGTCTAGAAGGAATGAGCTGGCCCCATCGAATTAAAGACCAGCTGTTGTATATTTATTGTGGTGCATAACAATAACCAGACTAGTCAATCTAAAGGGTAACATATTATTAACTCCTTACTCTCAGGGCCCCCTTTATCTCTCCTGTTGTTGGAGCAGGCCTAGGACTTGAACCTACCATGCCGCCCTCTCCAGGCACACACACTAGCCCCTAAGGCACACCAGATCCCTTCGCGCATGGGAGCTGAGTCCTGCAAAGGTCTCCATCACTCTGTCTCTGACCCAGGAAAGCAATGCGGTACATGGCTAGCTTTTAGCCCATGGCTACGTCTAGACTGGCATGATTTTCCGGAAATGCTTTTAACGGAAAAGTTTTCCACAAAGCATTTGCAGAAAAGAGCGTCTAGATTGGCACGGATGCTTTTCCGCAAAAGCACTTTTTGCAGAAAAGCGTCCATGCCAATCTAGACGCGGTTTTGCACAAGAAAGCCCCAATCGCTATTTTCCGATAGGGGCTTTTTTGCGCAAAACAATACCATGTTGTCTACACTGGCCCTCTTGCACAAACGCATTTGCGCAAGAGGGCTTTTGCCCGAATGGGAGCAGCATAGTATTTCCACAAGAAGCACTGATTTCAGACAGTTGGAAGTCACTGTTCTTGCGGAAATTCAAGCGACCAGTGTAGACAGCTGACAAGTTTTTTCACAAAAGCAGCTGCTTTTGCAGAAAAACTTGCCAGTCTAGATGCAGCCTATGAGTCCATTCAAAGTAAATTCTCCCCAGTGCCTCCTGGAGCTCTAAGTTGAGGTAGCTCGTTCACTTTAGGTGCTCCTGCCTCGGACTAATTTCAAGGATTCCCTGTCATGTGGACGTGCTATTTCAAAATAGTTTTTTCAGGAGTTATTATTCTGAAATAATTTATTTTGAAATGCCCTTGTAGTGTAGACACACCCTTAGTTTCTAATTAGCAGACGTGTCTTTAACGACGTTTAGTATCTACAAAATAGCTAGTGTATAGTAAAGGACAAGCTGCCAATGAAGTCTAGGGGTAACATTTTCAGAATTACCTAAGGACCATGTCCTCAAAGATATATAGGTGGCTAATACCCATTGATTTAAATGGGAATTGGGTACCTAAATACCTAAGAGACACTGGACCTAAGTGACTTGGGAGCCTAAGTTCAACTGAAAGTTGGTGAGACCAGGGTGCCGATGTGATTTTTGAATATGGGACATAGGTGTTTGGGAAAATTTTATCCTCAGCAAACAAAACAAAAAGTCCTATAAATAAACACATGCATACATATTTGGTAAATAAGAGAAACAAGGCCTGCAGTATCTTGGAAGAACAGAAATCTAGTCCAACATTCGTCCTTTGATGGCCATGAAAACTAGGGCTGGTTGAAAATCAAAGTTTCCATCCTGCAGAAAATCCTTGCATTCCAAAAGTTTCCATCCCACCCCAAGATGAAGGTGCACAAGATTCATATTTTTTCACACAACCCAGTGTCTGATTTTTTTCCCTTTGCAAATGTCTCTGTATTTTGTTGTGGATCAATCTGATGCTAACCCGTGTCTCTGCAGGTGCCGATTGCGGTGTCAGTGCAAACAGCATTCCCCCACTACAAAGGGCATGCGCCACAGAGTCAGGGAAGCTCACAAAACAGTTCCCTTTTCACCAATCAGGCCGTGAAATGCAGGAGACCTGGGTGCGAAGCAGCGAGAAACAATGAGCAATCTACACAATCTAGCTCAAATTTCGACAGGGAAATGCAAAAAGCCAACAAAATCAGTTTTAGTGCTTGAACGTGGATGTGAGGGATGTGGGAGCTGCCTGTTCTATTTTCTGATTACACGTTCTGTCTGTTTGATTGTTAGTATTTGCTAGATGATTGCCTGGGAGTGCTCATTTCCAGCAGGGGATGACTTGTAGGTTGACAGGAGGAGTTAGCAGCTTCAGAATACATCATAGACCAATATTTAAAAGAACAATGCGAGAAACCAGCTGGTTTGAAGTCTAGCCTCCACCCTTAAAGAGTTGGCCAAACCAATTCAGCCAGGCTCAAGGGGCAGAGAAGACGACAAAGGAAATGAACGGTTTTCTAAAGGGCCACTGTCCATAAAGGGGGAAGTCTAAGGGAGGGACAGAAATGACTGTGGGGGGACAGACTGGCTTCTTGCCCCTGAGCTGGGGGTAGCGGGAAAAAGCAAGGACGACCTGAGCTTTAGGTAAGACAGATAGGCATGGAGACGTTTTGTGTGTAAAAAACCCTTCTCATTTGTTCGGTATTGTTTTTTACTATTGCGATGAAACAATACTTGTTTCGGGAAAGGCTGATTTGGGTCACCGTGCTCACAACCGGAGAAAGGAAGAACCACAGGCAGCAAAACCCAATCACGCCTGCAGAGTAATCATGGAATTATAGAACTGGAAGGAACCTCGAGAGGTCATCAAATCTAGTTCCGGCCCCTCACGACAGGACCACACACCATTAAGACCATCCCTGACAGGTGTTTGCCTAGCCTGCTCTTTAAATATCTCCAGGGATGGAGATGCCACAACTTCCCTATATAATTTATTCCAGGGCTGAACCACCCTGACAGTTAGGAAGTTTTTCATAATGTCCCACCTAAATATCCTTTACTACAGTTAAAGCCCATTGCTTCTTGTCCTATCCTCAGCACTTAAGGAGGATAATTTTTCTCCCTCCTCCTTGTAACAACCTTTTAGGTACCTGAAATCTGTTATCATGTCCCCTCTCATTCTTCTCTTTTCCAAATGGAACAAAACCAGTTCTTTTAATCTAACTTCATACGTCACGCTTTCTAGACCTTTAATCATTTTTGTTGCTCTTCTCTGGACCTTCTCCAATTTCTCCACATCTTTTCTGAAATGTGGCATCCACAACCGGATGTAATACTCCAACTGAGCCAAATCAGTGCAGAAGTACAGCAGAAAAATGAATTCTTGTGTCTTGCTTACAACACTTCTGTTAATACACCCCAAAATCGTGTTTGCTTTCTTTTTGCAATGGTGTTACACTATTGACTCGTATTTAACTTGTGGTCCACTATGGCTGCTAAAATCCTTTCCACAAAACCCTTTTCTAGATAGTCATTTGCCATTTTGTATGGCTGAAACTAATTGCCACTTCCTAATTGGAGTACTATGAATTTCTCCTTATTGGATTTCATTCTATTTACCGTAGACCATTTCTCCAATTTGTCCAGATCATTTTGAATTTTCCTCCTATCCTCCAAAGCAGTTGCAACCTCTCCCCTGGGCACCATCCACAAACTTAATAAGCGCACTTTCTATGCCATTATCTTTATCACTGATGAAAATATTGAACAGAACTGGTCCCCAAACGAATCCATTATCTTTCCTGGTACAGAAGTTATGTCACTTGGTCTGTTTTCCCCTAGGTTGCCTTTATTTCCCTTTTTATACATGGCAGTATATTTGCCATTTTGCAGTTCCCTGGAATTTTTCCCATACTCCATTACTTTTCAAAGATAATAGCTAATGGCTCAGACATCTCCTTGGTCAGCTCCTTGAGTATTCTAGGATGCATATAACAGACTTGAAGACCTCTGACTTGTCTGTTACAAGGCTTGTATATAAAGAGCTAGAGCTTAGAGACTGAATCTGGGGCTTAGCCTACACCATAAAATAAGGTATAATTATGATACAGGCAGTCAGCCATATTTTAATCTAGCTAGTACAAGCAACTGCAGCTCAGTGGTCTTCAGTTGAGGCTAGCTACCTGCATACAAGCGTTCAGGGTCCTTTGGCACATATTAAAGCCTGTGCATGTACTTCTAACCCCAATACACTCAGACCATAATTCTCATGTAAAGGTATTCTGAGTGGGGAGAAACAGGGAAATCCCCCCCCCACTCATACCCTTTCCAGGACTGGTGAAGCTAAGAGACTGAACACCTGAAAGCAGGTAGTGTAGGAGAACACTCAGGGGGACTAGAAGAGAGGACAGAGATATAGTTAAACTTGGCCTGTGACAAGAGGTTTAATAAAACAGCTGAGGAAATAAGTCTAGTAGGACAGATAATCAGCTGGTGAAAGCTGGTGTTGCTCCCATGATGTTAATAGATTTACACTGACTGATATTAGATGCCTATCAAGCCCCCAAGTATTCACACGAACTCTTCCCCTTTAAGTCTCAATACATTTTCTTAAAAAACAATGACTAGTCCTCTGACCCCTTAGGCTACGTCTACACTGCACGCTTATTTCAAAATAAGCTATTCCGGAAGAAATACTCTGAAATAGCTTATCCCGAAATAGCGCGTCTATACGACAGGGAAGCCTCAAAATTAGTCCAAGGCAGACTCTCCTAATGTAGACGTGCTACCTTGATTTGGAGGCACTGGAGAGTAATTACTTTGAATGGCCCTGAGGAAGAGCTATTTCGAAAGAGCAGCAGTCGAACATCCACACTCCTGCTAATGGCTCAGACATCTCCTTGGTCAGCTCCTTGAGTATTCTAGGATGCATATAACAGACTTGAAGACCTCTGACTTGTCTGTTACAAGGCTTGTATATAAAGAGCTAGAGCTTAGAGACTGAATCTGGGGCTTAGCCTACACCATAAAATAAGTTATAATTATTTTATAAGGTATAATTATAAAATAAGGTATAATTATAATATAATTAGCTATTTTGGAAGAGGCGTTGGTCCTCGTGGAATGAGGTTTACAGAAGTCAGAAAAAGCCGTTTGTTATTTCGAACCTATTTTGAAATAATGGAATTGCTGCATAGATGCTTGCATTGTTAGTTTGGAATGACGGCTGTTATTCCGAAATAACGCTGTGTAGACGCACCCTTAGGGACTAACTAAAATATATAGAAACATGAGCTTTTGTGAACAAAACCCCCTTCATCAGATGAATTGGAGTGGAAATAACAGAAACCAAGAGATATATAATGGCAGAAGAAGTATCTGTCAATTGGCACATAATAATTGGCTAATTAAGTGGGATGGATGTGTCCCATACATAGCTTTTGATGTGGAAATGCAGATGATAATGGCAGAAGAAATTGGCTTTGTATTGTGCCAACCAGTTATTGGCTTTGTTTAAGCCCAGGGTGATGGTGTCAAATCTGTAGATAAATTCCAGTTCTGCAGAATCTCTCTGTAATGGGCTAGTGAAATATCTTTGTAGAGGAATGGCTAATTTTAAATCCATGAGTGAGTGACCACACAGGTTTCCCTAAAGGTTTATGTGTGTTATCATGTTTGATTTGTGTCCATTTATCCTTCATATAGAGACTGTCCCGTGTGGACAATATACGTGGCAGAGGGGCATTGCTGGCAAGTGATGGCATAGATCACATTAGAGCAGTGTTTCTTAAACTGTGTTCCACGTAGGTTAGCCAGATGGTTTAGCCAAAAATACCAAACACCCTCCCCGCCCCCCCCCAAAAATGGGGAAAAATTCTGTTGGGGGGAGGAAAAAAAGGGAAAAGGACTCCAAGAGTTATTAAGAAAAAAATTAAATAATAAAACAGCATTAAAACAGCATGGCCCCTTTCAGAGTGCCTGCAGAGTCAGAAAAGGGATAGGAACAGTGGAGAAGTTGAGCACTAAGACCCTGGGAAGACATTGCTTCCCCTTGGTCTTTAGGCTTTTTGCTGATGGCCATTTTGTTTTATTGATCAAGCCAAAAAGCAGCTTCTCTGTGGAACCAGGTAAGCAGCGGGTTCCAGGGGCAGGGGTCTGGAGGTGTCAGGGGCCCAAGGGGGGGAGGCCGGGAGCTTGGTGCAGTTGCCGAGTTTGTCCTAAGGTTGACAGGTGTCCGGTATTTTCGCCTCCTGGTTGGGAAAAAAATCAGAAAATACCGGATATTTTAGGTGTCCTGTATTTTCTGATTTTTTTCCCCACCCAGGAGGCGAAAATACCGGACTGTCTGGGTCAATACCGGACACCTGGCAACCCTAGTTCTGTAGTACACCGGTGTTCCGCAGAAGACAACAGAGCTCAAAATGGCCACCCTTAAAAGGGCAAGTGACGTTTTTTGGGGCTCAATAACTCCCCCCTGTCCCCTCCCCCGTTTTTTTTTTTTTTTTGCTCAACAAAACATTCTTGGTGTTCCTCATTAAAAAAATATTATTGTTTGGTGTTCCTCGGTCTTAAAGAGCTTAAGAGGATGTGCATTTTCTTCCCTAATCCATCCATTTCCCATACAGTTATCCTGTTCAACCTAAATCAAATGTTTTTTTGTTTGGCTCAGTTTAGCCTGTGTCCCTTCCCCCCAGAATCGAAAGCCCACTTCCAGTCACAACTCCCTACAGGGAAACCATCACTCCAACCTGCTTACATTCGGCTTTATCATCTCAAACATGTGTCTCATCTGGGCACTGGAGGAAACCCTTTGTGCTGGCAGACTATCACCGCCGTGTGTTGTCGTTACTGCTAATTAATTATTGTTGCTCTGGCTTTCAGAGTCTAATAAAGCAAGGAGGATGTTTGGGATTCCCCCCGCCCCGCTCCTTCCCAATGGTTGTTTCATTCCATTCAAAACCATGAATTGGAAAAATCACCCAGGAGGCACGAGTCTTTGTGTCCCACTCTGGAAATCTTCACTACAGCACTTGCGGCCTGTCGTTCTTATCTGCTGCAGGCGCCGCAGCTGAAAGCTTTAGGAAACTGGGCACTGAGTACAATCAAAGAGGGTTTCTGTCAGGGAAGGTTTCACACAAACTCGTTCAGGTGTCTGGGCCTTTCCGAAATAACCTTTACTCTCAGTAAAAGGCCCACTCAAAGAAATACAAACAAAAGCATTGTGAAAAGCCAGCAGCGAAGGGCATCTGAATAGGATGGTGGGAAAGTGCTTGGGAAACGAGTGTGACAAAGCTCCTACAAAAACTCGGTGGGTCCTGCGCGTCCTGGCGGATTTTGCTTGCCTCAGAGGCTCACAGTTTTAGGCACCATGCCCAGGGCTTTAATTTGCTATTGGTTGAGCTCTATTCATCATTGGTCAGCGTGTAGAAAAATGGAGAATAAACTCCACAGTCCTTTTCTCTGAGTGGAAATGGGGAAGTGGGCAGGGGCAGTTGACCATTTTGCGGGGCCCAGGGCAGCACAATATCGGGGGCCCCCCTTTGCCATGGTGCATGTGCGGTGGCGCCATGTTGCACGTGTGGGGCTTTTTGAAGCGCGGGGCCCGGGGCGGCCGTCCCGCTCGCCCTGCCCTATATCCGCCCTTGGAAGTGGGTGTTGGGCTAGAACCTTCTACTCCGGGTTCCAGCCCAGGCCCTTGCGATAGTAGCTGCCTGTATGAATCTCTGACATGTGGTGTATGTCTAGACTACAGCCCTCTGTCGCCAGAGAGATGTAAATTTGACATACCTACATTGCAAATGAAGGGGGGATTTAAATCTCCTGTGCTTCATTTGAATAAAAATGGCCACCACGTTTTGCCGAGTCAGCAGTTTGTTGGCAAAAAGCGGCTGTCAAGACAAGGATCGGGCGACAAAGAAAGCATTTGTTGGCCAATCCTGTAAACCTCATTTTAAGATGCATAAGGGATCGGCTGACAAAGGCTTTCTTTGTCGCCCGATCTCCGTCTTGACAGCCGCTTTTTGCTGACAAACTGCTGACTTGGCGAAACGGGGCGGCCATTTTTATTCAAATGAAGCACAGGAGATTTAAATCCCCGCTTCATTTGCAATGTCGGTATGTCTGATTTACATCCCTCTGGCGACAGAGGATTGTAGTCTAGACATACCCCTGCTGTAAGACAGCTCCAAGAGCCCTGGGCTACTTCTCCACATCTTCCCCAGCCCCTTCCTTCTCTCTGGTTCATCCTCCTCATTGCGATCTCCTTTCCTCCTGGCGGTGCTCTCCTCCATCCTCCTAGCTGTGTGCACCCTGCCACTGCAGGCAAGCCTGTTTTATAGCCAGTCTGAACTGTTTTTCTTAATTCCCCCCAGGTGTTCTAACTGGCCGAGGCTGCCCTGATTTTGCAGAGATGGTCAATTAGCCCCAGGTGTTCCACTGCCCCTGACTGCCTCTGCTACTTCTAAACCAGCCCCTCCCTGTTACTTTAGGGGCAGGGAGTTCCTCAGTCTGAGGCTTATAGATCTCCCCTCCACTACTTTTTTATAACCTTTGTTCTGACCCTGTCATGTGAGTGCAAGGCACATGATGGCTAAAAACCTGTTTATACATGTGCTTGACTAGCCCATATTAAATACAGATTTTAATCCTAGAATCCTAGAGCTGGAAGAGACCGTAGGAGGTCATCAAGTCCAGCCCCCTGCCCAAAGCAGGACCAAGCCCAACTAAATCAACCTAGCCAGGGCTTTGTCAAGCCGGGACTTAAAAATCTCTAGGGATGGAGATTCCACCCCTTCCCTAGGGAACCAGCGCTTTTATCTATTAAAATGAATGTAGCATGTTTCAAAGAAGAGCGAAATATCTGTATGAATGGAAGCATTCTAATCAACTGGAGAGCATGTGGATGAATTTTTCAACATCACTTAGGAGCCTAAGATCACGTTTACACTGGGAGCGAGAGGTGTAGCTTCCAGCTTGAGGAGACATACCCACGCTAGCTCTGGGTGGACTAGCATGCTTTAAAGAACAGAGTAGTTACAGCGATCGAAGCAGCAAGGGTGCTTAGCCGCCCTGCAGAGTGTCCCACATGAGATATTTGGTAGGTTCTCAAACTGTGGGAGCGACATTTCTAGCTTAGTAGCACAGGAATGGCTCCTTCAGTTGGAGGACACTCCAGCTGGAAGTGTAGGCATACCGTTAGTCTAATGGGGTATGTCTACACTACCCCGCTAGTTCAAACTAGCGGGGTAATGTATGCATACCGAACGTGCAAATGAAGCCCGGGATTTGAATTTCCCGGGCTTCATTTGCATAAGCTGGCCGGTGAACGAGGTGTACAGATAGTTCGGAATAGCTAGCTAGTTCGAACTATCTAGCCCGTGCCGCGTGTAGCCGCGCGGCACGGGGTTTGAACAAGCCGGCATTTAAAAATGGCGCCAGCCGGCTTATGCAAATAAAGCCTGGGAAATTCAAATCCCGGGCTTCATTTGCACGTTCGGTATGCATACATTACCCCGCTAGTTCGAACTAGCGGGGTAGTGTAGACATACCCATGTAGTGGTTCTTAACCGTACTGCAGCTTGCACCCCTTTGGTTCTCGAAATATGTTCTTGCACCCCTTATTAAAAATTGTTTAAGTAGGTCAGTTCTTTAAACCTAAGATACATCATAAAAATCTGGCATGTTTTGTACCCTCAGAAAGAGCATCTCGCACCCCCAGGGTGTGTGTGTACCCCAGGTTAAGCACCACTGGGCTTATGAGATTCCTAGTGACTTAGGCATGCTCAAACATGTTACCCCATGCCTATATGTAGCTAGACATACATGCTGCTGCCCACTGCTGGATGGCTTTGGAACTGCTCAGCTATGGGTCTTAGACCCTGCACTGCTATCACAGATTTCAATGGTAGGGACTTTTTGTTTTCAAGAAAGAAGCTCTACTTTCTATCGCAGGCTTCCTCCAGGTAGGTTTGAGTAGCAATAGCCTGCAGCATGGTATACAGCAAGGGCTGCAGGACCTCGGGCGGTCTGTCTGTCTTTCTAAAAATCTTCTCTCTCTAGTGTCCAAGCAGTTTGAAGCCTTAGAAAAGACACAATGCGGCCAGCCAGAAGGGTTAGTGTTAAAGTTATTTTCTGCTCTCCTTCATTTCCAAGCTTGCATTCAAAGTAGGGGTCTGCGCATCGGGCTCATTGCTGATGTATTATTATTTATTTTTAAGTGTTTGTATTGCGGTAGTGGCTACATGCCTGAGGACTAGGACTTTATTGTGCTTGGTGTTGTACAAACACAGACCCAAACCACGATCCCCAATCACACTCCCTCACAAAAACATCAGTTCCTAGCCCTGAGCAGACACCAAAAGCTCTTGTGACACCCAGCACATCAGTGTGTGTGTCGAGTGCCACAAGAGCTTTTGGTGTCTGCTCAGGGTTAGGAACACACCACACCTCTTGTCCAGTTCACCACAGAACTTGAAGGCAAGGTTTAGACCTAAGAACAGAAAGGCGTCTATTAATGTTTGGTCCAAGCTCTCCCCCATAAAAGAACATTTAAAATCACTGGAAGTCCACTGGGTCTACGACCCTTTCATTTGACAGTTGTTGTAGCATGGAACAGTGTTGTCTTCAAGTCGTCATTGTCAAGTCTAAGTCGAGTCTCCAGTCAGTACAGTTCAGTTCAAGTCTCAAGTCGAGTCTCAAGTCCCTATATCACTTTCGAGTCAAGTCCCAAGCCAAGTCTCAAGTCTTAATTTAAAAAATGTCAAGTCACTTTTGTACAAGCCATCAATATCGACAGGGCTTGACAAATTATACAATCTACTCGCCCATGGTGAGTAGATTGCAACCCAGAAGAGCCAGGTTCGGGTGATCTGCACATGTGCAGAACACTCTACGCATGCGCAGATTGCCGGACAGCGCGGCTGGCGAGCGGGACTTGCTGCGATTCGGCGAGCCCTGAATATCAATAAATAACAATAATCACTATCTCTTTTCATTTGTTAACATAAATCATACTTGCCGTACTTGTGAACTACTAGTAGTCCAACTGGGAGGCGGGGCCATGATCGCCACTGTGGGTGGTTTGTTACTAACAACAGCGGCATTTTCGGACAATTTTTTCACCAAATCGATTTACCAAAATTAGCAAGTCTCCCAAGTCGAGTCTCAAGTCACAAACAATGAACCCAAGTTGAGTCTCAAGTCGAGTCACCTAGGTGACTTAAGTCTGACTCAAGTTCAAGTCATGGGACTCAAGTCAACAACTCTGGCATGGAAGAATTGACCTTAATACTTATGGCTTAGGTGGAATACCATAGTCAACTGTCTTGCCCCAGGGCGGTCCGTCCGCCGAATGGGAAGTGACTGCTGTTGCTAATGTGTTCTACGGTAAGTCCCGTTAAAAAAGTGAACACTTTCTTAACCGCTAATGCCATAACATGGTGCCATAAAGCAGATTATGAGAAGTAGATATTGTAATAACAATTTAAATGCCTCTTTCATGCATGAGTTTAGTTATTATGAAGCATATTATAAAGACCCATATAATTTGATAGGTAGCTGTAAAATATTTCTGCATGGCATGATAATACCGGGCTAGCACACTGCACAACTTGCAGCCATGAACCGTGGATGGTGGGCGTCTTGTGCTTCCTCTGACAACCAGAAATAAGCCTGGTCAGAGGAGACACCATGGAAAAATGAAGGAGACAATCTCCGGGGGTGTAAATCAGCATTGCTCCCTGGACGGAGGTGGAGCTACATCACCTGAGGCTCCAACCCTAGTGCGGGAGGAAAAGGTTTGTTGAATCAGGTGCTACCACTCTTCCCTCCGAGTTCACGCCAGCATGGAATTAGGAGAGATTCTGCCATTGCCACAGACGAATTATGAAACCACAACTCTGCTTACTACTTGAGTGTACACCGAGAGCCAGGAGGGCCAGGCTGCAGACTCAGAATCCCTCACACAATCTCTCCTCAGGGGAGTCAACAGCTTCTGAGGGCGCCCGAGCACGGCATGTAAGGGGACGCCTCCGTGCTCCTAGATGGGGCAGGGCGTTGGCAAAAGGGGTGGGGCATCAGGAGGAAGGGGCGAGGCCTAAGGAGGAAGGGGCGAGGCCTAAGGAGGAAGGGGAGGGGCCTCTGGCAACTAGCCTTCAGTGCTGCCTGGATGTAGTGCTGGGCTCCCCCAGGCTTTGGAACTGCACTGAGCAGCGCTCCAGGGCAATTGCCAAGCCCCCCACCTTCCATCAGTGGGCCTGTCTCTCCTTCTGGTGCTGTTCCACTGTCTGTTTGTCTGTCATTTAATGTTCATTGATCCAGAGTGACTCTGAATTAGCCAGAGCAGGGACCTGACACTGGATTTCCCACGGATGTATCCCAACCACTGAGCTGTTGGCCAGCCTACACTGGATGAACAGGGCTCTTGCTCGTGTTTTTGGGGAGGATGGGGGTGAAAACTGTCAACAGTATTGGTGTCAGTCCACCCTGGAATGGGAACACATGTCCAAGCCTTGACATGTTTCATGAAACGCTATTCTTGTTTTCGAATCTAGGCAACCCTTGCCCTATCCCTGGATCTGCCGCTGGCCTTCGGCATGATCTTGAGCACGTCATTTCTCCAGTTTCCCTCTCTGCCCTTTGTGCACCTGCACTGTAAACTCCCTGGGGCAGAGACTCTGCCTACCTGTTTGTATAGCACTCAGCGTAGGGCTGCATCGATTCCAAGGCCAGAAGGGACCACTGTGATCATCTAGTCTCACTCAAGGCCTCGAACCACCTACCAAATACTTCCTAGAGCAGATCTTTTAGAAACACATCCCATCTGGGTTTAAAAATGGCCTATTGTGGCAAATCCACCACAGTCCTTGGAAAATTGTTCCAAGAGTTAATTACTCTCGTAGTTAGAAATGTGCACTTTATTTCCAGGCTGAATTTGTCTAGCATCCACTTTAGCCACTGGATTATCCTTTTTGCTGCTATAATAAGGAGCCCCTTATTAAGTATTCCTTCCCCACATAGGCACTTCTAGACTGCAGTCAAGTCACCATTTAACTGACAATGGGTTAAGCTAAATTGAATGAGCTCCTGGAGTCTATCTCTGTAAGGCGGGGGTGAGGAAACTCCAGGCACTTTGCGTACCTTTGTTCCTGGCCAATGGGAACTGCAGGAAGTGTTGGTCTGGCCTGTGCTATTTCCCGCAGCTCCCATTGGCTGGGAAGAGCAAACAGAAGCCATTGAGTGCTACAGGATTCCGTAGCTCAGGTTATCAATGCGCCTGGCATAGGAAGTTCCCAACCCCTGGGATAAGCAGTGTTCCCTGTAAGCTGAGCACTTGGGTGGACACTCAGCAGATATTTAAATGTTGCCAAGCTGATTAGAGTCTCCACAGCCTCCCACAGCCGTCAGCATTTGTTTCTATTTGTGGTGCTCATCTGCACTTGGGTGAGTGCACAAAACAAAATTTATTCTTTACAGGTATTGAAAAAAAATAGAGGGAACATTGACTATAAAGCATGTTTTTTAATCTTTTAATCATACTTGAGGTTTTTCTCTGAACTTTGTCCAATCTGTCAGCCACCTTCCTGAGTCGCAAACACCGGAAGTAGACATGGTATTCCAGCCACGGCCGCATCAGTGCCTAACACAGCATAAAGTAACTGTCACTACTTGAGGTTCCCGTTTCTGCATCCAAGCTTTGCTTTAGCCTTTTTGTCTATACACTTGTGGTTGGGGTCTGTGATCCTGGATTGGTATGAATCTAGCCTCAAAGAATTACAGAAATGTAGGCCTGGAAGGCACCTCAAGAGATCATCTAGTTCAACCTCGCCCTTGCCCCCCCGCAATGGTGAAGTCAATTTAAAATAGACTTTAATAACAAATAACATCTTAAATTATCTCACCTGATACATTCAAAGGCCTTTGGAATTTTGTTATCTACATG